>NC_142140.1:71800766-72522399 GCF_024610735.1 Ursus americanus | reverse complement strand
TCAGCTCAGGGCTGGGGTGTGAGGGGTGTCTGGGTGGGAAGAAGCTTCCAAGAGATGGATCATGCCAGGGAGGGGAGGACTGGGGAGGCAGACACGACTAGCCACGGAGTTCTGCAGGGGAGGTGCAATGTCGGGAATCCAAGGATTCAGCCCTCAGGAGAGTGAGGAATGAGGGGAAAGAATGCAAGGATAAGAAGGGAGACTGAGGAAGGCATTGCCTTGTATTTCCCCTCCCTCTGGACCCCACCGGTTGGTTCGCAACCCTCCCCGGAGCTTCCAAGATGAAATCTGAATTCCTGTACTCAGAGGGCAGGGAGAGACTGATGGAAGAGGCGCCCATGCCGTTCCGGGTTGGTCGGTGGCAGTTTTAATAATAGCAAAGGGAATTTACCTACAAGGCTTGTCTTGGGCAGCAGAAAGATGAAGGCTCCCTCCAGCCACCCTCCAAATCTTAAAAATCTGGAAAGAGGCTCAGTCACATAGACCGTGCGGACGTTTTCCACACCACAGCACCCTCTCGCAGCAGCCCCTGGGAAGGGGAAAGGCAAGCAGAACCCCCATTGCAGGGATCGGGGAGGGCTTGAGGCGCCTCTGAGTGCCGGGTCCAGCTCACGGGTCACCAGCGCTCGCATCTTTTTGATCACATTGCCCAATGCCGTCCCTCCTCCACTTCTGAAATTCCACTTCTCCTTCAACCTCAGCTCACACAGCATCTCCCCCAGGACCCACCTGCTAAGTTGCCTGGTTGGCGCTCTGTCGCCCTGCCCTCACCCGGGGTAACACTTTGCTCTTCTCCCTGCGGTCTTCCTGCTGGTGGGGAGCTGCTGGTGGGGAGCCTCGTGCCGTGAACGGCAGGGCCATTAGGTCCCTTGCCTAACTTCGTGAGGACAGTGTCTTTTTAAATTTTGGATGGCCGTGCCTCTCCTACACTTTGAGGGCCAATATCTCTAGGCTGCTGGACCCTGCAGAATTTTCTAAGTCTGTGGGGGAGCCTGGGAGCCTGAGGACTGCTCCGATAGGCTGGGGGGCCAGGCCGAGGAGCCCCAGCCCAATCACGTCATCCTGGTATTTTGAGGGTTCTTTATATATTCGGATGCCAGCCCTTAGCTGGCTCTACGGTTGGCAAATATTTTCTCCCTGTCTGTATTTTGGCGGTTCCTCCTCTCGTAAGCGTCTTTCACAGAGCGTAAAGTTTTCATCTGCTGAACTCACAGAGCGTAAAGTTTTCATCTGCTGAACTCTAGTTTATCCAACGCTTTCTGTGGACCATGGTCTTGATGCCAATCTAAACTCCCTGGCCTGGGATCCTGAACTGTTCTAGAATTTTCCTCCCTAAAGTGCGTTCTAGTTTTGTGGTTTGCATGGAAACAGGTGGTCCATTTCGAGCTCATGTTTGTATGAGGTGCGAGGTGTGGGTGTTCAGGTCAAGAGGTTTACGTTTGCTGGCTGGCCTGTGTGTTTGGCTGTGGATGTCCAGCTGCTTACTCCTATTTGATGGCGAGGCCATGTTTTCTCCCTTGAATGGCTTTTGCACATTTGCCAAATAGCAGCCGGGCTTGGGCATATTTTTGGGGTCTCTGTTCTGTTCCGTTGATCAACACGTCTCTCCACCTGCCGACATCACAGAGTCTCTATCAGCTCCGTAATAAGTGTTGCATTAGGGGCAACTTTATTCTTGGTTTTCCAAATTTCTGTAGTCCTTCTAGTTTCTTCGCCCATTTGTATGCATTTTTTAAAGATAAATGTCTACTTTTTTTTTTAAAACACCAAATGAAGTTCGGCAACTTGCTTTTTTTTTCATTTAACTGTTTATCATGAATATTTACCTCATTGGAAAAAACCCACAGATTTATAGTACTGCATTATATGGATATACTAGGATTTATTTAACCCAGCCCCTCTTAATGACCAGCTATTGTTTTCCTCATTTTTTTGTTTTAATGGAAAGTAATGCTGAAATCACTATTCTTATCATCCCACGTGTTTTTGCACAAATGTCCCCATACATATTTTCAGAACCCACACTCTTTTTTTTTTTTTTTTTTTTTTTTTTTTTTTTTTAAGATTTTATTTATTTATGTGACAGAGAGACAGCCAGCGAGAGAGGGAACACAGCAGGGGGAGTGGGAGAGGAAGAAGCAGGCTCCCAGCGGAGGAGCCTGATGTGGGACTCGATCCCGGATCGCCAGGATCACGCCCTGAGCCGAAGGCAGACGCTTTAACGACTGCGCTACCCAGGCGCCCCCAGAACCCACACTCTTGAAGAAGGGGGTACATGGAGGTAAGGTTGGACTTCTGCAGAAGAGCCACCCCTGTCTGTGCCGATACTTCTAGGGCTGGCCAGGCAGACCACTACTCTGAGCTGGGACTCAGAGCTCTGGAAGAAGGTCCTGATGAAGGGTAGAACAATAAACTTTCTAGAAGAAAACATAGGAGTGTGTCTTCTCTATGTTGTGGCATTTACGAATTTGGTGTAAAAAGTGCTTTCTTAAATGGGACCCCAAAAATGCAATAACTGTACAGTAAGGGATTGTTAGGGGTGCCTGGCTGGCTCATTCAGCAGAGCATCTGACTCCTGATCTTGGGGTTGTGAGTTCAAGCCCCATGTTGGCTGTAGAGATTACTTAAAAAAAAAGAAAAGAATCTTTAAAAAAATAAAAATAAAAGAGCGTTCAATTGGACTTCAACAAGATTAAGAACTACGAGTACAAAACAGCCACGGACTGAAAGGACGTATTCGCGATACATTAATCCAGTAGGAGATTCATACTCAAGATGTCTCAAGAGCTGAGACAAATAAATTGTTTTGAAAATATAGCCCTACTAAACGCAATGAAAAGTTTGAACAGGCCCTTCAAAACAGATTTCCAAATAGCTGGGAAACCTTGGAAAGCCAGTTCTGTATCATTACTGTTCAAGAAATACGAATGAAAATGACCGTGTCACAAGCAGCACACCCATCTGAATGGCTCAAAGTAAAAAGACTCAAAAACTTACAAGACTAGTAAGACAAGTGCTGCTTGCAGGAGGTACATGGTTCAGGACCTTTGCAAGATGGCGCGGCAGCTGCCTCCGGGGCAGCCCGACACAGATCACTGCTTGCGTCCGCTGAAAGATGGGCAAGTAGTTAAAAGCTAGAAAAGGCAGAGACAAAGCACTTTTCCATCAATAATAGAGCAGATATGTATAGTTTGATATTTTCAAACAACAGTAGTGCAGAGCAATGAGGAAATGACCTATTGGTACGTGACATTGTACAGATGACTTTCACAGACATGACCTCGAGTGAACGAGCTGGAAATAAAAAAGGACCTAATCTATTTTTGTATCACTGTTGTAGCTTTCATTCCTCCTGTTTGTTTCCTAACTTTGCTTTCATTGACATTCCAGCACAATAGAAAGTTACATTGGTGGAAACAGACGTTATTGCCCCTCAGCTAATGTTAAAGGAAACACTTCTTTGTAATTTCTCCATTTAAAGAGAAACACAGGGTCTCCTGGTTGGCTCCTTCAGTGAAGCACCTGCCTTCGGCTCAGGTCATGATCTTAGGATCCTGGCATCTAACGTGACTCGTCGTCACCTCCCTGCTGGGCAGATAATCTGTTTCTCTCTCTTCCTCTCCCCTCCCCCCTGCTCATGCATACTCCCTCGATCTTGCTCTCTCTCAAATAAATAAAATCTTAAAGAAAAATAAAGAGAAACACGAATGACCTTTTTCATATGGGTCAGTCTATTCCTACTTATTTTGGAGTCTTAAAATTTTCAGGATGTGTTCGTAACTATCTCACATTACATTTGAGATGACAGCTTTATTTTTGCACATTAAATGCTAATAAATAGATGTCCTGTTGTTGACGCAGTTGGGTGAAGAAGCCACGATCCTGGTGGCTTGTCAATTGTGGTAACCAGCTGGGACACGCTCCGATCACTTCCCTGGGGAATATCATTCTCTCTGAACACCTCATGTATTTTTGTGAATGCAGAATTCAGTAAATAGTACAATATAAAGGAAAAAGAATAAGCTTAAAATTGGTAATCTCAGTAAGATATTCATGCTGTATTCTTATTTATACTACTCAATCTGAGTCCACTGGATCCTTAGGGAAGTTAGTTTTGAGTGGGTTTTTGTTATTTTTCCACCCTGGTTTGAATAACTTAGCCATGTCCTCTGATAGCTCATTGTTGAGACATATCAGGAAGGCTGAGTGCTGGCAAAAACAAAAGGCTTGGTGTGTTCATTAAATACGTGTGGACCTGCTACAGGTCCTGGAATTATGCTAATTAAGCAAATGCCCAAGAACCAAAGAGGCAAGAAAGCCTGGCATGTCTTTCCCTCCCCAGACCAAGCAACAAAATCTAGTGACTAATGTTTTGCTGCCCTCTTCTGGTCCCAGTTGGAAGCCCTTGTTTAGATAAATTCTAAGAACACGGCTTCAGGGTAGAATTTTTATGGAAGTTTCCAATACAAAAAACCAGCAAAAATAAAATAAATAAAAATACGAAACATTTGATGTGTATGCGCTTAGTCAAATATTCACAAGCAGAAAGTATTCTGATCCCATAGAAGATTTCAGATCCAGACTGTTTTGCTATTTATGCCATTTGAACTCAATCCAAGTTCGGCCGCATTTCACCCAGAATGTACGATTCTCAGTTAGTAGTGGAGCTCAATAGTGACTCCTCTTGTGGGAACAGCTTCCCCAGGCCATTGGCTGAACACACTGCCTCTGTCACAAGCTCTGCTAGAGTAACTTTCTCAAAGGCAGAAAACACGCAACACGGGACAGTCCAAACAAGTCAAGCGGATGAAGTCTTCATATTCCAAATGCCCGTTCTATGATCTTGTCCACATAGGCAGTGAGATTTTCAGCACTGGAAGCAGAGAACTTCCACCCAGTTCAGGCAAAAACACATGCACGGGGGGACACGCACAAGAACACACAAATAGAAACACACACAGGAGGACACAAGCTGCTGGACCAGGTAGCCCACACTCTCCCAGAACTCACGCATGGCCCAAACACTGTGACTTATTTCCACTTGAACAGTCAAAGTGGCATTGACTCTGAGTTCCCTCTCTCTCTCTCTCTCTCTCTCTCTCTCTCGGCAGCATGTTTTTCTACACTGAGCATTTCCCCATAGGGTGGGGGTGTCTGTACATAGATGTGCTTGTCGTGGTGCCACGACCCACAGCCCACCCGCATTTTCCAGGCACCACCAAAGCAGTGAGGGGAGAGAGCAGAGTGGACACAGCCGCTGAGAGATGCCCAGGCCTGTGAAATAAGCCCTGGTTTGTTGTTTAAATGCACATTCCTACTGCCCGTCCGCAGGAGTACGCCCAGCTCTTCTCTGGTCCGTCTCCCCAAAGCCCAGGAGCCCAGACATGGGGTTATCTCCCTTGAGCCATTGCAGCCAAGAGCCAATCAACAGCTTCTAGAAGTTGTCGAGAGGACAGGACGGGGAAGGGAGTGATTACTACCGACAAGTTCACTTTATCCAACTCAAGGATAAAGTTTAACAAGCAGAAATCAAAATGTTCCATAAGTCAGAAGTCCTGCCAGTTAAATTTTTTCAATAATTATGCATTTTGATGAAAATACAGTCAATATAACCCTTAATTCGTAATCCATGCACATTTTCTTCCTCTTACGATGCTTGAAGTGTATCCGTTTTCAGTCTGCTCCCACATAGACAGGAGCAGAAAAAGAAGTACAGACAGGATTTCAAAAGACCCTTCTGGTTTATTCTGTATGTATACACACCCTTCTCTAGCTCAGGGAAAGGGGGGTCGGGGTTCTTTGCCCCTGGGGCCTAGGGTCCTGCCCGTGGCGCTGGGCCCAGCAGCCCCCCTGCGTTCCCAGATCCATTCCAGGAGAGATTTCTGCTGAACGGGACCGGCAGTTGCTGGAGCGGCTGCAGGTGAGCTTGGAGCAGGTCGTGAATGAGAGGGGTCCTCTGTGCTGTGGACTTTGGCTCTGAAGAAGCGGCAAGTCACTACCAGGAGGGGCTGCAGCAGATCCAGGATCCTGAGGAGCACTGGAGAAAAAGTCAGGAGGTGCTTTTATGCGTTCTTCACTCTTCTGCCTGCCTGCTTGTCTGTCCTGTGCCTCTGTCTGTCTGCCTCTATGGCGGCCTGATGACCTGTCTGTCTTGCTCTCTGTTTATCTACCTTTCTATCTTCATGTCTACCTGTCCGTCTACCTGTCGCTCAATTAATGTCTGTGTGTCTCTCTGTCTGCCTGCCTTTCTCTCCTTCTGATCATTTGTCTGCCAATCTTTCTGTTAACTGGTCTATTTGTCCATCTTTCTGTCCGTCTGTCTGCCTATACGATGTCCATGTCTGTCTATCCGTTCATCTATCCATATTATATATGTACTTGTCTCTCTACCACCTTTCTGTCTGTCTCTGTGTTTCAATGTATCTATCCATACGTCTATTTGTCTATCCTTCTACCTGTCTGTGTGTCTCTGTATTATCTTTTAGGTATTTGAATATCTATTTGCATGTCTGCCCTTGTGTCTGTCTGCCTTCCTCTCTCATTAGTACATCTATTTATCCGTCTGTCGGTGGATCTGTCTGTTCATTCATCTGTCTGTACGCCTATCTACTTGTTTATCTGTCCATAACAGTGTCCATTTTCTGTCAGTCTGTTTCTCTCTCTTTATGTCTGTCTGTCTACCTACCCACCTGTCTGTAGATGTGTCTTTCTGTCTGTCTCACTCTCTGTCTATCCATTAATCTTTCTATATGGATTTGCCGGTATGTCAATCTTTCAATCTATCTCTTTCTGTATATTTGTCTGTCTACAAGTTGTCCATCTGTCACTCTCTCAGCCTACCTCTTTACCTGTCCATTTGTCAATCTATCTGCCTATCTTTCTGTCTGTCTCTCTGTCCATCTGCCCATCCATCCACCTGCCTGCCTATTTTTCACCCTCTGTCTCTCTGTCTTTCCATCTGTATTTCTGACTACGTCTTTATCTGCCCACCTACCAATCCGTCCGTGTATCTGACTGTCTTCCACTGCCTCCTTACCTAGCTGTATGACTCCCAGTCTGTCTTTCCATCTGTCCATCTGTCTCTTTTTCTGTATGTCTACTTGTCTTTCTGTCAGTCTGCTTTTCTAGCCATATATCTATATGTGTGACTATCTTCTTCTTCCTCAGTCAGTAGACAGATGATAGATGATGGATAGACAGACATCTCTCTCTTTGAGTGGCTGTGCCTCTGTCTCTTCTCTGTCTGTCTGACTCCACGTACACGGGCATATTTGTATGTCTACCTATTTCCTGTGTTTCTATAGTTGTCTGTCTACATGTGTCTCTCTGCTCATGTTCCTGTCTATGTATTGTCCATCTGTCTTTCTGTCCGTTAACATGTCTGTCTTTCTGATTTTACCTATTCGTCCTCCTACCAGGCTGTCTTTCAGTCTATCTGTCACTTTATCTATCTTATCTCTGTTCCTGTCTGTCTCTCTGTCTCTATTTTTTCTCTGTATATCTCTGTGTATACATACGTACAAAAATCTGTTTGTCTTTTCGTCTCTGTCTGTCTGTCTTATGTATATATGTGTCTCTGTCTGAGTGTTTTTCTGTTTACCCCTTTAGTGCTGTATTTGCGAGCAGCTGTGTTTTGTGATGTATTTGCTTGAGACCCTGTGTTTACTGGAGTCGGCGTGTGTGTGTCAGACAGAGAGACAGATCTGAGCCGCTGGCGTGAGTGTGGTGAGCTGTGCTCACGGACACGCACGTGGCGCCGTGTCCGGTGATGCACGCGAGAGACTCTGTTTAGCAGAGCGAGTGTGTGAAAGCTGTGTGTGCACCTCTTCTGGGTGCATGGCCTGTGGGTGATGGCACCCGTAAGAAAGCCTTCCTGTTGGACCCTCAAGCCTGTGGAGGTCTCTGAGCTCTTCGGGCCAATGCCCCCATCTATAGATGGACCACCGAGGCTGGACTGAGGCCTGAGATGAGTTGATACGAATCCCCTCTCCCTTCAGCTCACATCTAGGTCCCTTGGGGGGGGGCGGTGGCCGTGCGCCCCACAGGGACGGTGTGGCAGGAGGAAGAGTGAAGCTGAGGACACCCTACCCCTGCCTGGACAGCCTCTGTGTGGGATCCAGCTGGTCCGCCCAAAACCACCCCATTTTACTATGTGCCCCCTGTAATTATTAGTAATGATGCCTCTCTCCATTTGTAAAAGGGTCTGGACTTGGATCGATTATAGGTCACCCCTGACTTTTAGTCCCTTTTGAAGTGTCCTGGGGGACTCTAGGCTAGAGGGGAGCCCCTGCTCCTTGGTCTCTCTTCCCAGAAGCCCAGACGTCCTGGAGGGTCCTGGCCCTGGCCGAGGTGACCGGGGCCCATTTTGCTCCTGAAGCCTCACCTCAGGGGTCAGGGGAGGAAGCCCGGGCAGCACCACCTCTCCCAACTTTGGGGCACAACGATGGCGACTGTGCAGCGGAAGCCCCGACATTCTCAGCGCCGCGCTCCCTCCCACCACGTCCTGCTGCATCGCCCATGTCTCCGGCGTCTCGTGAGCCCTCGATCCCAGCCACGCGCCGGTCAGTCCCCAGTCCCGACCTTCTAACCTGCTCTCTTCTCCGAAATCCGACACATGGACGTGTCTGTGCACAAGTTGTGTTGGTGACTGCTTTTTCTTCCCCTTTATTTTTTGTAATAAGGTATAATTGACCTACATCCATCCTTCGTTGTGAGGGGTCCCGCGAGCCGTGACGAAATGTGCATATCTGGGGCCATCGTCAAATCTGGATAGACAGCATTTCGTCACCCCTCAAAGTCGTCTCCCATCCCGCTGGAGCCCTGCCTCCTTGACACGCTCCCCTCCCCCGGGCGCTGGCAACCACTGCCGTGCTCCCCATCCCTGTAGCCTGGGCTGTTCTGGAATGCCACGTACGTAGGATCCTTCGGAGTCTGACTTCGTCGCTCAGCAGCGAGCCTTCGGGATGCCTCACGTCACACCGCGGATCAGCAGCTGTTCCCTCTCGTTGCTCAGGATGGTTCCGTCACGGGGACAGGCCGCGGCACCGTCCCTCAGGACAGGTGAGAGACATTTGGGTGCCTTCCTGGTTTTGGCAATTACAGCTAAAGCTGTTAGGTCTTTGTGTGGAAATGAGTTTTCGTTTCTCTCGAGCAGTGTGTTCAAGAGGAGTGGCTGGATCTGGTCTTAAGTGTATGTGTAACATCATGAGAAACTGCCAACCTGCCTTCCGACGTGGCCGTGCCATCCGCTGCATCTCCAGATGCCCAGGGATGCCATCCCTCTGGTGCAAGCCGCCTCCCCCTGCTCTTCCCCGTCCACCTGGCGGCTCACACCAAAATCCACAGCGTCAGCTGATGCCTCCGTGTCCCCACGGGCCCCTCAGCCCAACCGCCAGGCAGCCTCCTAAGCCTGGCCCAAGTCCCCTCCTCTGTGCCCGCCACCACCCCGGCCGCTCTGTGCCACTTCCTCCATGGCAGCTGGAGTGATCTTCTTAAGAAGACACCCATTTCTCAGGCCTTTCTTGCTCCCCACACCTGGACCCCATCGGCAGACCCCACCCCAGCCTGTCCCTCCTCCTGTTCCAACTCTGTCCCTTTGCTGTCGCTGGTCCGGCCACCCTTGCCTCCTTCTGCTCCTCCACATGGAGCCCCAGTGCAAGGTGGCCCGCACCGCGGGTGCTCACCCCCAGACAGTGGCGATGGAGAGAGGGCCCATGTGGCCTCTCCGCGTGCTGCTGGTTCGTACTCATTTCCTCCTCACACTGCTTTGTGATTATCGGCCCCCTTTTACAGGGGAGAAAACTGAGGCACAAAGGAATTAGCTCACTGGGCTGGGGGCACAGGATTAGGGAGACGTAAAGCCAGGTCGTGCCCCGGGAGTTGGACTTTAGAGCCCATTCACACGCTCTGGACGATTTCAGGACAGGTGTGAGGGTCACCTCTCCAAGGGTCCTCTCCCCTGTGCTTTGCAGCCTCCTTTTGGCATTTATCGCCTCTTAGGCCAGGCACAGAGGGAGCACCCATGCGCCGGGTGAACGAAGGCCGCACTGCACCGGCCCTGCCTCTGACGGGGTCCTGGGGAGAGGTCACCACCACCTGACCTTTCCTGCTGCTCCATGGGGCCTCCTCGCTGGACAGACAGAGGGACAGAGGTAGCAGAAGGTTCAAGAAATGACCCCAGCCCCATCCATCTTCTATGATTGGAACTGCATGGGTGGGGGCCTCATGGTCATTTGGGGCACTTGTCTCAGAACTGGGATCCAGGGGCCCCATTCTGGGAGAAGCGGGGCTCACTGACCGCCCCCCCCCCACCCCAAACAAGGCTGTTTAGCAGAGTTCATTAACGCACCTTTCATCACCTGCCCGTCCGGCCCCCGCAGCTGAGCCCAGCTCTTCTTCCAAGGGGACGGGGCAAGTGGGGCCTGGTTCTGAGCGGCTGGGGGTAGGGGTGGAGGCGTCTGTTTGTGCCGAGCCATTCCTGGGAGGGCCAGAGCCCATGGCAAGCAGCCTGTCCGTGTCTCTGAACAGTGAGGGTCTTGTGTGTCATGTGTCCCTCTGTGTGGGGCTCTGTGAGGGGCTCACCAGAGCACGTCCCTCCCAACTCACCCCTCTGACCACCAGCTTCCTGTCCTCCGCCCGCAGCCAGCGCAGCCCACCCATCCTCCAGCCTCCTGGCCTCTCTCTGCCTGCCCCTTGCAGGCTCTGCCCCCAGCACTGGCCAGCAACAAGGGCAAGTCATTCACCTCCAAACTTCAACTGTGAAACCCCCTCTCTGCCAGGCAGGACACATAGACACGGGGCCTCCCCCTGTCAGACCCTTCCCCCCGATCCAGGAAGTGCCTGTTGTCCGAGCCCAATCCAGCCGCCTGCTCCTGCAGGAAAGTCAGTCACTGCCTGCTCCCGTGGGAAACCAGCATCCTGATGTCTAGCTCCCTAGATTAATGCTCACTCTGGAATTCCGTACGGACGGACTTAAACAGCATGCGTCCTTTTGTGTCTGGATCGTTCTGTTCGACATTGTCACTGTGCGATTCTTCCGGATTGTTCCATGCATCGGGGCTGTTCTTGCTGTGGCCGCGTAATATTCCAGTCGCACTCATATGTCTGTGTGTGTGTGTGCGTGTGTGCGCGCACGCGTCTGTGGGTCTGTGCCCTGGTAGGAGGCTGCACCACCTTTCAAACCCTTTCAAACATTTTCTAGCTAGTCCGTGAGTTCACCAGACAAGTCGTTGGCACCTGCAGGAGCGGCCCCCATCTGTGTCCCCCCCACCGCCATCCTGTATGTGTGTTGCAGACCCCACCTCATCGAGCCCCTGGGCAGCGTCTTCCGGAGCCCCGAGGCAGCGAGGAGAGGTAAAAGGCCTCAGAGGTCGCATGGTTGTACCTGTTGTGAATAGCTGGGTTTGTGTCATACACCACCTGTGCAACTGGACTGCTCCAGAGCCTGGCCTGGAGCCCGGCCCTGGCCCAAAGCTGCCATCTCAGAATTCCAGCCCAACCTCTGTACCAAGCCTCAGCCAGGAGTAAGAATGGCCCCAGGCCTCAGCAATGATCTCAGCATTGATTCAGGAAGGAAAAGAAAGAGCTCTGTGGCACCTGGGCCGGCCCAGCTCTCCGGGCCGTGAGAAAGCATCATTGCTTGAAGTCAGACTGTGGACGTGGCCCAGGGCGGGGCTGTAGCCGGTAGTGTCAGGGAGGATGGAACCAGGCGCCAGGTCACCGATTTGCTCCGTTTTTGTCCAAATGGTCCATCTGCGGGAGCATCCTCCCCGCAGTGCGTCAGGGGACCCGTGGGGTCAGGGAGCCCAGTTCCCCAGACCCACAGCCAGGGGACTCTCAAGCCTTGCCCAGGTGAAGAAGAGCAAGAGGGGCCTGGGGGCCAGAGAGGAGATAAGCAGTCATCCAAGAAGCGATGACGGTGCCTGGAGCAGTAGCAGGGGGAGGGAGAAACACCGTCAGGCTAAACAAATTTTAGAGATTAAAAAGGTCAGGGTGTGACGCTAGAGCGGGCCGCGAGGAGAGAAAGGGGCATCAAAACCCTGGCGTCAGCTGCAGGACGGGCGCTGGCCCACTCCTCTGCTCCTTGAACCTCAGCCCCTCATCCCTACAACGGTCCTGAGATGCTCTCAGCATCCTTTCGAGTTCCTCGGCCCTGACTTCTCCGCTGCGTGCGTCCGGGCGCGGGCTAGCAAACTCCTCTTTGCGTTTCTCTCCCTGTTCACCTTTTGTGCGTCTCATTTGCCTGGCACCAGGTAGAGAACCTAAGAGGGCAGAAGCGAGAAGAACTTTCCTCTCCTACATTGCAGAGGGGCCTCGCTGTAGGGAAGGGCAGGCCCCCTCATCACCCCCCTGCAAGGGGGCTGAGAGCCTAGCTTGGGGGTTTCACTCCCAAACCTCCAGGGCTCCATCCCCCGGCCCTGCAGGACACCTCCCAGGATAAGGAGCAGCAGTTCTTGGAGTGGCCACCCCACGACAGCAGAGCCTTATCTGGGATGCGTTAGAGCCGCAGTTTCCGGCCTGTCCCAGGTCGGCGGCATCCGAGGGAGGCTCCCGACGCAGCCGGCAGCTCGCAGCACGCTGCCCCCCGGCTAAGAGCCGTCCCTGCATTTCCCCACGATGGGGAAGGACTCAGAAGAAGAGTAGTATTTCATGGCATGTGAAAATTATAGGAAATTCACATGTCAGTGTCCATACATGAGGTTTTGCTGGAGCACAGTCCCTAATAACTAATGGATTTTATCGGAAGCCGTTAGCGTCTATACTGTCTATGGCGGCTTCCGTCCCACGGCGGCAGCGCCTGCAGCCCCGACAAACCTCACGGCCTGCAAATTTCTGAAATATCAACTATCACGTCCTTTGCAGACAGTTTGCCTGCCCTGCCTCCCGGCACCAAGGTGGTCCCCAAACAGAAACTGCGGGGGCCTGAGCTGGGACCCCACGCCCTCAAGGGCCCGGGGATAAAGTTAAGGGCACATGCGCCTGGATGTGAAGACTGTGCATCTCCGCGTTGCTTCACCCCAAAGAGAAATTCAGGGCTCTCCTCCTTTTCGGATGGAGGCGACCAGCTGTGGCGGGGCCTGGGAGTCTGCCACGTGCAGAATGGGGGCATCGCCCCGCCCCTCGTGTTGCTGGGAGCCCCTGGCAGCGAGGCTGTGCCCATCCCCAGGGAGGTGGCAGCTGGGAAGCCACCTGGGGGGAAGGGGGGTCTTGGTCAGGGGTGCCTGGCGAGGAAACACGGCCGCTAGCCGACCACGAATGTATTTGCTCGTATTGTGATAACTGCATGTCAATGAAACGGGTTTCCTATGTGACCCTATGAGTTTTATCTCGTGCATTTTGAAATTTTACTCCATTAAATTTTATTTTATAGCACAGAAGACCGTAAAAGCCTCTGTGCGCGGGTCCGTACACCCCAAGTCTGGAGATCCGCTCGTGCAGGGATAAGGATGACAGTAGGCTCTACTGACCTCTGACTTCTGTGGTCCTTTCACAGCTGTGGGGGAGCCAAAGATTGACTGAGCCCCTACTGGGCGCCGGGTCTCGACATCCTGGGTGCTGGGCACAGCCGTGAGCCAGGCGGAACAACAGTGCCCGCTCTCCAGAGGCTGATATTCCAGGAGTGAGACGCAGCGAGGCTGCCGCATGGGCCGGAGAGAGACTGAGGGCTAGGAATGGGGGCCAGGCCCCCCACGGTCTTCCCTGCCCCTCCCCACCCCGGCCCCCACCAAGCTGCTTCCTTTTGCTTCTTCTTGTGGTCTCCCACCTCAGGGCCTTTGCTCGTGCCAGCCCCTCTCCCTGGGAATTCCTCCTCATGTACTTGGAAAGGCCGACTCATCCCATAGATCTCAGAGGAAATGTCACTTCCTTGGGGGACCCACCTCGGTCCCTCTAACCAGGCCTCCCCTTGCTTTTCCTCCCATGGCGCCCTGAGTGTGTCCCATTACCACTCAGGGATCACTCCATATTGTCATTCCTTGGTGCAGAAGGCTCTGTCCAAGCCGGGTCAGTGGAAGAAGTGAGGGCTGTAGGTTGGTGAGACCCGCGGACCCCTCTGTGCGCGGGAGGCCCACAGGACCTGTACTCCATCCACCCAACCACCCATGAGGCAAATACACAAAAAGCACATATTGTGCCGGGCGCTAGAGACCCAGCAGCGAATGAAAGAGGTGACAAGCCCCTGCCTTCGTGGCTCTCTCACACTGGGTCAGGGAAGGCTTAGGTTGGAAGGATGAGGAGGTAGATCTGAAGGGGAAGTGCTCTGGGCAGAGGAAAGCATATGCAAAGGTCCTGGGGTGAGGAGAAAAATGTAGTGTTCTCAAGGCACTAAAAGGGGGCAGGGTGCCTAGAGCAGAGGGACAGGGGGAAAGGGTGAAGAGGATGAGTTGGGTGAGGTCAGGGCAAGATGAGACAGGACGTCAGAAGCTGGAGAAGCAGTTAGGATTTTGGGATTTTAGTTTCAGTGTAGCAGGAAGCCGGGGGAGCTGCAGGCAGTGGGGTTACAAGGCCTGATTCTGGCTTTAAGACCATTCTGGTGTTGGGTGGATGGTGGCTGTAGTAGGATGGGGTATATCCTTTGAAGCCCCCACTATCCCTGGGTTGCAAACAGACAGCTCTGATCTTGGTCCTTCCACACTGAGGGAAAACCCATGTGTGATTCCCTCCGAAGTCATTGGGGACCCCACTGCAGGAGATGGACTTTTGGAAGGAGAAACTGAGTCCAGGGCAGGCCCTCTGGCTGGGCTGTCATCCTCCCGCTGGCCGAGAATCTAACCCCCGCCCTGGACCCTGGGAGGCAGAGGAGGGGTCCAGAGCGGTTCGGTGCCTGTGAGGGTAGTGGCGTCTGGGTCAAATGAAGGCCGCAGGAGCACTGGGGGACCCCAGGCCTGGGTCGGATCCCAGCTCCCTGGAGAGTCCCTTAATGTCCCTGGACTGATTTTCTCCAAAACAGGTACAGCCGGCACTTCAGGGACCTCACACGTCAAGTCAGTGAGCGCTCAATAAACGGTCATCACCGAATCCCCCACTCCCACCCCTTTCTACCTTTTTTAAAGCAGATTCCAACTTGGACTCATCTCATCCTTGGGGAGGCAGGAAAGTGCGGGCAAGCTGTGGGCTCACCGCACACACTGGTGTTGCTGCAACCGGGGAGGGGGCACCTGCTCTCCCCACGTGCGCCGGCCCCACCTCGAGGGCTCGTGTTGCGTGTGCGCGAGGCGGCTGCCGAGTCGACGTTCTTTCCCCCTCTCGTTCTTTCCACAAGGGTGTGAGCTAGCATTTATGATGAACGTCCCCTTTCTTTATAGGCACAGCGACGGAGGCCACGGCGGGAAAGGAATTCGACACAGGTCACCAAGCAAGAGAGTGGCCTGCGGTCTGACTGAGGGTCACAAGCAGGACAGGGGCGCGTCAGGGCTGCTGAGCGCCCGGGCCGTCAAGCTGGAGTCCTAGATGGTTATCAAGCGCTGACTGGGGCCCCATTCCTGTCTGTGGAACCAGTTCCCGGGGGGCGGGGGGGCCCCAGCTGGCTTCGATTTCAGTATTGGGGTACCAAGGAGGGCTCCGGGGCTAGGGGAGGGAGCTCCACCCCCAGATCAAGCTCACCACCTTCAGGGTCTGCTGTTCTCCAGGTTCAACCCAGACGAACAACCTCCAGGAAGCCATCGTGACCTGCCCCAGCCCCTCCCGACCTCCTGTCCTTCATCCCCGCAGGTCGCCACTGCCTGGGCTTCTTATCCTGTGGTCTGGAATCATCGCCTGAATCCCGCAGAATGAAGCTTCCCTGGGGTCCCTCACTGATGCAGGGGAGTTCTCCAGGGAGGGAACTGGTTGGGGGAAAGGAAAGAGTTTTCTCTCCGTGAGCCTCTGCCAGAAGGCCACTGACACCCCAGAGACTGAGCCCCTGCTACGGGTAGAAATCTCCTTTCCCCCAGATGGGCCTCGCGTGTCTTCCTCCCTGCGTGTGCTCTCGCCCCTGCCGGCGGCACCTGTCTGCCCTCCGGCCCTCATCGCCCCAGCCTCACTGGGAGAACACCCCTCCAATTCCTCCCCATCACCATGCCAGGCTGCAGGAGGGGTCCTCGGGCCCCCCTGCCCACCGCAACTTTTTGTCCTGTCACCGTGGTGAGAACCAGGGCTGCTGGCTCGCGGGGCCTCCCCGGGGGAAGGAGTCCCAGGAAAGAGCTTCTGCTCTTCTGCACACAGCACACGGCTGCGTGTAGACGTGCTCACCGAATCTTTGCAGAAGGAAAAGTGGGGATGTCCTGGGCCCAGGGAGGACAGGGCAGTGGCCCAAGGTCACATGGCTGGGGAGGTGTCGCATCCAGGGTGAGGGGGTGGGCGGGCTCACTCCAGGGCCTGTGCGGGAGAGGGTGTGCGGTCACAGGGGACTGCTGGAAGAGGGCGCTGGGGTCTGCGAGTGGGTGGGGCTCGGTCCTCTCTTGCAGGGCTCCTACCAGGACCCCCCCACCCCAGGCCCCAAGCCCCGGGTCACAGTGGGCTGAGGGAGCCCAAGAATGCCAGGCAGGGATTTGCAAACACACATCTCCACACGGTGGCACTCAAAGAGATCAAAATGCATTTAATGTGGTCTAGTCTCGTGGCCTATGTCTTTAGATATGCTATGTATTGAAAATAACATGAAAATTCTCCAGTTTCACCGTTTAAAATAGATGTGACATTCTGTGACCTCACGCAGGACAGACACCCCTGTGCAGGGGCCTCCTTCCCATCAGGCCCCCGCTCCCGCCCCCCGGCCCCGCCGGGACCCTCGGGCAGGCAGGGACCGGGGTGGGGGGAGTGGGGGGCACAGCACCAGCATGGCACGGGGGGGCGGCCACCACGTCCCAAGCAGCACACGCAGGCGCGCACGCGGACACACCGTTTCCACGGACATTCGCGTGCACACAGCCCTGCGACCTGCACACGCTCACACGTGCCCACACACACGGCCCCCAGCAGGCGGGCACCAGCCCTGCTCACAGAGCCCGGCACCGCTGCCACACAAATGCACCAGAGGCGCCCGCGTGTTCACGGGGACACACGCGCGCAGACGCCATCCGCAGGCAAGCGCTCACCCACGCGTGCGGATATTAGCTCGTGCCCGCGTGCACAAAAGCCTCACGCCAGCATACGCGTTCCACGCATTCCGGCGTGGACGTGACCAGGGAAGACGGCGGGGTTCAGCTGTGCTGATGGCCACAGCCGGTGTCCGTCCTGAGCCCTGCGTGCCCAGCCTTACAGCCGGCAAGCATCACACCAATGCCCGCATACAGAACACGCACTCACGCACGCGCCTGTGGGCAAGTACATAGAACCATGCGTGTGTGTGTACACACATACACACCACATATAGCTATCATCGGCCCAGACTCACACGCACACGGAGATCACCGTGGGCCCGCGTCTGCACGACACTCCCACGAACTGCGAACCCACACGCTCGTGCAGATTGCCGTAACTGTACCCATTTGCTTGAACACAGAGGAGATGACTGCACATGGGAGTCCACACTCTTGGTGCTCACACACTCACACTCACACACACACACCGTCGGCACGGCCCCTTTCCCACATCAGCAGCTCAGTGTCTCAGGGAGGAGGGCACCGGAGGCCACGACCTTGGCCCATTCCAACCCCCACCCCTCCTGGTTCAGGCTGGCAAGAAACTTCTCGGAAATCTCGGTGCCTGGGAGGGGAGGGTGGGAGCAGATTGGTACACACACACACACGCACACTCAACACACACGCACATACATGGGCACCCCCCCCAGCACACACTCCCCAGGGACGACGGAACCCTTGCTCTGCACACACACAGCTCCTCCCATCCACCCTCCCGTTTCAAGTGCACTAAAGAGGGAAACTATTTTGGTCTTTAGCACAAGCAATAAATAAATAAATAAATACAGGGAAGGAAAAAAAAGAGGGCAGAAGAGTTTGAAAACGCAGCATCTGCCTTTGGCGAGAGATGAAAGGCAGCTCAGGGCTGCTCTCCCGCAGGGTCTGGGGCTGAACCATCCAGCCTGGGCCTCGGAGGGGGACAGGCCTGAGAGGAGGTGCACCGAGCCAGAGGTGGCATGGGCCTTGGGGGACCCAGAGTCCCTGGGCTCTGCTCTGGATGGTGGCAGTGGAAGCCTGGCCCACCCAGCTCTGGAAGGATCTCCAGCTGCTGGGCAGAGCAGAACGCAGGCTGGTATGCCAGCCCCAAGTGACCGGGGCCACCTCATCCTTCCCCGGCTCAGCCTGACAATCTGGGTGGGGGAGGGCAGGTAAGCCCTTCCACATCAGCCTTGCCCTGCTCCCCGCCCCCCCCGCCCCTGGAGCTAAAATGGAGAAAGCCAGCCAGGCTCAAGGCTGGAAGCCAGGCCCCAGGCTGGGAAGGAGCAGAGGCCCCTCCAGCAGATCCTGAGAGGAAAGAGCTGCTTCCACCGCCTGAATCATCCCAGCCAGAAACGAGGGCGAGCTTGAGGCCTGGGCGGGACGCTGGGAGTCAGGCATCCCTCAGGGCATGGGCCCAGGGTGTCCGTGGGTGGGAACTGATAGCTCACGCCCAGACCCTCCAAGGCCTCTGACCTCAGGCCAGGTCTCCAGCTGCCCCAGGGGTGGGTGGAGGAGGAGGGGTGAAGCAAGAGCCCCACCCCGGGGCCCTGGCCTCTCCCTGCCTCCAGAGACCCACCCAGCCACTGCATGACCTTGCACTCTGCCTCAGTTTCCCCACTTGGGCCAGAGCCCTGAGTGCCTAGCTGTCTTGGAGGGCACGGGTTGGAGCGGCCTAGGCGGGCAGACTGGGGAGACACGTATGGGCTTTCTAATTAAGGACTTCTTTACAGGCCTGGTCATTTGAGAGGACAACATTCTTCGCTGTCCTGGGAAGGGCCTGGCCAGCTCCATCCCTGCCAGCGGTGTCCTCTGCCAAGAACAAGCCCACGTTGGGCAGCTCGTGGTCCAGGGGCCCGCTTCCGGGCCAGCAGAGCCAACAGCTCCAAAATTCTTCCTGGTGAGGGTGCCTGGATGCAAGTGCCACTCCCAGTCATCTCAGCTGACACTTCCACACCTCTTCTAAGATCATTCCTCTGCCATTCAGCCGGGACAGCCTGGCTGGGACCCACCTGCAGTGCCCCAGGTGCGGAGAGAGTGCCAGGACAGCCCTGCCTCTGAGACACACAGGCTGGCGGGGACTTCACGGTGGAATGGGGGGCAGCTGGGAGGATGGGCGAGTCTGATAAAAACAGAAACAACTAGGGCTGGCCCACCCGGGGTCTCTAAGGCACGACTCACACTGGGGACCCGTGGGAATGGGGCTGATCTGCTTCCTGGTCGTCTGGGAACCCGGCCTCCCTTCCCACGGAGCCATCTACTCCAACATTTTCTGAGCGTCCCTCACTGTGGAAGGGGTGGAGGCCACTGGGCAGAAAAGGAGAGAGAAGTAAAACAGGAAGCTCTGGGGGGAGCGGGCCCTCCACGGCAGGCAGGTCCCATATCCAGCCCTGAGACGCATCTCTAAGGTACAAAAGTCAAACTCAAAAAGCTCAAACTAGTTTTTTCCCAGCCCCTACCCCCACCTCTAGGACTCTGGAAAGCTTTTATTATGATCATTAACACGGTCTTGGTTTTTCTATCACAAACATCATCCAATCGGCCGTGAGCCGAAGGAACCGCGGCTGAGCCCCGTGCCTGCGCGTGTAGACTGCCCGCCCGGCACACCCGGCCTTCACAGAGGAGAGGCCTATCCAGCCTCGGGGAACCTCGCGGAGCCCCCATCGAACTGCCTGCATCTCGGCAGACCAATGCAATTCTAACTGTCTTTTTTTATAACCCCCACAAATTAAATATTTTGTCAATCACGTGTTAAATTTTTTTTTTTTTTGTAAACAGTCTTACTCAAGCTAAGGTTGAGAAAGCCCAAACCGGTGTTTCTCCCCAAGTTAAAAACCAGCGGGGCGCTCTGTAGCCGCCAGCCTTCACCCGCAGAAGCTGGGTGGCTGTCGAGCCACTTCCGGGCAGGCTGCCGCTCTGCCCAGGCAGAAGGCCCTGGCTCCTGACCCGGACCCCTAGAGGCCACCTCCCTGCCCCTGCAGCTCCTCTGGCCTCCGAGGCCAGGGGCGGCCCACTCTGGCCACCCACTCTCCCGCCAACCTTACCAGGCCACTGTGAAGAAACATAAAACATCTAAAACGCTACTGAGTCTGCAACCGGGGCACCTGGCCCGTTCTGCCGAAACCCAGGGCCCTCGCGGGACGCCGGGCCTCTCCCTGGAGGGGCGGACGCTGCACCTTGGCCCATGGTGGCTCAGATCTCCGACTCCCGTCTGTAAGGCCGCTGCTCGAGGCCGCCACCCCCACCGGCCTGGGGTCTGTCAAAGTCGTGCCGGGCCTGGGGGCTGCGGCCATCCTGGTCGCCATCTGCCTCGTCCTCCTCATCGCGGCTCAGGAAGGCCAGCTCGTTCTCGTAACAGAAGGAGTTGGCGCTGGGCAGCAGGAATTTGTTCTCCACCAGGTCCTTGGCGCTGCAGCGGGGCGTGGAGGGCACCTCATAGGTCTTGTGAAAGTGGGAGTAGTCGATCTTGTACTGGTTCTTCTCCTCGAAGAGGACGGGCTCGAAGCGGTGGCCCCACAGGATCTCGTTGGCCAGGTAGGAGCTGCGGGCCTGTGTGGTCATGGCCGTGGCCTCCACCATGCCCTCCAGGATGACCACGATCTCGAAGTCATCCGTCTCCAGGTCCTGCCGGCTGATGCCGAACAGCGGGCTGGCCTCGTCGATCTCGTGCAGGATGGTGATGGGCGACACGAGGAAGATGCGGTCCAGGCCCTTGTCGAAGCCGACGTCGATGTCGATCTGGTCCAGCGGGATGTACTCGCCCTCCTCAGTGACCCGTGGCTTGATGAGCTGGGCCCGCACGTGGGCCTCCACGATGTGGCTCTTGCGCAGGTTGCCCACGCGCCACATGAGGCAGAGCTTGCCATCGCGCAGCGCCACCACGGCGTTGTGGCTGAACAGCAGCGTCTGCGCCCGCTTCTTGGGCCGCGCCATCTTGGCCATGATGGCGCCGATCATGAAGGAGTCGATGATGCAGCCCACGATGGACTGCGCCACCACCATGAACACGGCCACCGGGCACTCCTCCGTCACACAGCGCAGCCCGTAGCCGATGGTGGTCTGCGTCTCGATGGAGAAGAGGAAGGCCGCCATGAAGCCGTGCACCTGCATCACGCAGGGCGTGCGGCCGCGGCCCTCGGCCGGCTCCAGGTCGCCGTGCGCCACGGCGATGACCCAGAAGATGACACCGAACAGCAGCCAGGAGGCGAGGAAGGCCAGCGAGAAGATGAGCAGCATGTAGCGCCAGCGGATGTCCACGCACGTGGTGAACATGTCGGCCAGGTAGCGCTGCGACTTCTCATCCATGTTGGCGAACTCGATGTTGCACTGGCCGTTCTTCTTGACGAAGCGGTTTCGGCACCGGCGCCGCGTGTGCACCTTGCCGTTGCCGAAGCCGTTGGCCCCCGACATGGTGACCAGGTGTAGCCCGTCCTCCTCCGATGACACGATACTGTAGGGGTTGGCCCTGCCGGCCGAGGTCATCCCGGGGCTGGGGGGGCCCTGGCTCGCCCCCCGGGGCCGGCTCCGCGGGGGGCGGCTCCTGCAACAGAGAAGACAGACGGGCTGGTGGAGCACCGCCCCGGCCCAGCCTTCGGCCCCCACCCAGGGCCCTCGGAGGGGCTGGAGGCCGTCTCCGCCCTAACTCCCCCCCCCCAGCCGCACTCTCCGTCCTCCCTCCTCGGCTTGGAGAACTGACACTCGATCCTCCCAGGAGCTCGGCCCCAAAACCTTGGATTCATCCGCAACCCCTCTTAGCCCCACCCCAAAGGCTGTGCTCCAGAGTATATTTACGATCCTGCCTCTTCTCCCACCCTCAGGGCCTGAGTCCCCATCATCACCCACCTGCACCAGCACGGCGGCTGCCTCGCCAGCCTCCGCGCTCCTGCCCTCACCCCAGTCCAGAGGCAGCCAAGGGGAGCCTGTCCGTCCTCTGCTCAAAGCCAGTCTCTGCCGGCACCTGCGAGGCCCGCGTGAACGGAGTCCGGGACCCCTCGGATCTCACCTCCAGGCTCCTCCATGCTCACCCTGCTGCAGCTCACAGCCTCCACGCTGTTCCTCAGGCCTGTCCCGCGCACTCTCCACCCGGACATCCTCCCACTGCCTCACCTCCTTCAGTCCTTGGCCTCCATGTCACAGGAGCATCTTCCTGCACCCATGGGAGACTGTAACCCTCACCCAGTCCTCACTGTAACCCCAACGCACCGACTGCCGACCTCCTAACAGCAGTAACAGTAACAGGAGTGACATGCGCGGGGTTGCGCGCACCTGCCGTTCCTGTGAGACCGCTGGCCACCCGAGCATCGTGAGTTTGCTGTTTTGTTCACTGCAGTCTCACTCCCACGGCCTCGAACAGAGCCCGGCCCCGAGGACACCCACTCTCAGCACCCATACACCACGCCCTCTGCCTCCCCATCAGTAGCTAGGAGGGGGTGATGAGTCAGTGCCCAGAGGGGCCGCTGACTGACCCCAGCCCAGGGGCCTCCCCATCACTGCCTTTCTCGGCTCTAAATGACAGCACATAGTGAGCGCTCAGAAGCGTCACTGTCCTTGGCCCACTCATGGGAGCACTTGGTTGGCTTGCCACGCACACGCGCACACACACACTCACGCACACCGAGCAGTCTTAGGCTTGCCCCACGGCATAATACCCACAGCTGGACAAACACTGCGCTCATGGCCCCCAGACAGGCCGGCAGCTGCCCCTCCCCCAGTGTCCCGCCAGCTCCGGGCTGGCCTGTTGGTGCCAGGCTGAGGCATCTACACGCCGGAGGCCATGGTGCCGCAGGGCCCTGTGGGCACTGAGGCCATCTGGCCATTAGCATCGGGGCTTCAAGGGCTCAGGCCCTTGGCCTGGCTCAGTGGGGCTGGGCTGGAAGGAGGGGGAGAATCCTGGCTGGCTGACCTGGCCAGGGCGCTGAGCAGTTGGGTATATTCCTCTCCACCCATGGGGACCCCATCCACCCCTAATCCCCACCTGGTCACACTAGGAGGCAGTGTTAGACAAGGCTGGGAGTCCTCGAGTGCCCAGGAGACAATGAGGCCCCAGGTAAGAAGGTCACCAGGCAGCCGGGCCAGAAGCAGAGAGGCAGGTGACTGGGCACCCACCAGAGACCCAGAACCTGGAAGTGAGACAGTCAGGAGGAGGCAACACTGGGATTTAGCCCCAGTCTGTGTGACCAGAGACAGCCAGAGCCTCGGAGGGAGCGTGACATCTGACCTCTGCTTCAAACACCTGCGAGACAGCTAAGGGAGAAGTCCACGTGACCAGCCGGGCGGCAATCCCCTGCTAGGGTCTGTCTCCGTTGCCAGGTGTTTCTGGACCCCCAGAGCGAACACAGGTCTAACACTCACGGCTCTTACTCCCCACTCCTCAAACTGCAGATAGCAGGCCAGACACAGCAGCAAATGCTCTTAGATTATCCTCTCAAAACCCCAAGAATGTGGCTACCATCATTACTTCTGCTCTAAATGGAAGTTCAGAGAGGTTAAGTGACTTCCCCAAAGCCACACAGCCAATAAGCAAGAGAGCTGAAATTCGAACCAGTCTGTCTAATGCGAGGTCTCCTGCCGTGGGGACTTGAGGCTCTGCGGAGGCCTCTTCTCACACTGCCATCCTCCCCCCACAGCCACGCCAGCTGACCACCTCACCATGGGTCTGAGGAGCTGAGGCCTGGGGCTGTAATCGTGGACGCTGCTTTTGCCCAGGCCAGGAGGCAAGGAGCCGGCGGTTGTTGGGACCCCGGGTACTGAGCCGAGAAGATGGCTCCGCCCCAGATTCCTGGACCCTCCACGCAGAGGTGGCCAGGGCCTGGGTACTTAGTTGCCACCGGACCGCACGGGGCAGGTTTATGCGGCCTGGAGGCCTTGAGGGACGTCCAGCAGGTCATGGCTGCTCCACCTGGGGCTCTGAGCAGCTCGAGGCCTGCAAGGGACAGAATCGGAAGAATCAAAGGCCGGAGAGCCCAGCCCGGAGCGCTGCTCCCATCAGCAGGGAAGCCTCGCCCCTGGCCAGCTCCCAAGCCCGTGAGGGAGCAGCAGTGACTCCTGGTGTCTCTGCCTGGGCTGGGCACCTGGGACCCACCCAGACCGTGTCACACGGGCTTGGGAAACCCCTCTTCTGTGGAGGTTCCTCCTCGAACCACACAGAGAAAATCAATAAGGTCACGTTCACACCCTGCTCCCGTTTCTCAGCTAGAAACTGAGGCTATGAGCAGAGTCACTGTCCAAAGTCACACAGAAACTAAGGATTAGAGATAGAGTTGGAGCTCCAGCTATCAGGCCAGGAGTCCACTTCCCATGGCCCCATTCTGCCGTGTGTGTACATGCGTGTGAGTGCGTGTGTGTGATGCTAGGGGTGTGGGGACCCCCTCCCAGGCTCTTAGTGAATGCATCACCACAAAGAAAGATCCAGAACAGGACCCATGAACAGAAACCCCAGCACCACAAACTTGCCAAACGTCTCAAGCACACTCCATGGCCACAAACACAGGAGTGCCAGGAAAGTCACACAGCTCTGGAGTCCTTAAAGACTCGGTTTCAGAAATGTGGGACAATATCCTCAACCAGGGATATGCACACCTGTTTGACTCTTGCTCAAGGATGCATATAGTTAGATCAGATAAGAAATGTTATTAGATTGGTTTGGTAGAGGGGCGCCTGGGTGGCACGGCGGTTAAGCATCTGCCTTTGGCTCAGGGCGTGATCCCGGCTTTATGGGATCGAGTCCCACATCAGGCTCCTCTGCTATGAGCCTGCTTCTTCCTCTCCCACTCCCCCTGCTTGCGTTCCCTCTCTCGCTGGCTGTCTCTATCTCTGTCAAATAAATAAATAAAATCTTTAAAAAAAAAAAAAAAGAGAGACTGGTTTGGTAGAAGAGGCCTCAGCAAGTAAGGAAGCCGGCTCCCCATTTCACAGATTCGAGAACTGAGGCTGAGACTTGCCCCAGGTCACAAAGCAACTTGTGGGCTTGGATGAGGCAGTAAAGACAACAGTTAGGATCGCTGCTGGCAGATGCCCAGGTTGGCCAGTGGGGATGCCAGGCATCGTCTGGAGGGGACAGGGACAGAGGCTCCAGGGGTGTGCTACCTGAGCAGACGAGGTGACTTCGACACAGGAGGTGGGGAGCGAAGCAAGTCCAGCAGGCAGAGGGGGGGCGGTGGGGGGCGCAGACCAGACACGTCCAAGAGATGGTGAAGCTGTCCCCAGCCCGGCTGTTCTTGAGCCTGCTTCCCTGTGGCCACAGCTCTGGGGACACAGACTCCCGGCCACCGGGGCGTTCAGAGCAGGACAGGGCCTGGGCTGGTAGCTTTTAGAGAGGCAGCTGCCACATGACCCAAAGGTGGGGCCCAAAAGCCACAGGGAAGTGCCTCCGGATGGAGCAGGACACCCCATGCCCTGTCCCCTGAGGCTCTGGGCACCTCAGGTTTCAGTGACATCCGGGAGGGAAAGAGGGCAAGGTGGGGGCCTACAGTCTCAGATGTCAAGAAAGCACTAACTGTAAGAGCGGGAGGGGCTCAAGCCCCCCCCCCCCCGGCCCCGCCCCAGGCCTTTCCGCTGGCCAGAGCGCCTCCAGCGGCAGGAACGCGGGGATCGATGCCCACCGTGTGTTCACCACAGGCCCGGCCGGCTTCTAAGAGCTCCAGCAATCTCACTTAATCCCTTCAACAGCCTTATGACTATTACCCCATTTTCCAGATGAAGAAACTGAAGCTCAGAAAGACTGAGTCTTTCTGCCCAGGGTCACACGGCCACTAAGCAGCAAGTTCCCAGTCTGGAGGGTGGGAGAGAAACAGACCCCCATCGGCCCCAAGCCCCAGGGCCAGACAGCAGGCCTGACGCTGCGTTCCTGCCTCAGTCCTTCAGGCCCTGGCCGGACCGTGTGGTGATAAGACACACGAACGGCCCCGAATCCAGCACTAGAAGCAGAGATAAGCCCCTCGCCGGCACCCCCGACCCAGGGCCCTTCAGCCCTTGCTTGGAACGTCCAGGGACGGGGCACTCACTAGGTCATGATCACAGCCTGCAATGAGAGAACTCGGAGATCCCGCGGGTCAGGGAGAGCCAGTGCGTGGCCTCCGTGCAGCCGCACGTCCTCCTCCCGCCCGTGCCCGCGGCAGGCATCGCTGACCCATCAGAGAAGGCCTCCCGTGTCCTGGGACAGCCTCGGAATCTTTCCCACTCCGGGAACTACCCATCAGCTTGAGCGACAGAGCTTGACGAAGCCCATCTTTAATATGCGGGCTGGGAGGCTCCACGCAGGGCTCCCTGGCTCCATGACAGAGGAACTGAGAGGCCTGGGGGTGCAGCACAGCCAGGGGAGGGGCCCTGCCGGTGGCGGGGAGCACGGGGGGGGGGGGGGGGGGCGCGAGCATGCTGGCGCACTCGGGTGGCCTGTGAGGAGGCTGAGGTTGGCTTGGAGGGAAGAAGAAGGGCTGGGAGCACCATTTGCATTCTCACAATGGGGAAGAGGATGACAGTCTCCTTTGCCCCTTCCAGGCCCAGCTCCCTTCCCCTCCCCAGGTGCAGACCGCCTTTGCCCGAGGTGCACACCACGGCCTACACACACTCGGGGTCAACACGTGCCAAGCCCGTGCTGGGCACCAGGACAGAAACAGCCACGGTACAGGAGAGGACGCGGGAGCTCCTCCTGGGCCCCGGGCCTGCCCGCTCCCTTTCCGACCACTAACAGCAGTCTTTTCGCCCAAAAGCTCTCTGGCCGCGGCACACACTCTGCTCACACGTCGGACAGGCTAGGGAATGCTGCCCCCAGAGCAGCCTTCATTGAGGGGCGACAAGCGCACTCTGGGTGCCTGCTCTCTGCTGCCTCCCCAGACCCCAGCCTCCTGTCCCACAGCACCACGTGGCCAGCGCGGGGCCTCCTCTCCTCCCCAACATCTTCCGTCCTCCTACTCCCCTCCCCCTCCCCCCTCAGCCTCCCCCTCCTCTCCCACTTCCTCCTCTCTTCCTTCTCCCTCCTGTCCTCCCCCTCCTCCTGCCCCTCCTCATAGGGTCATTTGGCAACCTGACCACTTCCCCAGTTGCCTGAGCCGGAAGCCTGGTCTCCTCTCTCTCCTTCAGCCTCCATATCCACTCCCTCACCGGGTCCTGCGTGGTTTGACTCCTGATTTCTCATAGCTGCCCCCCATTTCCTCACCTACATCCTCCCTCCGGTCCAGGCCACTCCTGTCTGGACACACCACAGGCCTCTAATGGGTTGTGCTGTGGCGCCCCTCTGCCCCATGGGGTCTGACCCCCAAATCACAGCTAAAGCGAACCTTTATAATCCTCCCCTCTGTCAGGGATCAGCTGAAGGCCACCACTTCCACAGAACCCTTTCGGATCCTCTGGCCCCGGGCTTCTCCTGGTATGGCCGGACGTCACCTTCTACCCTCCGTGAGAGCTGAGCTTGCCCAGGCCCCATCTCTGGCCAACCTCAGAGGCCCAGAGAGGCTGGTACGGGCCTGGCACAGACTCGCCGACCAGACAAAAGGGTGAGGGAGCAGGCAGCGGAGCAGCAGACGGATGAGGACGTAGGAGGTGGACGGATCGTACGTGTACGATGGGGTTGATGTACGTGCGGGGTGGTCGGGCGCGTGATGAATAAATGGGACTGACGGGTGGATGGGCGGATGGGTGGTAGCCAGAAAGATGGATGGGTTAGGTGGATAGAAAATAATTCGATGGCTTCGGTGGATGGATTCGTGGCTGGATGAAGAGACGGAGAGATGGATGGATGGGTGGGTGGGCAGGCAGACGAACAGACGGATAACTAGACAGACGGACCGTGGATGGAAGGACAGATGGGTATTTGGGTGCACGGCTGAACCGCTGCGATGGTGGTGAATGGTTGGGAAATGGGTGAATACGTGGAAGGACAGACGGCCGGATGCGTTGGGTAGGTGAGTGGACAGGTGGGTGGATGGCAGGTGGATGGGGGCAGGTGTGGCGCCAGTGGGTGGACGATGGGCGAAGGAGAGGCCGGAGAGGTGAGCGGACAGAGGAGTGTTCGGTTGCCTGGATGACTAGACGGACAGAGGCACATCGCTGACCTTCGTCTTACCTCTTGGATCCTGTCTTCTAAGTAACGGTGCTGAGCGGGCACGTGGCTGTCCTCAAGGCTGCGTCTGCAGCAGCTGCCATTTCCCAGGCCCCAGCGGGAGAGGAACCGGTCGCCAGAAGCCCCTGAAGTTGACAGAGCAAAGCCGAATTACTGTGAGGCTGCTGCTCTCACAAGGGCTCAAGAGTCTGAAATTTCCACCGAAAGCCACATTTCTGCTGCTTCCGTGGGGGTCCCGTGGGGGGTGGAAGAGGCCTCCAGTCCAACGCTCTGATACCCACACCTTCGCAGCTTTGAGTCTCTTTATAAAACCGTTCGGAACCAAAGAAGGGCAGAACAAGGTAGGTCCCCGGAGAAAACAGCAGCTGATCGTTACGGAGTGCCTGCCGATTGCCCGACACTGGTAGGCGTTGTCCAGACATCGGCTCGTGTAACCCTCACACCCGCCCCACGAGGCGGGAACTACTGCTGTTCTCATTCCAGAGAGGCAGGTAGTGTGGTAATTTTCCTAAGGTCACCGAGGAACTCAGGTCCCTAACCGATGCTCCTAGCCACCACCTGCAGAGCCTTCCCCATGCCAACCGCGGGACTCAGGTCCCTAACCGATGCTCCTAGCCACTCAGGTCCCTAACCGATGCTCCTAGCCACCACCTGCAGAGCCTTCCCCATGCCAACCGCGGGGTTCAAGAGTGGACGGACAGAAGGACAGACGGATGGCTGGCTGGCTGCATCACGGATGGGTAGGTGGACGGATTATGGGTGGGTGAGTGGGTGGGTTACCAACGGGTGGGTGGGTGTGAGGATGGGCGAGTGGGATAGATGAATAGAGAAGTAGATGGGTGGATAAACGTCTCTATGGGTGGGTGCACGTCGGTAACTCGTCAGACACTTGCCTTGGCAAACACGCATCCCATGTGGTCCCAGCACCCCATAAGCCTCAGTTTTCCTACTGTCAAAGGGGCCCCCTGCTTGTCTCCCCAGCGTGCTGTGGGAATCGGAGGACAGCGTGGCGGAAAGGCGCTCCGTGCGGTTCCAGAGGCAAGCCGGCTTGAGAGGCCCTTCTCACCTTCTCCCACCTCCCAGCCACAGAGGCCACAGGGCCCCACCCCTTCACAGCCGAGCTGGCTGCAGTCCACTGTCGCACTGGCTTTTCTGGCTGGGGTCAAGGGAACCGTGGGTGAGTCACCCCCTCATCATAAGCGTCCTGGGGCAGGTGACAGCAGTGGGTTTAGAGGCCCACAGACCTGAGTTCAAGTCCTCTGCTCATCACAAACTGTGTGACCTTGGGTGACTCACTTCCCCCTTCTGGGCCTCCGCTTACTCCATACGGGCATGTCCTGCTGGTGTCTCTTCACCTTCCAGGCTCTTACCTCAAGACTCCCCATCCTCGGCCCCCTGCTTCTCCGTCCCTCATCATTCCCTGAACAGCTGCTATGGGAATGCAGGGTCCCCCTCTTAGCCCTGGCACCCTCCAAGTAATGGGGAAATTGAGGCTCAGGGGGGCTCCATCATAGACCCACATCACACGGCTGCAAATCTCCATGGCAAGGGCTCTGCCCAAGTCCTGGATCTTTGCCCTTGCCCTTGATGGCCCTACACTGTGCCTGGCCCTGACGGCTCAGCTCCTGATGTCAGTTATTCCAACCTTCACAGCCTCGCCTTGTGGGAGCGCTGCTTCTCCCGGCTTGACAGACAGGGGAACTGGGGCTCAGAGAGGCTAAGTCACTCGCCCCGGGTCACCTGGAGTTGGAACTCCAAAAGAGGAGATGTCCCAGGGCAATGGGAGCCAAAGAAGTTTAGGGAGAAGGATGAAAGACAGCCGGCCCCACCCCCCTTCCTGTTGGTCACTTGGCCTGCCCCAGGCTCCCTCAGCCTTGTCCCTGATGCCCTAGTTCCTAACGGGGCTTTCTCCAGACCCACAAATCCAATCACGTATGTTCTCACCTGTGAGGGGGGCGAATTAGCTCCATTCTACAGGGAAACGGAAGCTCAGAGCAGAGAAGTGACTTGGCCAAGGTCACAAAACCAATGAGCGAGTGGCAGTTTGGAGACAGGAACCCAGGTCTCTGGACACCCTGTCCGGTACTCTCCCTGCCACCCTGGGGTAGCCACAGCAGCCCGTGATGTGGATTCAAACCTCTGACGTTCACCGGATGTCTTCCTGGGTCACGGGCACCGCCCTGGAGAGGACCGTTTGCAGGCGGGGCGGGGCTAGCATGTAACACGGGAGGGCCCGGAGCCAGACCGGCCGGACTGGCCCTCAGACCCCAGCCAGCGGGGGCGGGGCCTGCATGGACACTGACACTTCCCCACTCCCCCTGCCAGTGCCAGTCTGTCAGCCAAGGCTGGGGCCGAAACTGCCTGGGGACAGGGCAAGGCACTTCCCCTTCCTGAGGCCCAGCTTCCTCCTCCACAAAATGGGCTGATGACGCCTGCCCAGCGATGTGCCCATGCACTTCAGGGTGGTGAGGGAGCTGTGCTCTGGGCACAGGGCCTGGAACAGCAGGGCTCTGGGAGAAGGCAGCTGTCATCATTGCGGACCGCAGTCCTCCCTGGAGGGGTGGGGCCCGAGGGGGCCAGCGAGCCCCGATTCCCTAATCCAAGGCCTGGCTGACCCCAGCTCACAAAGGGCCCTTCCTGGGCCTTGGCCTCCTCATTTGCAAAAGACGCAGACCCCACCTACTTTAGGACGCTGTCAGGGGAGTAAAGGGAGGCCCTGTCCCAGTACAGACCCAGGGTAAGGGCCGGTCCCTCCAGGGTTCTCTGGAGGGTTCTCTCTCCGGCTCTAAGAACAGAAATGGGGATTCCTGACAGGACGGAAAGGTGGCATATGTATCCCTGGCCCTCCCATGCAGTCGTGTGTGACCCTCTCCGAATGCACCCCAATAGGCAAGGAAGCAGGAGACCCAGGAGCTGGCACAGACTGAAGTCTGGCCGCCTCCTTCCTCTGTGCCTCGATGGTGCTGGCCGGCAGGCAGAGCCCAGCAGACGCTGGCTGCAGTCACCGCCTGCAACCCTCAGGCCCCTCACGGTCCACAGCCTAGCGGTAGGGGCCAGACACACTGATCCTGGGACAGGCTGGGCCAAATGGCCACGAGAAGTGGACATCTGCCTTCTGAGCCCCAAGGTGAAGCCAGGGCGGGAGGTTCTGGCCCCCAGGATGGACGACAGGTCATGCCAGACACCGGGGAATGTTTCGCAGGGTATTTTTATCTTGAGAACATCCTTCTACAGCAGGTGGGGACAGGAGGGATACAGGGTGTCCTTGGCCCCAGGCCTCTGGGAGTAGCCGAGGACAGAGGCCCCTGGGACCTCTCTACTAGAGTGGCCATTACAGACACTGCTCCGTCCCTAATATCCCGTCCCAGGGGCACGTGGGGCCTAAAGGGTCTTAGAGGTTTCATGGGCTCCCAGCTCTGCTCCCACTGAGAGCTCTGCTCTCAGTCACTGTGTGACCCGGGGCAGGTGTCTGCCCCTCTCTGGGCCTCCCTCTTGCAGTCAACTGAAGGTCTGCTCATGCCGGGCTCAGCTACGCACCAGTGACTTGGATGGACCAGCAAATGCCTGCTCGCGTGGGGTGCCCTGCCAAGCAAGGGAGATAGTGAGCAAACCAGCAATCACAACGAGGCTGGATCAGAGCCACGGTCAGAGCCCTCGGAGCCCCGGGGAGATGTCTAACCCAGTCGGGGTGCAGGGGGCTTCCCGGAGGGAGCAGCAGGAGAAAGCCCAGCCTGAGACGAACTGCAGTGCCCGTGAGGGGCACCTAGAGTTCCACGGATCCAGGTGCACACTGGACTCTGGGGCTCTCCTCACCTCTGAGCCTCCCTGTTTCCTATCTACAACCACAAAGGCTGGCCCTTCCAAGCCAACATTCCAGGATTCCAAGGCATTTGTGGCTAGGGAGGGTGTAGAGAGACAGGTGGGGACACACTTCATCACGTACTAACAGTGCATAGGCGCTGGGGCCAAGGCGTGACACAGATAGATGAAGAAACTGAGGACCTGAGAGGCACCAGATATCATACTAACGACCCTGGACTTGATCCCAAGGGCAATGAGGTGCCAGAAGGAAATCTGAAAGTATGAGTTCTGGGGCAACATGGCCTGGGTTCAAATCCTATCTCTGTCCCTTCCTGTGTGACCTTGGGCAAGTCATATAACCTCTCCGAGCCCATTTTCTGACCTGTAAAGTGGGATTAATAATGGTATCCATCTCATGGGGTTTCATCAAGTTAATACATGGAGGTTGCCCAGCTGGAAATTTCCTGGTCCCCCACCACCTCCCATCATCACATATCTGAGCCCCGACTCACTCTAGAGAGGGTGCATAGGCCCCTGGAGGGCCTGGGTTGGACCTCACTCCAGGCAGGAAGGAATGAACAGACAGAAAGAATGGGAAGGAACCCCAGGGGGAGGCAGACAGTGAGCAAAGGCACCATGGCCTCTATTTGTCTTAAAGCTGTAATTTTTCATGCTTCAACTTAATTGGAGTCTCAGATATTTCCTAAGTACCCAGCATGTTCGCAGGACAGCAAAGATCTGAGATAAAGTGACAAGAACAGCCTGGGACAAGGAAGGCCATGAAAGACAAAGCAGGAAAATTTACCAACATAAAAATACTTACGGCGTTACTTATCAAAACTCATCGTAAGCAAAAAAGGTAAATGAAAACGTTTGTTATAAAAAAGACTGGTGTGCTTAATATATAAAAAGTTCTTATAAATCAACAACAGAAAAGGACGTGATAGGAATGAACACAGTGCTAGAAGTAGGCTCTGCCCTGAAGACCAGGTGACCCCCAACAACTGATGACTCAGGAACATCCATGCCTCAGAGCCTCAGCATGAGATGGCCTCTCGCAGTGGAATGCCTTGAGCCGCTTTCCAGAACTCAATGCATCCTTCAAGCACGAAGGGTGCCTCCTCTATAAAGCTTTCCAAGACTTCCCTGGGTCCCCTTTTGCTCCTTGCCGAGTTCTCACATGTCTTGGGCCCTGGAACAGAGTGCCTGGCTTTGGCTGAGTACCTTGCATTGCATTAGAGAATGTTCCAGGTGGCATAACACAAGCATTTGACAGAGGAGTAAATAAGGCACAGAGAGGAGCGCGGCCATGTCCAAGGTTACCCACCTATGAGCCGATTCTAGGAGCCCGGTGTCCTGCCTCTGGTCCCTCTATGCTCCAGCCACCTCTTCCCTCAGGAGCCCTCCTGCCCTGCCTTGCCCCCAGGAGGGAAAAGGCCCCACCTTGGGAGCTGCACTTCTTCATAAGAGGCTGGGCCCCACGTGGGGCCTCCCTAGAATAAAGCTGGCCAAGATAAGAGCCTGAGCCCCTGCCCCGGTCCCCCCGTGAGCCCAACACTCAGCTGGGGGGACACAGGGACAGTTGTTTCTCTTCCCCTTTTTTGCCTCCTCATTCGGTAAATTTGGCTTTATTTGGGGAACAGAAAATGCACTGGGAGGGCCTGGTGGATCTCTGAGGGGCCTGGGGTTCCTCCTGGCATGGACGAGAGGCTGAGCTTTAAGACCAGGAGTCCAGGAAAATAGAGGGGGCTTTCTAGAGGGACTGTCCCTTCACCCTCGCTCAGGTCTGGAGCGCTGCCAAGGTCCGGGGCCCTCACTTGCTCACCAGAAGCACATTTCACATTTACTCACTCACTCAGCAGGGGGCCACTAAGCCTCCACTGTGTGCAGACAGGATGCTTGGTGCCAACATTCAAGTGAAGCAAGACAGACAAAAAACACGTTGGCGGGGGGGGGGGGGAGCCCCAAGTAATTCCAGAGGCAAGGTGGGCACTATTCTAGAGGTCTTTCAGAAAATTGTGACATTTGACTTGAGAGCGGCACAAGGAGAGAATGTGGGAACAGTGTTCCTGGAAGGGGGAACAGCAAGAATGAAGACCCGGAGGCTGGACTGTTGCTCTCTGTGTTCAAGGAACCGGAGGGCGGGTGGTAGGGCCGCAGCTGAGTGCGCCAGGGAGAAGAGAGGAAGTGAGAGGGGACAGAAACAGCTCAGAAAAAGAGAGAGGACTTGGCTGGGGCCACACAGGCAGCTGGATGGATGGAGCACCTGGGGCTCTTCTTCGTCATCGGCCAGTGGCAGTAATAACCCATGTCCCAGCTGTAGTGCTCAGAGGAAATGCCTCCCATCTCCTTGCCTTGCCACCGCCAGACCCTTCGCCCAATGCCCTTTCTTCCTCATTCTCCCTTAAACTCCTATGCATCCTTCAACACCCACTTCCAAGCCCCCATGCCTTGCGCCTCCCTCTGTCTTTGATCGGACCATGCTAAGTGGCAACCACCTATCCCTCCCAGTCTCCCCACCAGGGCAGGGACCCCCTGAGGCCAGGGCCTGGATCTGACTGCCCCGAGCATGGGGCCGGGTTCTGGAAGAGACTAAGGAGGGCAATGCAGACTGAGCCTCAGAAGGCCCCTCCCGAATCTGCCACTGTGACCCAGGAGTACCCTTGAGGCCCGCACCGCAAGACCGCAGGCCCGGTGGCAGTCGACCCAAAGATCACTTCAGTCTCAACTTGTCATGGGACCTTGCCCTGTGTGGGCCTCAGTTTCCCCATCAGCCCAATGAGAGGCTTTTCTGGGTCTTGTTTTGTCTCAGGGAGAAAGCTGTGGCCTGAATGGGAGTTTCCCACTTCCTTCCCCTATTAACTGCTCACAGCAGCATGGCCCCGCGGGGAGCAGGGGCCAGGCTGTCATCATCGGAGCCCCCTCTGAGCTCTGGGCAAGCCCACAGAGCCGGACACATCAGCTTCCTCCTCCCACCTGCTGGGAAACATCCCAGTGCCTCCCCAGAACAGCTGGGTACTGAGGCACCGAGGATGCAGCGAACCCTGTCTCCCCACCACGGCCACGAAACGGAAGCAGAGGCCACAGCGCTGGACGCCCGTGTTGGTCCCCAAACCCTCCGGAGGGCTGGTCGGGGACACCAGAAGCAAAACAAAGGGGCCTGGGAGGGGGAAGCAGGGGTTGAGGGGTCTGGAGGATGATGCAGGGCGGGGGGCAGGGCTGCGTGGTCCCTGCCACACGTTAGCACGTTCCAGGAGGTCCTACCCTGGGCCCAAAAATGAAATCCAGGGCTCTCTGAACTCGATGGGAAAAACACAGGAACTTCACCTTGTCTTTCTGCAAAATGCACTGCTCCCTCTGCGACAAGTGGAGGCAGCAAAGGCCAGCAGCGTGGCGCTCGGTGCGGCCGGTCCTGGGGCCTCGGCCAGGCTCGCTATGGAAGGCGTCCTGAAGCCACAGCGCACAGATGACTGTGTCGCACATTCCACCAGCACGTGCTGCTAAATAGTCCCGTGTCTGCTTTCCTTTGTGGCCTTCTGTGGGTTCTCTCATGCGTCCAAAAATACCATCCTGAGCAAGGGGACATCAGAGGCATCCCCAGCCAGCCACTTGGGCCTGAGGTCTCCTCTGTGACACGGTGGGGTTGCCTGGGCCATTTGTCCGCTCAGTCATTCGTCCATTCCACAAGCCGGTGCAGCGAGCACCGACTCCAGAGATGCCCTTGTACAAGGGGTCGTGTGAACAGGGTGAAAAGCCCCTGTCCCCCCCGGGGGGGTTCATAACAGGCAGGAGGAGAGACAGGCATTTCAGAAGAAAGGAACAAATGAAGACGACTCAGGCGGCGCCAAGGGCTGTCCAGCCCCCGGGGAGGTGCGGCCTGGCCGCCGGGGAGAAAGCCAGGCCTCCACAGGGAGCGGCCACCACACAGGCCGGAGGCTAGAAGGAGCTACTATCCGAGGGAGGAGGGTGACCAAGAGGGAAGGGGCGAGGTGAGGTCTGAGAGGGCCTGTGACCCACCTATGATGTCCCAAGTCAAACCCAGAGTCACCTGGGAGTCCTTCTGGGGCCCACGCCAGGAACACGAACCTGAGGAATTCTCTGGAACACAGGGAGGAGTACTGACAGCATCTTCTCCCAACCATCACCTCGTCCAGTCCTGGGTGAGGAGCTGGCTCTCCTTGGCCCAGTGTCACAGTGAAACTGAAGCTCGGGCTGGGAAGGGACCCATAGCTAAAGGGCAGCTGACATTCCGCCCCCACAGCTGCCTCACCCCGACTTCACCATCACACACGCTTTTCCAGCCCCAACAAACGGGAACAGCACACCCACCATGCATCAGGCATGGCCAACATATGACTTCGTGGTACCGTTCCTCTTGACAGAGGCCAGAGACGGGCTCAGAGAGGGTAAGCAACCTGCCCAGGGTCACACAGCTGGTCCATAGCAGAAGACATGGGAACCCAGGACTTCCAGGGCCATGGGAACAGAGACCCTGGACTTGACCACAAAGCCTGGCCCTAATATCCCTAGGACAAACCACAGTCTCTCCAGGTGTCTCAGGACCACCTCCTACCGTAAGCCTTCCCTGGCCGTGTGCTGCTGTCTGCCTCTCCCTCACGGCTAACTGGTGCTGTGGGGAGCTTACTGGAGTCTGAACCCTGTTTGGCTCTGGCTGTGTGACCTGGAGCCACTGGCCCTCTCCGAGCCTGTGTCCAAGAGGATAAGGTAGGTTTGGAGACATTTGTCCTGGAACAGAGGGCGTGAGCAGCAGGTCTCTGCCCCAAGAGCAGGCAGCTGCTGAGACCCCCAGGAAAAACTTTCTCATGCCTGAAGCATTTATGTAGCACCTACTGTGTATGTCTCTCAACAACCCTGGGGGCCACTGCCTGCACATCCTGCCCCGAGAAGAAGAACCAGGGTCTGAGAGAGACCCCAGCATGCCAAAGCCACAGGCCAGCCAGTGCTGGAGGGCCGTCTCCTCCTCAGGCAAGGTAGCCTGAAGAGGTCACGTGGGTCCAGGGGCTGGCAGCTAGGAGGAGGAATGAGGCTGCTTCTTATTACTGTTCTCACACCAGCATCTGCCAGGCAAAGGGCGACGCTGGGGGGCTGGAGAATCTTCCCACACTGGGCACGGCCCTGCCGGCTCCACCTTGCCCTGCCCCCACCCGGAAGACACCTAATTCCAGGATTAATCCTTGCCTCGATTTCCACATCGGTTCAACAGACCTAGTTTTACTGCCTGCCTGGTACAGCTGTTGGGGAATTAACAGGGTTACTCTCTGCAAAGCGCCCGATTAGGGTCCAGCACACAGTAGGTGCTCATGTGTGGCCACAGCCTTGCATGGACGTAAGGCCTGGGGTATGGGTGCATGTGTTTCTAGAGGTGTCAGTGATGTGTCAACACCTGACCCCACAGAAACATATCTTGAGGGAAGGATTTGGGAGCGGGATCTTGGGAATGGGGGACAAACAGGAGGACGGCAGCAAGTCACAGGGGTGCAGCCAAACGAGTCCCTGCCAAGGGCACCTGGGCACCGGCCCGATCGTACCTAGAACTCCGGCCTTGGTTATGCCCCCAAGGGGCAAGGAAGTCCCCAGAGGGGTCGGTGGTGGTGCTGCGGGAGGCAGGGGTGCAGTGGCCTGAGGCTGTCCACCCCGCCAAGGGGTATAGGGCTGGGGAGGCGGGGGTTAGGGGGCGTCTGTCCCCAAGGCTGCACCCTCAGGCAGCTCTGGTGCCCAGAGGAGGCGCTCGTGCGGAGTCTGGGTGAGGGTGGAAGTGGGGGGTATGAAGTGAGCAGCCTGCCCTCCTGAGTCTCCTGCAGGGGTGCACGTATGTGTGCCGTGTGCGTGCTCTGTGCGCCCCTGGTCCTTCGCAGGAGCACAGGGTTGCCTGGTCCGGCTACCGCGTGTGCAGCGTGAGCACAGACACGGGCCTGCGCCTTCCCAAGGACGGATCTGTGCCTATGTTTGTGCGGGGCTTGGACACCACGGCCCAGGTCTCCGCGTGTCTGCTCTTGCACACGTGTGCAAGTATGTTTAAGCTTTACGAGGCGTGGCACGCACATGTGTGTGCGCTCAGGGTAGGTGCACACGCATGCACTATAGTCCCTCGCCCAACCCTGGTTGGCAGTGGCCATGGGATGGCAGAGATGGTCTGGTCACCTTGGCAACGGGGCAGGAGCTGGGTAAGCTGGGACAGCCTTGGTTCAAAGGAAAAAAAAAAAAAAAACCCAAACCACTGAACACAAAGAGGCTGGGAAGAGAAAAGGAGCTGGAGGGCTGGGAGGGGGCAAGGCTCAGCCCCCAAGCCCCAGGTTCTGCTCACAGCTACCCCACCCCCACTGGGTTGGAGGCCCAGTCCCGGAGCTTGCAAACCGCAGCCGGGAGCAGAGACCCAGGTCCAAGGTCCCATATCTGGCCCAGCTTGCTGAGTACCCCCAGCGTAAGACCCTTGGAGTCCTGGGAGCCCCCCTCAGAGGACGGCAAGCAGGGACGGGGTGGGAGCCCCAGGCCCTGACCGCTGGATCGGGGGGGGGGGGGGGGGGGGGGGGGGGGAGCCCACGCCCAGATCCACTCAGTGCCAGCAGAGGGCGCCGCGGACACCAGGCACTTCGCGAAGCAGGGGACACTGGGCCGTGCCTGCACAGAAGTCACCCTCTCTGGACAATTAGCGCAGTAATTGCACGCGCTGCCCCACAGCCAGGCCATTAGCCCAGATCCTGCGATGATTTATTCACGAGCTCCCATCCCCTCCTCATGCCCACGGCCAGCTCATCAGCTTCCTGGCCTATGCCGGGAGGGACGACCCACTGACGCTTCCCCGTCCTCGCTCAAAAACATGGCCTGCTATAAATATTTCATCAGACCGAGTGCATGGGGATGAAACTGCTGGTGATCTGCTCCCCGCAGGCTGCCGGGAGCTGAACCCCCCACAGGAGTGGCCTCCGGGAAGTGACCTCTGGCCCTCAGGCTGGAGATGGCCGACGTTGCCTTCACGCTGTCAGGGTGGCCCAGGCCCGAGAGCCTGTGACAGGACCTCTGCTCACATTTCCTGGGGCTTTACCCGGACTGCCTCCCTGCGTCCTGACAAGGCCCTGCAGGACAGAGTCTGCTACCATCCTCAGAGGAGGAAGCTGAGAGACGAAGGCACTTACCTAAGGCCACACGGCCTGTCAGAGGCAGAGCGGAACCGAACCCCGGCAGGCAGCCCCAGGGCCCCCAGCATCTGGCCTCCCTGAGTCCCAGAGCAGCCCTGTGACATGGGTACTCTCGGGATCCCTTATACAGATAAGGACACCAGGGCTCAGGGAAGTGACTTGCTCAGGGTCACAGAGCTGGGAATGCAAGCCAGGCAGGTGACCTTGATCGATAATGGGCTTGGATTCATGCCCTGGGTGACCCCACTGATGGGAAGGACATTGAAATCAGCCTCTTGTCATCGCCCTCACAGGGAAGGGGCCCCTCGCAGAGTCGCACAGACCGGGCCTCATCAACAGCGGGCTGAGGAATTCTGGAAACCCCGGGCCCGCTCCCAGGGCATCCCATAACCCCTGGCTTTCCTTGAGACCCCTGGAAGCAGAACTGGCTAGAACCCCAAATCCTGGCAACGGATTGGCCTCCTCTTCGGGCCTCAGTGTCCTTATCTGTAAGATGGGCCCTGACAATGCCTCCAAGGGCTGGGGTGGGCATGTGAGGCCTTGGTAGACAGCATGGGCCTGCGTGCCGTGATCCCCCAGCAAGGGGCCACTGTGCGTCCACCTTATTTGCAAAGCCCGAGGTAGTGCACCTGCTTGAATCCAGTTTGCACAAGCTCTGCAGTGGGCCAGCTCTGGGTTCAAATTCCAGCTCTACGACTCCCTGGCTGTGTATCTTGGGCACCTGGCTGCCCCTCTCTGAGCCTCGGTTTCCCTGCCTGTCGGCTGAGGACGTCACTCCTGCCCCATAGGATTGTGGGAACAAGGTCAGTCCAGGTGTTACAGCACTCATCTCTGACCTCAGCAAGCACTTGAGAGCCAACCAGCCCCTCACTCGCATTTCAATTCCAAAGTCAGGGCAGCAGGCACCCTCTGGGCAGCCCCCAGCCGGGATCTGCCTGCTGGACCCCGAGAGGCCACCACGCCAGGCCTGCCAGGGACCTAAGACAGCAAGACTGTAGCCCAGCCGGGGAGTGGAAGGAGTCCCAGGCTGGCCGCAGAGGTCCAGGGCCCAGAGACAGCAGGCTGCGCGTGCACCACGCAGGACAGCGTGGGGGAGGCGGAGCAGCCCGGAGACCCCGCCCACTCGCCCTGCCTAAACCAGAGCCAGCACGCCCTTCCCGGCTCCCGGACCCGTCCACAGCCCCTGCCTGACCCCAGCCGCGTTCCAACCGCAGCCCTGGCGCTCAGGCATGGTGAGACTTGGGCAGGTTACTTCAGCACTCCGGAGCTCGGTTTCCCCATCTATAACACGGGGGTAATAAGAGGGGATGGCTGTGGTGATGCGTGAGTACATGAAAACTTAGAACCGTGCCTGGCATAGAGAAATGCTGTTCTCACCACCACGATTCCCAGCAGCAGGATTTCTGCGCCGGGCGTTGGGGGCACGGAGGGAGGAGACCCATGGGTCCCTGCACCCACCGCACTGTGTGTTCGTGGTCTCTGTCCAGGCCTGTCAGCTCCAGGGGTCCTCAAGCACTTTCAGGCGCCCCTTCTCTATGGCCCCAACAGGGCCGGGAAAGAGTTTCTGGAAAGAAAATGACTTGACATTTTCTGACAGTTTATCTCTGGCCACACTGAACTCCCAGCAGGCCCTCCCTCCATATGCCCTTGCCCCAGCTGTCCCCCGAACCCCCAGGGTGCCCACCTTCTGGCCGACCTCGGGGTTCTCCCTTCAGGCTTCTAGGCTGGGTTTAGGGCCTCCCTCAACCCTCTGCAGACTCCGGGCTTTCTCTCTGATACAGCCCTGACCACACCAGGCACCCCCCCCCCCATACCCCCAGCCTCAAGCTGATTTTCCGATCCCTGATTCATCTCCAGAATCACCCAGCACGGGGCCAGGCACAGAGCAAGGGCTCCGTGTCTGTGTTCAGAACAATGATCTATGATGCGAGCTTATGTTCACTGAGCCCGTATTATACACCAGACCTCGTCCCCAAGGATAACATTGTTTCATTTAAGCCATACAAGAGTCCTAGAGGTAGATACTATTATTTTACAGAGGAGAAACTGAGGCCTGGGGAGATGGCCTGAGAACCCTGAAGACTTTGTGTGGGCCACAGCCCAGATCCAGACTCCCCTCTCTGCTCCAGCCCATGGGCGGCAAGAGAGGCCAGCCCTGGTGACCAGCAGTGCTCCTTAGTGGCTCCCCTGAGCAGGGAGAAGCATCCTTCTGCCGACGAAGGGCCCTCAGTACTCAGTGCAGGGGCAGGACAGAGGAGGACTAGAGTACAGGGGCTGGTTTCACACTTGTGAGACGGAACTTGCATTCCGGGCCTCAGTGGCCTCATCTGTAAAGTGGAGACAGGGAGACAAGTCTGGCGCGTGACGCGGAGTGGGCGCTTGGCAATTGGCTGTTGAAGGAAAGGGTGGAGGGGCCCTCACGGCCCCGGACCTGCTGGCCTCCCTCCGCTCAGGCCTCCACCTGCCGGTGACGTCAGCCCAGACAGGAGTCCCAGGCCCCCAGAAGGATATTAAAGGCCCCCAATACCAGATTGATGAAAGCCAGGTGTCAACACCCGTAAAGCTCTGAGGCAGGAGAAGCTTCCAAGAAACGTCCTTTCCAGAGACCCGGGAGCCCGCACTTGCCCTCCAGCTCGAGGGTGGGCGACAGGTGAGCCAGAGAACCTGGGAGTCGGGGCGACGCAGGGACCACAGTGCGGGCAGCAGTGCCAGAGGTATGGCTCGGGAGACACTAAAAGACACATGACTTAGAAGCCCAGCCTTGGCCTGGAGGCAGCCTCACCCCTCCCCAGAGAGTGGGGGGCTGGGCAAGAAGGGCAGAAGTTACTAAGGGCAGAGCATGGGGAAACGGGGGGCCCAACCCAGGTACACTACCCACACCCGCCCACGCCCCCCCCCCCATGCCATAGGTCACACCCTCCTTACTGGTCACAGCACACACCTCTCTCCCACCTGCTTACAAAACTCGGGCATGCGCCCTCTCCCGGTCAGGGCCTGTGCACACCCACAGCACAGACAGCCATGCGCCCCCATCTCCAACCCCCACACCCACCTTCGGGCTTTCCACCCGTCTCTACCGTCCACGTCTGTCTCCCTTGCCCCCAAAGCGGCCCCATCACTGTGGGTCACAACCCATCTATAGCAGCTGCCATTCGGACAGCCCGACCCTGTCTCTGTGCTGGTCCCAGGCCCCGCAGTCTGAGCCCCTGGCCTGGGCCTCACCTCGTGACGACCCTGGGTTGTGAGGAGGGAAAGCAGAGAGGAGGGTAGGGGTCCACGAAACCCCCCACTCCCAACAGTACCAGCATCCCCAGGCCGAGGGGAGCCAGGTGGCTGGGACCCCCTCCAAACCCAGCCTCCAGGCACAGCCCTGGTGGGGGGCTCCTGCCGGATCCTCAGTGCTGACAGGCTGATTAGAGGGTGGGCGATCAGCTGGGCCTGTGCCTCCTGTCTCAGCAGCTGCAGCCCAGGGGGGAGGCCGGCGGAGGGGGCTCCTATTGGGAGGCGGCCTCTATCTCCTGCCTGCCTTTCCATGCCCAATGTAGCAGGCCAAACCACCCTTCCTTGGGGAGCCCTAGCCTGCCGGACGGGGCACTGCTGGGCACACACATGTCCCTGACCCCCAAGGGGACACAGGCTGAGTCCCTACGGGGTGCAAGGCTTGTGGGAACTCCTGGACACGGGACCCTGCTAGGACCTCTACTGGGTAGCTTTTTATTCTACAGGGAAACTGAGGCTCAGAAAAGCTCTGTCGCATGCCTGGACTGCTTCCTGCAGAAGTTGCTGCAGCTCAGGAAGAGGGGATGGGAAGCTGCTCGGAACGCCCCGGTGCCCGCCGCACACCTGGCACTCTCCACAAACCGTAAGGACAGCCCAAGGAGGCGGGGACCAGATGCCTGCACCTGCCGCTCAGATGAGGAGCCCGGAGCACGGCGGCGGCCCTCCCCACCTGCCCGCCACCACCAGCCCTGCTGGGAGACCTAGGGTGCACCCTGCGGAGGGGGCGGGGAGGGGGCAGAAGGTCAGGAGAAGGTGGGAGAGTCGGAGGTGCCCAAGCCTGGAAACAGAAGGCAGGCCTGGACTGGAGACGAAACTGGGAGCTGACCGAGGGGACGGCTGAGGCCCGTGGACGGAAGGAGAGGGCACCCCAGCAAGCGGACTTCCAGGCGCTGGGGCGGGTGTGCAACCATACAGGCCTTCCCGGGGGGAAGCGAGGGCTCTGGACCCAGACGGTGCTGAAGTGAGCAGGACAAACACTGGAGGGGACCGTGGGGGACACAGATGACCCGGACCTGAACGGTTTTCACTGCCATCATAGGTATAAAGATCAGGGACAAAGGCCAAGAGGCGAAATTGGGGAAAGCAACTGCGGAGCCTGTGAGGAGTTCTGTGGTTACAGAGAGCAGAGAAATGAGCAGAAGCCGGGGGGGGGGGGGGCAAGAGAGGGGGTTTTTAATATGGGAAGATAATATAACCTTAGAAACTTAAACACAGGGCTGCCATCCGACCCAGCCATTCCACCCCTAGGTATACAGCCAAGGGGACTGAAAACTAGGGTTCATACAAAGCACACCTGTTCACAGCCGCATGACTCACAACAGCCCAAACACTCATCAGCCACTAAAGGACACAAAACATGTGCTACATTCATCAGTGGAATATCGTTCAGCCACAAACCGAACCAAGTACCGGCCCGGCAACGTGGATGAACGTCAGAAACATTTCGCCAAGTGAAAGAAAGCAGACACGAAGGCTTGTTTGATTCCGCGTACGTAAACGTCCAGAGTCAGTAAACACAGAGACGGAAAGTAGATTCGTGGTTGCCAGGGCTGGGGGGTGGGGAGCGATTACTCAATGGGCACGGGGTTTCCTCTTGCGATGAGAATGTTTTGGAACAAGATGAGGGACTAGCTGCACAACGGTGAGAGTGTACTAGATACCACTGAACGGTTCGCTTTCAACGGTTCATCTTCTGTCCTGCGAATTTTGCCTCAAAAAAAAAAATGTTTTTCGAGGAGTCCCGCAAAAGAGATTTGAACCCAACCAAAGCCTGACAGGTGCACGCCTAAGTCCTCACACCCACTCAGCGGGGCCACGGCCACGGCCCAGGGAGCAGGAAAGAAATACTTGCTGTCGTCAGAAATAATACCAGAACTCTGGTGGCCTCCTCCAGGCCATCCGCAAGGCCCCCGCCTTACTCACCCTGCTCCAGCTGTGACATCCTGTTCTCCACGCGGGTCCTTGAACCCGGGAAGCACCAGCCGCCTTTGGCCTCTCTCTCACTCCCTCCTGGCCCCTCCCTGACTCCAGGAAGCTCTCTGATCGCAGGTCCCCTTCCCTCTCGTATGTTCCGTGGTCGACGCTCAGCTGCCCACTGACATGTGAGGGAAGGGATTCGGCCTCCGAGAGTGTGTTCCAAGATGATTTTTAATTTTTTTTATTTTTAAAGATTTTATTTATTTATTTAACAGAGATAGAGACAGCCAGCGCAACAGGGAACACAAGCAGGGGGAGCGGGAGAGGAAGAAGCAGGCTCCCAGCCGAGAAGCCTGATGTGGGGCTCGATCCCAGGACCCTGGGGTCATGACCTGAGCTGAAGGCAGACGCCTAACGGCTGAGCCACCCAGGTGCCCCCCAAGACGATTTTTTAGAGAAGTTTTAGGTTCACGACAAAATTGAGGGGAAGGTACAGCGATTTCCCATCTACCCCCTGTAGCCACACACGCACGGCCACCCCACCATGAACCTCACTCTCCAGAGTGGGACGTTTGTTACAACTGACGCTCTTACACTGACGCATCATAATCACCCAGAGTGCACAGGGTACCTTCGCACTGAGTCTTGCCGTTGCCCTTTCTACGGGTTTGGACAGATGGGTGATGACATGTGTCCGTCCTCATGGTATCACACAGAATAGTTTCACTGGCCTAGAAATCCTCTGGGCTCAGCCTACTCATCGCGCCTTCTCTACCCTGGAGAAGGCAACCACTGGCGTCTTCCAGAAAGCCGTAGAGTTGGAGCCCACAGCACGTAGCTTTTTCCGACTGGCTGCTTCCGCTCAGCGATCTGACCTTCACGTTCCTCCATGTCTTCTCATGGCTTGAGAGGTCATTTCTCTTTCTTGCTGAAGAATATTCCATTGTCCGGACGGACCACTTTATTTACCATTCACCCACGGAAGAACATCTTGGTTGCTTCCAAGTCTTGGGATCATGAATAACGCTGCTGTGAACACCCGCGCAGGATTTTGTGTGGAAGCAAGTCTTCAGCTCGGGTGGGTAAATACCAAGAAGTGTGGTGTGGGAACAGCGTGTTTAGTCTTTAGGAAACCGGCAAACTGTCTTCCAAAGGGACTGTGCCATTTTGCATTCCCAGCCATACTCACATTCCTGTTTCTCCCTGTCCTCACCTGCGTCGGGGGTGGCCAGGGTCCTGAATTTGGGCCAGCGGCACAGGCGTGTAGTGGCTATCTCGTTGTTTCTGCTTCCAATTCCCCGATGACCTATGCTGCGGAGTGTCATTTCAGATGTCTCCTTACCATCCGTGTGTCTTCTTTGCTGACGTGTCTGTTCAGGTCTTTGGCCCATTTTTTCATTAGGTTGTTTGTTTCCTATTGTTGAGTTCTAAGACCCCTTTGTATATTTTGGATAACAGCCCTCTATCAAATGTGTCTTTTGTAAATATTTTTTTCCCAGTCCCTGGCTTGTCTTCTAATTCTCTTGACAGCCTTTCCCAGAGCGTAAGTTTTTACTTTCAAGGAGGTCCAGCCTGTCGATCATTTCTTTCATGGATTGTGTCATGGACGGTGTATCTAACAGGGAATCACCTGACCCAAGGTCATGTAGGTTTTCTCCTATGTTATCTGCCCGGAGTTTAATAGTTTTGTATTTGGCATTTAAATCTATGATCCAATTTGAGTCCGTTTTTGTGAAGGGTGTAAGGGCTGTGTCTAGATTCATACATATATATATATACAATTTTTTTTTTTGCTTGTGGATGTCCAGTTGTTTCATCACCATTTATTAAAAAGACTATCTTTGTTCCATTGTATTGCCTTTGCTCCTTGCAAAGACAGGTTGACATCGCTGATAGGGGGTCTATTCCTGGGTTCCGTATTCTGTTCCATTGATCCATTTGTCCAGCCTTGAGTCAATGCCACACTGTCTCGAACCCTGTAGCTTTACAGCAAGCCTGGAAGTCATGTAGTGTCAGTCCCCCAACGCCGTGCTTCAGTATCACGCTGCCCCATCTGGGACTTTCGCCTCTCCATATAACTGTAATCCGTGTGTTGATATCCATAAATTAAGTTGGTGTTTTCGCTGGGATGGCACTGAATGTACAGATCAGAGGGGGGAGAATGGACATCCTGACAATATCGAGACATGGACTATAGCTCCATTTATTTTCTTCTTCTTTGTTTTCCTTCACCAGAGTGTTGTAGTTTCCCTGTTAAAGATCTTGTATATATGTTCTTAGACTTATACCTACATACTTCATTCCGGGGGGGGCTGATATAAATGGTATTGTGGTGGGGGGGGTGTTGCTTTTCTTTCTTTTTTTTTTTTTTAAGTAGGCTCCACACCCAGCCTGAAGGCCAGTGCGGGGGTTGACCTCACGGCCCTGAGATCAAGGCCTGAACTGAGATTAAGAGTCAGACACTTAACTGACTGATCCCCCAGGCGCCCCAATGGTATTGTGTTTTTAATCTCAAATTCCACTTGTTCGTTGCTGGTGTATAAGAAAGCAACTGACCTTTGTATATTAACCTGGTATCCTGCACACTGCTAAAACTGCTTGTTTGTTCCAGTTTTTCCCTATTCTTTCAGATTTTCTTCTTTTTTTTTTTTAAAGATTTTATTTATTTATTTGACAGAGAGAGAGACAGCCAGCGAGAGAGGGAACACAAGCAGGGGGAGTGGGAGAGGACGAAGCAGGCTCATGGCGGAGGAGCCTGATGTGGGGCTCGATCCCAGAACGCCGGGATCACGCCCTGAGCCGAAGGCAGACGCTTAACCGCTGTGCCACCCAGGCGCCCCTCTTTCAGATTTTCTAAATAGACAATCACGTCATCTGTGAACAAACGAGTTTTATCTTTCTTCCCAATTTGTATATATTTTATTTCCTTTTCTCACCGAATGACATTAGCAGAGACTTCCAGTGCGACGCCAGCAGGAAGTGGTGAGAGGGGCATCCTTGCTTTGCACCTCACCTTAGTGGGAAAGCTTACCGTTTTGGTTTTTTTTTTTAAGATTTTATTTATTTGACAGAAAGAGAGGCAGCGAGAGAGGAAACACAAGTAGGGGGAGTGGGAGAGGGAGAAGCAGGCTTCCCGCTGAGCAGGGAGCTGGATGTGGGGCTCGATCCCAGACCGCTGGGATCACAACCTGAGCCGAAGGCAGACACTTAACGACTGAGCCACCCAGGCGCCCCTGCTTACAGTTTCTCATTGTTAAGCATGATGCTAGCTATAGGTTTTTTTGTAGCTAGTCTTTATCAAGTCAAGAAAGTTCCCCTCTATTCCTAGTTTGCTGAGAGTTTTTACCATGAATGGGTGTTGTCAGGGCTCTGTTTTGTCCCCTGGAGTGTCCTGGTACTTGGAGAACGTGGTGGCGTACGGGGGGTCAATAATGACTGCCTTTGCAAGAAGCAGGTGCACAGTGTAGAGAACTGTCTGGCGGAGACAGGGAGACTCGCCACAGTCATGACCTTGTGTCGCTGAGCGGCGTGGGGGCCGAGGGGACAAGGCAGGGTAACGTTCCATCCACAGGAAAGAGAGGAGGGCTCGCGGAGGGACGCGGGGCCAGGACATGGGTAGCTGCATGGGGAGCAGAGAGAAGTTCTCTTCTTTGATTTTCTCAGTGAAAGAGGAAGCCACGCTATCAGCTAAGGCTCTAGGACCTAGAAGTGGAAGGCAGGGTCCCAGAACTGAGGAGAAAGGTTCTGGAGCAGAGAGGATGGGGATAGTCTGGGCCCAGCAGCCCAAGCTCAGAAGCAGGACCTGGAGTGAGAGGGGCCTGTGAGACTAATCGGTCACCCCAAGCAACAGAGGGCTGAAGCTGGACTCAGGGCTTTGTGTCCTTTCAGTCTCTCTCCCTGTATGTCTAGGAAGGTTGGGGGCGGGCCCAGGCGACAGGTGGCAAGAGACCTCTCGGCCCTCGCCCTGCCTAGGGCCCCAGGGATGGCTCTGAAGGGCTCTCTGGAGTCTCCACCGGCTGGAAACTCACTGTGGACGGCCCTGGTACTGTGGACGGCCCTGGTGCTGCAGCCGCCTCTTGTGGGGCCGGGGGCTAGAGACCCCTCCCTGGGGTGCCTGCTCCACTCTGCAGAAACATCTACCCAGGCCACATGGGTTAATTGCACTTTCAATCCACAGTTAAATGAATGAGCGAATGAATGAATGAGTGATGAACAGCTCCCTTCATCTGCACAAGTGGCAAAGCCGCTGCTATCACATCCTGGGGCATCAAACAATATTTACGGCGGGGTCTGCAGACAGCCTGGTGCGCAAAGCCTCCACACCCACAGATGCACAAGACTCAGCCCTGAGCGGCGGGGGCGGGAGGGGGCGCCGCAGGGCTATGGGGCCGGTAAGCAGACGGGAAGCCCCGTCTCTCTCTAAGAAACCAATAAAGGGGAGGAAACCCCACCCTGAGAGCTTTAGCGAACCCTTGACCTAAATCTTTCCCCCGCGTGAGCCCCTCAACACACAGTAGGTGCTCAAGCAATGATCTTTCTATTCTAGTCTCGTGGGGCTAACAGCTCCGTGTTCTGTGGCTGAGGTCACAGGGGATAGACGGCAGCAGGTCATTCAGTGTGAGCGTCAGCTCTGCCAGTCCTTCTCCCTCTTGGGGCCCCAATTTCTCCACGTGCAAAATGGACAGAACTCTGAGAACCCTCTATCATCTAAAACTCTGGAACAGTTCTAAAACTTGGTACACACAATCACAGTTTAAACGGGGTAGACTTAGTCCCATTTCTCAGAGCAAAGGACTGAGGCTCAGAGAGGTGAAGCTGCTTGCCTCAAGACACACAGCTAGCAGACAGGGACAGCCCCATGTGAAGCCAGGCCAACCTGGCTCATGCCCAACATGGCATTTTCTGGACCCTCGGCCCAGGGCATCTCTGCCCCCCAGGGGAGAACGGAGGGCCTGTGGCATCCCGAAAAGACTTCATGCCCTTGGAGAGAAACTGAGGCGCACTCATAGGACTTCTCGGTCTGGGTGCACATGCAGTTTGGCCCTCTACGTCCCTCAGTGGCTCATCTCTCCAGCCCTACTCCCCCCGCCTGGCCAGGACACTTTGCGAATTAAATGAGATAATCTTCGGGAAAGCACTGAGCACAGCGCCCAGCACCAGAAGACACGGGGTAAACAGTCATTTGCATCAGGATTTCTGGGTGCCAAGTCTCAGTGACACGTCAGGCCACTTCCTGGGAAATAAAGACACCGGTGACAGCATGAGCTCTTTTCACCACCAGCGCAGGCGTTTTGCTAAAGCCCCCAGACGATTCTATGGCCACCAGAAGCCATGAGAGGGGGCTGAGGACACCCAGGCTCTGCAGGCCACTTGGCATGAGGCCAGGCACTGCAGCGGTCCAGCAGTGCCTGGGCCATCTCCACAGGGACACTTCCTGGTGGCCTGGAGGGGGGGAGTGGCAAGAATAAAACGCAGCCCCCTCCCTCCAGCCACTTCAAGCTCTCGGGAGGTGGGGACCCTGGGGAGCCCCCCTCGGGCTCCAGGCACAGACTGGGCTGTCAGAGCCACGAGGGGCTGCCGCATGGCCTCTCTGAGCCTCAGTGAGGCTTCCTCCTGTCCGTGGGGTTAGCCCTGAAGAGCCTCGGGGATGAGAAAAGCTCCTCACACGGCAGGGGCACCCCCCTGACTCCCAGGCACCTCAGCTGGGGGAGGAGGAAGGGCTGGAATAGAACCTCTTTGCAGGAGCGCCCAGAAAAACTACAGGGAGGTGTTTTGACGTGCAAAGCCACTCCACCTGGCTCTCGAACAAGCAAGAGACAAATAAAACAGCTGAGGCGGAAGCACCAGTCTTCACAAGCAGGACCGGCAGGGTCTGGGTGACAGGCGACACTGGTGGCCATGGCACGGGGGGGCAGGCACCCTTAACTCTACTGAGACCTGGGGGCACTGGGATGACTCGGTGGAGGGCACAGCAGTGACAGCTCTCAAAGTCACAGAGGCACAGGCCCTGGGACCCCACAGGACCATTTCTGGAACTTTTGGACAACCCAGGCGTGAGGACCTAAATATCTGGGTTTCGCTCTGGCAGTAACAGCCTGGGGCGGAGAAAGATGCACGTCAGAATGAGGCAGGCTAACAACATGGAAATTCGGCCTCACGTGGGGAAATGCCAGCTAGATTTCATAACCATTTCACTGACTGATGCAGTAACAAACGGCCTCATCTATCGCACCTACCCCATCCCGGGGCTGCATGTTTCCTCTGATTGCTCCCAACAGCCTGATGGCAGGAAGGACCATTAATATCCCCATTTTGCAGGTGAGCAAACTGAGACACAGAACAGTCGAATAAAATCACAGCTGGTAAGTAGCAGAGACCAAGCCTATAACCCCAATGCTCTAGGACTCCAAAACGCACCGCTTAACTAGAGTATTTTTCTTAAAAAAGAAAAAGTCAAGATACAGGACAGCGTATCCTGGTTGACCGTGTGTAGTGGGTTGAATGACAGCCCCCCCGAAAGATAAGTCCACCCAGAACCTGTGAATGTGACCTTCTTTAGAGAATTTTTGCAAATATAATTAAATTAAGGATCTGGAAATAAGATCATTCTAGATTAGGACGGGCCCTAAATCCAATGACAAGTGTCTTTAGAAGAGAAGACATGATAAGACCAGACCCAGGCAGCGATCGGAGGGATGTGTCTAAAAGGCACAGAACACCGAGGCTTGCTAGAGGCTACAGAAGCTGCGAGAGGCCTAGAAGAATTCTCCCTCGGAGCCCCTGGTAGGAAGCAACTCGCCGATATCTCGATGTCAGACCGTCGCCTCCAGAATTGGCGTATAATACATCGGTGTTATTTTGACCCGTTACGGGCATCACGGGGAAACCAATACAGGGTGCACTTTGCTCCCCACTGTCCCTGTGTCTGTTTTCTTTTCCAGACCTGGCCGACTGTCCCCCTTGGACCGCCGCCACTGCGTTCCTTCCACAACCCAGACACAATTTCAAGTGTATGGATTCATTCACCCCATTTCCCCTGCTGTTCCCATGTCACAGATGAGGAAACTGAGACCACTGGCTCGGGTCACAGCTCCAGAGGACCCCAGGAGCCCGTCCAGCCACAGCTGGCCCTGCGACCACCAGAAAAGGTGCTGAGTCAGGACGGGGCCCGAAGCCTGGTCACCTGGCCCTGGAGCTTCAGGGCCAGAGCACCTGCTGCAGGAGAAGGGCCAGGCCCCACAGGTGCCCATGAAGCTGTGGCTGCCAGGGTCAGCAGGGGCAAGGAAGAGGGCGGCCAGGGTCTCCTCCCTACGCCGCCCCCAGGGAGGGGCAGGACCGCTCTGCAGCTCCCCCACGGACTGCTGGGGGCACCCCCTCCAGTGGTCTTGAAGGCTCCCAGGGCCCAGGAGGGGGGCCTGGCCGCCCCAGCCAGGCAGGTGCTGCCGACAGCTTGCAGCTCAGCAGGCCAAGAAAATGGGCATGGCTGAGCGTCCGGCCCGAATGGCAGAAGGCAGGGGAGCAGAGAGAGGGAGGAAGCTGCCTGCCCTGCCTTGACCGCAGAGCCAAAGCCAAGAGGGGGTGAGAAAGTGGATGTCCAGATGTGGGCATACTATTCATGCCCACTCTGTAAATGGGGAAACTGAGGCTTGGGGCAGAAGAGCAGCAGGGGTGATTCGCCTCTCTCGGACTTAGGCTCACAGATCCTCCCCGCCAGCGGCCCCCGGTGGAACAAGGCGGGCGCTGTCCTTCAGATGCGGCTCAAGCCGGGTTATGGGAACGGCAGGGCTGGCCAAGCAGGTGGTGGACACCTGAGACGGAGCAGCTCAGACAGGAACCAGGGGTGACCGATTCCCCAGACAGCGGCCCTTCCCCCCCCCCCCCCCGCCCCGTGAGGACCATGAAGACTCAGGTGATGGCTGCAAGCACTTCCCTGCGGTGTTCAGGCTGTGCTGAGCGACAGCTGGGTGGGCGCCGCGCTCCCTGAGACCCGAGCGGTGGGGTCTACGCCGGGTCCGGGAGCTCCACTGCAGCACGGTGACTTCCCCGTGGGGGGCTGGGCTGGGGGCTGGGCCACCGGGGAGACGGAAGGGTGCAGATTCCCAGGCTTCCCCCCAGACCCTCCGAGCCAGGCTTTCTGGGGATGGAGCCAGGAGATCTGGATTCTCCCAGTGCTCCCAGAGAGTTCTGAGGAAGGAGCTACCCCATCGAGGATTCGGCACCTCTCCCAGGGCGAAAATGCACCAGTTCTGCAATTCTGGGCTCCCGGTCTCGGAGAAGCTACAACTTCACAACTCAAAGAATCCGTGACCCATGCACTCGGGTGGCTCTGTGCGTTCAAAGACTCCACGGCTAAGACTGTGATCTGGGGACTCTGTGACTCAGCCCTCAACCCAATGGCCATCAAAGGCGAGAGGACGAAATCCCTGGGTCTGGAGAGCTGGGGCAGCAGCTAGGGAATGATCCCACGGGAAAAAAACAGAAAGCAAGAAAGGAAGAAAGGAGAAAGGGAACTATAGATGTCGGCATGTTTATATAACTACCTTCGCGTGTTTGCGTAAGCACTCAGACAATCCAGAAAGTTCTCCAATAATGGTCACCTCGAGAACATAAAGCTTCGGGCTGGGGTGAGGTGGAGACAGGGTTTGAGAAGGAGAAACTCACTTTCCACGCTTACGCGGCTCGCAAACTTCACCACGAGCGTCTAACACTCAGGTAATTAAACGATTAGTGGACAAATATGACAAAGTCTACGCTGCGTTATTTGCTCGCTTGTTCCTTTCACGCTCTTCCGCCCACCCAGACATCGCCGCCGTCCCGGGCACGGGGCCCAGCATGCCGCACTCGCTCTAGAGCGTGGTGCGGCCGGCCTGAGTGGCTCGGAGACTGCCTGGCCGAGCCCACGCCCGACCCGCGAGACCCCTCGCAGAAGGGAAGGGCCGGCGAGGACAGGGGCGCCAGGGGCTGGTCCTCAGGGTGGACTGTACGGGGCATTCCCGGACCTTCCACACCCTGGCTCCACGAGGCCCCGTTTTTGAGCTCCCCACCTGCCCCCAGAGCCCCGCACCTCCAGAACCCCGACAGCACCTCCACTTCTGCCCTCCATGTGACCCGGAGAGGCCCCTCGCTCTCTGCGCCTTGCCAGGCTCGTCCCGTGAAGGGATGGGGCCAGCTCCCCTCGGGCCTCGCCAGTCCTCATCAGGTCCCCACAGGCCTGCGTGGAAGCCCAGCCTGGCCTTGGCCCGACACCAAGAGCCCAGAGGCACAGGGTCGGGGGCAGGAGGGAGGCGGCCGCTACCACCCCGAACGCCAGCTGCTGGCACTGATTTATTTTTGCTTTAAGTGCTGGAGAATTGCAGGGCTGGAGCCGCCAGCTCGGGGGGCTCGGGCTGCAGCTGGAAGGAGAGGGAGCTGGGCAGGAGGTGGGGGCTGCAGAGCCCCTCCCTGACCTCTCTTGCCCTCAGCCTCTCCATCAGACACACGCACGCACACGCACTCACACACAGCTCAGCACCTCCCCATCTCCACACGCTCCCTCCTCCCGGCCCAGCTCTCCTAAGTCAGCCTCCAAACAGCTGCAAGGAGGCTTCGGGGGACAGAGAAGCTCGACCACTACCCCCCACCTTGCTTCTAAGGAGCCGTTGCACCTCCGGCTGGGGCTGTCCCCCTCTGAGCCTCAGCTGGCCCACCCCCACGGCGGGGATGTCCTACTGCACCCTTTCCCTAGGACACCCACTCGCACGGCGGGGGCAGGTCAGAGGCTGGGGACAGTCACAGGCAATCTCGAGACAGCTCTGCGGCTCATTGGACCTGATCCGTTTTCTGTCCCAGAGGGTGGGCTGGCGGAGACGGGGCCCCGGCCTGGGCACATCTGGCCCTGGTGGAGCCAAGCAGCCTGGCCGAGGCCCGGCCCCTCGGAACCGGTCTGCTCGTCCCCAGAAGGGGTGTAAGCCCGAGCTTGGGAGAGGTGATGGGACGATCCGAGGGAACGGAAGGGGCTGTGCTGTGCCAACTACAATGCCTGTAGCTTCTTTTTACACCCGGGAAGCTGCTAAAGTTGAAAGCGGCAAATCTTAAAACATAAAAAAAAAAAAAAAAAATTAAACCTGGGTGTTGTGCTGAAAAACAGAGACGGGGCAAAGGAGGTGAAACTCACTGACGCAAAACACGAACGGCCAACGGGCGTGTGCAAATGCCTCAGTGGGCAAGGAGTGGAGACACCGTGCCCCCGGCCGCGCCCAGCCCCTGCAGCCGGGCGCCACACATCTTACGGAAGGAAGGCACGAAGATGCAGCAACGAGAAGAGAAGCGCGGGACCGAGTGGCCCTTACTCTCTGCACCCCAGTTTGCCTACATCTGCAGTGGGAATGGCTTCTGGCCCTCACACGGGGTTGGGGTGGGAGACATCCTAGGCTGGAAACAAGCCCAGGCCCTGGGACATGGCAAGGGTCAGACAAAAAGAGCTCAATGCGGAGTCGGGGCCCAAAATACAAGACAACTCCCTCCCCCTCACGAAGACAGATGGCAGGCCAAGGGCTCAGAGAAAAGGTCTGAAAGCTGGCTCTGCCCCCCCGCAAGCCCCACGATTCCGGGCCAGTGATGTCACCTCTCCGAGGCTCGGTTTCCTTATCTGCAGAATGGGACAATAATTCCGGCGACCACTGCTACGGAGCACCCACGGTATATCAAGCACCATGCTTGGCTGAACCAACGCATTCATTCCCCACGTGTTTGCTGAGCACCTACCACTCCGAGTGCTGCGGGAGGCACTGGGGACACGGCCGCGAACAAACTGAACCCAAAACTCTGCACTTCAGCTTCCATCCCAGTGGGGGAGACAGACAGTACGCAAGAGAAGCAACTAAAACATAATGTGGCAGGTGGCATTACGTTCTGCAGAGCAAAAAAGCAGGAGACGGAATGTGGGTAGAGGGAGGCCACGGTGTTATCCAGGAGAGGCCTCATGGAGGAGGTGGCATTTGGACAGGACCTGAAGGCAGTGAGGGAGGAAGCTGTATGGAGATCTGGGGAAGAGTGTTGTAAGCAGAGGGAGCGGCAAGTGCAAAGGCCCTGGGGCAGGAGCAGGCCTCACATGTTGGAGGCGCAGCAAGGAGAAAGGCAGGTGGCTTGAGGAGAGGAAGGCCATGGTGGGAAGACAGGGCAGTACTGAAGACCAGACTGTGCGGGGTCCTGTGGACCACAGAGACGAGTGCGGCTTTTATTCTGAGCTGGGGCCTGGAGGGAAAGGACCACGGGAGGATCCCAAGCCCAAGGCGCAGCCAAAAGCACCCAGACTGTGTCAAGCACACAGTAGGTGTTCAAGAAGCCATGGCCACTCTGAAGCCTTAAGTCTGTGTTCTCTAGCTCCTCTCCAAGCCTGAGTCCTCCAAAGAGATCCAGACCACAGGTGAGGGAAGGACGGGGGAGGCTGCAGCTAGCTGCCCAAGGGGGTGGGAGAGCTCAGTCTAACCTGGTTGAAGGGGACGGGTCCCTGGCAGGAGCCAGGAGGCTGCTCGCACTGGCTCTGGGAGAGCATTAATGCTGGGCCAGGGCAGACCTGCCCCTGGGATCACTGCGGAGGCTCCCCCTTCTACCTGGCTGTGCAAACGGCACTCCGTGTGGTGTTACAGGGCTGAAGGCCAATGTGGGCGCTGGCCCAGGGGTCCCCAAGGTCCCCTCGGCCTCACACTGCTTCCGAAGCTGCCACTTCCGCAGACAGCAGGGAGACCTGAACTGTGGCACATGGGTGGGGGTGGGGGGAGAGGAAGGGGGAGGGGTACACGGCAGGAGCAGAAGGCCTGCGTCTGAGGCCCTCTCCTGCTGCAGCCCTCCCGGGGCCTCAGTTTCCCCACATGTCCAAGGAAAGGCTGCCCTGGAATGACAGAATCCCAAGGCTCTGGCACCACAAATGCTCACATTCCCCTTCTTCATGGAGTCCCCTTTCCACACCCCTATTTCCGCTCAGATCGCCCCTCCACCCAGAAGCTCCCATTCCTACTCTCCCCTCCCAAGTGTTGTCAGGAGCCTCCCCAGCTGAGGGTTTGATCCCACTTCACAGATGATAAACTGAACACTAAGAGAAGTGACTCAGCCACAGTCACACCGCAGGCCTCACTCACCTTGGCTGTCTGCCCCAAAGCCTCCTCCCAAACAGTGCGATTCTCGAGGGAAGGGGCCGGGTCTCCATCTATTCAACACCAGTTTATTAAGCACCTTCTGTATGCCAGCGGCCGCACTGGGGCCTCCGCTGAGGCTGCCAGTGTCTCCCCGTCCAGAGCTCGCGGCCTGCCAGAGCTCACGGCACCACCGAGTTCCCACTGCGGCCTCTGCGGCCAGAGAAAGCAGCCCACACACAGACCCGCCGAGCACTTCCTAAGCACCTACTGCAGGCCCGGGCCTTCACCGGGTGCCAGGGAGACAGCGGGAGACATCCCAGGCCACGGGGACGGCAGGCGGGCAACGCGCGGCCAGCCGGGCACACGGACACAGCCGGGCAGGGTTTCTGGAGTGAAGGAAGGTGCAGCTCTGTCCCTGGGAGAGCACCAGGGCTCAGGATGTGAGGGACATGGGTTCCAGTCCCTCCCGGTGCGTCCCTGGGCCTCACATCTCCCGTCTGTACAATGGAGCTAATGCCTCCCTCTGACTGGCAGACCATTAGGAAATTAAATCAGGTGGCAGAGTGCTGGGCCCTCAGCCAGTGCCCAGCGAGGGCTCCGGTCCCGCCTGCGGCCCCAGCTCCTCTGGAAAATCCGCCGGCCTCAGCCCAGCACCACCCCCCACCCCACCCCACCCCCAGGGCTCCTCTGAAGCTTCCAACCTCCGTGCCCTGCCTGCGGCCCAGTTTCCAGCCGGCTTGCTTTCTTTCATCTTCGGCCTGTGCTGTCTTCCTATCACGCAGCCCGCAGCCCCGGCGCAGCCGGCCTGTGGGACTGAGCCCACACCCACCACACCTTCGTGCGCCGGCCCAGCCTCCATCCCTCCTGCTGCCCCCGAGCCACCTCCCTCTCGGCCTCCTCTCGGTGCCAGCCTGTGGCAGGGCTCCAGTTGCAGGCCCCAGGGGAGGGGCAGGTGTGCCCATGTGTCACTCATGGCGAAGCCCTGGCGGGGGCCCAGCAACACACACCAGGTGCACCTGTCAGAAGGCAGGTCCGGCCCCGAGCCAGGCCTGGGAGCAGCAAGACTAAGAGTGGGCATCAGGTGGGCTCCGAGGGGGCACCGGCAGCCTGCAGCCCGGGGCTGGGCGAGGGCCACAGAGGTTGCCAGGAGTGACGACACAGTTGCTTCTGCCCCAGACATGCGCCAAGGCCTCCGGGTGCCATGCCTGGTGCTGCCAACCGTGGCCCGGGGCACCGGAGGGCTGGCCGGGCCGGAGGAGAGCGCCCGCAGGCGGAGTCAGGCCCAGCACTGCATAACCGCAGGGCACTGCTGTCGCCGGTACTGTTACTCCTCTCCTCACTGCTGTCCCCACTATTTCCCTGCCGCAGGGTCACCAGTGTTCCCCTGTTCGGCTTCGGGAAGACACTGTGGCCCTGGGTCAAGAGGCCTGACAGGGGCAGCCCCCTGGCTTGCGAAGAGCAAGATGGAGGGGTCTGCTCAAACCCCGGACTCGCTGTGTGGCTTTGGGCAAGACCCTGGCCCTCTCTGGGAGTATCTTCCTCCCAGCACAGCACAGCGCACTGAACATCCCTCCACCAGGCACCGACCCGCATCCCATCTCCCTCCTGAGCCACCTGGAAGCCCTCAGGCAGTCTGATGTGGCAGCTGGGTGCAGTGGGGAGGGGGGTCCAGGGACAGGCCAATAAAGTCAGCACTGTGCCAACCCCTAGCATTTACAGAGTACCCCCTATTCAGCGGCGCCCCGCGGAGAAGGGAGATCTTGGCTGCTGCCTGGCACACAGGAGCACCCGTGCTGGTCCCCGGGAGTGCTGAAGCAAGGTCTCCCCTTGGCCCCCTACTCTCCCTGAGGAGTCTTGACCCCACCTGAAGGGAGCCCTTCCAAGGTCCCCTTCTTTGAGCTGGCCGACCTCCAGTCCCCTGGCTGGAGGGAAGGGACCACCAGAAACCCGACGGCAGACTTCTCTGAGGATTCTCTCTGGGGTCCCGGAGTGAGGACAGAGGTGATTTTCTCAGAACAGAGGAGAGTGTATTCCACCAAAATAAATGACCACAAGCCTCCCGTGGGCCCAGGGCTGGGATCTTCTCCCTGGCCTTCTCGGGCCCTCTGGCAGCGGCCCACAGAGGAGGCTCCAGCGAGGGGCCACCAAAAAGCAACCCAGCACAAAGTGAGCCTGGGGTCGCAGCTAGGTAGCTGGAGGGGCCTTGCTTTGGCACCTCAGGGAGGAGTGAGGGGTAGGCCGGAGGCTAACGCCTTCTGGGTTCTACCCTCGAGGAGGCGGCTGCTGATTTCAGCGGCGGCATGTGGGCGCCTCCACGCTCCTGGGAGACGGAGCCTGTGAACCTGGGTTCCGGAAGGTGGATATGGGGGCCAGGGGGTCCCCGGCTTTTTATCCCAGGGCTCCCACCTGGGCAGAGGGAGCAAAGGATAAAGTAGAAACAGTCACAGGCCGTGCAGTGCTCCTAGACGGGTACACCCCCTCGGAAATGGGTAACAGGGTGGCCCCAAGTCCCAGCAACTCCTGGCTGTGAGGAGGCAGGAGAACCTCCCAGAACAGAAGACCATCTCCAAAGAAACACTTTGCTGTGACCTCCCATTTCAAACACAGGTTTTAAAATATTCACATGACCAGTGCACACTCGGTCAGAACAGACAGCACAGACATGCGCTGGGGCCTCAACTCCCATCTGAACCCTCACCCCCCCCCCAGCAGATCCCCACCCCAGGTGCCACTCCACCGAACCCCCTGGCTCCCTACCCGACTTCCCCACAGGGCATCCAGAGCAGAGGTGAGCACGTAGGGGGGAGTCCTGCCCTGAAACCCTGGGGGCTTCTCAGTGGAGGGGTCAGCCCCTCCGCGATCAAGGCCGACTTCTAAAGGCAAAAAGGTGCGGCTGGAGTTGCCGGCTCGCTGGCTAGCAGAAAACACCATTTCCAGAATATTTTTACTCCATTAGAGCACAGGAGGTGGGAAAGAGAAAAGGCTCCAAGGACCCGGAGATCTGGGGCCTGGGGGCATTTTCGGGGCGCTCGTAGGCTGCGCCCCCCTCTGCACCCCCACTCTCATCCCGGGGTCTCAGGGAAGGTCACGCGTAGGACTGATGCCCCGCGCCAAAGTGCCTCCCCACGCTCCCTCCCGAGCCCCCATGTGCTAGTCAGCCAGAGGGGGGCCGAGGGCGCCTCAAAGTTTCCCGGAGCGCCCCCAGGACGAAGGTTAGCGAGGAGCAAAGTTCCCCGGTGGCAGGAGCCGGAGACATGGCTGGGGAAGAAAAGCTCGCAGTCAGCATTTCCTCCGATGGCTCACCAAGGGAGGAAAAAAAAAAAACAGAAAGCCAGAGGAAGAAAAAAACCTCCCGCCCCACCTTCCCTGTTGCAGCACCACCTCGTGCTCGCTTCGGGCCGGGGAGAGGCCTCCGGGGAGCTGGAGTCGGGCCCCCGGGGGGCCGGGCGCCCGGCGGCCGCGCACTTACCTCGGTCAGCGCCCCGGGCGCGGCGCGCTCCGCGTCCTCCGAGCTCCGGGCGGCCGTTCCTGGCCCCGGCAGCCGCCGCGCTGGCTGCATCGCCGCCGCCGCCTCAGGGCAGCCCCCGGGGGCGCTCCATGCCGAGGGGCGCGTGGGTCTGGGACGCCGATCTCCCCAGTTCAGCCGCGGGTCGGGGGCGCGCGCCTGGACGGCGCCCCCGGCCGCGGGGCGCTAGCTCTGGCCGGCGCGGCTGGCGTCCGTCCCTCCGTCCGGCTGGGAGAGCGGCCGGCCCACCCCCTCCCCCGCCGGCTGTTATCTGATCCCGGGCAGGGCCGGGCGCGCTCCCCTATACGCCCCGGCGCCCCGCGCCTCCCCGCCCGCTCCGGCCGCGCCAGCCCCTCGCCCCCGGCTACCGTTCCCAGGGAGGCGGTGGCAGCGGCAAGGCCCGGGGAAGGCGGGTAGAGAGGAATGGAGGGCGAGGAGGCGGCTGGAGGCAGAGGCTCGGCGCGCACCCAGCTCCGCGCCCCGCTGCCACCAGAACCCGGCTCGGCAACTCCTGTAACTCTCCGCCCGAGAGCACGCCCGCCCCGCGCCGCGCCGCCGCTGCCCCCGCCCACCCGGGCCCTAGCCTGGCCCAGAGCGCCCCCAGCCCCGGGCCGCCCCCCACACACACACCGCCAGCCACTTGCGCAATGGGGCGCGCGCGCGCACACACAGACACACACACACAGAGGCATGTCCTCCAGGGACACGCGCACACACAGGTGCACGGCCAGCGCTCACACAGGCAAGGGAATCTTGCACACCCGCGTGCACACGGCCGGGTCCACAAGCTCAGGCGCCGGCGCACGAGCATGCAAAATGCATGTCCTGACACGCGTGGTGTTTGCAGGTGCACAGGTGCGTGCACACTCACACGTGTGCATGCAGGGCGGGATCTGCACGGGTGCATATGTGCACACAGACCCTGGCTTGTACATCATTCCCATGGAACCCTTTCTCTTTGCACACCAGGCATGCACACTCGTATACATACATCATTTCCCCCTCTTTAATAGCATCTCTCTCCTCCCCATCTTGTGCTCTGTTTGGCTTCTCCCATCTCCTGCTTTCTCCTCCGTGCTCCTCCCCCCTACTCTCTCTCTCCGTCTCTCTCCCTCTCTCTCTCTTTCTCTCTCTCTCTCTGCTGACTTGACCCCCATGTGACCCTCTTCTCTTGCCACCCCTGCAAGGCTCAGGCTTTCTTCCTAGCCTGTCCCCACTCGCCCTACCCTCCCAGCCTCCTGGGGCCTATTGTCTGGGCCTCAGATCTCTCAGCCTCCCGCCAGGCCCAGGCCTTTCATCCTGGCAGACGGACCTGCCCGGCTGGGCCTTGGCCCAGGAAGACCCCATTTTATCACCAGTCTGACCCCTTGCTCAGCCTTGGGGCCACAGAATTGGGCCAAGGAGGCAGGTCTGTGCCCAGAGCACAAGCCTCAAAGGGCTCCCTGGCCCCCTTGGCTTCCAGCTTCCCCTTTAATGTGAAATATAATTATGTGTCTGCACAGCAGGGAGACTGGCTGCAGGATTCTAACCAAGGAGGACGGCTCTCTGGCCACCGCCCAGATTGCTGGCGGCTCAGGCAGCGCGGTCTGCAGGCCCCACTGGCCCCCGGCTCACGGCCCCAGGCTCCGGGCCCCTGGTGGCGGGCAGGGGCTGCCTGGCCTAAGCCACCCAGAGAACTCACGGACTTCAGGCCGTCCAGGGTTTGAATTCCACCAACTCTACTGACCGCTGTGGAGGCGGGTCATTTCACCTCTCTGGGCCTTGCTGTCCCGGTCATGTCATCAAACGCGGATAATAGCCATTCCTACCTCATGGGGCTGCAGCGAGGATTACATGGCTATAAAGTCGACCCCGAGCCCTCGGTGCAGCTTCCGGCCGGGTAAAACGGCTAACATCGCCGCGCAGTCGAGATGCCTGAGGCTCTGTGCTGAGGACCCAGCTCGCATGGCTTCGTTGTCACTACAATGCTGGGGTGCATACGCTCGCTGGCCATATTTTTCAGATGAAGGAGCTGAGGCACAGAGGGGTCACTTGTCTGTCAGAGCTGTTGAAGGGAGAGCCAGGCCTCAGAGCCAGACCTGTCCCCAGAACAAGAGCCGTTGCCCCCTTGCCTTGACGGCTGCTGAGGGCTGCCCTGGCCCCACTCCGCCCTCACTTGGACGCAGTGTCCTGGTTTTCACCTCCTCGTCAGAGACCAGCCCTCCAGAGGACCAAAAGCGCTCGGGAAACTTCTCTTCTTTCTCCCTTGAAGTGACCCAGGAGGGAAGAGATTCAGCTCCCCACTGTCCCTGCCCAGTTTCCCGGAGGAGAGAGGCCATAGTGCCACCCTAGGAGGAATGGGCCCCAAGGCACTCCTCCCGAGAGGCCCCACCGTGGGTCCCCAGAGGAGCCGGGGTGCCCCTCAGCTGGGAGACAGTTTCAGCACAAGGTCTCGGCGGAATGGACAGGAATGCCTTCAGGCACCACTGTGTCTAGGGTTCTGGCAGTTCCTGGGACAAGGTTACCATCCCCGCATCCTCACCCCTGGAGTGCTCCCTACAGCGTCCCCACCTAGATGCTCACCAAGCGGGGTCTTGTCTCTGGACCCCGAGCCTCCCGCAGAGCCATTATCAGGCCCATTTCACAGAGACAGCAAATGTTTTTTGCCCAGGGTCATCCAGGAAAGAATGTCCGGCAAAGGTGAAAGCCTGACTCCCCAGGCCACGGCTCTTAGGGTCCATAACCCACCCTCTCCACCAACCTGCTGGGCTGGAATTCAGGTCTTTTTTTTTTTTTTTTTAAGATTTTATTTATTTATTTGACAGAGAGAGAGACAGCCAGCGAGAGAGGGAACACAAGCAGGGGGAGCGGGAGAGGAAGAAGCAGGCTCACAGTGGAGAAGCCTGATGTGGGGCTCGATCCCATAACGCTGGGATCACGCCCTGAGCCAAAGGCAGACGCTTAACCGCTGTGCCACCCAGGCGCCCCTGGAATTCAGGTCTTAATCATATCCTAGAAGCAGCTGTTATGCCCCCTGACACCCAGGCCTTTGCTGGGCAACGTGGGGCACCAGCCTCCCTACGGTGCGGGACGGAGGCACAGAGGAACAGGCGTATGGGGGTGAATCCCGAACCAGCTCCTACCTCCTTCCCTGTCTGTGAGCAGAGCGGGGCTGGCCCTAACAGGGCACCGCCCGTAGCCCGGGCAGTGGGCTGGGCAGTGCGGGGCGGGTGGGGGGGGCTCATGACATGCCTCCCTCTAGGGTTGAAGGGAGCCAAACAGCACTGCGCAGAGGGACTGTGGGCACGTCCCTTGCTGAGGTCTCCGTAAAACAACCCCCTTCCACGTGGCCGTGAGAGAAGCCAGTGAGATGAATGGGAGCTGGGTGTGCTGCACACGGAAGGAGTTGCAGCAACATGGCCAATACCCTCGGAGTGCGCCCCGCTCTGCCTCATTGGAAATTCTCTCTTTCTGGCAGGTGGGGCAGTCCCTCCCAGCCCTGGGCATGCCACACGGTAGCCGTCCAACAAATATTTGCTCATCTGGGCATCCTGGGAGCCCCAGGCCAGGAGGCCGAGGTGCCCCTTGGCCCATTTGGAATCACTCCTTTCTTTGAGGAAGGGGAAGCCCGCAGAGGTGAGGTTGACTCCAAGGCCATAAAGCCATGGGAGTGGGTGGCGGGAGCAGCCCCGCCGGCTGGGGTTGGCTGGTCTGAGTGTGCGGCTCAGAGCGGCCAGCTCTCGTAATAGTCACGTCTTAATCTAACGACAATGACGCATTTGCGTCAGGCACACATTGATCATTGATTGAGATGTGAAAACCAGACTGTCCCTCACCGCTGCAGCTGCACCATTGCTCCCCAGAATCCTCCCAGCATCTCTGCCTCCTGAGGGCTGCCTCCTCCCGGGAGCCTGCCCGGCTTTCTCCCGCCACACCCAGACCTTGGCCCAGCCCCTACTCCCGAGTCAGGAGACCCTTGAAACAAAATGGACTCGCTGCCTGGCCAGTTTCACCCCTCCCAAAGCGGGTGTGAGGCCCAAAGTCCCAGAGGCCCAGGACCTGCCATCCCGCCTCACCCACGCCCCTCAGCCTCCCTGTCCCAGATACGCTGGCCAGCCATCCAAGCTCTTGGGTGCCGCCAGCTTGATTCTGTCGCTGGGCTCCCTCCCCAGACTACTCTTCTCTCAGGGGAAGCTGAGGCAGCACCTCCTGGAGAGCCCGCCAGAGCCCTCGCCTCTGCTTTACTACCGTCCCCCACTTTACCTCCCTCCTGCCTGGCCGCGCTCTGAGACACCTTGTGTACTACGGGCCTCCTCCCAGGTGTGTCAGTTCCTGGGGACAGGGACAATGTCTGCTAGGCGTGTTCGCAGCCCAGGGCCCGGCACACAGTGGGTGTGAAGTAAATGTCTGCAGAATGAGAGCGAACGGACAGAGGATGGAGAGACCCAGACGATCGCAGGGTGGCTCTCAGCAGAAGCCTTGCCTCCTCCTCCAGGCAGGGGGCCAGGGACCCAGGCTCATCCTGCCTCTCCCGGCAAGCCCCGAGAAGGGAGAGAGACCCGTGCCTAGCTGGTCCGGGATTTTCTTGTCTTGTGGGATGCGCAAGGCCCTGGCTGGAGGTCAGGAGGCACAGGATCGCCCTCTGCCGAAGCCGTGGGAGAAGGAAAGGCCCCCGAGCCGTCAGGCACGGAGCAGCAGGGCAGAGCCAGGACCTGGGAGTCCTGCCTTCAGCCCAGGGGCTGCCCTCAGTGCCATTTCCCCTAAGACATCACCGTGACCCTAACAATGATGGGGACAATGGCTGCCACTGGCTAAACCTTAGCCTGGGCCATGCTTGGGGTTAAATGCCCACATGCATGGACTATGAAGGACCACGTCTTTATTACCCCATTGGTGGGCAGACAGATGCCCCCCCCCCAGTCCGTAGATGCAGAAATGATGCCCAGACGGGTCCCAGCGAGGGATTGCCTGGGGTGGCTGTGAGCTGCTCTGCCGGAGGTGTGCAGGCCAAGGCTGGTGGCCCTTTGGGGGGGGGGGGCGGCCACGGGTGACGGTGCCTGCCGGAGAGGTCGAGGAAGTGACTCCCCCGCGCCCTCGCAGTCCCCAGGCACCCGCAGGCCCCGGGCTGACCCTGCAGCATTGATTTGAGGAAAGCAGAACTTCAGGAACGGACGGCGGCCCTGGAAACAGGACACTGAGTCCCTCCCCGCCGTCAGGAAGCAGGCATTGATCCGCTCGGCCTGCTGGCTTCTTCCCTCCTGCACAGCCTCGACACTCGCCCTGGCCACCCCGGCCCCTCCTCTCTGCCTCCCACGGAGCTGCAGCTGTCGGGAGGATGCCCTAATGAAGGCCCGGGAGACAGCGCCCGCGACTCCGGGCCGCGCTCCTCCCGCATCTTCCGGGCATCGGGCCGTTTCCGGCCTGGCGACGAGACTTTAGAGGCATCAGCGGTCCACGTCCTCCCACGGTTTGGGCCCCTCTTCTGGGAACCGTTCTCTTCGGGAACCCGCCCACCACGCACTCATGCCCTATACTCCCTACCACGTGCTCCTCGGAGGCTGGGACCATCCCCGGGGCCCAACGGGAGCAAGTGACCCCCCCCACCCCCACCCCCGGCTGGGAGCTTTACTGTGATTGGTTGAGGACAGACATGTGACCAAAGTCACCCAATGAGAAGTGGCCCTAGGACTTTGGCTGGATAAGCCAGAAAAGGAGGTCCAGTACCCAGGGGCTCCTTAGGACCACTGTGCCCTGCAGGGAGGAGCGAGCTGAAGGGAGACACCCCCCCCCCCCCAGAGGAAAGTAGAGTTGAGCGATTAAGAGAAAAGATTCCAGACATGCTCCTCTGGGCCCTTCAGCTCCATCCCTGGACTTTTGAGTTCTGAATTGTTTTTGAAATAATCCCTTTTCTAACTTGAGAGATTTTTGAGATGGATTCTAATACTCTTCTCCATGGTCCGAAAGGGCTGCTGATGGAGATGGGGGGTTCAAAGACCAGCAAGGCCTCCCAAATGTCCCTCAAGCCTTCTGAACCTTTCCTCCTCTCTAAGGTGGGGTGCTTGAGAGCCACCTGGCAGAACCACGTGGGGGATAAGCAGACAGGTGCAGGAGGACTGTTTGCTCCCTCCCCTCTCTGAACAGGGACAGGAAGGCAGGCGAGGCCTGCAGGCCCCAGTATGACAAGAATAAAGGGCAATAAAGGGAGGGAGGGAGGGAGGGAAGTCGCTTCAGCCTCTCAGAGCTAAAAATAGCTTCCCCCAAGGAGGCCTCCCTGCTGGGATAATCCGGCCAATTACCCTGCCCCCTCCGCCCTGGTGGGCACTGCCTCCCTCTTCCCTGTGCCCCCTCATGTCAGTCCCCACATGGGGCCATCACTGCCTGCCCCCATGACCAGCCCCCTTGCCCTCAGCAAGGGTGCAGGGCTTGAGCACCGGGACTCACTTTCTTCTCCGAATTGGGCCTGACTCCGAAACCGAAAGAGACCTGTCAGGCCTGACGGAGGAAAGCTCACCGGCCTGACACTGTCTCCCCTCTCCATCCTGAGACAAGAGGGGTCAAGAGGCAGAAGAGGGTCTGGTACATGAACTTACTCATGTGAAGAAAAATCACAGATACTTTTGCATTCGCAAAGCAAAAAATCTGGTGAAACTGCCGGTGGGGAGCCCTCCTAGGAGGGGGCCTTGTTCCTCATTCACTTTCACGTGGAGGCAAATGTCTGTCCCTGCTTCCTGAGCCCTCCAGACTCGGGCCCACCTGGAGGGGTGCCTGCCCCGCAGCAGAGGTGAGCTTCCATCCTGAAGAACGAGAGTCGTTTGCACACATGTGACACGTGGGCTCATTGGACGACATTGGGTCTGTTTTGTTCAACTGTTGTCCAGAAAGCATTTATTGCTTCAACAATTTTTTTAAGTTCAATTATCTCATCAGCTTAATAAAGCCTGACAACCCAGCCACAGGGTGGACAACCTTCCTGGTGTCCTGAGGTCCTTTCCCGGGAATCAGCCGGGCCCAGACGGGCCTATTTAAAGAGCACCCACAACCTGGGCTTTTCTCAGGGATGGGGCGGGGAGGGGTGCTGAGACTGCATATTCCCAGAGCCCCAGCTCTTGCCTCCTCCCCCTGAGCCTCAGTTTCCTCAGCTGTAGAAAGGGCATGACGCTGGCCTAGTACCATGTCTAGCACCTACGAGGTCCCCCGGTCATCCACCGGACGAGACACGGATGGTGTAGATCTCGGAGGGGACAGCTCCCCGAAAGGGCCCAGCACAGCAACAGACAGACAGCAGGTGCCCAGGGGAAAGACCTCCTCCCCGAACGCCCCAGGTCTCACGTCTCCTCTAGGGGCCCACAGCCTCCCGGGCTTTCCCATCACAGCTCTTCTGGACCCTCGTGCCTCACCAATCCTGCCTCAGATTGTGAGCTCCTTGAGGGCAGAAGGGGTTCCTCTCCGCTCCCTCCCCAAGCACGTCCCTCCTCTGGCTCTCAAGTCTCCCTCTCTATCCGCATCGGCACCGCGTCCCTGCCTACAACCGAGACCCCGACATTTCGACCGCAATCTGGTGATAGCTGGCCAAGTGAGGAAGATACATCCCTTAATCCCGGGGATTCCATATCTAGGAACTGAGCCCACTGATTTGCTGGCACACAGGTGCCAAGATGTGTGTCCAGAGTTCCTCACCTTGCAAGAGGGACAGGCTGCTTGGCATCCCCAGGGAAGGAAAATGAACCTAGCACGTGCATGTGGTGGGGCAGTGTGCGGCCATGGGAAAGCAAGGCCCAGGCCCCGTGAGGACAGGGGGCTGGGGTTGGCCACATGAGAGCACTCAGCTCCAGAAATACTTGTCGAATGAATCTGATGGGGAGAGTTCTTTAAGACAGAGTGGGAAAGCGTGATGTAGAAGAGAGGGGATGGATGCCATCACTGGGACTTTTTTTTTTTAGTAGATACACACACACACACACACACACACACACACACACACACACACAGGTGTTTGGTAGAATGTTCTGGAAAAAGACTCCAGAAACTGACATTGGGAGGAGACCTGGGGGTTGGGGAGGCAGGAAGGAGGTGAACCGTTCTCCGTAAGTCTGTTGTATCTTACACCATGCTCAAATATTCCAATGTGCCTCCCCAAAGTCATTAATTTTTAAAAGAGTCCAAAGCTGAGGGAAAAGGGAGACTTCCCCCTTCTGGGGTTCCCCATCGCCCTGGGAGGCTGGTCCAGAAAGCTGTCCTGAACGACTCCCTTCAGTTTCTCCCTGCTGCCCAGTTCCTCCCTGCTCCGGACTCCCCGTGGAGCTGCCCGACCCCATCCTGTCTGTGGTGATTAATAAACACTCCGTGATGACCTGAATCTCACAGAAGCTCCTCGGGGACAGCCTCGCCTGGCGTCCAAGGACCGGGAGGACTTGCTGGAATGAGAGGCCTACCTGGTTCCCCCGGGAGGTGTAGAGGGTCCTGCCACCACGCCTGCGCCCGCGCTGTTTCCTTGGCCCGGAGCGCCCTCCCTGCTCCCATTTTGGCCGATTTAAATCCTCACCATAGGTCTGGTGCTGTTCTCGCTCACGGAATTTGGTCCCATAGCTGGAGGAAAGTCTCCCCTGGGCAGGCCCAACCATAGCACAGGGGCAATTAGTAACGACTCCATTTAAAATCCATTAACTTGCCTAGGGATGGGGATGATAAATATAGAGGCAATTGTAAATCCGGACAGCCCAGCCTAGCCCCAGGGAAGGTCCGTCCTGATCACAGACGATTCAGCAGCGACCCTTCAAATGAGCCAAACATCTATGAACCCCCTAGCATACGCCAGACCTTCTACCGGGTGGGGGGTGGACAGCCCAAGCTCTGGAGTCAGACAGACTTGGGTTCAAATCCTGACACCAACACTCTCGTGCTGTGTGACTTTGAGCAAACTACTGAACTTCTCTGTGCTTGATTCCCTGCACGATGGGGACCACACTCGTGCCTGCCTTGCAGGGCCGTGAGAAGGATCAGACGTGCGGAAAGCTCTCCGCCAGTGTCTAGCACAGTGCCAGGCCTCCATGAAGAGCACGGCTGGTCATTTGTCACCCTTAGTCACTAATGTGGCTTTATTGGTGTCGCCGCTGTTAGTCTTCCTGGGAGGGAATGCGGGAGCAGATGACGTGAGGAGGGACTCCCCGTCCATGTATGTGACAGGGGGAAGCGTCACTATTTTTGCCAACCTCCCCCTGAAACGTAGCGCTTCCTTTAACTGGACGTTGAGGCCACAAACCCTGATATCAGCAGCACCTTGGGGGGTTTTGCCCCCAAGGAAAGTCACAGATGTGTTCGAATCCCTCTCCTGGGCTTCCAGACCTTTCCGAATATCATTTATGCTCATCTCTGGCCTGAAAGTATGGTTGGGATTAAATGGGCCATTCAGCCTTATCATCAAGCATTTGTAAAGAAGCACATACGTACCAATCATGGAAGCTTTTTTTAACTATTGTGATAACTGGCCCCTTTGGGGTCCGGTGTGCTCTTGGATGCATGGAAGACCTGAGTTCTGAGGAAGGGTCCAAGACACAGAAAAGGGCCAGAGGGCCCCAGAGGGATGACCCCAGGGTGGCGCTAGTCCCACCGACCCATGGCCTCCTCCTGCAGGGACCCCAGGACCCCAGGTCTGGACCCGTCAGCACCTGCGGTGGGTCCCCACACCCGCCCTTCCTCACTTGGGGCCTTGCACGTCCGTCTGCACAAGCTCTGGTGTCTTACAACCCTTCGGGGGGTCAGACCAAGAAGGGGATGTGTCAGATCTGAGCCAGGGATCTGGAAAAGGGTGTGATAGTTGGAGGCGCCTCCACCCCCGTGTGCCCGAGAGGCCACCTACATTCACCCCAGGAGCCTTGATTTCCACATCTGCCTGGGGGGGGTCCTGTCCCTGCCATCTCCAGGCCTTAATCCCTCCCCAGAATCCTGGCTAAGCCTTGCACCGCCTCGGGCAGCCCCAGAGGCCCTGGCAGGCCTGCCATCTCTGACCTCTGAAACTGTCACTCAGAAGACGGGGAGGAGGTGACAAGAAGAGCATCAGGGAGGGGGCTGGAAGGGCAGGGCATCACAGCGGGAGGTCATCCACAGCAAGGGGCTCTCCCCGGGCCGGAGGGGTCTCATGGAGAAAGCGGCCACTTCTCGCAGGTCTGAAGTTGGTAGCTCAGCTGAACCCGGTGGCAGGGAACCCCCAGGCTCTGGAGGAGGACCAAAGACCTCAGGGTGTTTCAGCTCATCCCCGGAACTGACTCACTGAAGTCTCCAGGTGTCCTCTCTACCCACATCTCCATACCCCTTAGAGCATTTTTTGCCATTTTACAGATGAAGAAAACTGAGTCACAGAACTCTCTAGTCCAAGGTCACATAGCCATGAAGTGGCTGACTCAGAGTAGGCGCGCATAACCGCGGCACTGTGCTCCCTTCCCGGGGGTAAGCAGTTTCTGGGTTCAAGTTTGTCCTAGATCTCTGGGCCCTAACGGTCCAGCATGGCAGTAAGCAGGGGAGCAGGGCAGGCATTCAGGGCGGCGGGAGCAAGAAGGACAGGAGCTGGTGGTAGGAACCAGGGGTGGGTGTGGCCAGTGGAACCGAGGTCTCTTGGAGGCCAAAGCTCAGCCTCTCTCCGCACTGGTGCAGAAGAAAAACTAACTCCTCCTACCATTCCAGCAGCTCAAAGCCAAACACAGCTGCCCTGGAAGGTAGTGAGCACCACGTCACAAGAGGTGTCCAAGTACCAGAACGCCTCTGTCCCTGGGTGGCAGGCCCAGGATGTCTGGTCAGGGGCTCTGGTCAGCTTGTCCTGCGTGTGTGAAGGGGGGTGCCAGAGAGCGGGCCCGTCCAGGCATGGCCCCGAGGTCAGTGCCCGGAGCTGGGGCACCATTGTCCCGGGATCCCTCCTGGGCCTTCGGCCTAGCCAGGGCTTAGGCACAAAATGGGTGCAGTGAGGGAAGCAAGATGGGGAATTCGGGGCTTTGTGTCAGCACATAGCTCTTGCTGGGTGAGGCAGGCGCCGCCCCTCCTGCCCAGGCCCCCCATCCCAGGGCGGGCCCCTCTCAGCCTCTCCCATCTCAGGGGCTCTGCAGGGTGAACACACTGCTACACCCCAGCATTACTGGGGGGCAGTGGCGGGTTGAGAAAGGATTTTTATCATTTTGCTTTTGAAAAACCTCAGCTGATGCCGGGGTCTGCTGTGCACATCCTTAGGGCTTTCTGCCGGGAAAAAGCTTGGACCACAGCCTGCTTCCAAATGGACAAGGTAAAGTTGCCCGAAGTGACGTTGGCAGTGCTGTGGGCTCAGTGTGGCTGTGTCGCCACTTCCTGGCACGTGCTCTGGCACGCATCTCAGTGGCACTCTGCCTGCGGAACTGGGAGCCCGGGTTTGGGGTGGCAGGTCCCAAGCCGGGTGCTGACGGAGGAGCTGTCTGCCGGCTTGCCCCCCATGAGCCCTTGGGCTCCTAATGCCAGCTCTGGCCTGGGGCCTGGTACAGCGGAGTCTCCACAGGGGCCACCAGGGGTGGAGGGGTGGGGGAGGGGAGGAGGACTCAGCCGCTAAAGGGCCCAGGAGAGGGGCTGCTCCACTGGGGAGAAAGACAAACGTGCCCCTTGCTCACACATCACAGTGTGGGGAGCCTGTTAAAACTCTCCCATGCCTCCCCGCTGAGCCACAGGCTCAAGGCCCCCCAGTACCTCTCACCTCATCCCCCATCCCTCTCCTCAGCCTCCTTGCTATTCCTCAAACACACCAGGTCCTGCCCACCCCAGGGTGTTGGCACTCGCCTCTCTCTTTGCCAGAATGCTCTTCCCCCGTATCTCTGCAACATTCGCTTTTTCACTAACCTTGGGTCTTTATTCAAAGATCTCTTCTTAGGGATATGCTTTTCTGCACACCTTATTTTAAATTGTACCCCTCTCTAGTCCATTGACCCTTTCCCAGATTTACTTTTCTCACTATCAGTTATCCTCACTCGATAGGGTCTGTAATTTACCTATTTGTTATGTGAATTGTCTCTCCCTGCAGACAGGAATGTCTGCTTCACGCACTGCTGTCTCCCCAGCACATAGAGCGGTGCCCGGCAAAATAAATCTTTGTTTGAAGAATAGAATCTTCCGAGCAAAACTTCAAGGTAGGCCTCTGCTTTCCCATTTCAAAGAGAAGGGAACTGGGGTGCCTGGGTGGCTCAGTCGGTTAGGCGTCTGACTCTCGATCTCAGCTCAGATCTTGATCTCAGGGTCCTGAGTTTGGGCCCCATGTTGGTCTCCGCGCAGGGTGTGAAGCCTACTTAAAGAGAAGGGAACTGAGGCTCAGAGCAGGGACCTGCCTAGGGCCCGCCGTAGGGACGCGGCAGAGCTGGTTGGAATCACCATCAATAGAAGCTACCTACCCTACCATGTGCCAAGCACTTAACACTCATCTCTCACTGGGGGTGAGGACACCCAATTTCCCCCATCAGGCACCAAGACCCGGAGCAGTGAGGCCTGGGTCTGCAGGGCTGGCTGGGCATAGGCCTGAGGTTCATGCTGCTGGCTGGAACGGGCTCCCTGTGTCTGCAATGAGTCATGCCAGCCTGCCTACCACCCACACTCCCTGCCCCATAGCGGGGCTGCCAGGTGCCAGTGGTGTGTGGACGACTGTGGGTGAGCTGCTCTTGTCCTCACTTCTCTGGGGCCAAATAAACATCAGATTGGACCCAACAGATCTTCACAGAAACCTCCTTCTCCAGAGGCCAGCTGGCGGGATCTTCAGAGATGCCCAGAGATACCTGCTCATGTTGTGGGGACCCCATCCTGAGCAACAAGGGAGCCCTGAAGGCTACGCTGATCTGGGTACAAATCTGGCTTCAACCTCTCCTCAGCTGTGAGGTCTTAGTAAGTCATTTCACATTCCTGAAACTCAGGTTTTCCATCTGTAAAATGGGGACATAAGTGCTTCCCTCCTAAGGTGGTGATAGGAATGAAATGAGATTGACTATGCGATGTGCAGACAGATCACGCCAGGGGCCCTCGGGACATGCTGGTTGTTTCGCATCGGCGGCAGCAGCAGCAGCATCACACAAGCCATCCGTCCGCAATCGACTGATCCAACTATCCATTCATGCATCGCCTCATTTCCCATCTACCCACCCATCTGTCCATTGATCCACCCACCCATCCATCCATCCATGTATCATCCTTCCATCATCCTTCCATCATCCTCCCATCCATCATCCTTCCATCCATCCATCATCCATCCATCCATCCATCATCATCTTTCCATCCATCCCTCATCCATCCATCCATCCATCCATCCATCATCCATCCATCCATCCATCATCCATCCATCTATCATCATTCTTCCATCCATCCCTCATCCTTCCATCCCTCATCCTTCCATCCATCCATCCATCATCCATCATCCTTCCATCCATCCATCATCCATCCATCCATCATCCATCCATCCATCCATCATCCATCCATCCATCCATCCATCCATCCATCATCCATCATCCTTCCATCCATCCATCATCCATCCATCCATCCATCATCCATCATCCTTCCATCCATCCATCCATCCATCCATCCATCCATCCATCATCCATCCGTCATCCATCATCCTTCCATCCATCCATCCATCCATCCATCCATCCATCATCCATCCATCCATCCATCATCCTTCCATCCATCCATCCATCCATCCATCATCCATCATCCTTCCATCCATCCATCCATCCATCCATCATCCATCCATCCATCCATCATCCATCCATCCATCCATCATCCTTCCATCCATCCATCCATCCATCATCCATCCATCCATCCATCATCCATCCATCCATCCATCATCCTTCCATCCATCCATCCATCCATCCATCATCCATCATCCTTCCATCCATCCATCCATCCATCCATCATCCATCCATCCATCCATCCATCATCCATCATCCTTCCATCCATCCATCCATCCATCATCCATCCATCCATCCATCATCCTTCCATCCATCCATCCATCCATCCATCCATCATCCATCATCCTTCCATCCATCCATCCATCCATCCATCATCCATCCATCCATCATCCATCATCCTTCCATCCATCCATCATCCATCCATCCATCCATCATCCATCCATCCATCCATCCATCCATCCATCCATCATCCTTCCATCCAACCATCATCCAGCCATCCAGCCATCCATCATCATCCTTCCATCCATCTGCCTCTTCACTCATCCTCCTGACTGTTTCCTTTCTTTACTATTTATAGCATCAACATTCTCCCTTATCTCTCACCTCCAGAGATTTTTCTAGCATCTGACCCCACCGTCCCAGTACAAACCCTCTCTCTGCCTCCTGCTGCTGACAGAGTCAGACCCCAACTTCAGACTTAGTTGGGTCTTCACCCTCTACACCAGACCCAGCAGAGTCCTCAGGGTTCCTGTGCTGGAAGAGGAGGGAAGCTGCCACCCTCACCCCTTCCGACTCCTCTCCAGCCAAGCCTAGACTGGCAGCATTGGAGTAGGGTGCCCTGTAGGTGACCAGGCAATCATTCATTCATTCAGGGCATATGTGTTGGGCACCCAACATGTGCCAGTCACTGCGCCAGCTGCGGAGACAGAGCAGTCAACAAAACAGACAGAATCCTTGCCCTTGTGCAGCTGGGGTCCTAGCGCAGGAGATAGAATAAACAAGCTAAGTGAGGAATTAGAATATTAGGTGTTATGGAGAAAAATAAACCAGGGTGAGGGGGTGGGCTGGAGAGGTGCAATTTTTGGTTGGGCCACAAACATTTCACTGAGAAAAGACCTGAGGCAGATGAAGAAGGAACCACGAGGATATCTGGAAAAAGAGTGGTCCAGGCAGCGACAACAGCACATGCAAAGGCCCTGAGGTAGTACTTATCTAGTGAGTTCCAAGAGAAGCCCATGTAATTAAGCAGAGAAACCAAAGGCAAGAGGGATGGAGGCTCATGTCAGGGGGTCATGGGGAGACTTGAGGCCTTTGGAAGACTTTGCCTTTGTCTCTTAGAGAGAGGCAGACGTGGGAAGGTTTTGAGCAGAGGGTGACCTGAACTGACTCAGGTTTCAAAAGGGAGACAGGAGAGGCCTCTGGAGGAAAAAAGTGAGCCTGCCCAGCAAGCCCCCTTTGCTCCTCCCCCAAGACCCTGGGGTGGCTGGTACCTGTAATTGTGGATTAATTCTAGAAGAGGTCTTCCTCCCCAACCTGACTAAAGGGACCTAAGGGCAGAGCCTATTTCTGTCCCATTGTCCCCAGCACTCAGCATGAGGTCTGGTGCACAGTAGGAGCTGGGGAAACAGTGACTAACATCCAGAAGGGAGGGACGGGGGGGAGGGAGGAAGGGGTGATGTGAACAAGAATAAATGGACATAGGAATGAATGAACGTGTGAATGAGTGAGTGAGTGAGTGAGTGAGTGAGTGAGTGAAGACAGAGGTTGGGGGCTTTGCTCCTCCTCTTCCTCTTCTTCTCCTCTTCCCTGACCTTTGAGGCACCCACTGACCCCCTATAAAATAGGACGGTGCCCTCAACCCACAGCGGCAGGCTCTGGGGCCCCTGGTAGCCTCAAGCTGTAGCCCTTGGCTTTCATGGGCCTCTGAGGACAGAACGCCCTTCCTCCACTGAGTCCTCTTCCTGCTCCTTTCCTGCCACTCCAGCAGCTGCCTCCAGACTGCTGATCCTGGACCAGGGAGGGATGCTGGGAAGAACTCCAGGGAGCCCACTCCTGCCTCTGAGAAACTGTGCTGTACACACACACACACACACACACACACACACACACCTCCACTGGCCCTTCCAGCCACTCTCAGTAACCCTGAGCCTCTCCAGGACCGTGGGGGCTACTAGCATGTCCATTCCAGAGACGGGGAAGTGGAGGCCCCTGGGGCCCGCTCCCGAGAGCCCTCAGCAATGATTTGGCCTCAGGTTCCCATTTCCCAACCCCTGTTCCATTCCCAGACATACTTGTGAAGGCAAAATGTATTTTTAAATAAACTTGAAATTTAAATTTTTTAATGTAAAACGGAAACAATAGTATCTGCTTTGTGTCACACCCTGACGACCTGCCAAGGGCCAGGTGTTGTTGGGGACGGAGCCCCCGCGGCTCTCAGTTCTCCGGCCAACCGCTTGGAAACCGTCCTGGGCCTGTGTCTCCTCTCTGTGCGCTGCAGACCCTGGCCCCCAGAGCTCGAGCATTTCAGAATCCCGAAGTTTCAGTCTGACCCCGCCCCCCCCATTGGATAGATGAGTTAGCTGAGGCCCTCGCAGGGCCTGATTGACCCAAGGATGTCCCGGGCACTGCCTGCCGGACAGACGGACAAAACCCACAAGATGGTCACTGAGGAGAAAACAGCTGAGGCACGCTTCGAAAATGACATCAGTTTTTCAGATATGAACGAAAGGAGGCCGGGGATCCAGGCAGTGGGAATGGCAAAGGCCAAGGCCGGGAGGCAGAAACTTCCTATGCGCAGTTAGGTGATAGCTGCTGATGGGGGCCCAGGGAGGGCCTGCGGAGGGTCGGCAGGGCGAGTCCTGGAGGACCACCGAGGCCCGCCGAGCTGGGACTGTCTCAGGACCGCGATGGGGAGCCATGGAGCGAGGCCCGGACAGAGACAGATGTGGGCCTGTCCTTCCCAGGGCGCCCGTCTTTCACCGCCCGCAACAGCCCAGTTCCTGGGGTCGGTACCCCCTTTTCCACCTAGCAGGGACAAGGAGGGAGGGCCCGTCAGCTCCTGATGGTCACCAAAATGTCCCCCCAAGGCCCGAAAGTCCTCCCCCGGTTGCTCATCCAGGGAGCCAGTGGTGGGGCAGGAGGCCCTCCCTGCACAAGCCTGCGGCCGACTCCTCACGACAGAGAGAGCACCTCCATCCCTCCGCCCCGGCATCAGCACCCCACACATATTGCAGCTTTGCAAATGTTTGTGGCTCTCTCCTCACACTGGCGGGCTCATTATAAAATAATTGAGCACTTGTAACAGTTTTTCTCCTCGAGGATCCCAATTAAGACATCACTTTACGCTCTTCCTCCCTTGAAGCCGGTCTTCAGTTCCCCTCCCCTCGCAGGCAGGGCGGGCAGCTGGCTAAAAATACTGCGCCAGGCGCTGCTCTCTCCTCCCGCCTCCCCACCCCTCCTCTCCCATCCTGCCTGCCGGACTCGGCCCTGAGGGGACACAGGATCCCTCCCTGAGCCTCAGTTTCTTCATCCATGAAATGGGAAGAACAAGGGCGTGCAGGTCGTCAGGTCCTCCTGACAAGCAAATAGAGTAATAGTGTGAAGTACTTGGCACAGGACCGTCCGGGTCACAGGGCCCCCTTGCTTCGAGTGATGCTGGGTCATACTGCCTTCTAGAAGCTGGCTCTTTTTAGGGCCGCCATCTGGAGTAGGGGTGGGGCAGCAGGAGCGGGATCGTTTTGGGGGCAGCTCAGCTCAGACTGTCAAAGCTGGAGCACAGGGAAGCTGGAGGGGGTGGCAGGGGCGGGGGGGGGGGGCTGAGGCTGCACAAGACGGATCAGGTCCCCGTGAGCTTCCTGCCGGCTTCGAATGCCAAGTTTCTCTGAGGCTCCTAATTCTAGTTCTAATTAGGAGAGTCTAATTCTAAGATTCATGAGGCTTCTAATTCCTGGTGACTCAGACTGCAAGCAGATCGGCGTCCGTCCCTCCCCTCGCTGTCCCCACCCGCCTCTTGCCCAGGCCGGCAGAGCGCAGCCATAGCTCACCGGGGACGCGGGCCTTCCTGCCGCGCTTTCCGCCTGCACGCAGCCATGGGGCCCTCTGGACCTGGAGCCAGATCACATCCCTCCCTGCTCTGGACCCTCCCACAGCTGTCCTTTGCATGACAAGAAAAATCCAAACTGCTAGGGTCCCCGTAGTGCCTCCCCTTGAGATCCTGTGTCTCTCCTCCAGGCCCACTGGCTTCCTCTTCCTCCCCACAGGACATTTGCATGTGCCACTCCTGCTGCCTAGAACATTCTTCCCCTTCTTCTCCGCTTACCAGGCTCCTTCTCACCATCCAGGCCGCAGCCCCAAGGCCCCTTCCTCGGGGAGGCCCCCCAAACTCTCAGACTACAACGGCCACTCCCACCTTGTCTCCCGTGACACCATGTTCTGTCTCCCCCGTGGCCCTTTCCTACTGGGAACTTGTCCCATTTGTTCCTTCCAGTGCTCATTTTCCGTCTCCCCTGGAATGCTTGTCTGTCTCACGGCTGTGTCTCAGGGCCTGGCATACAGTGAGTACTCAATCAATACTTGTTGGGGAGTGAATGAATTCTGTAATTAGGAGCGTCTAAGTCTTTGCCCTCTCACCCAAGGTCTGATGTTGTGTAAGCTCAATCGACGTTTGTTGATTGACTGACTGACCTGACACGGCTCCTCCTGGGTAAAAGTCACTTCACGTATCCCGGGCGGGAGAAAGCAGAAACAGCACGCAGCTCCTATTCAGCAAAGGGGCAGAGGGGACTTCGTGCTAAGTGGTGGGCCCGTGGCCCACGCCTATCACCGGCCATCACCACCTGCTCCGTGGGTCCAGCCAGCAGCTCACACCTGCCAGGCTCTCCTTGCCTTTGACCCCCACAGCTCTGCGGGCCAGCCACAGCCTTGCACCGGCTGACCAGGCCTCGACCATGGTTGGGGCCTCTGAGACCTGTCGGTGTGAGGTGCCCGGAAGCTCTGTCAGGAAGCGCAAGGCAGGTTCTGAGGCTGGGATGGGGGTTTGGGGGTGAGGGGAGATGGAGCTAATGGGCTGCTAATGGCCGCACAGCTGGGACCTGGTGACCCCTGGTTCCCCAGGGGCTATTACCAGGGCTAATGGGGCTGAGGTGCTCCGTCCCGCAGCAGGCCCTCCCCGCCTGGTCCAAGGTCATCAGGGCTGTTAAGTGGATAAGTGGCAGGGAGGAAAGGGAAAAGCAAGCACCCCTCCTCCACTCTGGCGCTCAGGCAGCTTAGGGAGCCTAGAAACAGGCTTAGAAAGTGGGGGAAGGCCATCGCAGGTGGGCAAACTGAGGCCCAGGACAGGAATCTGTTCCCATTCCTCCCCCCTTACTTCAGCCCCCGTGATCGTGGCTCACCTCTCTCCTCTGGGCTGCAGAGCCGCAGTCACAGACCCTCAGAAACAGCTTCCAACCCAAGGCAGAGGGAGACGGCTGGGGACAGCTCACCCACTGGGCACGGTAGGCACATTCCTGGCGTCTCCAAGCTTCTAGGATCAGTGGCGGGAGCCGTGAGTGGAGAGACAAGATAGGTTGGCAGGGCCTTGAAGCCTAGCTGAGTTTGAAGCTTGGGTTGGATCTGTCATTTGTGCTGGGAATTGGAGTCAGATGCTAGAAAAGTCTCCGGAGACAAGAGATGAATGCAGAGACTGGTGCATTAAGTGATGAAGAAAGAAAACAGACAGACCTGTGGACAGACGGACGGAGGACTGGCGGGTAGACGCACTGAGCAGGTGGCTCAAGAGGCCGGCTGAGTGGGTGGACGGGTGGCTGGGTGGACAGAGCAACAGAGAGGTGGCCAGGGGAGCAGGTGGACTCGGATGGATAGAGGCTCATGTGGACGGACGGGCGAGTGGAAAACAAACAGATTAATATTCGTCTTTATACCAATGCAGCCAAAATATCATTTTTATTCTTTTTCATGGAGGAGAGAGCTCATGGACGGGAAGGTCCCCTTGGTGCTGGAGAGTCACAACGTGGCCCTGGGGAAGGCCTGATGACCTGCTTGGGGCCCCGTTTTCCCACTTGCCTCCATCCAGCCTGGCTCAGCCTCTAGGATGTCTCGCGTCCCCCGCTCCAGGTCCAAGCTCAGCCTGTTTCTTCTGCCAGGAATACTCCAGAACGCACACTGCCCACATCGTCCTCCTCCAGGAAATGTTCAGGGCTGGCTTCGAGCCCCATCTGGACGCCTGCAGGCCTTTGGTCTTGTGTTTGAGACAGTCTTCACCCGGACGTGCGCCCTGGGCGTCATCTCTGCATGGACCGGAGCCCCGGGGAACTGGGGAAAGAGCCCCCGTCACCCTGATGCTTCCCAGAGCACGTGCCAGGTCCCTCATTATGGCCTCTTCTCACCCTGGGGAAGAAGACACTGACACCATCCCCACTTTCCCAATAAGAAGACGGAGGCACAGCCAGATGACCAACCCAGTAAGTGGCTGGATGCTTGTTCAGCCACCGGACCCCTGCTCAGAGGGAGTGGGCCTGAGGCTGTGGGGAGCAAAGGGCACAGAGGGGAAATTACCCAGGGACGGTAATAAAAGAGTAACAGAAAGAAAAATGCAGCCGCTATAGTCACATCTGCTCTGTCCCTTCCTCTGTGACCTTGGAGAACTTGCTTAACCTCTCTGAGCCTCAGTTTGTTCACCTGGAAAATAATGCCCAGAGGGCCAGAGGGGATCATGAGTAATGGATGTGTGGGGGCTCATGGGAACACTCATTGTTATCACCACCATGGCCCTAGGTTGGCTTCTTGGCTCCTCCCAAATCTGGCGGCAGAGTTGGTGGGGGGATCCCAGGCGGAACCAACCTGCTGTCAGTCTCTGCTACAGCACTCAGAGGCCACATGGCCTTGGGCAGGCGGAGGGACCTGCCTGGGTAGGGGCCTGGAGGCGTGACCAACCGGTTGTAGTGAGTGTGGGAGTGGGGGTGGGGAAGGGGTTCAGGGTGGGGACAGTGGAGAGATGGGCCAGCAGGGGCCAGGGAAAGGCCTTGAATGTTATGCCAAATGGGATGGGCTTCATGCAGGGGGACGGGGAGCCACGAGGGGTGCAGGCAGGGCAGGACGCCACCAGTCCTTCACCAAATGCAGACCCAGCGGGCTTCAGCACGCAGCTCATTGCAGGTGTCGGGGGCAGGCCAGGGAGGCAGGCGGACTGGCATTCCCTCATGCCTGTGTCGAGTACCCACTGTGTGCCAGGCCCTCTCCTGGGCACTGGAGACGAAACTCCCTGGCCTCTTGGACCTGATGCTTCAGTGCGGAAAGCGGACGATAGAGATGGAAACGAGCAGACCTCAGGGCTGTGTTTTCAGGCCGTGGTTAGCGCTGTGAAGAGCCAGGGTGCCAGGTGGACAGTGATAGCGGCCGCTCATCTCCTTCCCGTCTGGGACTTGGCATGTCCCGCACATTCCGTATCAACGGAATCGTATGATATGTGAGCTTCTGTGTCTGGCTGGTTTTGCGTCCACAGCGCCTTCGAGATCCATCCATGCAGCAGCGTGTCTCAGACCATTCCTTTTCGTTGCTGAGTAATATTCCATCGCATGGCTAGACCCCACTTGGTTTACCCATGCATCCGCCGATGGACGTTCGGGGGCTTTCCGCCTCCTGGTGCCGGTTAGCGGAGCTGTGTGGACGTGAGCGCCTACGCTTGGTCCAGCGCCTCGCCTCATTTCTCTTGGCTGCACACCGAGGACACATCAGTGGGTCGGAGGGGAACTCCGTGTTTAGCCACCAAACTCTTTTCCGCAGGGGGTCTGCCAGGGTGGTCTGTTTCGTGCTTCAATCTCCTAGTTGCTGTGAGTAGACGAGGTGAGCCGGGCGAGCAGGGTGCGGGGGGCCCAGGGCGCAGTGAGCGCACGAGTCCAGGGGGCACGACGGCGCCCTGCAGGCAGGGCCGCGGCTCGGCTGGCATTGGGCAGGTAGAACCGCAGCATTTACTGAGGAGCTGGGCGTGGGGCTGAGGAAACTGAGGAACTGCCATTTCCTGAGCTGAACACGCCCTGAATGGTCCCACCTCAAGGCCTTTGCGCTTGCTGTTCCTTCTGCCGGGAACGCCCTTCTCCAGATGGGTTCTTGCTGAATCCTTCCCTTGTGGCAAGTTTTGCTCAGCTACTGACTTCTGCCAGGGGCCTTCCTGGACCACTGGATTTCACATTCCATTCCCTGCCCCCCACCCCCGACCCCGGCAGGATGGGCCCCTCTCCCCTGCCTCAGTTTTCCAAGGCATCGCTGCCAACCGCTATGTACCAATCCCCAGACTGGAACGTCGAGTCCACAGGGCAGAGCCATCGCCTGGTCACCCGAGTCCCTTGCGCAGGACTGGGACACGGGAGGTGCCCAGTAAGTGCCATAGACTAAAAAAGACTGCCAGGAGATGGGTTTGGGGTCCAAAAGTCAGGGAGTGGGGAACTGGCCTTCATTCATTCATCCAGTGCATTCATGCAACAGTGTTTATTGAGCAGCTCCTACGTGCTGGCACTGTTCTGGGCACCGGGGGGCTTAGCAGGCCAGACGATGTTCTTTCCTTCTAAAGGCGACATCTAACAGGGGAAGCCCAGTGAAATCCGTGAAGACAGGACGACTCAGGCAGTGCTCGGGCCAGGAGGAAAAGAAGCAGGACACAGGGTGCCTGACCCCAGGCCCCAGCCAGGCCCGGCGCCGGCGCCCCGCCCCGCCCCAGCCGTGAGAGCATGCTCCTTTCACAGACGGGAAGACGGACGCTTCGAGGGGGGAGCCCCTTGCCTAGAGGCTCCCAGCTTTCCGGGGCAGAGCCTCAGCATCGGTGCTGACCTCCTGCCCCCCAGCCTGGCCCCAGTGACCTCCCGCTCTTTCCTGGTCAGTGGAAATGGTGGAGACCATGCCCTCATCCATCAGCGGCTTCCAGGCAGCAGGGTCGATCTGCTCACACATGCACAGGGCCTGTGGGCTCCTCTCTCCAGAGGACACCCAGCTTTCTCAACAGCCCCTGCGAGACCTCCCCAGTCCCTGCTGTCCAGAGAGCGTGGGCCTGCATGCGGCCACACGGGGAGGACGGTTCGGGCAGGAGGCATAGCCCAGGTCCCACGACCGCCAAGGAGGCCCGGCAGCCCGTCCCCCAGCTTCATCTCTTGTCCCTTTGGCCCTTAGGCCACCACCTCACTCTCTGAGCCTGTTCGCCCATCTATAAATGTGGTGATGCGGCTGACCTGCAGACGGTTGGGGTCACGGGGTTGGGCAGCCCCCAAAGGGCCCAGACTGTACTTCAGAGTCTCCTGGCCCTGGCCCCAAGCAGCCCAGTTGGAAGACTTTGGGCCTTGGCCTCCGTGCTCACATCTAGCAAACGGGAATAACTTGCCCTGCATGGGGTTGCTGTGAACAGGGGTGACAGCCCAAGACCGCAGCACAGGCGCCGCCAGTGGGAGCCCAGGCTTGTGACGGGTCATGGTCGGCGGGGGGGGGGGGGGGGGAGCAGGTGGAGGGAGGGGCCGGCCATACACAAGGGTCTAGATACACTCTTCAGCTTTCAAGATCACTGGCCCGAGACTAGTTGTGACCAAAGGGCTTAGAACAGAGCTTGGCCCCGAAACATGTGTCTTGTCTTCTTTGTGGCAGTGGGCTCCCCATCAGCAGAGGTGTGCAAGCGGGAACTTGACAACAGCTCACTGGGGTCCCCAAAGGGATCCCAGCATCCCATGGGGCAGGATTTGGCCCTTGCACATCCAGTCGTGGAGATGGTGCAGGGCATCAGACAGTGCCTGCAAATCCGGGAGGATCTCCACAGGTGGCAGGGCCCGGGCTGTTCTAGTGATGGGATGGACGCCGGGTAGCTGGCCAAGCCAGTTCCGGCACCAGGTGGGCAGGAAGCAGAGAAGAGAAGGTGGGGTGGAGGCTGCGGCTTCCAGCCAGCACGGGGCAAGAGATGCAAGCCTTCCAGAGCAGGGCAGGGCCCAGGAGGATGGAACCTGGAAGAGGGACATGGGTGACCACACGGCCCTTCACACCGCCCACTGCCCCAGCTCGCCGTAAAGAGGAAGACACAGGCTTAGAGGCTGCCCAGCGGCTACCAGGCAGCAGAGCCAAAACAAGGAGCCAGACCTGACTCCAGCTCCCATCCCTGCCTGGCGGGCTGCTTCAGAACCTTCTGGAGCAGGAAGTGGACGGGGGGAGACAGGACCACTCTTTTCTGCCCACCCTCCTCCCCCCAGCCCTGAGGGCCAGGCCACTGGCAGGGCAGCACCAGGAACCCCGTTGGCACATGGAATGAGCCAAGGAGCAGAGCGTGCTTTGATGGGGGCAGGGAGGCAGGGGCATGCCCTGGGGTCCTTCCCTGAAGCCCTTTAGAGAGGGTTTTCATGGCTGGAGCAGAAAGGAAGTTGCACCCTGATTGTCCTATGTACACCCCCAGGTCTCTTCCAAGGCTCTGGGACTGAAGGTAGGAAGGAGCCCACTGGAGCCTAGCTACTGGTGCTACTCACCCCAGTGCAACAGTGACCTATCCTCGTAGAGCAAGTTCAGAGGTCACGGAGTCCAGTCCCCAGCCGGCTCCCACCACCTCTAAGCCAGCAGGACTGTGGGGACCGGCGTAGGGCAGACCCTGCCTGCCCTGCCCTCTCCACCCTCACAGAGGTGACCAAGTGGGGGCCTGGCCACAAGACCTTCCCGATCTGGCCCCAAGCCCTGTGGCACCTCACCTCCCTGCTGGCCAGCCACTCGGCACTAGCCACTCTGCACTCCTGGAGCACGGCGCCAAGACCCAGCTCCCGGACCAGCGAGCCGCGTCGGAGAGGCTGCCATCCACTATGACCCTGCGGGGACAGAGCTCACTGTGCAGCTCCGCAGCTCGAGCCTCCGGCTGCGCCCCCAGAAACTTGGGGATGGGATGGGCCCAGGCCTGGGGCTCAGTAGCACCCCAGCCGCCCTGGGAGGCTGGGGGGACCCTGCTTTGGGAAGCCAACAGGCCCCAGCAATGCGGCGGCTCCACGGACCCCTGGGGCTCTGCCGCTCCTTTCCCCTCCCAGCATCAGCAGGGACGGTGGGCTCCACGTGACACCGCGCTGGTCTCCTTGCTTTCTCTGGCTTCCCCCGGCCCCAGGCTTAGCAGCTGTGGTGCCCTGGTCTCGGGAAGGAGCCCTCGGGGTTGTCCACGGCTCCGGCTCATCGCTGAGACCTCATGGAATTGTGCTGAGGGTTACTTGAGATGCGGCAAGTCGAGCAGCCCGACCCCGCGGGCCCAGAGCGACACTCGCTTAGACTGTGCACCTTCCCTTTGCCCTCTCCCGTCCCCGTGTGCCCAGCCCTCTGACCCTGGGTGGCCTTCCCTTCTGACCCTGGGCCTTCTGCTGGGTCCTCCAAAGGGGCTCTGCCAGGATCCCTGAGGTTCTGGGATTTAGGGGCTCGTACCTCTCCCTGCGGGGGGCACGCACTGTGCTGATTGTGGTGAGCCAAGGAGGCGGGGATGTCCTCGGGCCCTGGGCTGTCCATCCCCTCTCCGTGGCTCAAGCGGCTGCCATGGACTGGCACAGAGAACGTCGGGGTGCTTGGGGAGTGAATGAGGGGCAGCACTGGAGTTCGGCTCTGCTGGGGGCCCGGAAGCCCATTTCCCTGAAGCACGTTGGTGGCTGCAAAAACCCGGGCGAAGTGATGACAGATGAAAACAGCTCCAGGGGCACCTGGGTGGCTCAGCCGTTAAGCGTCTGCCTTCGGCTCAGGTCATGATCCCAGGGTCCTGGGATCGAGCCCCGCATTGGGCTCCCTGATTGGCGGGAAGCCTGCTTTTCCCTCTCCCACTCCCCCTCTTGTGTTCCCTCTCTTGCTGTCTCTCTCTGTCAAACAAATAAATAAGATGGTTAAAAAAACAAAAACAAAAACAGCTCCAGCTTTGACTTGCTCTCAACTCAGCCCTACCCGGTGTCCACAGCCCTCCACTCCCCTTTTGTCAGGTAGGAAGAAGAATCTTCCCCACCTCCTCGGTGTGGGAATCTGTCAGCACCCTTGCCCCTCTCTGAACCTCAGTATACCCAAATGCTCAGCAAGAATGGACCTGTGGCTTCTGGCCTGTCATTCGGAGCCTGGACAAGAATCCCCCCCACCCCCACCCAGGCAGGGAGAGGGGCCTGGATGATGGGGGAGGCGAGGCCAAGCCCAAGCCCAAAATAGCCTGGGATGGCAGGATGATGGAGGCGGTGCTGGGCCCGGTGGCAGGAGCGGGTAATTGATGGCTCCGTGCCGGCCATGAATAAAACATCAGCCTCCGCTCCGTTCTGGGTTCGTTATTTGGTAAGGGGGACAGGCCTCGTTTGTTAGGGTCGCCCCTGCTATCTCCTCCCTGGGTCCTGCCCTCTCCCTCTCCTGACTTGGCTCCCCAGTGCCCGGAGGACAAGCTGAGGCTCTCGGGGAGAAGGCCTATCCTTACCCCGGGCTTCCCGCTGCTGCCGCCACCAGCCCTCCCTGCTCCCGGCCCCGCCGCTGCCACCGCCCCTCCTGGCCCGCGCCTGCGCTCTTGCACCGGCCCGGGCGCCTTTCCCGGGCTTTCCCGCCCAAGGGAATCCTTCACACACCGTAAGGCCCTGCCACAGTTACGCTTTCGGGAAGTTTTGTCTGTGCTTGACATGTGCCCTGGACATGCGGGGCCCTTCCCCACCCCGAGCGTGGACAGTGCTGTCCTACGTATGTGAAATGCAAGCGACCTGGAGGGGCCACTTCGCCATCAGGTTGGCGAAGACCTCAGCGTGGCACAGGGACGTGGGCACCCCACTCACGGCCGCCGTGGAGGGCCATTTAGGTAAGCTTGCCTGAAATCACTGGCCCCGGGCCCCCTAAAGACTTCGCTCACGGTCTCCTCCCGTGTGTGTGAAGCAACACCCAAGGGAGGCTGCTTACGGCAGCGGTTTGCAAGAGCACGGGGCTGGGCTCTGGGATGCCCGGCACGGGCCGCCGATGGGCTCAGTACCACCGACGTCGGACCACGGAATGTTTAAGAGCAGAGAAGAACAAGATGGCTTGACTGTCCCTGACATGAGACACTTCTAAGATATATCACGCTCAACGGAAAGCGAGGTACAGAGCCCCATTCACACCGGCTACATTTCCTGTTGAAAATAAAGAAAGATTTCATATCAATGCTGTGTGTGTGGAAGCTTCCGGAAAGACACACAAGAAATCCAGGGGTTGCTTCTAGAGAGAAGAAGTGAGAGGTCGGGGGACAGAGAAGGGCAGGTGACATTCACATGATCTCCTAATGCTCTGTGTGCCGTGTGTTCAGTACAAATTCCACATAAACAGGACCCCTGAGGCCCCACCGACCCGGGAAGTTTACAACCATGCCCACGGCCTCTGGGAGTAGTCAGGACGCTTGCAAGTTCTCAGGGCTGCAGCGGCAGCATTGTTGTGATGGCCGAGCGGTGAGACAGGCCCGAGGCCCCGCGGAAGGGCCGGTGTCTAGCACACGCGGGGAAGGGGCTGCAGCGGCCAGGACAGCGGCCTGTGCGCAGGGCTCCCCACAGCCCGCGATCGGGAAGGCAAACGGGAGGCAGCACAGAAGAACCATAACGCGGGTTTAAGCAAGCAGAAGAATCCAGAGGGCAACACTCGGATAGTAGCGAGGATTTTCCCAGGTGTTTGGTCTCTTCTTTTTGCTTTTTCCGTGTTTTTGAGAATGTATAATGCCGGTGGAGTAAAGGGCCCTGCCCTAGGCTCACTGCCCCACCCGTGGCACCCCTGAGCGTCCCCTGTCACCACCTGGCTTTCGTGGGCGTGTGCTGAGCAGTATCTAGGAGCCACCCTGTGCGTGCCCCCCTGTGCGTGTCCTCCCTGCTGGCTCCCCCAGGACAAGGCCACATCTGATCATCGCTGCCCCGCCATAGGGCTGGGCATCAGGCAAAGAGCCTGTTCCGGCCCAACTACCAGCCCACCCTTCCAGCTGCCATCCCCGGAGCCTGCCAGTCGACTCCCATTCGCTGCGCCCTTTCTGGGCACAGAGACAGGGGGACCCCCTCCAACCCCCACACAACTGACCTGGCTCCCTGACCCATGGTGACCATGGCCCGTCATGCTTCTTAGTCTCACTGAGACCCACACCGAGAAATCCAGGAGGGAGAGAACCAGGGCTCATAGCTTTGAATGGCTAGTCACCCCCCCCCCCACTGCACTGTACCCCCTGTTTCCACACACAGAGCCCCACACGGCGCCCTCTGAGGACTCGGCCCAGCAGAGCCAGCAGACCCTCATGGGCTTGAACTCCCACCTGCTGCTTGCTTACTGCTGTGTGACCTGGGACCAGGGCTGCTGTGACCACAGGGAGAACGGGCGTTTTCTGTTTGAGCCCTCAGGCCTCCCTTGGCCCCAAATCCCAAACTTCTGGGGAAAGAAGAGACATGGGAAGGAACGAGGGCCTAGGAGGCGTCTGGAGACCGTTCACAGTCAAGCAGCTCCGTTCCTCCAGGCAGCCTTTCTCGGAGCATGCGACGGGACCCCGCGAGCTCACTGGGCCTTTTCCAGATCCCCGGAGCTGCCTGTGTGAGAAGGCCCTGCCGGGTTCAACCACGGGCCGTGGGATGCAGAGTCGAGGCCAGAAAACAGGCCCTCCGAGCATCCCCAAACACGAGGCGCTAAGCACAGGCTGGGTTTAAGGAATAAATCAGCCCTGAGAGGTCTGAGGGTCTGAGTCCATAGGAACAAGAATGAAAAGCAGTCCTGAGTCTGGGTCCCGGAGCCCCTCACATCTGCTATGGAGGGGGGAGCAGAAGGCCAAGGCGGGCCCTGGTGTCTGGACCAGTCCTCTCTGCCCCCAACACTGGAGGGCCAGGGGTCTCCCACACGCTCCTGTCGCAGACACTGGGCCCCCGAGGAGACATCTGCTGGGACTGTGGAGAAGGGAGCCCCGTCTTCTTAGGCAGGACGCGCCCTGCAGACAGGAGGTGCGACTCATTCCTCAGCACTCAGGAGCGCCTGCTGTATGCCAGGGCCCCGGGGTGGGGCACGGCGGTGAACAAGGGGCCCGTTCCTGCTACTTGGCACTGGGGAGAGAGGCAGGTGTGTGACCACATTTGGTGACCAGAACACCAACCGCTAAGCTCCCCAATGTGAGCACCTAAAGCACCCTGGGGGATTGGGAGGGCCTCGCTGAGGAGCTGACTGCTATTCTGAAACCCGAAGCCTGAGTCAGGGTTGGGAGAGGGTGTTCCGAGCTGGGGGGGGGAGCAAGGGCAGAAGCCTGTTGCTGGAAAGAATTTGGGGTGTTCAAGGAGAGAAGCTCACAGTGGAGTAAGGGTGGGGGGAGCTCGGGCCAGGAGGTGGCAGAGGCCAGCAGTCTGGGGGAGAAGGACCCTTTATCTCTGGAACAGGGACAAGCCCTTTCCGGCAGGTGGGCGGAAAGGAGGCAGAGCCTCAGCCCCTTGTCCCTGCCCTGTCACTGTCAGGCTGTGGAACCTATTCATGTCTGGTCCTCAGCTGCCCAGGGTGGGAGCTGCAAGGAGGAGTCGAGAGCCCAGCCGGTCCTTGCTCAGTTCTCTGGCCATCTCTGTTCCAAGCCAAAGGCTCCGGCTGAACGTGGGCCGCACGGGGGGCTCTGCCCGGGCATGAGGGGCCAAACGATGGTGGGCAAATCCCCAGCAGCCCTGGGACTGCGGCCTGGCGGTCAGCCCCCAAAGGTGCGCAGAGCCCTGCTTCTCTCGTTCATTCACGCATTCACCCTTGAAGAAATCCCGTGCCAGCTCCTTCTCCAAGCCCCGCTGTGCAGGCGAACCACTGCGGTCGTGTAGTAGCCCACGGCCCCTGGCCACTGGTTCCGCCTCCTCGTGCCTCAGTTTACCTACCTATTAAAACATGGTGAGGGCCTAGAGAGTGCCCGACTCATGGGCTGATTGTGAGATGGAAATGATCACGACGTCTAAGTGTTCTCTACCTTGTTCCTGGGCGCTGCCAACCCAGCAAAGAAGCCGACCATCCTCGTCCTTGGGATGCTCGGAGATCTGAAACAGGAAAGACACGCGGAGCCTCACCGCCGTGCAGCCAGGCAGGGCCAGGTGAAGCCGGCAGGATGGACCCAGGAGACAGAAGCCCCTCTGGCTCTCCCGTACAGACAGATGGCTTCTAGGGAACGGAATCTGTGGGCGACAAAGTCTCCAAGAAGCTGACCAGGGCCCGGACGGACAGCAGCTGTGTGCAGAGCAGGAAGCTGTCCACTGCAAGGCTGCCGGCAGAGGAGAGACATGAAGTCACAGATTCCAGGACACATTCCCGCAGGAGCCGGAGCAGGGGAGGGGCGCAGCTGCCGGAGATGCGCACAGAGAGATAAGCGGGGAAGCTCTCCGCCCACCCGCTAAGTGCCAGTGGCCGAGGGTAGTGGCCACAGCGCGGTCCTGACCTCCAGGGCCCTGACACGTGACAGGGGCTCAAAGATATGGGTCAAGCCGTGAAGGGGAGATAAAGGCCAGGTGGGAAAGGAAGAAGGAAGGGGAGCAGGCAGAACGCACTGGATCCCAGATTCTGGGGTCCCCAATGTCACGTTGGGTTTGGCTTCAACCCAAAGGCTGGCATGTCCCCAAATCTTCTCTTTTTGACCCTAAACTAAACCTGAATATGACGTTTAGCCCTAAAGCAGCAAGGTCCCCGACTGCTTCCCTTTCCGTCCTGACAGGTCAGTGTTTGTTTACGCCCATTTTCCAGACAAGGAAGGTGAGGCGCAGAGGAGTAGAGTAACGTTAGTGGGTCACAAGGCGACCTGCCCCAGATTTTATGGTTAGGGGCAGCACAGGCACAAGAAGGGGCCAGTGGAGTCCCTGCGCCCTTTCCGGGGCGGAGAAGTTGCCCTGAACGGCCCGGAACTGGAGACACCAACGGAAACGACATTGGGAAACCTTTCAGTCCTGCCTCGTTCGGTGAGCAGAGTGCTTCAACGCGCCAACTACCAATGTCTCCCCGGATGGAATATGGAGAAGCAAGACCTGTGAGGGCACCCAAGCCAGCGTCCGCCCGTACATGCAAGGGAGCCTTGTAGGAGAGCGGGGGGCAGCTCTGGACTCTGGTAGGTGGGAGGGCGCATGAGGAGAAAGCAGCCGAGGAGACCCAGCAGTCAGAGCTGCATGCGGTTTGACCCCAGATTTCCAACACAAGGGCTCAGGCTTGTGAGAGGTTTCATTTCTTAGGAGAGGCTGGGATCTGGAGTTTTGATGGGGAAAAGAAATCTCAGATTTCAAAATGTTGGCCATCCGTTCGTAATTTTAAAGCCATCAGAGAGCTAGCTCTCCGAAGGCCACACAGGGTGTGTCTACAGGCTGGACCAAGTCTGTGACCTCTGCCAGTTCTTAGGCAACTTCCTGAAACATGCCAAGCACGTGCCAACCTCTGGGCCTTTGCACTTGCTGCTCTCCTACCTGCAAGTTCTTCCTTCAGAAGAAGGAGGTCTTCAGGTAGCTCCATTCAAATGTGATCTTCTCCAAGTGGCCTTCCCGGACTTTTTCCATCCCATTTCTTTGCATGGTTTTTCTTCACAGTGCTTACCTCCACCTGGCATTTTAGGGTTGTCTCTTTCCCCGATGAGAACATCACTCCATGAGGTCATGGCCCCTGTCTCAGGCATACCCTGGATGGGGTGGGGCTGGCTAGCATGGGGTTGACCCTCAATGAACGTTTGTCACATGGGTGGTGCATCTCCGCCCCGGAACCCGGAGGCACCCACGGGGGAGTGACGCAGGAGCTGGTGCTCATGGCCGACAGGACGCCAGAGATCCAGGACTCAGCAACATGGCGGCACTGGGCCCACAGCCTACTCAAAGGAGGCCAACTAATGCCTGGGACAGGAGCCCCAGGAGCTGGTTCCCAACGCATCCCACCCCCACAGTCTTGGTGGGTAACTTTGGAAAAGCCCAACCCCACTGGAGGCCTCAGTTTCCTGACCTGCATGGTGAGGGAGTGGCAAATACCCCCAACTTGGGGGGTACTCATGGAATCCCAAGATGGCCACCATTACCAGCTGCCTCAGCCAGGCCAGAGGGACGGATCCTTTGAGTGGTTCAATATTTATGGAGTGTCCACAACCACTCAGAAGGGGATAGGAGGGACAGGGAGAGCAGTCAGGGCTCCTGGAGGAAGGCACATAAAGCCACTGTCTCAACTGGTGTCCAAGTAGGTGGCAGAAGGGCCACGCTCGTGCACCGGCGGGTCTCCTTTCCTGCCACCTCGGGGCTTCAGGGAGTCTCGAGCGAGCTTGAGGCAGCCAGGCTGGGGCAGGACGTTGCCACCGCTCTTTGGGAGAGGAAGGGGCCAGCAAAGATGTCCCCGAAATGCTTACCCCGAGGAGGCCGTCTGAGAGTTCTGCTCTAGGAGATGTGCAGCTGAAACGAGCACCGTCTGGAAGTTTTGCTGACATCCCTGACACGGAGCAACTGCGGGCTGCAGGGGTGGGGCCCTGGCACATGTCAGCCCGTCCAAGCCGGACATTTCTTGGACGCCGCCGACCGAGGATGAAAAAGTCTTGTGAGGTTGGCATTGCGCTGCCGAGCCCAGCCGGGGTTTGGGTGCACATGAGAGTGTCACGCGCCACCTCAGATCTTCGAGGAAAGCGATGGCCCAGGAAGATGGGATGTGGCGTCCCGTGGCTGGGTTGTCTCCAGAAGTACAGTGCCCGTGTGCTGTGACGCAGTAACAGAACCAGGACGGGGGAGGGGGGATCCCGCCGGCCTGGGGTCAGATCCCAGCCTGTCTCCTTCTCGCTGGGCCAGACCCCTTTCCTCTGTGAGCCACGAATTTCCCATCTGTGACCTGGTCGCTCAGAGCCCCCAGTGGTAAAGGAGGGAAGGAGCAAAGTGCACACTTGGTAGGAGACACGGCGATGGCTCGTGCCCACAGGAGAAGACGCAACCCGTGTCGGGTCAGCCGGGGGAGCAGAGGGGAGCCAAGTGCCTCCCGCTGAGCTACGCACGGGTGTTGCTCATGAGGGTGACTGTCGAAGCCTTGGCCAGCGAGTCCGTGGAACATCAGGGCTACGACCCAGTCACTCCCCTCCGAGGTCTCCGCTCCAGAACACTGGAAGCCGCGTTCACACAAAACTGGGGCATGAATGCTGCTAACGGCACGATTCACAATGGCCGAACGGTGGAAACGACCCACATGTCAACAGACAAATGGAGACACAAGATGTGGACAAACCATCTACATGCTGGAATATTACGTGCCCATAAAAAAGAGTAAAGTTCTGATACTTGCTACCACGTAGCTGAAACTTCCAGATGTTACGCTGAGGGAAATAAGCCAGACCCACCGTAATGATACCACTTGCACGAAATGCCCAGAAGGGGCAGATTCGAAGAGCCAGAAAGCAGGTTCAAGGTTGCTGGGGGGAAGGGAGGGGACTGGGGAGGACCTGCTAATGGGTAAGAGGTGTTCTTGCGGGGTGAGGAGAATGTTCCGGAATGAAGCTATGGACATATTTGCACAACATGGCAACTGTGTTCAATGCCACTGAGCAGTACACTTTAAACTGGATGGTTTGATGTTAGATTACTTTTTTTTTTAAAGATTTTATTTATTTATTCGACAGAGAGAGAGACAGCCAGCGAGAGAGGGAACACAAGCAGGGGGAGTGGGAGAGGAAGAAGCAGGCTCCCAGCGGAGGAGCCTGATGTGGGGCTCGATGCCAGAACGCCGGGATCACGCCCTGAGCCGAAGGCAGACGCTTAACGACTGAGCCACCCAGGCGCCCCGATGTTAGATTACTTTTATCTCCATAAAAGGGTGCGGGGGTGTGGGACCACCAGGGACACAGCGGGACCATAGCAGAGACAGCAGCTGACATCACGAGCAGACCGCCCGCTGCGGTGGCCCCCCGGCCCCCCACCCCCCGCCGGCTGTGTGACCTTGGGTGCCTCCCTTTACCTCCCTGAACCCATGCTTCTGCGTCCGCAGGGTGGGGGTGAGAACAGTGCCTGCTCCGAGGCCGCTGGGAGGACTGAGGGGGGCATGTGTGGGAGTGTCCGAAAGCCCTGCCCAAAGCATCATGCCTTATCCTCCTTCCCTTGACCAACCCCGTGGGGGCCACGGCGTCTGCGTGGGGTCTAAGTGACAAGCCCGGCTACCCAGGGTGGGTGAGGCTCTGGGGCTGTCCCCGGCCATGTCAGGGGCCACACACCGCCCTCGCTCGGTGGCCAAGAGCAGAGCCAGAGCGGGCACCTCTCTGTGTCCTCGGTCAGCTCACGTCTCCTCCCTGGGCCTCACCCACCCATCTGGGAGGGGGATAGACATCAGTCTTCTATGAAGCTTCTAGCCCCAGAAGTTTCTGCTCCTGGAATCTCCAGCGGACGGCGATAATCAACAGGAGAGAGAACGGGAGGTTAAGGTGTGGCCTCTGATCCCGTCTGCCCGGGGTTCAAGTTCCAGCCCTGCTGCTCTCCAGCTGGGGAGCTATGCCTCCCCTCACATGGAGAGGGAGGCAAGGTCATGCACTGGGTCCGAGGCAGTGACGAAGGGGCAGGCAAGGGTTTGCGTCCCTGCTCCGCCACTTCCCAGTCCTCCACCCTGGTTGCCTCAGCCAGCCGGCCTCTCTGTGCCTCAGTCTCCCCATCTATAAAACCCAAATAATAATTGCAACTCCTTCGGGTGAGGAAGCAGAAGGGTCATGAGTGGGGCTGGTTGGACGTGGGAGGGGGCGAGGGTTGAGAGCACAGACCAACTGTGCGAAGCCCGGGGCCCTGCAGGAGTGGAAACTCAGGCCGGCAGGGCAAGGAAGGAAGGGGGCTGAGGGAGAGAGCCGGGGAGGGAGCTGCCCTCCCACCACACAGGACGCCGGGGCTGGGGAGTGGGGAGGGGGGCAGTGTGGCCTGCACCGAGCGCGGATTCAGTCCTACCAGCCACACTTTATAAATTTTGCATCATCTTGGCTAGGAATAGCTTCCTCCGCAGCAAGACAGACAGTTCAAAGGGAGAAGAAGGGCTTGAGGCAGGGAGGGGGAGGGGTGAGATGCACCCCAAACCCCTAACTCGGGTTCTGGAGAACTGGAGGACAGGGAGGCCAAGACAAGAGTGTCAGAGGACGGGAAAGGTCTCCCAGCACATCCCACAGGGGCCAGGGGACTTTCAAGTGCAGCAGCTGAGGCCGCGCAGGGTCCCCCTGGAGCCCCGGCAGCGCCTCGAGGGCTTCCGAGTCCGGGCCCAGGAGGGTGCAGCAGGGCGCGGGGAGGAGGCCCAGAGCCACCCAGAGCCTAGAGTGGTTCACGAGCCCACCTTGAGATCCCCATGCACCTCCAGCGAGGCTGCAGGGCCATTTCTCAGACAGGGGCCACAAGGCCCGGGGAGGTCACCCTCCGCTAAAGGTCGCGCACGCTGGCCTGGGCCTGAGCTGAATGTATGAGGTGGCCGGCGGAACTGATTGGGAGGGATGAGTAGACTAACTAGAGGGGCCTGGGCTGGGCCCAGGGAGTGAGGGCCAGTGGGGTGCAGAGAGGAGACTTGGGGAGACCATGGCGAGGCTGACGGTGTCATGGTGACTTCCACAGCCTCTGCGGACAGAGCCTGGGTTCGCATGTCAGCTTCAGCCCTTCCTGGCTGAGTGGTCTTGTGCAAGACACACACACACACACACACACACACACACACACACACACCTGCTCTGTGCCTGTCTCCCCAATAACACAACTACCCGCCCCATAGCACAGGGGTGAAGGTGCGGCCTCTGAGCCCAGCGGGCTGCTGACCAGCTGGGAACTTTGTCTCCCGGCTCCGTGTTCCCATCTGCAGAATGGGCTGGCGCTCTCCCCTTCCCTGTACGTTGGGAGAGAACTAGGTGAGTACATACAGCAGTTAGAACAAGTCTAGTACAACTGAACGGCCACCGTTTGTCACCATTGTGAATTTTGGGCCAGGGAAACAGAAAAGGTCCCCTAGGCCATAGAGAGAGAGTCACTACAGGGCAGTCTCCACCTGCCAGCAGGGGCCCGAAGCGTCCAAGTCACGCCTGCCGTCCCCGCCAGGTGGCTAGGAAAGGACACGCAGTCTCGGCCGCCCCCTCTGACAGGGTGGTGTGGGGACGACCGGGCCATGTCCTCCTGGGGGCTGTGCGGCACCCGCTGCCCACGTCCCGACTCGACTCGGGGAGCTCAGGCCACCTCCTTAACGCAGTGCCTGGGTGCTGGTCTGCAAACCAAAGCGAGTGGAAGAGAGTGCAGCGGCCCCGCGAGAAACATCGATGCAGCTGGGACTGGAATCGGGACCGCCAGCTTTACGAGCACTGACCATGCGCCGGGCAGGTGCTGCTCTGAGTACTGTGTGTGTGTTCACTCAGCCCTCACAGTCATCCTTGGAGGCAGGTGTGTCCCATTTTACACACAGGGAAACTGAGGCCTGGGGAGGTGAAGGAACTTGCCCCAGATATGGGGTCTCATCCTCGTCTCTCCATCTTCACTGGCACCTGGTGTCTTGGTCCTGTCTCTTCTATTCAAGTGCCAGGAGACCAGGGGGAGAACTCGCTTCTTCTCGGGCCTCGGTTTCCCCATCAGTAACGGGTCTGAGGGAAAGAGAGCAAGATCCTGGTGCAATCCCTGGCCCGGTCCTCACTAGCTGCGGAGGGGAGTCCTTAACACTGTCTGCCTCTGTTTTCTTGTCTGTAAAATGGGAGTGGTAGCAAGTCTTGCCCGCCGGGCTCAGGGAGGCACGCTGCATCCAGCTCTCAGCGCAGCACCTGGCACTCGGGACGTGCTTGGGACGTGCCCATCATGCTATTATTGTTGGGTCATGGCTGTGAACCGAAGAGTCCCTAAGACCCCTCCCTGCCCGGAGACCCCAGACCAGCGGACAGGGAAGTTCCAGGCAGCCGGGGCCCCTCAGAGCAGACAGGTCTGGAGCCGGGTCCCACTTCCCTCCTTTCTTCCCACAGCCTCCTGCCTGCCAGCGCCCTACCCCACTCGAGCTTTTCTCCTCCCTTCCGTCAGGTCAGAGGGGACCCCAAGGAAGCAAAAATTAAGGAGTGAACTTTCCCCAAAGGGAAAGGCAGCCTCACTGGTCCCTTGGTGCTCCACTCCCCAAGCAGCAGCTGGCCCCGGGCCCTGGAGCCTGGAGCGTTCCTAGCGCGGGGCTCCGGTCCAGGACTCCAGAGTGCCACCTGCTCGGGACTGACGCCTGGCTCTGCCACTCGGCAGCTGTGTGACCTTGGGCCGGTCGCTGCCCGTGTAAGACTGCGGACGATCGCGGCCCCACGTCAGAGCTGGTTGTGGAAGCCCCGTGCCGAGACCCACACAAAGCCGCTGGTGGGACCCCCTGGGCCCGACCTCCCTGCTCCCGAAGCCAGTCAGCTTCGTGGGAATGAGCTGGGCCCTGGAGCTGGACGTGCCCCGGTCCATGCCTTGACTCACTCTGTGACCTTGGGCGAGCCACTTCTCCTTTCTGTGCCTTGCTTTCCTCATCTGCACAGACTTCATGACACTTAACGCAGGATGTCATCGGGAGAACGAGATGAGGTAAGCCCGAGACAGCACTCAGCAGACAGCGCTCGTGACTGCCATTGCTGCTGTCACGGTCCCCACCTCCCACTGGCCAGCGCTGTCTGACCGTCCAAGCCTCCCTCTGGGCTAGGCCCCAGCCTGAGCCACACAGGGACTCGCCGCTCTCCTCAGACTGAGGCTTCCCCCCCGGGTGACAAGGGGCAGTTCGCAGTAGCCTTTCCCCCCGACGCGTGACAAACACGTCAGAAAGGAAACGAGGGTCATGAGAGGCCGGAGAGCTTAGTGGCAAATGGGGCAGGGCAGGGGCGAGGGAACAGGGGGCTCCCACGAAGCAGGGGCCCCAGGGTGCGCCTCCCGGAGACTCTCTTGCTGCCTGTATTTTGGAGGCTCCAAGGGGTCTAGCCCAGCCTCCTGCCTCCCAGCCATCCCTGTATGCGCACCGGCCCCACTGGCTTACCCGGGAATGTCTCACCTGGTGAATCCCTGGGTCAGACGAAGCCAGCTAGCCCGGGACAAGTGCAAAAAGCCAGACACACTTAGATTCCAACCCTAGACCTCCCTCAGCGTGTGTGCGCTCAGGAATCACCCAGCCTCAAACAACCCAGAGATCACCATGAGCTCCCCTGGTTAGATAAATGCAAAACCAGAGGCAGCTCTCGCCCTCACAGCCATAGGCCACTTCATAGTTGCCAAAGGCCATCAGAGGTCATTGCCCACGTCCTACCTCCATGACCTCATTTCTGTGTTAGGCTAAACCTTCCACTGACTTCCAGCACCTTGGATGCCCCCCCACCCCGTCTGACTATGTATGCCTCCTCCATCAAACCAGAGGCGTCTGGAGAACAGAAACTGAGTCCAATTTCTTTTTGTGGCCCCAGCAACACCCAGCATGAGACGTGGGAGCTCTGAACACGTTGATTGATCGAATGCCTGACTCCTGCTCACCAGCGGAAATTGCACACATGGCTCCAAATTTTTTGCCGCCGCTTCCATCGAGAGACAGAATCTGTCTCCTGTCCGCTTGCATCATGGGCTCTGCAGTGCCAATCAGGCGAGGCAGAGGGGAAGCCAGGCCTGGTCTCAGCCGAGGTCTCAGGACGCCCGGCAGCTTCCAAGCTGGGCTGGAGACCCATCTGCCCCTCGGGCTAGCCTGGGCCGGCCCATGGGGGCCAAGCCCTCTTGGAAAAGGAGGCCCAGCCGTCCCAGCCGAGGTTGCACGCCGTGAGCAAACCCGGCTGAGCGCCGCTGAGCCCAACCCAAACCGCCAATCCCCAGAATCGTAAGCCAAGTAAAATTACTGTCGTTTGGTACTTGTGAGTTTGGGGATGTTTGTTACAGTGCGCGAGCTGATGGACATACTCCACAGCCCCGATTTACCATGAGGAGAGCAAGTTTAATGGGCCACAGCTGCAGGCCTCACCTCCATCCGCAAAGGGACACCCTGCCCGCTCTCCTATCGAGAGGAAATCAAGCGGTGCAGCAGGAGTGAATGAGAAGGCACGCCCAGGGGACGGCGGCCGCGACCGTTCCTGCCGGCAGTTTGGGCTGCATCATTAAAAGCATCATTAATAAAGACGTATTGTGTGAGATAAAGCGCATGCCTCCTAATTGCTCCTGACAATTTTGCACCGGCTGCTCATTGATTCAGTGGGCACCCGGCCCCCGCCAGAGAATGAAAGAGCCAGCCTCGGCCTCCTCCCTATTGACTTGGGGGCCACCAGGAGGGGGCTTCTCCTCTATCTGGAAAGTCAGCTGTGCTCAAAATGGTGGCAGGAGGGAGGAGAGGAGAAGGACTCAGGGCTGGCGTGGCTCCCCGCCGGCTGGCAGTGCTTCCCCGTGTTCTTGCCGCCCTGGGGCACGGTCAGCATTTCCTGCACCTGTCACACCTTGCAACGGCCCTTCCTTCTGCCTGGCGCGCCCTTTTCTCTTTTCTTGCTAGACCACAGCGAACTCGTGAGCAATCCTCAAGGCCCAGACACGTTCATTTCTCTCTGCGCCCTGCTCGCCATCCTGTGATTTCAGGTAGGGTCCACTTCCCTGTGACCTCCTGCTCCCCAGCGCTGACCTAACATGATCAGTTCAGCACCATCTCTCCAGCTACCGTGGGAAGCTTCTGGAGGGCAGGAGCCGTGCTCCTTGACAACAGCTGGACTTGCCTGGACCCAAAGTACAGTAAGTCACTGGGAAATCAAACTCAAACTCAGGCACCATCTCTGACTGCACTTGTCCCGGGAACTGCATTTCTGAGGCACTGTGTCTCTTCCTGCCCTCTCCAACCCAGCCGTGGGTCTGAGTCACTGGGCGGGGTCCCATGGTCCAGGAGTTTTTAGGACTCCCGTCCCCCTGGACCCCACCTCAGACGGCAAGCCCAGCTCCAGCGGGACGGGGCTCTGGGATGTGGATCTGTGACAAGCCTTCCGTCTCCCCATGCCCCTGACCCCCACATGCGGCCCGGAGCAAGGGCCGCCCGGCTCGCTCAGCCACCCGCGTCTCTCTCCGGGCCTCCAGGAGACCTTGCTTGTACCTCACCTCCCCGCGGGCCCGTGCCCACGCCCCTGCCAGGATCACTGGCCCCAAGCTCCCCGCGTGGCCGACACGGTCTCCGTATTGAAGCTTGGACCCTCTGTCGCCTCCTCTGGGAGACCTGCCGCCGCGTGCTGGAGAGCCGCCCCTAGCCTCGTTCCCCTCCAGGAGCACCTCTTCAGGGCTGTCGGGATGACTGTGTCTCTCTTTGACGTCTGTCAGCTCCACGGGGCAGGCTGTGTTCAGCGCTGTGTCCGCTGACGGTCTGCTCTCAGCGGGGCCGGAGGGTATGTGCTGAGGGAGTAAATGAATTAGTGACCGGAGGGCCACACCGAGGACCCCCTGAGGTTGCAAGAGGAAGGGAGGTCTCCGTGGAGCAGAGGCAGAGAGCAGCAGGATTGGGGTGGGGGGCAGGCAGGGCCTCGCGGGGAGCGGGAGCAGCGGTGAACCAGCCCGGCCTGAAGGCTCTCGGGTAGGAGCTCGGGCCGTGATGCAAAAGCGCCTGGGCCCGGATCTTTCCTCGGTGCCATCCAGTGTGGCAGGCGTCAGGCCACGGTCTTACCCCCGACAGCGGCAGCCTAGACGGCCGTTCTGGAACTGCAGGCCGGTGTGGAGAGCGCTCACAGCAGGTCTGGCCGCACACAGGTCACAGCTGTTTTGAGGGTCGGCCACGTGCGGTGGCAAGGCTCACCCCCCCACACAAGGTAGTGCTACAGCACCTTTGCCGCTAAGGAGACAGAAGCACAAGAGGTAAGGTCACGTCACGGACCGCAGGTGGAGCGAGGATTCAAGCCCAGGCCTCACTCCAGAGCCCGAGGGCTTCTCCCAGCAAAGGCAGGAGGGCACTGGCGTCTGGGGGTTTCTCAACTCACAGCTCTGCCCCGTGCGCACACACTCCGGCCCACATACTGTGGGACCTTGGCCCTGTCAACACCTGAGCCTCGATTTTCCATCATCTAGTCACGGCTCACGGCCCCGCCCTGCCTCCCTGGGAAGGCCCGTTCGGCCAGACGCCTCTGCTCACCACCTCGCCCATTTATCCTCACTGATGGCTCAGAGCAGCGCCCGCCTCTCAGCTCACAGCCACGAGGTTAAAAATACACCCAAACGATGTTTCCATTGACTTTCCCCTGAGTTATGGGCTGAGGCCTGTGGCCAGTCCAGAGGCCTCAGAGCAGACCGTGCATCCTCTCGGCGAGCCAGCCCAGGTATACATCCCAGCTTCCAGCCCATGGGGACGACCTCACCTTTCTTACCTGTGAAATGGGCTGGCGACGCCCCTCCCAGAAGGCAGCTCACCTTTGCGTTTCTCTGGATGACGCGTCTGCACTTGGCTTCTCCGATCCTCTCCCGTCCACCGGGCAAAGGCAAGTTTCAAAGTGGGATTCAGGGGACAGGATGAAGGACATTTGGAATTCTGCTGCGGTGTCTGTTCCTCCATATTGTTCACGGCCTCAGCTGGAGAGACCGGAACAGGGGTCGGAACATTTCGTAGGGGCAGGAAATCAGAGCCCGAGGGTCCTCAGAGACACTGGAGAGGAAACCGTGCTTTCTGTAGTGCTCAGGATGGGGCTGAAGGTCTTAGAAGTGGTGAGGCCAGCGCACCGGCCAACTCATGAGGTGAGCGTCCCCCTCACCCCCATCCTGGGGAAAGAATCGGAAGTGTGGGCAGCCACGCCGGCCTCCATGACACCTGCCTCCCCCAACGCACACACCCTCAGTTACCCTCTCAACAGCTGTCTCCCTTCTCCCCAGAGCAACCACCCCAGACCTTATTCAGCCAAAGGCCAAGTGCCCAGACTCTAGAGCCGTGCTGTCCTAACATTACAGTAGCTGTTGACATTTCAATTACCCGGAATTAAACGTAAGAGAAATGCAGTTCTTCAGTCTCCCAAGCTGCATACAGTTCCAGGGCTGGGGAGCCACACGTGACTAGTGGCTCCCATCTTGGACAGCACGGCTCTAGAGGGTGAATCCTGATTGGCCTAAACCCATCACGGAATCCTGTTCCCCTTCGCCAGTGGTTGGTCTGTGACTGTCACGCAACTTCTCAAAAGGGAGACGTGTGGGAAGCCTGGGAAAGATTGGGCTTCAAAGAGAGAGACACTGGAGGAGAAGGCTCTTTATACAGTGGCTTCTCCCTTGCCTCCAGCCTTTGCAGGCCGACGTGAAAGGATGCAGTGGCCGAAGCTGAGGTGACCATCTTGCAGCCGTCAGGCAATAAGCCTGAGAACAAAAGCGGACACACTGACCAGAGCCAAACTACAGGATGGAAGGAGGTGGGGCTGCATCGAGCTCTGGAACCAGCTGCCTCTGAAATTTTCTTTATACGAATATCCGAGCCACTGGCATTGGAAATTACTTCTCTTCACATTCTTCACAAAGCTGGAAGTGACCACTCTCTCCTCTGATCCCACACTGGTCCCTATCTGCCAGTCCTTGCACCAATCACTGGCAGAGTGAGGGCAGGGTCTATATCCTTCTTCATGGAGCTGCACCCCCTGGGCCTTACAAGAGTTCCTGGCAAGTAGCAAGTACTCGATTCATACTTGGTGAATAAAAGAGATGCTTTCTTTTAGCAACCCTGCATGATGTAAGCTTACACTAAAGCTTGCAAAATGAAGGAGTGAATTTCTCCTAGTTCTCAGAAGTCGAGAAATTCAGAGTAGGCTGCCTACCCCTACCTCACACCATACACCCAAATATGTTCCTAGTGAACGATGGAGTCAAATGCAGAAGTGAAGAGTTGACATTTGTATTTAGTTCTTTAAAATTCTATGTGGAGCCCGTTGATGGATGAATGGATAAATAAAATGTGGTGTATTCATACAATAGAATATTACTTAGCCTCATCAAGGAAGCAGCTTCTGACACACGCTACAGCGTGGGTGAAACTTGAGGACATGTTTTACTAGATGAAATAAGCCAGTCACAAAAAGACAAGTTATAGGATTCCACTTATATAAAGCACGTAGAGTAGTCCAAGTCATAGAGACAGAAGGTAGAATGATTGTGGCCAGGGGCTGAGGGGAGGAGGGAGTGGGGAGTTGTTTAATGGGGACAGAGTTTCAGTTTTGCAGGATGAAAAGAGTTCTGGAGATTGGTTTCACAACAATGTGAATATACTTAACTACTGAACTGTATGCTTAAATTTTAGGGTAAACTGTACCGCAATTTAAAAACATTTAAATGACATGGAATATACACAGCAAAGAGTATATAAAAGGACTGTGGCCAGCTCAAACCAGAATCCTAAGATAAACCAGTGGGCATACCACCCATCTGAAGATACAGAGCATCGGAGGCCTCTGGAGCCCTGAGTGTCCCTGCCTGGCGCCACCCCACCCTCCCCGGTAGAAGAAACGGCCCTTTAGAATGCTGTGCTTGTCTTCCTTTCCTTCACCATTTCGCTCAAACAATATACAGTTCAGTTTTGCTCCGTTTTCATGTCTACATAAAAGAAACAAGTAAAGCAAACGCTGTATCTCTTCTGTCACTTCTTTTCTTCCCCGATTATTTTTGGGGCGAGCGTTCTTATTGTTATGATCTGTTAAACCTGCGTAAGTGCCATAGACTCTTCGGTACGCCTCATAAATTTCACAGTTACAAAATAAATACGCAAAGCGCTAAATGTAAAGATTGAAGTTCTTTAAAACATAAAGAAATCTAGGTGACTATTTTTATAATCTTCAGATGAGGAAGGCCTTTCCAAGCATAACACCAAAGACAGGAATCACAAAAGAATCCGTTGACATGTTGGATGACAAAACAGTTTAAAACGTCTGTGGATAAAAACGCCCTGAGCAGAGTTAAAAAGGCAAAACACAAACTGTGAACACAATTGACAATACAGAAGCCACAGAAAAGACCAATCTCCCCATTATACGAAGGGGTCTATCAAATTACATAAGGGAAGAACATGGTCCCACACCGCAGTCCTAATATGAGTCGCACAACGGTGTGAGATGGCGATACCGTCAGTGTGCCCTCGCGGTCTACAGAAAAGCGTGTACCCTCTCACCTGGAGAAGCCACGGTAGGAATTTCAGCGGAGGGGACAGGCAGAGATGTGCAGCAGCACTCGTGTACGAGATGTCCTTCACAACCGTTTCTACAATCGGGGGAATGCAGGGGACCTAAATGTCACACAACAGGGACGGTTTGAACTATCAAAACCGCCGAAGTCGTGTTTCGGGAAATGTCTCCCTTTGGCAGGGCGATACGAGTTGAGATAAAAGGCAGTTTCTCCTCTGACAGACGGATAACTGGACCGCAAACTGGGACACCCGTGTTGGAACACAGTGGACAGTGTCTTCTCTCCAACGCGGGCTTACCAGACAACCCAGAAATGATTCTCTTAGACGTTTACCCAAGAGAAATGAAAACGCGAGCACAAAAACTTGGGCACACGTGTTCATGAGTTTTATTTACAATAGTCAAAAAGTGGAAATGACCCAAATGTCCATCAGGTGATGAGCAGATAAACACGGTGTATCCATACAATGGAGTACTATCGCCAATAAAGAGGAACGAACGTTTGGCTAAATCTCAGAGACATCATGTTAAATGAATGAGTCGAGACACCGAGGGCTAGCTACAGGATGATTCCATCTATACAGCAGTCTGGGACAGGCAAAACTACAGTGACAGAAAAGAAATCAGTGTTTGTTGGGAGCTGGGGGTGAGAATGGAGGTCAATTGCAAATCAGCAAGAGGAAGTTGGGGGATGAAGGAAATGTTCTATATCTTGACTGTGGTGGTAGCTACACCGATGTCCATATTTAACAAACTCATCAAAATGTCACTTAAAATTGGTGGATTTTGTTGTCTATATACTATTATATTTAGAGACAAATATTTTATTGTCTATGAATTATACCTCAACAAAGCTGATGAGTAACGGTTTTTCTGAGCATGTTCTTAACAGCATGGTTGGTACAAGCTCAATTTTGTGTAAAACATAAATAGTACACATCTCTGTTGGTCAGGAGAGACTAAGATACGCTATGGTAACAACCCCCCACAATCTTGGTGGCTTGAGACCGAACTGAGGTGTGTCTCATACTCCTGTCGCAGTCTCAGATAAGTTGGAGGACTGTCCAGGGCAGCTCTCCTCCACATGGTGCATCCAGGCAGCCGCCATCTTGCGGCTCCACCATCTTGACACATGACTTCCACAGTTACCACCAACAAGGGGAAAAGGCTGGAGGAGAGTTCCAGTTCCTACCTGTGTCAACTTGAAATTAACCTAGGTCACGTCTGCTAGTGGTCCGTGGCCAGAACAAGTCACCTGACCCCGCCCCAGTGGCAAGGAAGACTGGAAATGTGGTTCTTCAGTGAGGACTAGTTGTTTCTGCCCTAATACTCCAAATACGCCTTGCTCCCTCCTCCCCACACAGAGAACACTCCCTGCCCTGAAGGGAAAACATCTACATCCCACCCAGGCATTGCCTCCAGCTGAGAGCGCAGGATCTGTGAGCAACATGCCCTGGTCATCCTCTGTGTGGGGCTCCTCTTTGTCCAAAGCCTTCTGAACTAATGCCACAAGTCACATACATGCAGTATACTCCAAGTGGAACAGGGATCAGATAATCACAGTAAGCATTTCCATTTGGAGTCCATCAAGACATTTCAAAATTCATCTAGAATTTCTAAGAAAAAACTTTTAGAGTTTCAAAAATTATGGCAATCTTGAGAACCCACCAGGCACACTCTGTGCAGCCCCTACCTTGAGGGTGAGAAGGTTCTCGACTTAAGCCCTGAGTCGTCTCTCTGAGAGAATCTCCAAGTCCAGGGTCCTCTACAGCCCCTCTCTGTGCCTTTTGGGGCTACTCTTCCCCCACCCCCACCCCCCACTGTGTTTTATTTTGCTTCTTGGCCATATCTGGAGTGAGCATTCTCACTTTATCAGTCTGCTTCCTGTCTCCTAGAAGGGGTGAAGACTCAAACGTCATTTCATCCCATTTGAAGTCGCAAATCATCAAAGGCTTTTGTAGGCCAGGCCTGGGATTTCCTTGGAATTATATTCCCTTTAAAAGCCTAGCAGGTGGGGTGCACCCCAGTGATTCAGTTGGTTAAGTGTCCGAATCTTGATTTCAGCTCAGGTCATGATCTCAGTGTCCTGGGATCGAGCCCTGTGCCAGGCTCCATGCTGGGCACAGAGCCTGCTTGAGAGTCTCCCTCTGCCCCTCCCCCCACTTTTGCACACGTGTGTGTGTGTGTGTGTGTGTGTGTATGCGTGCCCACGCACTCTCTCTCTCACTCTCTCTCTCTCTCTCTCTCTCTAAAAACATTAATTCTTGGGATGTCTGGGTGGCTCAGTCAGTTAAGCATCTGCCTTCAGCTCAGATCATGACCCTGGGGTCCTGGGTTTGAGCCCCGCATTGGGCTCCTTGTTCAGTGGGGAGCTTGCTTCTCCCTCTGCCTGCTGCTCCCTGTGCTTGCTGTCTCTCTCTCTCTCTCTCTCTCTGGCAAACAAATAAATAATCCTTTTAAACAATAAAAATTAATTAATTAATGAATTCTTAAAATTCACTAATTAATTCAAAGCCCAACAGGCATCCACTCTATCTGCCTCAGGTCTGTTCCGTGTGCTGGTTACTACATGTGAACTTCTTGACAAGAAATAATTCTCACCTATATGCCTTTGCTTAATCACTCTGGGTCTACTACTCTCACTTGAGTGGTTGACTCTATCGGACACAACAGGTGAGAAGGCCATGCCCTACTGTGATATTGCCCCTCGATCACCTTAACCAAATGAGACATGTTACCCAAAGCCCTTTAAATACCACCTCTGGCTGTTGGGCATGGAGAAGCACCGAGAGCATCATGTCAGCCCTACTCTGTCCTGAACTTCTGACTTACCCCAACTCCTGTCCATTCCTCTTGAGCTGCTTTCTTCCTTGTAATCCTTGCCAAATGCAGTCAACAGTTGCAAAGAAACTTTACCTGCCTCTTCTGTTCCAACCTCTTCCCCTAGAACAATAAATCCAGGAGTTCCTTGTGCTTTCCAAATTGTCAGAGGAGACAGGTTTGTGAAATGCATAACACGGATCTCCATCTTTCCAGTCTCCAAATCAGAGTCCTTACCGTCTGCCCCTCCAGTGCCCCCTCTTCCAGGACTTTGTGATGGCAGCAATTCTCCTTCGTATCAATTTCTTTGTGAGTCAGAATAGGAGAGGCTGTGTTAATAAGCCCCAAAAGTCCAATGGCTTACTGCTAGAAAGGTTACTGTTTGCTCACGTTCGGTCTGATATGGCCAGATGGGGGATCCAAGACTCAGGGGTCCAGGCCCTTCCATCTTGGGTGCAGCTGTGTCTTCTGAGATGACCACAGATGTGAAAGAAAGAGCCGGAAGTCCACAGCCAGTCTTCGCTGCTTCAGCCCGGAAGTGATATATGACTTGCGGAAACTGGGAGAACTCACCCCACGCTCCCAATGTGGGTGAGCGCAAGTGGCCCACAGAAGGATCTGAAGGGGCCAGAGCAGCGCAGGCTCTGTGAACTCTCAGGACTAATAAACCATAAGTCCCTTTCGGGGCAGGGCCCCACTGAGAAGGATCTGCTGAGAGGAGAAGCCAAAGTGGGCATAACAGAGACAATAGGAACCACAAAACAGAAACAAGAGAAAGTGGGAGAGAGGTGGGGGGAGAAGGTCTACATAGAAGGGAAGAGGGGATACAAGACCTTTTTTTTTAACATTTCATAGACACAACAGAAGAGGGAACTCTAGAGCTATGAAGCTAACGATTCTGACCCCGACCTCCTCTGGAAAGTTCAGAAAACTCCTTTCATATAAAAATGAGAATCAGAAAAACTTGTCATTAAATCCCACACAAAGTTATCTTCATGAAAATTAGAATAACAGGCAACGTCCCTGCAGATAATGAGGGTACCCCCAAAGCGTGGGCCCATAGAACGCATGCCCGAGAACAGAAAAACCGTACCGTAGTACGTAAAAATGAGTCAACAGAAATTTTAAAAGGAATAAAAGACACACACGAGTAACAAATCAAAATGAAAAGACCTCAGAAAAGATGTGTTAGGACTGAGGAGAGAATCAGAAATACAAGGAAGTCCTCATTAACCGAAAAGGAACACGAGAGCACATAACACACCAGATGCACCTAAGGAAATGAGAGGTGAGTTGTAGGGGCGTTGAGACGAAAATGGGAGCGATAACTGGGATTCCAGAAAAAGTGCCTATGCAGAGAAGAGGCAGGAAGAGCTAACATACGTATAATAGAAGTCCCTGAAGAAGATAACCAGGCTGAAGATTCAAACTGTAAACACTGCAGTTAACACACACACACACACACACACAACAACAACAACAACAGCAAAAAAAACCTTTCCTGAAATGACTAACTTGAAACTATATTGAACACCTGGAAAGTCTGGCCCAGAATACCCGGCAGAGGACATGTTCCGCGGATGCGTTTGCGAATGCAGGCGGAAATGACAGTCACTTATCAGGAAAATCAGGCTCTCGTCAGACCTACCTACACCAACACTTCCTGCCACTAGAAGGCTTATTTACAATGAAGGGAGTACAGCATGAGCCCAGGATGGTTTATCTAGCCAAACGGATTTCCAAATATAAAGGTTATAAACAGCTTTCAACAAGCGAGAACTCCAAGGATATTGTTCCTGTGGGCACCTTCTGAGACCCTGTCGGAAGAGAAGCTCAGACAAGTGAAATGACCAGAGAAACATGAACAAAAGGTGGGCGAGTGGTAAACATATGGACCACATAGGTCCTTGGACAGTTAAGACCGAATCGTGGCTGTAAGAGCGATAGCATAGTCCGATGCAATACAGCCGCCAGGTATTTGAGGGACCGCGAGAGGAGCGGATAAAAACTGGGATCAGCTCGCCGACTGCCTCGCGGATCAGGTCTGCGAGGAAAAGGATATTAATTCAAATCAGATGCTGTGGGACGAGGGTCAGAGCAAGTTCCGATACTGCTCGTGGTAGAGAACCAATGGGCAAAAAGAGAGGGGACAGGACATTATTTCATACAGAGATGAGTATAAAGGTAAAACGGGAGCAGATATAGGAACCTTTCCTAAGGACCAAAGAGATAAAGCCAACGAGAGGGAGAAAATAAACACCGTCCTGAAAGACCATTTGTTTTGAAAACTTACGTGGGTATAAATGTGTCATAAAGCAATATGACAGAACTGAGGCTACACGTATTGATTATATGGTCTTAGCTCACCTATTAATAGAAAAAAGGTTTTTAGGTTGGCTAAGGAAGGAAACTCCAATACTATGCTTGAAATCTCTCCGGAGTGATGGCCAGAACATACCGTCTAGTGAAAAACTGTGAGGTGCGGGCAAGTCGCTGTGGTATGGCCATCGATCTAATAAGGGAGGCGGACGCAGGCAGATAGGAGTCAGCTTATGACAAAGAGACAGAGGAAGAAGGTTCCGATGATCCGTTGTCCCATGACTACCCCAATGTCAGGCTCAGACGATCATTTTATTATGAGCTGATTCCGTGGGTCAGGAATTCAGGGAGGGCTGGCTGAGCGGCTTTTGCTTTTCCCCATGGTGCTGCTGTAGGGTCGTTCACCGGCATCCCGGGGGAGGTGAGCGGGTCTGGAAGGTCCGGGATGCCTTCACTCATGGGACTGGTGTTTGGTGGGGCAGCAGGAAGGCTGGGCGGCCGGGGCCTGTGAGTTGCTGCGTCTACACGTGGCCTCTCCAGCAAAGGGTCTGGGAGCGGTGAGGGGTCCAAGCACCCGTGTCTGGAGCGAGTCAGGGTTAGGCTCTGTGGCCTTGTACAGCCCGGCTCAGAAGGACCAGAGCATCACTTGGGCCACACTCTGCTGGGGGCTGAAGCAGTCACAAGTCACCCAGAACCAAGGGGGGACACAGAACACATCTCTCAGTGGCACGAATGTCCGAAAATTCCTGGCCATGTTTCACAACCGCCCCCAAGGATAAACCATATATTGTTTTAATGATTACCTGCAGGGGAGAAACCCTCAGTAAGGGTAATTATCACAATCCATTGAAACATATGAACCATCTTTGAATCTATGAGTTCATAGGTATTTTTTTGATCCCTACTTGACCACCGTTGGAAGACCAGGGACATCTAGACAGCTATTACAGGGACCACACAAGCATGTATTCTTCCTTTCCTTTATACCGCCAGGTAGGCAAAGAGTAGCGAAAGCTAAGTTTCTCTCCGTAGGAACACAGAAATGAAGTAGTGATAACAGAATGAGATGTCACCAGTTTGCAACCACTAATAAATAAGCAATCACTCACTGACCGTCAGCAGCTGCTCACGCCGCAGAGACAGCGGGACGCGGTGCCTCCCGCGAGAGGAACACGGAGCTCTCCACCAAGAGTTCTTGCCAAAAAAAAGAAAAAATCCAGCCTGCATCTGATGGAGTCTCTAGCCCCAGGTCCCAATCTGCAGGAAGTACACAAACCATGGGAAACTCTACAGGCCTTTCAACCCAGGTTCTCCAACAAAGAAATTACAAGGAAACACACACGGCCGGGCAACCTCCAGATGAAACATACTTGGGAGATCCGTCAGCCAGTGGGACGTGGGGACCTCATTCAGATCCTGCTTCAGACCAGGTTTTGCTGCATTTTGACATTTCTGAGACTGGGACTGGATACGTGCTGATATTAACGAATGATTGTTGCACGTGAGGCATTAAATAATGATATTACTACTATTTTCTTAAGAAAACGTTCATAAGGACACTCTGGAATATCTGTAGATGAAATTGTATGATGTCTGGGATGAACGGGGTGAATGCCCCAATAATTTGGGAGGTAAAGAAGTAAAGTGGGCAACGGTAGAGACAAGACCGGTGTGCACCTATCACTCTTGAAACTGGGTGCTCGGTACCTGCTGGCTCATTACTTGCTCTAATTTTATGTATGTTTTGAAACTTTCATAATCAAAGGCTATGTGTGGGGGCACCTGGGTGGCTCAGTCCACTAAGAGTCTGCCTTCAGCTCAGGTCATGATCCTGGGGTCTTGGGATTGAGCCCCGCATCAGGCTCCCTGCTCAGCAGGGAGTCTGCTTCTCCCTCTCCCTCTGCCTGCCGCTCTCCCTGCTTGTGCTCTCTCTCTCTCAAATAAGTAAAATCTTTTTAAAAAATAAAAGGCTTTGTGTATAAATTTTTGTACCATAAAAAACTTTATATAGAAAAAAAGGCTGGAAAGATACACACCAAAATGCTAGCTATACACCGAAACTTACACAATGTTCTGTGTCAAGTATGTCTCAATAGAAATAAATTCTAAAAAATGCGAACCATAAATTGTTCTGGCAGATGGGATTATAGGCAAGTTTTCTTTTTAAATTGTTCAATAGCTTCTAAAATGTGTACAATGAACACACAGCACTTTAAAAATCTGGGAAAGGAAAATTAAACCAAACCAGCATACCCTTCCCAGGGGGCGAAGCTTTCTCCCGGGCTCTGCAGGTGTGCGGGTAAGTTGGCAGAACCGGGCCAGGAAGCCATTTGGCTGCACACACCGTGGCCCTTACAGGCAAATGTGCTTCCCTCTGCCCCACTTCTCTTCTGGGAATCGTGCCCAGGGAAATCATCTAAACTCTGCACCATTAACCAAGCTGCCGGCTCAAGGATGTCCACGCCGGGGTTCGTCACCGGAGCAGACGCTTGGAGTCAGAGGCCACATGCAACAACAGGGGATTGTCTCAGTAAAGGATGGAACGTCGTGACGATGGAATGCTAAGAAGCCCTCAAAATGGTGATCATTGGTCAGAAAGCCTCGGACGGAATGCTGCGTGAACCAAGGATGCACATTGGTATGTCTGACATGATCCTAGTTTTGCAAACATACATGGAAAATGGGTAGAGCCCAGCGATCAGCCTCACAGAACAGCCCATCATATTTTTAATTTAAATGCCTTTGCTCCTTATAAGGGAAATTTGGTTTTCTCAGAGCTCCTCTGGAATTCCTCGGGAGGCAGACGGCTCCCTTAACCCCCACTTGTTGCGGTGCCCTGTGACTCTCACACTATCAGTTTGACTTTGTCTCTTGCAACCGTTCCCACTGCCTGTCTGGTGAAACTCCCGTGGACACCTGGCCCCTTCCCTTCATCGGTGACCCCCTCCCAGGCTCCGCTGTGTCACACCGTAACTGAAAAGTGGAGAAGCTTGAGGGTATCCTCACTACAGGCAGCCCCCCTCTGGCCACTCCTGTCCCTGGTGCACCGCACATCTGCAGAAAACGTCACAGCTTCCTACAGCCCCCCGTGCTGTGCCAGCCCTCCAGGACAGGGGTCCCCTTAACACATTCACAGAATTCTTAGCATATTTTCTTCAAGACCATTCTCACTGAAAGAAGAATGCCGTACCAGCTTCAAAGTACCATTCGTGCCCTTATCTGTGGTGGGACTTGATAGATTTCCCCCATCTCGACTCCCCCTCCTTCTACAGGCCTAGACCCCTGGGGCTCTACGTGGGGCTCTGGCTGCCGGTACAAAAACTACACTTCCCAGCATCCCTTGCAACTACAGATGACCATGTGACTGAAGTATGGCCAATGGGATGGGAATCAATGACGTACCACTTCCAGGTTATGCCCTTCCAGGGAAGGGATACGCCGCCTCTTCATCTCTGCCTCCATCCTGCCTCCCAGAACGTGGGCTTGGAGCCCAGTGACCATCCTGGGTCATAAGGACGAAGGCATCAAACACCCATAGGCATAACAGAGCAACAAGATGGAAGGAGCCCAGGCCCGGACACCATGAAGCTGCCTGTGTTCCCACAGATCACTGTCCCTCAAGCTGTTGTAGACCAGAAAATAGTCATCTGTCTGGTTGAAGCCATCATCAGTGTGGTTTTCTGTTGTTAATAAGCAGCCAAACGTGCATCCTGATAAACTTGCTCCATCAAAGTGCCCCCGTGGCCCCCAGTGCCAGCAAGCCCTCTCACGTCAGCTTCTTCCAGAAGCAGAGTCCGAGACAAGGATTCAGCTGCAGGTGATTCACGAAGCGAGTGCTCGGAGCCGAAGCCAGTCAGGGAGTGAGGGGAACAGGAGAAAGCCGGAGAAGCCAAGCAAGCTTGCATTTCGGTCCCGGCCCGGGCCCGACCCCAGGGATCTCTGTCCGTTTGCACTGTCTTAAGGCAACGGGCTGGGCTTTCCTGCCGCAGTAGATTGGCCGAGGGGAGCCGGGAGGTGGGCATCGACTCTCGGTACTTCCACTTTGCTGTCTGCGGCGATAAAGGCCCCCGCCATTCTCTGAAACAGGCCCGAGATGTGAGTGGTCAGTCAGCACAGAGCAGAGGGGATCAGGTATGTGGTTCCCACAAGGAGGTCCACAGGCTCTGGTCGGGCGCCAACAGTGTGCTCTGCGTGGGGAGCTCAAGCCTTCTGGGACTGTGTGATTCCCACCCTGTCCACCTCTTTTCCCAGCCTCCTCATGCTGTGGCCCCAAATGAGATGAAGACTGACACCCCCAAAGGTACTCCCCCGGGACCCTTAGCCGGGAGTGCTGGCAGATGCCATGAGATCTAGCATTCAGGAGCCCAGTAAACCGTGCTCGCATTTTCCCAGAGAAAGCAACAGGGCCCAGCACATGGGGCTCAGAACGTGGAGAAACAGAGAGGCACAGCACCGTGCCCCAGGCCACACAGCTAAAGCCGAGGCACTGAGGTGGGTGCGTGAAGGGAGGAACAATGTTACAGAAAAGCCTACAGCGGTGAGAACCTGGAGAAGTTGACCCCAGGCTCTGTGGGGAGCCAGGAGAGCTGCTGGGGGCAGGGTGGCCCCACGCGGGGGGGTTTAGGGAGAATCCCTGCAAGGTCTTCGGGTGTCATTCACTGAGCATTCCTGCAAGCTAAAACCCCGACCTCTGTTGGCTTCTGCGTCCCCCACTGTACTTCAAGGAGTCACCTTGCGTTCACCCTGGAGCGGACACGGAGAGAAGAGGGCTTGGGAGAAAGGAAGCCTGGGAGATATCCACAGGGAGGTGAGACCCGGGCCGGAAGGAGCCCATATGGGGTGTTTTCTCCCCACAGTTCCCCTGAGGGCTCCTGGAGCTCTGTCCGGCTGGGGAAGCCTGGGACAGCCCCGGCCTGTGTCATGCCCTCTTGAGCAGCGCGCTGGCCCAGGGGAAGCTCCTGGGCAGAGGCGAGGAGTGGGGGGCGAGGGCGGGCACGGCAGCTGCTGCTGTGGGCAGGTGCAGTGATCGTCCGGCAGAGGGGCGAGGGGCTGCTCCTGGCCACGCTGCTGTAAGGCCCTTTGACCCGGGGCACAGAATCTTCCCACTCTTTCCAGCTCTTTCTCCTCTTAGTTCTGAAAACAGCATTTGCCAATGTTTGGAGACCTGTGTGCTTTCTTTATTCTTACAACTTCAAGACTTGAATGACATGGAGCTTTCATTTAAACATTGGCATTATATTTACTCGGTTCCATTAACCCACTCCGGGGGGAAGGGAGGTCTTCAAACACCTGAGAGGGCAAGAGCAGCCAAGGAGCGGCCAGACCCCACTCTGAATGAGGGCCGGACCCTCCCTCACTCAGCCCTTAGAGCCCAGCTACCTGGGTTGGGATCCCCGGCCTGCCCTTCATCACCCGTGTGACCTTGAACAAAATGCCTAGCATCTGTGTGCCTCGGTTTCATCCTCTGTAAAATGGGAACCCGCTTCCTAGGGCTGTTGTGAAAGTTCAGTGCAATGCCCCACGCACAGCGCATGGAACAGCGTGAGGCACAGCATAAGTGTTGCGTGAGGACCAGGTCAGCCTCTGCTTCAAGGGAGCCGAGTCCAATGTAGGAAGCGAGCTTGGACTTGGACTTGGACTTGGACGTGGCCAGGCAGTGTGATTGGGGTTTGGGTAGAGGGAAGCGAGGGGTCATGGGAACCCCGAGAAACAAGCAATGAATACAGGAGAGCCGCACAAAGGCAGAGTTGGAGGAAGTAGGTCTCGACGGATGCTAGGAGGTCGCAGGCAGAACAGGTGAGGGTTAGCGAACATGGGCCTTGGGGTGGGGTGGCTGGCCAGCAGCCAAACCTCGTCTCACCTGGGAGACGGCTCCTGGGTAGCATCCCAGCTGGGCAGTGTCCTGTGTCCTACCGTGGAGTCTGGAAGGACCAGACTTTGGCTTGGCCAATAGGCCACTCCTGCCTGGGACTTTGAAGCTTACTATTGGACAAAGGCCACAGTAGACTCCCGGCCAGGCTGGTGTGGAGGCCCAGGCCCCTGTATCTTCCTTAAGCAGCGAAAGTCCTCCCACCAACTCAGTAAGCCGCCCTGAGACCGGGCCAAGAGATCCCCCCCCCTTGGTTGCTTGCAACCAAGAATTCTGAAGGGAATTTCCAGCAGAAAGACCAGAACGAGCAGGAAATGGAACGGAGGGACTGCTCCAGTGATCCTGGCCCTTGCCCCCCACCCGAGGCCCAGCACCAAAGCCTGTCCCTCGGCCACACTTTCCTCGTCGACACTCAGTGAGATCGTACAAGGAGGCAGGCTGGAAGGGACTCCGTCGGAAAACCAACACAACTGAGCCCCGAGAAACGGTGATCTGCTCAAGGTTGTCCATAGACGGGAGGCACCAAGGAGGCTCCGATGGAGGGTCCCACACCTGGCCAGGCTCTGCCCTGCTGGAGTCAGAGGCCCCGGGACCCCGAGATGGGAGGTCTGTCCCCGTCTGCCATCGCGGCCTGTGAAATCTGACAGACCCAGGACAGATGCTGAGACCAAGGTTAAAAGGCAAGCCTATCTCTGCCGTCCTGGGGGACTACGGGGAATGAGGTTTTAGTTTAAGAGCAACTATGAGAACGAGGATGAATCTGGAACCCACGGAACACAGTGCCTGGTGCTCATAATACCCTGAGAGGCCTGGAGCTGCCCAAGAGCAGCGGGTAACAACAGGAAGCAGAGGCACGGGTTCATTAACTGAGCACCTACTGTGTGCCAGGCCTGTGATGGGCCTCCAGGGTTTCCTTGAAACCACCTACAATCCTGCAAGATCGATGTCAGCGCCCCCAATTTGCTGATAAGCACACTGAGTCTCCGAGAGGTACTGTGACATCTTCAAGGTCACACAGCTTGGGGTGACAGAGTCAAGGGAGGGCTGTCTGACCCAAGAGCTGGGGATGGAGGGTAGATAGGCCTTCAAGGAGGTCGGGGCACGGAGCAGGGCTTGGACGTCCAAAGGCCTTACGTAGCAGACAGGACAACAGCTCAGAAAGGCGCTATTGTGGTTCTTAATGTAAGTCTGACTGCCTCTCTCCTCCGCTTAACACCCTCCAGCGATGTCCCGGAGGCCCTGAAAATGAAGTCTGGAGTCTTCGTCATGGCCTGCAGGACCCCGCAGGAGCTGCCCCTAACCCTTGATTCTCGTCCGTGGCACCAAGGCCCCTCCCATCTCGGTACAGACTGTTGCGGGCAGGCTCTCTCCACGCCTCACCCACTTCTTTCCTCCTCCTCCCCCTGCCACTCCCCTCACACGGAGCTTCTGAGGCTGCGGACTCTCCCTTGGCCGGGACCCAGTAAGGGTCCCACTCTCACCTGTCGCCTTCTCTTTCACGACACTGAGTGTGGTTTGTATCACTCTTAGCCATACATTTGGCCAAAGCTGGCTCTCGGGGGAGTGAAAGAAAGCTTCGATGGTACAATAACTTGTGGCCCTGCGTGACAAAATCTTATTCCTTATACTGTATCTCCCATTTGGGAGAAATTAAATGTAAATAATTTACCTAATTTATCAAATTACTTATAATTATGTTTAATGAATGTAAATGATTTAATTAATTAATTTAACGTGGTGTTTCTCCTTAGGGAGTGATCATGGAAAAGAGGTCGGAAACGCCGCTTCAAGCATCTGGCAGTTGGCCGGTGCCCGCTCTGATGCCCTCGCTGAGCTCAGCAAGGGCCGGCCCAGGTGGCCTCAGCCCCGCCGGAGCTCCGGTTCTAGAACGCAGCCTGGCGCACAGTGGGTGCGCAGACAGCCCCTTCCGTGTGCCAGGCCCTGCGGGGAGCAGTCCAGACCAGGCTGTGCCGTGGAGAGTCCCCGCTGTCTCCTTCGCCTGTACCCCCGGGCAACGGGGAGCCATGGAAGGGAAGGACTTCCTGGGCTGGTGCATCCCCACTAGAGGTCACAGCCGCCGCTGCCTCCCGAGCCTGCTTCCACCTGAGTCTCGCGGCGAGGCCGGCCCAGGACAAGAATAGAGCAGCCCACAGCTTCGGCGAGCCTGGAGGGGGCGGGCGCCGCTGAACCTCGCTTGGCAGGTGCTCACGCAGGGCAGGGCCAAGCTGGGCTGGGGGCGGGGGGCAGGACTCCCGGGTTGCTGGGTTCCCCCAGCTCTGCTTCACTGTCTGGGGGGCGGCGGGCAGGGCCAGCCCCTCACTGGGCCTTTGTCACCTGCAGGAGAACCCGAGTCCCCCGGGCGTGAGGAAGCATGAGCCGCGATAAACATAGCACAGCTGATGTATATATAGACCCTCCCACCTGGTTTCCAAAAGGATTCGAATCGGCTTTCACAAGAGGCAAAGAAATGAACACTTGGAGCGTGCCAGGGTTTACACATGAGGCCCTCACGTCACAGGCCTCAGGGAGTAGAACCGGGACAAGAAGCGTCTCTGATCCCTCCGGGAAGCACGTCTAAAGGAGAATGAGCTCCCCATCGGGGGAGGTGTGGGAGCAGAGGCCACAGACCCCGGGTGGAGGGGGTGGAGGGGCTGGCGGGGGAAGGATCAGCCCCTCACAGGAGGGCTGGGCCCGATGCTGCATCCCTGCGGCTCAGTTGCCGCCCCTGCCACAGGCAGCCGGGTGGCCTGGAGCCATTTGCCAGCCCCTCCCCCCTTCCCTGGGCCAGAGTTACGCAAACAGGCTTAAAAACTGGAGCGGGGGAGTAAACCTTACTCACGGTGGTTCTCGGAGCCCTGCCCTCAGACCCCGAGCGAGGGGGGATGTTTGGTGCAGCTTTGGTGCTGCCTGCTGTGTGGCCTTGAGCTGCTAGCTTCCCTTCTCTGACTGCAGGGTCCCCAGGCGGTACAGTCACGGGGTTACCTTGCTCCTGCAGAGCCCTCCGAGGACTGATGCCCCAAAACAAACAGAACTGCAGCACCCCCTCCCCCGCCCACACCTTGGCACGGTTCTGGCAGGGCTAGGCTCCCGGGGCCCCACTGCCTTGGTTCTAGGTTCAGCCTTGAGGCCAGAGGGCACCTTCCCTGCACCTGCCATTTCCTGTCGGTGCCAGAGCCCCCTCCATGCCAGGCTCTGAGCAAGACAGACCCATCCAGGCCCTAGAAGAGCTCCCAGTGTACTGGGAAGAAAATGTGCTAGGGTGAAGGGATAGAGTGACAGGGGGGTCAGGGAGGCCTCTGTCAGGAGGCCGGAGGTAAACAGACATCTGATGCAACCAGGAGGACATCTTGGGAGAGTGCTCTGGGCAGAGAGAATAGCCAGTGCAAAGGCCCTGAGGTGGGTCCAGGCTCAGTGTGTTTGAGCGCTGTGTGTCTGAAGACCAGGGAAGAAGTGGGAGAGTGGTCAGAGGGCGTGCCAGTTGGTGTGGGCCTTCTGAGCCATCAGGAGGCTTGGACTAGGGGAGGTGGGAGCCACAGCATAGTTCTGAGGAGAGGAGAGACTGGGCTGATATTTAACAAGGGAGGCTGCCTTCCCTGGCCTTTCCCTGGCCTCCAGAAGGGAAGTCGCCAAATCTTCCTTCTAAGGCTGCCTTCCCACTCCTGACCAGGCCTGAATGCTCCTTTTTTTTTTTTTTTTAAGATTTTATTTATTTATTTATTTGACAGAGAGAGAGAGACAGCCAGCGAGAGAGGGAACACAACCAGGGGGAGTGGGAGAGGGAGAAGCAGGCTTCCCACTGAGCAGGGAGCCCAATGCTGGGCTCGATCCCAGGACCCTGGGACCACGCCCTGAGCCGAAGGCAGAGCCACCCAGGCGCCCCAGGAATGCTGCATTTTAACGCTACCCGATGAGGACGCGCTCACCACTGTCATTGCAACAGAAAGTCCACGTGCCTCTGCCATCTGTCTATCAGTCTAGGGAGACTCATTAGCCCCAGGGATAGGCCCCCCCCCCAGACCGTGCTGCCTGGAGAGAAGCAGAGACATCCAGCCCTGGCACAAGAGCCTTTGACCTCCACATCACAGCCTGGGGACGTAAAGAGGGGACTCCGCCGCCTTCAGTGAGGTCATAGGTTATACACACTGTCGAGGGGACAGTGCACGTCCTTTGTAAATGTCAAAATTATCTGCACACTGGCAGCCGCACTTGGACGCCTGGACACCCTTTGTAAAAGCGGAAGGACCCTATAAATAGTAACTGAACCTGTAAACAAGGGCTGTTTGAACTAGTGCGCGGGAGTCCGAGAACTCTAAAGTGCTTTCTGATGGGGCCAGTACTTGGCAAACTACAAAGTGCTTTATAATGTACTACAGGGCTTTGCAAACGTAAATTACTTTGCAAACTGCGTCGTAAAGAGCCCCGAGCTTTGCAAAGTGCAAAGTCCTTTGTAAACCCTATTGCGCTCTGTAAACTGGGAAGCGGTTTGCCAGCTCCCGAGGGCTGTGCACCGGTGAGCTTCTGCAGATGAGTCAGGCCTCTGCCCTGTCACTCTGCATCAGCCCCACAGCTCCCCGCTCTGCCCATGCACGCGGGGAGAGGGCTGGGCGAGCACGGGCGGGCCAGTGGGCGTAGGGTGCAGAGACTGAGCGCTGCGCGGAGAGGTCGGAGCCTCAGCGCGGGCCCCCCGCCGACCCGACACCCTGCTCCCTCTAAAACCTCGAGTGCGGATGAGGGGTGGGGAGCGGAGAGGGTAGGCAGGACGCTCGGAGGCTGGGCGGGGCTCCGGGGACACTGGGGTCAAAGTCGGGGCTCTGCCGCCTCCTGGTGGCGGAAGGAGGAACGACGGGGGCCGCGCCCCTGGGACTCGGGTCCTGTCGGTCCTGTGCGCGCACACGCGTACTCTCACAGGCGCGCGCACCCACGCGCCTGCGGGCTGATCCGCGCACGCGCATACGGCCACGCGCGCACCCACACACAGGGCTTCGGAATTCATTGACGCCCTCGTCCTTCCCTTGCTGCATTCATTCATTCGCGTTTCCATTCAACGCAGGTTGACTGAGTGCTTGCTAGATGTCAGCACTGGGGACACAACAGTGGCAGGTCAAATCTACCCAGATAACAATAAAGACGCGCTAGCTTGGCTGGACCAGATCGCGGGAGGCCTCCCTGAGGCAGGGGCGCGGCCGCCCAGGAACGTGGTGGGGGTGCCAGGCAGCTACAGGATCTTGAGCTGGGGGGCACTCCAGGCAGAGGCCGGAGGTGAGGAGAAGCTGCCTTCACGAGGGAAGGAGGGAGGAGCACAAAGTGCCTTGAAATGATTAAGTGCTGTGCCAGGGAAGGGTTAATAGGCAGAAGCCTGTCCCACACTGCCGGCCAATTTGGGGGTAAAAGACTTCCTTTCTGGCTAAACTGAGGCTGAGAGGAGTGTGCACAAAAGCAGAGGAGAGATGGGCCCCAAAGGGATCAATCAGTGCCGCCTTCTGGGAACATGCCCCAATTTCCCACGGAGGACTAGGGAGGCTCTGCTCTCAGACCTTGAGATGTAGGTAGGCGGACTCTCTCAAGTTTGACCCTCCCAGCCTGTGACTGGCAGGACGAGCATGTGACCCCTTCCTACGTAGGACAGTCAGCCGGAGACTTCTGCAGGAGCTTTGCTAAGCGGGTGGGAGCCACCGGCAGCTGACTTGTCCCCATGAGGGAAGGGTGAAGCCGAGACAGAGGAAACAGAGCTAGGCTGGACACAAGTTCTTCAGGGTATTAACCAGGCTCCTGGATCTAACTATGCCTGAAGCCAGCTCTTACATGAGCAAAAAATTCCCTTCTGCTTCATTCTGTTGGAGGAGGGTGTCAGCCCTAGCCCAGGCCTCAAGGATCACGGGATTGCAGAGCCACCCTGGACCCTGGCAAGGAGCCTTCCTTGAGCTGCCCCCCCGCTCTCCTCAGAGCCCTCTCCAGGAGACCTGTATCTGTCCCCGGGCCTGTTTCTCCATCTTCCAAGGTGTATGGCTTTGAGCAAGTCACTTCAGCTTTCTGGGTCTGTTCTCTCATCTGTAAAGTGGGGATAACGTAACCTGAGACAATAATGTAACACCCTGGATGAGGTGACCGCGTCAAGGCCGGGGCGCAGTGTTTGCCCTGTGTTCAGCCCTCTGTGCCCCTGGCAATGCGGTCTTCACCCGCGGCGGCACCGGCAGTTCCGCCAGGGGCCCCGCCCGTCTCTGCCGCTCTGCCCCGAGTCCAGCACCGGGCCTGGAGCCTCAGCTGCGAGCTTCAGTGTCCTCACATGTGGAAGGTTCTGTCCCGTGCAGGGCCTGAGGGGCTTGGCAACCACCCCACCTCCGCCGCCACCCCCCCCCCCCAATCCTGCTGCCCTGGCCCTGGCACAGGGGCAAGAGCGCCTCCTACGGGCCACAGAGCTTCACCAAGGCGTCAGACTCGCCGCTTGGACACACAGTCTCACACAATCTTTGTCCCACTTTTTTTTTTTTTTTTTTTTAATTAAAACAACAATCAGGTAACTGCCCCAAACCATCAGGGATAAGACCCTGGGCAGTCCTTTCTTCAAAAAAATATATTTTCTTTTTCCTTTTTTTTTTTTTTTAAACAACACCAAAAGCAAATCCACAGCCCCTGTTGAGCTGGTCCCCAAGGAGAGTGAGCTAGACAGCTCCCCTAGCACCTCTCTGAGCAGAGACCTTGGGACCATCCCCCTAGACCCCAGACTGAGCAGAGAGGGGTGTCTCCACCTGCTGATCCCTAGAGGGTAGGAGAAAAGTGATCGGCTCCACACCATGCAAGAAAAAAACCAGCCAAACCCACAAAGCAAAAGAAAAAAAAAAAAAAAATCAAGAGGATAAATTAAAAAAAAAGTGAAACACCCCCCCCTCCCGAGGCAGTGGGCAGGAGCCAGGTTGAGCCCCATGTGCCCTCAGAGGCCCTATTTGCCAGTGCTGGGGTGAAGGCGTGGGCAGCTGTCGTCTCACTCGTGGGGGCTCAGGAGGATTCACATGGCTCATCCCCCGACTGTGTCCCCCGACGCTGATGCCAGGACAGAGGTGTGGCCACCCTAGGCCAAAGTGTGCAAAGTCCTTTCAGTCAAGAGATAAAAAAAAAATATACAACTTAGGTGGCATCCAGGGCTGGGCCCGGGCAGTTTCCCACACTCGGGCACTGGCTGCCTTCTCTGTGAGGGGCAGCTCTCGTGGAGGCCATCAGGCCCGTCCAAGTCCAGGATCTTGGGGGCTGGAGACTTGGGGTCCAAGGAGCAGCAGGGGCAGAGGCACTGGTGGGGCCCATGTGGGCCTGGCCGGGGGCCCCGGTGGTCTGGTTCTTTGGCACTTGGGACCAACAGCCCGCTGCCAAGTCCGGCAGGAGCGGCCCCCTTGAGTCTTCCCCCAAACCCCCAAGGCTGCGCTGGCAGTAGCTTACGGTGTGGGCAAGTACTGGCCCAGCAGAAGGGGCGTGGGGCGCGGAAGGGCCAGAGTGGAGTCCACGGCCCCGCCCCCTACGAGTCCTCCCCCAGGATCTCCTTCACAAAGGCAGCAATGTCCGTCTTCTTGGTTTTGTGCAATGTGAAGAACGGGTGCTCCTGGTGGGAGAAGAGAAGGCAGTCACCTTGGGTCCGAGTCCCCAAAGCACCCCCGGCCCATGTGCTCCTCCTGCCCCGCATACCTGTCCCTGCCTGGCAAACTCCTACTCATCCTTCTAGGACCTCCCTGTTCAGGAAGCCCTCCTTGTTAGAGACGGCGTGACGGCTTCCTCCTCCGTCCTCCTGCAGCCCTCCTCCGGCCACACTGACCTCACTCTTCCCCACCTGTACCAGGCCTCCAGGCGAGTGGAATGCCCTCTCCATCAGCAGGTAAGTCCTTGCAAGCCCGGTTCAAATGTCACCTCCTCTGTGAGGCCCTCCTTGATAGCTTCGGATAAAATGGCTCCCCTCCCTCCACCATCCCCCACCCCATCCCTCTGCACCATCTGAGGGAGCACTGCCTGTGTGCCCCTCCACGAGGCCTGGTGTGGAGGAGAGGGGAGGAAGCCGGGCTATGTCTGAGTGAACATCTGAGCGCCCGAATGAATTCGAACAGAGGCAACCAAAGGTGCTGCCATCTCTGTGCACAGGGCTGTGGCCTTCTCCCCAGACCCCACCAACCCACCGCTGTGCCCGCACTCACCATCAGCTCCAAGTAGCTCATGCGCTCCGCGGGGTTCTTTCTCAAGCTAGGAGAGAACGGGGCGGGCTGAAGCCAGGCTGGCATAAAGGAGCTCTCCCGGCCGGCCAAGCCAGGGTGGGCTCACCCCTAACTGGGCAGTGAGGACACATTTCCTCCTGGGGCTCTGGGAAGAAGGGGTGGGACTGCTCTGGGGGGCTCCTGAGGGTGGAGTGGGACCTGGGCGTACACATTACAGAAAGACTTACACCATGTTTCTTTGCCCCTTGGAGTATTAGTTTTTTTGTCTCTAGAGTGATCTGGGGGGGCGCCTGGGTGGCTCAGTCATTAAGCGTCTGCCTTTGGCTCAGGGCGTGATCCCAGAGTCCTGGGATCGAGCCCCACATCAGGCTCCTCCGCTAGGAGCCTGCTTCTTCCTCTCCCACTCCCCCTGCCTGTGTTCCCTCTCTCGCTGGCTGTCTCTCTGTCAAATAAATAAATAAAATCTTAAAAAAAAAGAGAGAGAGAGAGATCTAGGGAATTCTCAATGATCCCAGCACCAAATGACACTGAAACGCAATAGTTAACAATCGCATACACGGTGTCCTTAATCAGGAGGGACACTCCTCATCATGGTCCGGGGACAGGGCACGCCCCAGTGTAAAGGGTCAAGGTGACCAGCGACTCTGCTTGCCAGGCTCATTTGTTTTCAGTCTTTCTTATTTTCTCATAAAAGAAAGAAAGGATACAAATTTTCCTCTGAGTATCTCTTTGCCCACGATACAGATATGTTCTGTCTTTCACTTCTGAATACCCTGCAATTTTATTTTTCAAATCTCTTTCAAAATCCAGGAGTTGGGGGGTCCTGGGTGGCTCAGTCGGTTTAGCGTCCGACTCTTGGTTTTAGCTCAGGTCCTGATCTCAGGGTCCTGGGATCCAGCCCTGCTTCCGGCTCCGCGCTCAGCCAGGGAGTCGGCTCGGGACTCTCTCTCTCTCTCCCTTTACCCCTCCCCTCCCCTCTCAAATAAATAAGTCTTAAAAAAAAAAAAATCCAAAGGGAGGGAGTAGGGAGATGGGGTGGCTTGATGGGCATTCAGGAGGGCACGTCATCTGATGAGCTCTGGGTGTTACACACAGCTGAGGAATCACTGAACACAACATCGAAAACTAATGATGTACTAGGTGTTGGCTAACTGAATTTAATTAAAAATAAATACATAAATTTTTAGAAGTCCAAGAGTTGGTCAGAAGAATTTACTTTTCCCTCTGCCGACCTGGATGCCTCTCCCTCCTTCCTTTCTCCCTATTTCCTTTGTAATCTCGAATATAATTTTTTTTTTTTTAACAGAGCTCCCATGGGCATTCTTTAACTGGGTACAAAGTTCTACACATCAGTAAAGCAAGTCTGTTTATGCTTTTCAAGCCCTCCGTTGCTTTGTTTTCTTTTCCGGGCTACCGGGTCTGCCCATCTCTAGGAGGACTGTATCAGTAACTCACCAGGACCACCGTTTGCCAGAGTTTCCTTGGGCTCTACTTCTGCCCTGCATACTCTGATGCCGTGTCATTTGGACGTGTGTTTGCTAAATGAGAAGGGGCCCGGGCCCAGGGCGGAGCTGGAATCGGGCCGGGGCAGGGAGGGGGCGCCAACCGGGGCTCGGGGAGGCCCCGGAGCCCCTGCAGGGCTGCAGACTCACCACTGCGCAGTGAAGTCCACAAACTCAGGAGAGAAACGGTCGGCGGGGAGCTGGGGAGACGGCTCCTCTACGACCTGCTTCAGCTGCTGAAACGGAGTCCCCCAGGATTCATACGGAAAGCGGAGGATGGCCATCTCGATCTGCAGCGAGGCGTAGCGCGGGTCAGAGGCGCGCACCCGGCCCTCGGACGCAGGGCGTGTGGGGAACCTGGCTGGCCTGGCTTGCCGCCCAAAGCCGGCCCACAGGCAGCTCGAGGGGCAGGCACATGACGTCAGAGCACAGATCAAAGCCGCGGGAACGGCAACCGTTGGTTCCTCTGACCCAGCCGGCACAGACCACGGCTCACGAAGCACGTGCAAGCCGGGGCTGTGACTGGTGTGAGTATCATCGGGCTTTGAAACCACCTCCATTCAGAAGGCTTTCCAGAAAAACCCACGTTCCAGCTTATCCGGAAAAATCAGAGGAGCTGGCCAGCCTGGGACACCCTCCCACAAGGCAGCAGTGGGCACAGGCACGCGGGGCAGGCAGTGGCTTCCCTGCTCGCCGCAGGCCTCCCCTCCCTGACGTCCCCACGGGGACGGAAGTATCTGCCGCCGTTTCTTCGGGCAGTTGTTAGGACAGAGCAGGCAGATGGGAAATGCAATTACCCTCCTAAGCCTGTCTCTCCCCGGAGCTGTAAACCGTGAGGCCGGCGTCTGGTCAGCCTCTTCGTGTTGGCAACAGCCCCCCGGGGCCCATCAGGAACTGAAGTTGGCAGCTGCTCCTTCTCCTCCCCCCCCACCCCACCCACCCTCCTCCTCTGGGAAGACCTCCCCCTCCCTGCTGAAGCCCTGGACACACGGCCACCAAGGCCTTGTCAATCCTGCTGAACCCAGAACTCCCTGCAGGTGACATCCAGGCCACCTGGCCTCTGGACCCGCACCAGGCCCCCCACCACATGCCTCGCCTGCAGTTGGCGGGAAGTCATTTGTGGAAAAGACCAGCTATCTTACGACAAACTCTGGGTTCTGATTTTGACTGCCGAGTTAAAAAAAAAATCAGGTCAGCCCAGGCCCCCGCCTAGAATAGCACAGCGACTTCTCACTGACAGGCCATAATCACCATAATGAACACAAGAGACCTCAGCTCAAACAAGTGCTTCGTGTTGGCAACTGGCGGCTGAACAGCTCACTAATTATTGTGCTAAGAAAGGGCCTTCCCATTAGGCTAAAGGCCCCTTTCCAGCCAAGACATAAACACACCCCACAGATGAAGGGTGTGCGAACTGCAGCGGGTGGGGTTGTGACCCGGTGTGTACTTTCCCAGCACAAATTCGGGGTGCTTTTTCCTAGAATGTTCACCGATTCCAAGCAGCAGAAGTGAGGGTCCTGTGTGGGTTTCCATGGAAGGACCCAGTGGCCTGCCGGTTACCATCAGGAAAACCGAAGACTGTCCAGACTCTTGACCGTGTAATCCTCCCCCCCCCACCCTGCCGCCCCTGCTAATTTTTTCTAAAGAGCTCAAAATATGCAAAACAAAACAAAACAGCCTCTGGGCCCAAAATGTGTGGTGCGGGGTGACTTGTAAGAGGGAATATCAGGAAGCAGTCGAAACAGCCAGCGCCAGCGACCGGCTGAGTCCCGGCCATGACCCTAAAGGCCACGCTCTGCGATACCCCATTCAGGCGTTCACATGATCGGCATCTGCTCGACACCCGTCGTGGCCAAGAGCCTTCCCAATCACATCCCACGTCCGCACGTTCGGCAGCCGTGGTCACGTGCCCGCAGACGGCCACCCGGGACGGGCTCCGAGGCCTGGGGAGAACCACCCGCGTTGGCAGGCCCGGCACCCAGGGCTTCACCAGTCCCTCCCCCAGGTCGGCCAGGGATTTCGAAAGGGAAGAGGAAAGCAGACACAACTGAAACGTCCCCGCATCAGGGACCGGCTGGGCAGTGCCGGCAGACGGCGTGCAGTCTCTTGAAGAGATGCCCATGGGGGATTCTGACAACCCAGAGAACATGAGTGATGTGGTGCTAAGTGAGAAAACCAAAATAAAAACCACAGAAAACATCTAGAAGGAAATGCACAATGTTAGCAGTGGATGGTAGGGAGCAGGGGCTCAGTGCCTTTGATTTTTTTCTCCCTTTTACTTTTCCTCTGTGTTTTTAGGCGGCGTTTCTAGGGCTTTCGTAACTTCTGGGGGGAAACCAAACCTGCACTGCGACAGCCGGGTTCTCCTGTGCTTGCACGCCAGTCCCCCATCCAGACACGGACTCTACTTGCCCTTGACCCTGGCCTGGCCCCAGACGCTTTGAGCAACAGGAGGCAGAAGCGACACGGTGCCAGTCCTGGAACGGGAGAGCCCCTCTCTCGCGGAAACCGCCACAAGACTTCGACAGCCCTCGAACCCAGTGAGCGGCTGGCCATGAGGAAGTCACAGGGAGGCCCCACGTTTGTAGAGCCTTCCTGGACCTTCCAGCCCAGCCCAGACCCGGCCAGAGCCAGGTGGTGCAGAAGAACTGCCCAGCTGGTCCCGCCCAGACCGCAGAACCACGAGAAAGAACCACCTATCGTCGGCTTGTGTCACTAGGTTCGGCAGCAGTTGGCGACACAGCACCTGCTAACAGAAACATGCACCGAGCACACGCTCCAGCCCGAGTCCCACTGCAGACATGAGAACGTCACGGGGATGTGGTGGGTCCCCAGTCATGACGGACGGACACACGGATGGGAGGAAGGGATGGAGGGAGGGGAGCGGGGCTGTGTACGTGTCAAGGGGTCATGAGTGGGGTCTCTAACATCCAACCAGTTCTGTGTCGTCTGGAAATCCAGCGAGAAGTTGCTCTTATTTTTCAACTCAGGAGTTGGGAGACGCTTATCTGCAGGTACAGCGAGCACCTTCAGACTCTGACCATTCCTCTCCACTTCAGAAAGGAAAACGTTCACTTGAGAAAGGATGGTGTCGGCATTATTAAGACAATTGGAAGGTATCATCCAATTCCATGTCTCTGACAAAATCGGAGACTTTGCTTTTGATCCTTTCCTAGTCACTGCACACAGACACCACTTACACGGTGACGGTCACACAATGAGGAAGGGGGTCAGGATAATAAAACTGCGTTATCAGTAAGATCCAAAACATATACGTTGACCCTGAACTCTCACCCACCCCTTCTCCGACCTCCCCTTGACTCTGGCCACCCAGGCACATACTGGGCACCCCCTGCCCACCTCAGGGCCTTTGCCCCCAGAGCCCTGCGAGGCCCTCCCCTACCTCCTCAGAAACTTGTGCTGCTCTGCTCCCACCCCTGAGTCTCCTCTCCATACCCCTTCCCACTAGGTACTTCGCTGGTTTGGGTTTTGATTACTGATTGTACCCCCCCAACAGCAGGAGGCCGAAGGGGCTGGGGCAGGGAGTGTCACCATGGAATCGTCCACACAATGGACACTCCCCATTAGCTCCAATGGCTGGGATGGGGATGGGGGCCGATGACCCCTCCGCCAGCTCAGTCGGTCCCTTGTGCATCCGGGGGCCATCACGACAACAGCATTTTCCTGGGTACCCTGGTGGGGGGAACTCGCATTCTGGTCTTTTTCCTGTCGCTTCAGCCCATTCTCCACATGGGAACCAGAATGGGCTTTCTAAATTGATATCTAAATAAACCTTGACCCACACCTGAGCCAAGCCCTGACTCAGGCAGGGGTAGGCGTTCCCTGGGCAGTTCCAGAAAGAACAAGGGGCACAAGGGCCCAGCCCACCTCCTGGACCACAGATGTGGGCATCCCAGCTGAACTAATAAGGACTGGGCACCCGCCCTCACCCCTCCCAGCCCCCATGGCCCCCACGGCCCCCACGGCCCCCACAGCCCCAGGACTGACAGCCCACCCACCCCATCCCACCACACTCAAGGAAATGCACCAGGACCTCACGAGCAACAAACTTCCTGCCACAAAAAAAAAAAAAAAAAAAAAAAACCTTAAGATTTTTGCCATTTTCCTTTTTAAATTATTTGGGTACCAGGAGCTCACTTAATGTGGAATTGGCTATGACTTCTCAACAAGCACCAGGAGCTCTGGGGCAAGTCTAACAGACGAGTTATCACAAACTGTCAAGAACTTTCATGAAGGACACACCTCCCCACTAGGGAAGGGCATTCCACCACTACAGATACACCCTAAGTTTTGACGGCACGTTTTCCTCTCAGATTGTGAAGCCAACACTTTTTTTCAGGCCGAAACTATTTGACGGGCCCGCCAAAAGCTCCGGGACTGAGCATGGCCCCGCCCTGGCCCCACCCGACCAGCGGCTGGACCCAGCGCCAAGCAGTTACCATGGTGATGCCGAGGCTCCAGACGTCGGACTTGACGTTGTAGCCTTTCTGGTTCAGCTCCGGGTTGATTCTCTCGGGCTATGAAAAGAACCAGAGAGGCGTGAACACCCACCTCACAGTAAGGGGCCACAGGAGGGGCCCCCTAAGTTACCCTCAGCTGGGTCTTTCCTCCCCCACCCCAAACAGAAGGGTCAGTGCTCATCCTATCCCCGCCCCCACACACACACACAGAGCAGGGGAGAAAACCGAGGCCAGTGAGGGCCGGGGTATTGCGGTGAAGGCCCAAACCATGCCTCACAGCCAGCCCTGCCCGGGGCAGAGGGGCACCCTCAGGACACGGGGAGAGGGCCGAGACCTACACGAATCCCACAAGTCACCTCCACGTGGGTGTTCATGAAATTTATTACCCAAATGGGCACTCTGGGGACAGCTAATTCCAGGGGTAAAGAGGGGCTCCTTGGCCAGGCTGGGTGGCAGGTCACCCCTGCTGTGGCAGGAAATGCAGGGCCTCAGAAGGCCCTGTCCCCAGTGGACAGAGGACACGGCCTGACCATGATCTCCCAGGCGTATCCCTCCTGAACCTCAGCTGTGGGGGGACTCAGAGTGCTGTGGGGACCACTCACAGCCATGTAGGGCTTGCAGCCAGCGTCCAGCGTCTTGGCCACAGAATCCACCAAGTAGCCACTGATACCGAAGTCACACATCTTCACGTGACCCTCCTTGTTGATGAGGACATTGGACGGCTTCACGTCTGCCACGGACAGAACACACCTTTTCACTTTCTGGGGTTGTGGGCACTGCGGGAGGCCCACAGGCTCCCCTGACGCCCCAACTGCCCAAGGGGCAGATGATACAGGGCTCAGGGAGTGGATGAGGGACGAGGCTCTGAGAGGTGCTGCCCCGGTCTAAGGCCACAAAGATGGGAGCAGCGTGGCCAAAACACGCCCTGGCCACTGGTCACAGTGGGGAAGGGACTGAGTTTCTACCAGGACCTCGTCTTGGCGCCCACCGTCAGCACTCTGGACACAAGGTCCAGAGGGGGGACTCAGCCTGTCTGCTGGCAGAACCTCCGGCTCCGGGGTCCTCCTGCACTGGGGCTCTGGCGGGGGATGGACCACTGACCGGTTGAGCACCCGGAACCCACCCAGCATCCACGCTGAGAGGCTGGGCGGTTTGGCCAGGAGGCACAGGGCAGCAGCACAAACAGGACAGGGGGCTGTGCAAATGCGGAGGCCACGCCACAACTCGGGGCCCATACAGAGTGGGCGACAGGCCACACAGCAGGGAATCTTCCCGCGAAAGCACGTGAAGCACACATGCAACCTCCATGCTTTCGTACAGGGACAGGCAGGATAGAAACGCACAGGAAAAGGACCGGAGGTTCCACGCTGGGCTGCCAACAGGGGCGGGGGGCAGGGGCTGGGGTGGCCGCCGAGGAGGCACAGCGGGAGAAGCGGGGCGTCCAGGTAAGCGAACTACTCAGAACAAAAGGGAAGGGACTACGACACACACGACCCAGCTGAGCCTCAGAAACGTTGGGCCGAGTGACAGAGGCCGGAGAGAGGCCGTGGAATCCCTTTACACGAAGTTCAAGAACAAGGAAAACCCACTTACTGTGGGAAAGATCAGAAAGGCAAAGGGGGAATATAGGGTTAGGGACAGACCGAGAAAGGCCCAGAGAACTTTCTGGAGTGGGGTAGAAGGTGCAAACACCCTGCATCCTGAAAGGGGCCTGGGTTCTGCGGACGTAAACTCCCAATAGATTCATCACATGCTAACTACGGCTCTGCGCATTTTACGACACGTAAACGCTGCGTCAACACGACGTCAGTCAGCATTCCCAGGACCAAAGTCCGATTCTTGCTCCAGTACCGGCAAACCTAAGGGCCTAGGAGGAGTGGCTGGCGGGGTGCGGCCTGCATGGGGGGGCGGAGCTGAAGACAGTGGCCTGGACTGGGAAACAGGCTCAACTCGTGACCCCTATGGGCACCTCACTACCTATCACCTCAGGCGGCACGTCCTGACAAAGGGGAGAGGTCCCCCCTCCCTGCAGGGTTGGGCGAGCACGCGCTCTGAGCAGCCTGCGCTCCCCCCCCCACCCCCACCCCCACCCCCACCCCCGGCAGGGCACTGACCTCTGTGGATCACGGACAACTTGCTGTGCAGGTGTTCCAACGCCCTCACGACCTGCCGTTTGGAGCAGGAGGAGAGAAGACAAGGCTGCTGTTACTCCCCGTCCCGTCAAGCGCGACAGAGCAGCAAGACCCCCTCCCTGTGTCCACCTGTCTCCTTCCGCCATATGTGCACGCCAGCCCCCCCACCCCAGGCTCCGGCCCGCAGCCCAACGCTGACCCCAGTGTCGTGGCAATCTCGGTGCAGACACACCCGGCCTCCTGCTTCTCTCCCTCCCATGAGAGTGGGCCAGGCTCTCAGGCCCAAGCCTTTACCAGGGAAATGATGTACCCAAGACCCTGCAGAGGCCCAGGCCTGTGACCCCTCCAAGGGGCTGTCACTACCCCCTACCAGGCCCTTGGGTAAAACCCAGGCCTTCCGCAGCATCCCCGGCCCCTCTCCTTCAGCAGAGCCCAAGGCCGTATGCTTGAGCTATTCCCCTGAGGAAGACACAGTGGGGAAGCCTGGATGATTACCCCAAAGATCCTGACTCGGTAGTCTGGCACGGGTGTGTTTTATGTTCCCAGATGCGGTCAGGATTGAGAGCACCATATAACTGACTCCATTTCCTTTTTTCCTTTAGCTGCCAGGACGCTCAAGGCCAGCACTGCCACCCTCCTCTAGAAAGGTCTTACCTCAAAAGGCAAACACTCTGGATGCTAAGCTTCCCTCCAGTTTAGCTCGTACCTCTGTGAGCTGTCTCAGGGCATTTTTGGCATGACAAAGTTTTAAGTACTAAGTCCTTTTTTAAAAAATGGTGTAGAGGGGCGCCTGGGTGGCACAGCGGTTAAGCGTCTGCCTTCGGCTCAGAGCGTGATCCTGGCGTTCTGGGATCAAGCCCCACATCAGGCTCCTCCGCTGGGAGCCTGCTTCTTCCTCTCCCACTCCCCCTGCTTCTGTTCCCTCTCTCGCTGGCTGTCTCTATCTCTGTCGAATAAATAAATAAAATCTTTAAAAAAAAAAATGGTGTAGAAAGCTCAGGAGTGGGCACACAAAAGCTAGAAGCCCAAGATCTTTCAAATCTGTGTGGCTCTTGGAGCCCCAGGTTCTGGGGTCTCCTCAGCAAGAAGGCTCTGATCCAGGGTGGGAAAGTTGGGTCCCTGGAGGGCAGTCGCCCAGGTTCACAGCCCCACTGGGGACCCAGCTCTGCCCAAGCTAGCACCATGAGGCTGGGCTTTGCGCCTGCTGGCGCCGGGCTGGGGCCCCTGGCCAGGGACCTGGATCCCCCAACCTCTCCCAAGCCCAAGGTCACTTACAGACACAGCAATTTCCCCCAGGATGTCCTCTGGAATGGTCATGTTTTTATCGAGCACCTTCCGGTAGAACTTGTCCAGGGATGTGTCCATGAGCTCCATGCAGATCCACACATCTCCCTGCAAAGGACAGCTGGAGGTCAGCCCGGGTCGGCGCGAGGCAGTACGGGTGTCTGGACAGCCTGCCCTGGTGTCCTGTCGCACGTGCCTGCCTCCCCAGCTCTGCTCAGGCCTCCCCACAGACACATCTGCCTGCTCCCAGCCCCTCCTATTCTGCCCCCCAAAATCTTTCAACCTCTCCTTCTCCACCTTCCACACTTGTCTACACTAGTGGGTAACACACCTGCCAGCCTCACCCAGCTCTGTCGCCTCTGGTCTCCCCCATTTGATCCCCAAATCCCCCAGCTTCCAGAAAGAAGTGACTAAAACACATACCTAACTGTGTCCCTCCCAGTGGGGGCTTTCAGCCCCAGCTGCAGCTCAGCTCCAGGACCCAGCCCTACAGACCCTCCTAACCCCAGCCACTACGGCCCCCAACACACATGGGTCATCCTAAGCTCTAGCCCCGATGGATGGTTCCCTTCTCCTCCTGCAAAGCCCTGCCTCCCCCACTCCCAGCTCCCTCCACAAACTCTTATCTATCTCTCAGGACAGTCTTCTAGGAAGGGTGGGTATGGCGTCTCCCTGGGGCAGCCGCAGGCCCACGCGCCTCCCTGCCAGCTCTGACCCGGCGCGCAGTGAGACCCGGGTGTGTGTCGTGTCCCAGCAGCAAGGGGATGAGCAGCCTGCCCCCGGCACACGGCAGGTGCCGAGCCCGTCAGACAAGTGGACGGCGAGGCACTGACCCAGCACTGGGTCCACCGCACCCAGCCTGCCTGCGGACCTGGCAGATGCTCAGGGAGCAGCCAGCGGGGCCGTCCTTCGGCTGCAGCAAGCCACACTCCCTGGCATCACCCTTGATTTCTCGCTCACCCTTTCTCTCGTGCCCACAGACCACGAACTGGACCCTTGCACCCCTCCCTGGCCACCCCTGCTCGGAACCCCACCCTGCCAGCCTGGATGCCGGTGAAGCAAGCAGGTGGTCGCAGAGGCAGACTGAGTGCCAGGCTCTGGGTCACATCATTTTATCTTCATGCGACCTTGTGAGGTGGATACGATTACTGGCTTCATTTCACAGAGGAGGAAACCGAGGCAGGAAGCAGGGGAGCCAGGCCACCTGGGTCGTGGGACTGAGCCCTCAAGAACCCCACACGTGCTGTCTCACTCACTCGGTGCCTAGTACCTGGCACACGAGGGCGCTCAGCAAGCGTCTGCTGGGGGCCCAGAGTGAGCAACGCGGACAGCAGGCCAGGCGTGCAGAAGGAAGGTGGGGGTGGGGCAGCCCGTGCTCCCAGCCTGCAGCCCAGCCCCCACCCCTCCTGCCCACCAGGGCCGCACCTCTCTGAAGAGGGCCCCATAGAAGGTGACGGTGTAGAAGCAGTCGACCGTACGCATGTTGATGTCCAAGTCCATGAGCAGACGCTTCTGCTCCTGTGAGTTCACGGTGGCCCGGATCCGCTGCAGGACAGAGGTTACGGTTCAAGGGCCATGCGGCAGAGGGCGACCACCCCCATCCCCTGCAGGAGCTCCAAGGGCTCCCCGCAGGCTGTACCACAGGCTCAGCCTCATGCCTCCTCCAGGAAGCCTCCCACATGTCCGCAGCCCAGAGCTCCCTGGCTGGGCCGGGCTGGGACCCGGCGGGGCCCTGCTTACCTTGACGGCCATGATGGTGCCGCTCTGGGCATGCCGCACCTTCTCCACCACCCCATAGGCTCCGCGGCCCAGCTCGGAGATGGTCACCAGGTCATCGGCCTCCACCTCAAAGTTCTTGGGGGACAGAAAGAAGAGAGGCCACGAGTCAGGAGCTTGCCCTCGCACCTTGCTCGGTGGAGAGTGTGGGGGCAGCAGCAAGAGGAAAAGGCCAATCAGTGAGATCTGAGCTCAAATCTTACACCAACCACCTTCTCCTGTGTGACCCGGGGCGAGTCACGCCACCTCTCGGATTCACACCGCTCTCCATCAAGCAGGCACTGCCCTAACAACCAAGGCTATTGGACGGCATAAATAAGACCGCCTATGAAATGCCCCCAGCTGGCACAGGGAGCTCAAGAGATGCCCTTTCCCTCTTGCCCCCACCCCATTCAGGTGGTGGGACGGAATCACTCATTCGCCCAGGACTTAGTGAGTCCCTACCACGCGTGCGTTCTGCTTTAGGCACTAGAGACAGAGCACAGAACACAGGTCCTGTCCTCACAGTGAGCAGTGTGGCCCCAGCCCGCCTGCTCTCCCGCTTGCCCTCTGCGGTGCGGCAGACCAGAAATCTGGACATCGCCCAGTGACAAGCATCGGGAGGGGGTGTGCCTGGGAGGGGCTGTCAGCCACGGAGAGGCCTCCACAGCAGGCTCTCTGCCTGTCAGCGAAGCGCGGTCCCTGGGCCAGGGTCGCAATCCCTGGGGAGGAAGCCACCCAGAGGTACGCGTGCGAGGCAGGTTCCCAGGTGCTGGTTCTGAGCACAGAGCCGGGAGCCCATGTTCGACACGCCATTCCCACAGGTGACGTGGGCACCAGCGGCCCCAGGACCCCAACTCTGAGATCAGGAAACTTCCTGCCAGCTCTGGCTCTCCAGGGCCCCGTGAGGCAGGCCAACTCTCCCCATTCCGGAGGAGAGGGTCTGAGAGTGCGCAGCCCAGGGCCACACAGCCACCGTCTGGGGAGTGAGGCTCCTCTCCAAAGCCCAGCTCTTTCCGCCATCCCCAGCCACCTCCCAGTGGCCCTACAGGGTCAGCAGGGGCCCACTTGTCAGGTGAAGACGCCGAGGTTCCGACACATGAAGGCCCCGCCCCAGGTGTGCAGGCGGCACCCACCCTGTCTCCGATGGTGATGAAGGTCCGGGAGTCCAGGTTCCGGGGGGGTCTGTGGGGAGGAAGCAGACCCTGTGAGCCTCAGACAGAAGCAGGGAGCAAGGCAGCCCGGCACAGCGGCCGGAGAGGTGTCCCATCCCCGGGAGGCAGCTTGAAGGAGGGGGCGCTCCTCAGGGCCCCTAGTCCCAGTCACTGAGCACCTGCTGTGCCAGATACAAGGCATGGTCACCCAGACATGGCCAGAGCCTCACCCTTCCATCTCTGAGATGGGCGAGAAGGGGACACAGAGCAGACATGGGATGCCTGCGAGCCCCAGGGGCCAGTTCGCAGGAGGTGTTACCCGGGACATGCTGCCCCCTGCCTGCTCCCCGCCCCAGGGCCCCCTCCGGGAAGCCTCTCCAGGCTGCACCAGGGGAGAAACTGAGGTAGACTCACGTGGGGTTGGGTACGGGCGGCTTGGACAGGCAGGATATCCGTAAATCCTTCTTCCTTTTGGATTTCCCTAAAACGGAGAGAAGGTGAGGCACCTGGTCAATGCTCAGTCTATCAACATCCCCGGGGCACTCCCTAGGCTGGACAAACCTGGGGACAGAGACGACTCAGGCCCCCTGCCCTCAAGGGGCCCCGAGCACAGGTGCTGAGGGTCAGGGTGGGCAGTGCTCTGAGGGGGCCTGGAGTCTCTGGGTACCCAGAGGATGTTTCCAGCTCAAGCCCCACTGGCCCTCCTGGAAGCTGGCCTCAGGTCGTCACCACAACCGCCTGAGAGAAGACAGGGCCTCCAGAGAGTACCTCCAAGGACGGTCGCTCCATTGCAGATCTGCCCCCGTGGGGCAGACATCAGGCTACCACTGGACATCCCCCAAGGGAGTAGGGCCAGGTCCGAGCAGCCGAAGCGCTTCCAGGGTCTGTGCTCCCACCCCCTGCAGAAGGCCTGCGTCCTAAGTGCCTGGTAAGGGCTGAACTGTGTCCCTTGAAAACCTACATGTTGAAGTCCTAAGCCCTGGTACCTCAGAGTGTTACCCTATTTGGAGCTGGGGTCTTTACAGAGATGATCAAGTTAAAATGAGGTCATGAGGGTGGGCTCTAATCCAGTAGGACTGGTGCCTTAGAAAAGGAGAAAGTCGGACACAGAGACAGATAGGCACAGATGGAAGACAATGTGAGGTGACATGGGGAAGACGGCCATCTGCAAGCCAGGCAGTCCCTAAGGAATCCAGAAGCTAGGGGGAGGCCTGGAAAGGGCCCCCCTCACAGCCTCGGAAGGAACCAGCCCGCCAGCACCTCGACGGGACTTCCGGCCTCCAGGACTCGAAGGTAGGAAGTTTCTGCGGAGCCCCAGCCTGTGGTGCTGGCAGACTGACCAGCCTCCTTCTCCCACTGGCGGCGCTGCCCTTGGTGAGGGGGAGGCCTCTGAGGCGGACAGAGCTCCTTTCAGGTCCCCGCTCTGCTGCCCACCCCTCTTCTGAGCTTCGCTTTCCTCATCAGTCACCTGGGAACGCAGAGGCCCATCTCGGGGGTGGCTGGGGAGTCACTGGCTGGAGCCTGGTGCCTATTTCTCTGCCACCCCCACCAAGCTCCCCCCTTGCTGGGAGCTTCTCCGTGTGGGGGGAGGGACTGGCCTGCTGCACTCCCCACGAGCTGAACAGGAACCAGAGGCTTCCCTGGGTTTCCCAGGGCCCAGCACATTCTCCATGCAAGAGGAAAACAGAAAAGCTGAAGTATACAGGTCAGTTCCTGAGGCCACTTCTGTGCTACCTCTGGGTCAGACTGAGTCACCACTGACCTCTGGCGGGGGGGCAGGGGGCCCTGGGCTGCAGGGCCCGAGGCCTGAGGAGGGCACTCGCCAGGCCAGTGTTGCTAATGCGGCACGTGACCTGCGGCAGCCTGAGCGAGTGCGGCTCCGACCCTCCCGCTGAGACCCGCCACGGTACCCTGCTCTCGGCCCCTCAAGTCCGCATCTCCGAAACGCACGCCGCCCTACGAAGCGGGCTCTCCTGCTGGCCGCTCAGCACAGGCTTGGCGCACGGGAGGCAGGCCTATGTCGTGGCCCACGAGTGGTCACCGCAGTTATTACCAGCCTCTCCACAGAGGGGAAAAAAAGCCACCCTATGTGACAAGAATTATGGGGAGCTCTTATTCTCCACTTGAAGCTTTTTGTAACCGGAAAGTAAAACATTTCATGTTCAAAATGAACAATCCAGGGGCGCCTGGGTGGCTCAGTGAAGCGTCTGCCTTCGGCTCAGGTGGTGATCCCAGGGTCCTGGGATCGAGCCCCGCGTTGGGCTCCTTGCTCAGCGGGGAGCCTGCATCTCCCTCTCCCTCTGCCCCTCCCCCTGCTTGTGCAGTCCCGCGCTCTCTCTCCCTCCCCCCTCTCTCTAATAAATAAATACCCGTCCTGCACTAACTGCTCTTGGCCCACCTCACCTTTCTCCGGCCCTGACCTGCACACCCATCTCCAACCCTGAGATCTGCACATGTCAGGAGACGGGCTCCCCCTCACCAGGCCTCAGTTTCCCTAACGGTAGAGGAAGCCTCTACTCCTGCGGCCGGGCCAGGTGGGGGAGGCACTCGGTAAACGGAGCTACCACTTGCTTCCCCTGGGCCTGTGGAGGGACTGACGTTGCTCCAAGCACATGGGCTGGGGGTTCAGAAGGAGGAGGCTCCTGGCCTTCTCACCCGCCAGCCCGTCAGGGTCACCAGGCCTGTGTCTGGAGTGACATGGGCTCTGTGGGGCAGCTCCCCAGCTGTCAGAGGGAGTGGGTGAGGCCTCAGGCCACCAGCCGCCGCCACTGTCTGCCATCCACGTCAGTGCTGGGCCCGGATGGCCAGGCAGCCCAGGGCTGCCCAGGTGTGGGCCCGATGTGACGACCGTCACCACAACAAACACAGGTTCACAGGCGGCCACCAGCAAACCATGGCAAGCCTGCCAGCCTCAGCCTGCAGGGCCTCTGGCACAGGCGGGCACAGTGCCAGGCATCTGTGTGTCCTCGGCCCTGTCCAGCCTCCCAGCAGTAGCACAGGCAGAGAACAAGGAAATTCCGCCACTGACGTACAGGACAAGACCGCGAAGAGAGGCACCCGGATTCCCACAACTCCTACCCCTGCCTGGTCCTGCTCTCATCTCCTCCTGCTCACCATTCCTTGAATAAGCTGCCTTCTTTTCCACCGCAGTGCCTTTGCACGTTCTGTTCCCTCTGCCTAGAACGTTCTTCCCTGCAACTCTGTCCTAACTGGTCTATGATCCTCACCTTTTGCCTAGTCAGAGAGGCTTTCCTGATCACTCCAGCTAAGCTCCCTTGTCCCTGGCTCTCCCTGGGTCCCGCTGGCTTTGCTCCTGTCACGTCGCACAAGTCATGGTTCTGTAGTTACTACCTCAGGGGCAGCTAGAAAACTGCTCATGAGCACTGACTCGAGTCAGGCAGCCTGGGTTCAAACTGCAGCTCTGCCACTTCCTAGCTGTGTGCCCTCAAGCGAGTGACTTAACCTCTCTGGGCAGCAGAGATCAATGGTAAAGTGAGGATAACGGACCCACAGTTAGCCTAGGTTATCAGGCGTGTCCTCCCAGGTTATCAGCGCCACGCTGCAGCGGTGCTGGACGGGCGAAGATCAGACTGAGCCATCTGGAAACCCGCAGGACCCCAAATAACAGAAGGCCCTCGGCCCCACACAGCCACTCTGTACCTGTTGTACCAAGGGGGTCAGAGAAAAGGTGCAGCTTGACCAAGGTGACACGGTGAGAGTCTGGTAGGGCGCAGACATGAAGACGGGCCTGTTTAGCTCCAATGACCAAACATCAACAGAAAGCCTGAGAGAGGGGTCTCCCCACCCCCTGCGTCGCCCCTGCCCTGAGGCCTTAGGGAGATTCTAAATAGACTGGACTGTACCACCTGCTCTCAGGGTCCGTCCACAGTGGGAGGGGGGGGTGGAACATCACTCACCACGGACCCTGCTGGGGCCTCCACTCACCCACACACGGTCACGTTTAGTCACAACCCCGGCTGCTCCTGATTTATTACACCCACCGCTAACCCTTGAGGTATTTTGGGTGCTTCCTGAGCTTTCCAATTCCAACCGGGGAAGTCTTAGGCCCTGAGCGTCGGGCCCGCCACAGATGTGGCAGGCCACACGGCCCAAGGCTGCCCGTGTCCCCTCCCAGCCCCTGCCCACTTAGCTTGTCACCTCTATCCTATGTGGGTCCCTTAGAGAAAGACCACCCGGGCTAACCTCCTCCCACTGTGCGGGGAGCTGAGAGCTGATGTTTGATGGCTCCATGCGCCAAGCCCATGCCCCCACCTGAGAGTCACGATCTCCACTCACTGCAGACATCACACCGGCCCCAGCTACTGCTCCGTGGGCGAGTCCAGATGAAGCACTCGGAGCACCCAGGTCACAGCACCACTGACGCTCCAAGACATTAAGCAGGAATGGCAGAGCCAGGCACTCAGTCCCACCTATGTCTGAGGCTGGAGTCTCGACCCCCTGGTACCCCTCTGCGAAGAGGCCACTGAGGAGCTTTCGGGGGCCACCACCAAGTGTTGGCAGGGAGCGAGGACACACCTGGCTCCCCCAGGCAGGGGACCAGTTGGATCCGTGGCGCTGTGGCGCCCTGTCCCTAAGGTCCCAGAATAGATGAAGGGCTCTCTCGTCTACTGAGCATCCATACGTGTGGCCAAGCGCGCCGTGTGCTCTGTCCCACAGGTGGGAGACAGGTGATGCCGCAAGGGGCCACTCAACCCCAAGGCCCTGCCCTCTCTCCTGCGGTGTGCTGGCCACCTGGGCAGGCCCTGGCCTCTGAGGCCCTCGGCTCCTGCCCCTTCCCTCAACCTCTCAGGGCCTTCCTCATCCGCAGAGCAGGTGGGGAGGACTGCGCCTGCCACCTCGCAGCGCCCGTCCCTTCTGCAACGAGCAGACGGGACCCTGCCCAGTTAAGCTCCAACGGCGGACACGCGGCAATGTCTGTTGGGGGGGGGGGGCGCCACCAGTATCTCATGCGTAGAGGCCGAGATACTGCTCCAGAACTCACAGTGCACGCCCAGCCACGACGACCGAGAAGGACCCAGCCCAAAATGGCAACCGCGCCAGCGCCGAACCTGGGGCTGATGGGACGCACAGGCCCACAAGCGAACAGCAAACTAACAACAAAACCCACACGTGTAATGTGTACACAGAACGCCAAGCATGCTAAGGGCCCTAAGAATAAAGGAAGCCGGGGACAGGTACAAGGTGGGATTTGTCCTGACGCTGACACACGGCGGGCGAGGAGGAGTGCTCTAGAGCCAAGAGGGCCAGGCACGGCACACAACTGCACAGGATCCGGTCTGAGGAGACAGAGGGAAGGGGGAGAGCGCGGCGGGTGTGGGGAGAGAGGCCGGCTCTCACCTGGGTGCAGGACCCAGAGGGCGACGTGAGTCGGGCCCCTGGTGCCGGTAGTTGGGAGCTCACAGGGCCGCCAGCGTGACGCAACCCGGCACTACCCAAACCCACCTAAGGAACTCATCCCTAACGGACCAGTCCCACAGGAGAAAAAGAAGAGCGAGCCGCCAACATTTGCTGAGCGCCTGTTGTGTGCCTGGCCCGTGCTAAGCATCACCACATCTCACTGGATCCCTTCGGCAGCAACCCCAAGAGGCAGGGGTGAACAGGTCTCCATTTTCCAGGTGAGGGCACTGAGGCCCAGGGTGTGTAAAATCGAGAGACTGGCCCAGGGAACTGGCAAGGATCTCGCGGGCCCCTGGGCAGGATGACGGGCTGAGCTCTATGCAGGAGAAGCACAGATTTTGTGAGACAGAGAACGATGGTCTGTTTACAGAGGAGTCCAAGGAGCAAGAAACTGCCTTTCTACCCCTCTGAGATTTTCCTAACCACACTCAGTGTCGGCTGGTTAAATATAAGTAATTGAAACAAAAGAATAAAAAAGAAAGAACACCTGCATAAATCTGTGTCCCGGGTTGCTGTGCGTCTGGGCCTCGGGCGCCTCCTCCAAGTGAAAGGGGGAGCCGGGCTCGCTGGTGTCCCTCCTGGGGGCCCTCAGCAGGAGGACTTGCTCACAACCGGACGGTGCCCCAGAAGCAGCCCAGTGCAGACACTGGGGCCAGGGACCTGGACACCTGTGCAGGGTCACGTGCCAGCACTCGAACACAGACCCCAACTTCCCAGGCCCCCAGATCCTGGCTCCGCACGCCTCACCCGCAGCCACAAGAGCATCTCCCAAGCCACCGGGGCAGAAGCCGATAGACGGTGAGCGCAGAAGGACAGGCCGGGCCACCAGGGGACTGGAGCTGCTGAGCTGCTGTGTGACTGTGGGCAAGCCACACCCCCCTCCCTGAGCCCATTTCCTCCCCTGCTGTTCTGGCCAGTGCAATGGCCTTGACCTCCAGGTCACGGTGAGGACTAGTCAGGGGTTGTTAAGACAGACCTGGGACTGGGGCGCCTGGGTGGCTCAGTCGGTTAAGCAGCTGCCTTCGGCTCAGGTCATGACCCCAGAGTCCCAGGATCGAGTCCCACGTCAAGCTCCCTGCTAGGCGGGGAGCGTTCTTCTCCCTCTTCCTCTGCCGCTCTCTCTGCTTGTTCTCTCTCTCTCTCAAATAAAATATTAAAAAAAAAAAAAAAACCACAACAGACCTGGGACAGACCTGTATGACCTTGGGCAAGTCACTCCCCCCTCTAGGCCGGTATACTTGTAAAACTCAGGGATGGCAACACACCCGTGTTGCTGGGTAACCATGACAGCTGAATGAGACAGTGCGCATAAAATGTGTGCTACAACACGGGTCGGATCAGTGGCCACCCTGGTCCAAACGCCCTCAGTCGTCGAGGTGGGCCCCAGACTGCCAAGTAAGCCCCCGGACTGCAGAGTCCGGGCTTCAAGAGCCTATGACGACGGAGGGACATTCCCGGAGTGACACCTAACCTTCCCAGGGCCTCGGGGAGACGGGACACTCCTCTTGCTCCGGCTCGTGAGCTGAGCTCCCACAGGTCTCCACTTGGGGCCACTGTGAGGTCACCCAGGCCACCAGAAGGCACTGCCTGGCCGCATGCTCCTGCCCCTGCAACATGGTAAAAGCACCTTCACTTAACAAAGGCCAGTCTTGCTTTTGTTACCATTTGCATCAAAATAAAATCTTACAGAACATGGGGTCGATGGGGAGAAGAGCTACAACAGTATTCTCGGTGGTAAAAACGCCAGAACCTAGCTCAGGGTCCAATTCAGCACTGAAGGGCACCTAAGGTGTCCCTGAATTTGAGAGGTCTCATCACTCCTCACTCTCAACGGCAGCCTGAGAGGTGTTTTCTTTCATTCCCTTCGCTCAGATGAGAACACTCAGGCCCAGGAGGCCACAAAGGGACTTGGGCCAGAGCTGGGCCTAGAAGCAGCCCCTCCCACCGGAAGTGCCCACAGGCTCCCCCAGCAAGGGTCCCCTCGCACCACCCTGGCAGTCGGTCTAGGGCAGGCTGGACCACTAGTAGGAAGGCAGGGGTACCGCAGAAGGCCAAGACACAGACACGCTGAAGGACGGGGAGGGCAGGGAACGTGCCCCCCGCCCCGCACCCACGGCAGTCTCGGGCAGGCCTCCGACCACCACCAAGGACGGGGCACCTACTTAGTGGGCGCACAGAAATGCTCGTCAGCCCTCTACGTGCTTCCTGAGAGTACCCAAACATCTCCCCTGACATCCAAGGCCCTTCACTGGTCACCTCCCAGCCACTGGCCTACACAATCCTTAGGACGCACCTTGGAAGCCGGTGGCATCAGCACAGTGACGCGGAGGAGGAAAGTCAGAGCTGTCAGGTTCCAGCTACGCAGGCCCGGCACCGCACAGCTTGGGCCCGGGAGTTTCAGACCCGCTTAAAGCAACAAGAACAGCTGCGAACACTCAGCTACACGAACTCTGAGCCGGCCCCCTACCCAGCACTTCCAAACACCAATGCACTGAATCCTCGCCACAACCCTGCCACGTAGGTTCTAGGATTGTCCCCGTGATACAGACTGAGGCCACACAGCTCGTGAGTGGGGGAGACGGGCGCGAACCCAGCCAGCTGACTGCAGCCTCTCGCCACCACCACACAGCCGCGTAGGCCCCATCCTGAAGGATGGTGAGCTTAACTCTGCCCCTCGTACGTTAGAACTCAAGTTCAAAAAATAATAAAGAAGTGATTAATCCAGGGGCGCCTGAGTGGCTCAGTCACTGAGGCATCTGCCTTCGGCTCAGGTCACGATCCTGGGGTCCTGGGATCGAGTCCTGCATCGGGCTCCCTGCTCAGCGGTGAGTTTGCTTTTCCCTCTCCCTCTGCTGCTCTCCCCCCCCCATAAAATCTTAATAAAAAAATGATTAATACAAAAGTCAGGACCGTTGTTAGGGAGGTACAATCCTGGGGGGACTTTGGGGTACAGTAACGTTCAATTTCTTTAGCTGGGTATTGGGTACACAGATTTGATTTTATTTTTATTCATTAAAATACAGAGGTACGTTTTATATATCCTTTTGGTGTCTGTGATATAGTTACAATTTAAATGTTTAAAAGGAAGGGAAGGCCCCACCTGCCAGGGTGGGGCTCAGCCAGGAGGCATTAACAGGGCCAGTGCAGAGCCGCCCAGGAGCAGGGCACCAGCCGGGAGAAGGACAGAGAAGCCACGACGGCCCCTGGAATGCCAGCTCAGCCGTGACATCCCAGAAAGGGACCCTCGGGGCAGGGAGAGGGTGACAGGAACCTTTCGGGGGAAAGAGGGGATAAAAGCCCCTCAGGGTGAGCCTGGTGACCCTCCTCCGAGTTGGATACAGCCCCCAGGCTTGGGGTCTGTGAGCTGCAGAGGGGCCCACCAGGCTGCCACTGCCCAGCCCTGAATGTTCTTCGTGACTTTTATATGAAGCTTTTTGGGGTTTCCATGGTCAGTGCTAGGGAGGGCATCTACAGAAGCAGCTGGGCAAGCCAGCCTGACTCATGTGGGCCATGCCGAGAAGGCAGGCCAAGGAGAGGCACGGACAGTCCCCAGAGGGCTGTAGGCTGGAACATCAGGAGCTGAGCTCAGGGCAGGCCCGCCGCATCGCCCCATCTGGCAGGGCTGGGCTCTCCGCATGGCATCTTCTGTGCTGCCCCCCAGCGTTCTTCCTCTGGGACGGAACAGTGACACACAGCACCCCTCCTGAGACCCTGACAACACTCCACATGGCCGCCAAGGCCCTGCACCCAGCCAGGCCCTGCATCCCAACTGCTCCCCCTCCTCTTGGCCCCCCATCCACTGACACGCCTGACCTTGGATCTGGACTCTCAGAGCCACGACTCCCGAGGCCTCCTCCTGCTCCTCAGATGGAGCTCTTTGAGAGTCAGGGTGCCCTCGCTTGCCCCTGTATCCCCACAGCCAGCGCCGTGCCTGGCACCGATGAAGTTCTACCAACTGAGAGGCTGGCCCATCCTCCCGATCCCCTGCCCACACTTCCCTGTGCTCAGGGGAGGCAGACCTGCAAAAAGAGGCCAGCCGCAGTGCTCTCTGTTGCCCACAGCCCCCCCCCCAGGAAGGTCCAAGAGGCAATGGGAGGCCCCAGCTCCAGCCTGGGGACCAGTGGGGAAAGAGCCTGGTACATTCTAGCTGGCATTACAGGACCCTGCAGCCAGAGTCCTCGTGTCGTGGGGCTTACGAGCCCATCTCCAGAGGTCAGGGTTCTACTTACTCACCATCACCAAATAGCAGCCATGACCATAACAAGGACACAACAACAGATGCCGCTCATTACACAGACACTGGCTCCAGTCTCTACCTGCGAGGCAGGAGTGTTTACTCCCACGTTACAGAAAAGGAGACTGAGGGTCAGAGAGAGCACGAGAGGAGGTCAGGAAGCGGTGAAGTGAGTCAAAATTTGAACACAGGCCTGTCTACCCCCTGAGCCCAGGCTCTGCACCTCCTTCCTGTCTGGCTGAGGTTCTTTGGGGACTGAGGACAGTCTTACTGGCCCACTACCTAACACTTAGCAAGACCGGAATGAGGCTGTCTGCATCCATCCTTGTGGCTGCCAGCAAGACAGGCAGGAAAGGTCCCGCTTCCCAGTCTGCAGGTGAGGAAACTGAGGCCTCTCCTCGGAAAGGTGGGCCTAGCCCAGGGCACTGAAATCACCTACAGAGTGCAGTGAATGTAACTTTGCCAATACACACAGCAGAAGACCCTGGCCAGAAATCTGACCGTGGTTACCTCTCCACACCGGGAGCTCAGGCCAACCCCATACGACCACTCCTCCCCAGCCTCCCAGAGTCCCCAGCAGTCCATCCGAGCCCAAGGATTCCCTGGGCCAAGGGCGGTGAACAGCCGCCACCACCTGCTTCTGGTCCGTGAGCAAGAGGAAGCAGGGTCCTTGCCTAACAGAGGAAGTTCCTGGGCGGGGCGGGAACGGAGCCAGGCGGGCCTGCCCAAAGGTCCCAGCCTAATCTGAGGTCCAGGAAAGGGGCCACCTCTGATGCCCATCTCAGGGCTAGATGCTGACCTGCAAGGCCGGGGCTCACAGCCCCCCTCCCAGCCCACCAGCCAGCAGGCATCGCCCCTTTAAGCAGCAGCCAGTTGGGCTGGCATGCCCGGCGGGTGAGTCAGCACCCAGTGCCCGCTGACTCACCCACCGGAAGCCTCCCGCTGCCCCAGCCTTCTCCCCACACAGGCAACTGAGAACTTTGCTCCTTTCAGGCCTGGAGCCATGGGCTGGCTGATAGAGAGTTTCCTGTGCGTCACACCAGGGGTGGGGGAAGTCCCCAAGGTGTCACCCTCCAGTCTTTCCGACAGCAGGGACGGGACAGGACGGGGGGTTGGTGGGGGGGACAGCAGCCATGGCTGGCAGGGCCAGGACACAGACAGTGCTCCTAAAGCCTCAGTTGTCCCCACTGGGCAGCCTGGAGCCATGTGAAGATCAACCATGACACGCCTGCATGGGCGGCACTCACAGTGCAGCGGGGCGGTGACAGGATGCATATGGTATCCCCAAGGACAAATGTGGCTTGAAGCAGCAGACCCACCATGCCAAGCAAAGGTGCCCCTGACCACTGGCCCCCACGCCAGCCGCCCTTGGCCTCTGACTCCAGCCAAGGATGGCATGTGGGCAAGGAGGCTGGGGAAAACCAGCAGGGCTGTGGGACCTGGGGCCTCATGCACTCCCGGAAAACTCCCCAGGCCTGTGGCACAGAGGATGGAGCAGCGCACCAGCTGCGAGGCAGGAAGCTCAAAGGTAAAGCTCCCTTAAGGTCAAGTGCCAACCACGCCCTGTTTTGTTCAAATTCCTCTGAGAAGGTGGAGAAGAGCACAATGCTGGAGGGCCCTGTGCCCAGGATGGGGCGGGCACAGGTGAGAATCCCAGCTCTATGGACTCAGTCCAGCCACTCCTCCTGTCTGGCCCCAGTTCTGTCATCTGTCAAATGGGTCAGACTGCAGTGAATATAAAATGTGCCAACTGTAAAGGGCTGTGCACACAAGAGGCATCACCTCTGGCTCAGTCCCTGCTCAGGGACTGCAGACTAGACAAAGGCATAATGGAGTGTCCCACCAGCTGGGACGGCGAGGTGGGGAAGGGGGGTCCCCACCAGCTCAGTTCAAGCATCCAGCACAGGAATGGGACATAAAGGAGCACTGAGGAGACCTTTGGAGAGACACAGTCATGGACAGAGCCCTAGCTGCACCTGTCACAACTGTATGACCTCACGCAAGGCACTAACTACCTCCGAGCCTCAATTTCCTCATCTTATAAATGGGGCTGTGAGGAATAAATGGGAGAGTACATGGAACACGAAAAAAAGCTTGGTAAGTGGCAACTCGGGATTTTTGGCGAGGCAGTATTATGGCTCCCCACCATATCCTTCCACAGACCCCCGAAGAGGCTGACAAGGTCCCTGAGCCTTGCAGAGGCTCCTGACCCTCCATCTAACCCACCCAGGATCATCTATTACCTGGACCCACAAACTGGAAATTCATCTTGGTTCTCTCTCTGCAGAGAGGCTCAGAGAGGGCAACACCAGGACTCAAGTCACACAGCACATGGAATTAAACAGTGCCTCCGCAAATTCCCTTTTCCCTGCACACCTGTGACCCCTCTCCCTTCACAACTTTACAACTTCAACTTTTATTGTGATGAGGCACTGCCTGCCTGGAAAAGCTGAAAGAGCATTCAAAGACAAACACTGCTTCCAACCTCTTCGTTCTGCCCATGAAAACACTGTGGCCCCGAGAAGCTGAGGGACCTGCCCTAAGTCCCACAGCACAGACCAAGCCAGGCACAGACCCCAAGCCAGACAAAAGAAGGGTCTGATTTCCTGGTTCTCCAGAATGGAGAAGCGTATGATTTCCCGGTTCCCAAGCTCCACGAGGTCTGTGCAGTCCAAGTCCCTCCCCAGCTGCCTCCCCCCTCGAGTGCCTCCTGAGTTACTCACCGTGGTTGGGCAATGGTCAGGGATCCGGCCTCCCACTTACGTAAGACGTAATTACCCTGCCCACCGGGCCGGCCGGGCTCTGGCCCAGAGCCACCGCCGTGGCTGGCAGCAGGGGCAGAGATGCACCCACACCATGCCCAGGACCCCACAGGCCCTCCTGCTGCCCCGGCCCCTCTGGGGAAAGAGAGGCATGATCCACCCCCGAGAAGAGCCCCACTGAGTGCCCTCTGTTCCCTTTCTCCACCTCACTCTGCAGCTGCAACCCAAACAGAGGCAAGGCCTTGACCCCACTTGGCTGAGGCCTTCCCAACAAGGAAAGCGGTAACGAGGTGTGGGCAGCTGTCCCTGCCTGAGCACCTACTGTGTGCCAGGTGCCATGCGGCGCTCTTCACCTCCTCCCCTGTGCTCGCTTGAAACTCCTTCGTATTTGCTACTTCATATCAGACCCAGAAATCCACGCAAGGTACGCGGGATTACTCCCATTTTACAGATAAGGAAACTGAGGCCCAGAGATACTCCTGCTGCTGGGCTGCGGCAGCAGCAGGTTTAGAGAGCCGGGAGGCAGCCCATTCATTACAGCTATGTCCGGTTTGGAAATCTCACACAGCCTAGCCTGCCGAGGCCCTGACATGCCAAAAACATCCTTTCCTCTTCCCTGCGCACACACACACACACACACACACACACACGCACAAAAATCCCCCTTTCACCCTCCAAGTTTCACCCCCTCCCCCTGCCCCGCATGACAAATCCTGCTGCCTTGCCGCCACAGCCGCCACCTCACAAAAATTTCCAGGAAGGCAAGCTACTTGGAGAAGACAAGAGCGAGCCCATTGCACAGCCAGCACCCTGGCCTAGCGGCTGGCCTAGGACCCAGAGGCAGCAGGGACAAGCCCGGTATGGATCAACCCTGGAGACACAGGGGAGCAGAAGAGGGTGAGCTCCCCAAGTGCAGAGAGAAGCTTGCAAGTCAAGACAAGGAGGAGCTGGGGGTGGGGGGGGGACTGTGTGTTAGGATGTGGGGGAGGCCAGGAGAGGTTCCTCGGAGACAAGGCTGCACGGCTGCAAGCGGCCAGGGATGGGGCAATGAGGGGCCTACAAGGATGGAGAGAGTTGGGGGGAGAGGAGTGAGTTCTCAGCTGGAGTGTAGCCAGGGCACCCACATGGGGCGGGGGGAGTTTACAGTGAGATTCCCCAGCAGGGCAGCACTGCTGGGGCTCAGACGGGGAGTCCTTTAAATCCCAGCGTGGATCCAGCCCTGGGACCAGGGAGTGCAAGCGGGGGCTGGGTGCAGGATCAGAGTGAATCCCACCTGGATCCAGCTGAGGGACCCAGATTGGGAGGATGCCTGCTCTGGGTGCAGTTAAGGCCTACAAGAGGAGATCAGAGTGAGGTTTCTGACCTGGAGCGGGGTCATCAGAACGAGATCCCAGCCTGAGTTCGGGCCTGAGTGCAGTCCCAAGGCCTAAACTGGGGGTCCAGGTGAGGTCTAGGCTGAGACCGAGACCCGAATAGGGAGGCATTCTAGGCCGGAATGCCGCCTGGGTCCGGGACGGACAGGAACGGGATCACACAGACGTCGGGGTTCGCAGTCCGGGCCCGACTGGGCGCGAGGGGCAAGCCCCGCTCCCTCCCAGGCGTTCCTACCTTTGGTCTGGGGCATGCTGGCGGGCTGACTGGAGTCGGGCGACTCCATGGTGCAGGCGGGTCCAGGGGCGGCGGCAGGAGCTAATCTAGAGGGCGGCGGGCTCTACCCGGGCGGAGTGCGCTCATGGCTGCGGGCAGGGGGCCCGGGCGCGGCGGAGGAGCAGAGGCGGCGGCAGCAAGTACGCGTCCGCGACGGGCGGTGCCGGAGCCAGACTGGGCAGCGCCGCGGGGGCCCCGGCCGGACGGCGCCGACGTAAGCCCCGCCCCTGCACGCCGATTGGCCCGTCCGTCTCCAGGGCCCGTCCCCTGCCTATCAAACGCCGGCCTGCCCTGCCTGTCAAGCACAGGCCTCGCCCCTGCTGGCCCCAAATCCGGCTCCTCCCACTGTCTGTCAAACCCCGCCTTCCACCCGGGAAACCCGGGCGACTCAGGCTCGGTCTCCCCCCCGCTAGGCTAGAGCCGGGTCCCTCCCGCTGCCTGTCAAGACGCAGGCTCCGCCCACCGGCCGGGACTCGCCGAGCCCGCCTCGCGCCTGTCAGGCACTAGGCCCCGCCCCCGCGCTCTCCCCGCGCCGCCGCGCCCCTCCCGAGCGCTCGGTGGGCCCGCCTGGGGTGCGTAACCTGGGAAAATCCCCAGGTATCCTCGGGTGGCGGGAGCGGGAAGGCGGGGTGCAGTGGCCGGGTTAAAGTGCGCCCCCGGGGCGAGACCTGGGCTCAGATCCCTACCTGGCTACTTTCCAGAGGCGGTGACCTTGGGCCAGTCTGGTAACCCCTGAGCCTCAGTTTTCACCTGCGTGAAAAAGCGACCGTAACGGCCCTGCCTGATCGGGAGCACGAGATCGGGAGTCGGGCTTTGGCAGGCCGTCAATCCTGGTTGACCGAAGGTTGCGAAGGGCTTAAGCACAATGCCCGGCGTGCGCGCGTTTGTTCCCTGTCTCTGCAAACATCCACCGAGCGCCCGCCACCGCCGTGGGTCGGGCACCGGGGAACGGATGGGCTACAGGACTGAACTTTGTGCTTCCTAGTGAGACGTCGGTACACGTAGCGTTAGTGGTTGTGTCTTTGCTGCCCTCCTCTACACGGTGAAAGTGAGTCTTGGGGGGAGTACGGTGGGCCTTTGGTTCTCTGCTCTTGGGGCCTCGTCTGTGTATACAGACTGTGCTGTGTGTAATGGCCACAGAGGCCGGTCCTCCCTTCTGCTCCCACGTGGAGCTAGGGGGATTTTAGGAGCCACTGACCAATCTGGCCCGGGGATCAGGTGACTCAGATGGAAAGCTACGGACTAGTGAGGGCGGGAAGTTCCTGGCAAAGGTCAAGGGGTCAGCCCCTCGCCTCTGGGCAGGCATGAGTATGCGGCCTCCCTGGGACCTCACGTGAGGGAAGCAGATTCCACCACCTGCTAGAAATGCTTGGAGCGGGCAGCTGACCTTTGCTTGCCCGTTTGTAAAAAGGGGTGATCCCTGCAGGGCCCCACCCACACAATGATGGAGAGGGCCCGATTAGATAAGGAAGGGGTATGTTATTTATATTATCATTATTCTCTTCCTGCGTCTCTTGCTCACCCTTTCTGGGCAGTGGGTGGAAAGTCATCTTCTATGGACTCAGACAGGTATGGGTTCAAATGCCAGCTCTGTCACCTAGTAGCAGTCATGGAGCAGCTCCATGCCTCAGTTTACTGACCTGTCCCACAGGGACAATGAGACCTCTCTGAAATTGGTTCATGAACGTGGGCTTGGAAGTGCCTGGCTTAGGGCCTGGCACTTCCTAAATGCCCGGGAAATATTTGTAAATACACTGCGGGCTACCTCCTCCAGGAAGCCATCTCAGCCTTACCACTCCTGGGTGTGCAGAGTGCTCTGTTCCCAATGGGTCATGTGACCCTGGGCTAGTCATTTCGCCTCAGGACCTGCTGCTTATCCATCTGTAAAATGGGCATCCAGCAGCAGCTACATCCCTACCAGGAATGTAATCCTGGTCCCACAGGTTTTCTAGGCTCAGGCTCCTGCCATCCGCTCAGACTCGCATGCTTCCGATGAGCCCCCTCACCCTCTCCGTTCCTTGCTATGTTCGAAGGTCTCAGTGCTGCTCCTTGAACATGCCAATACCCACCTGCCTCGGGCCCTCCGCCCTCACCGTTTCCTCTGCCTGGAACCCCTTTCCTCCCAGGATTCCTGTGGTGGTTCCCTTCCAGCCTGCAGGCCTCCACTTAAATGAACTCCTCTAAAAGGCGTTCCTGGTCATGTCCCCATATCAGTTTTAATTCCCAGCCCAGAACTCATGCCACTGATGCCTTTCCTATTTGCTCTGTTTTTTATCCAGCTCTCCCTCTGGACCGTCACCCCTTGCTGGGCAGGCATCTTGCCAACTCATTCCCTGCCGCAGTCCTGGTGCACAGCCCAGGGCCTGGTGCATAGTAGGTGCCTAATAAGTACTTGAGGAATGAACAAAGGAAGGATGAAAAGCATGCCACAGATATCGATGAAGTGACTCTAGTCCCGTGCCAGCCTCCCGGGCACCTATATGACTCAGGCCAGGCCCTTTGGTTGGAGGAGCTGACGGTTAGTCAGGGAGCCTGACAGACAGCCCAAGAATCACAAAACTCCATGCACGGTGCTATAAATAGATTCATGAGCAAGAGTCTCAGGAAGGCGCCAGACACCACCTGGGTGAGGTCAGGGAAGGCTCCTCAGAGGAAGTGACTTTGAGACCGGACCTTGAAGAATCAATAGGAGCTTGTCTGGCAGAAAAATGGAGTCTCCCTGGGAAGGGCTGGAGGTGCGAAAGGGGCCACGAGTAAGGGCCAGATGGGGCCGCGGAGCTGCACTGCGGCCAGGAGAGGAAGCACCACACCAGACCTTCTTTCTCTCTTCTTAGCTACTTGCGGCAGCATCTGTTGGCCACTCTCTGCCTCTCGGGAGCAGGGGAAGGCTGAAGAACGCCACGATCACTCAGAAAGCAGAAGGAGCATTCGATGGGTCACAGCAGGTTGCCTCTTACGCAGACTCTGAGAAGGAATGTCCCTAACAGCCCTCTCTGTAGACTCAGGGAAACTGAGACACAGGGGGCAAGAGGGTGTGGCCAAAGTTAGGGTGTGGGTGTGAGCCGAGGCGGGGAGGGACCCGGGATGACAGAGGACGGGAAAGAAAGGATGGTAGGAACCCAGGGCTGGGGAAGCTCATTCATTCATTCATTCATTCAACTATTTATTGAGCACTTACTGTATGCTTAGCACTGAGGGCACAACATTGAACAAGACGGACACAATTCCCTGCTCTCCGGTAGGTGATGGTCTGGTGGGCAAGCCAGGCAAGCAAAATGCCTAGGTTATATCATTATACTCTGTCAGAGGATAAGTGCTATGGGACAAAGGACAGAAGGGGCAGGGAGTGGGTGTGGGTGTGGGGACTATACTCTTAAAGACAGAGGTCAGGAAAAGGGTCATGGAAGGTGACATGTAAGCGCGGAGCTGAGGAGGTGGGGGAAGAGTCATGAGGATGTCTGGTGGAAGGGCATGCAGACAGAGTGAACAGCATGTGCAAAGGCCCTGAGGTAGATGGCTTCTACGGGAATAACAGTGTGGTTGGAGTAGTGGGAGATGGGGGGCTGTTCTCACCTACATGTCCCCCTTGCACATCTCCCACACATACACCTGCACAATCAAAGCCCCACGAGCCCCCTTTCACACCTGTGTAAGTCCACGCAGCCCAAATACACATATGAACACAGCAGGGTGTGCAAGTGTGAACACACACGTGGAGTGGCCACACGGGTGTAGGCACATTAACAGACTCAATCCACACGCTCAGCTGTGCCCACGCACCACCTGACACGAGCAGGGGCCTCCATGGCTCGCTGATACACAACGCCCTCTGGCGACCGTTTCTGGCATGGCAGCTGGACGTGAGCCCGTCCCTTTATGGAGTCCTGGGCCTAACAGCCACCCTCTCTACTCCTCCCCCTCCTCTCTTTGCTTCCTGCCCCCAGTTCCTCCACACCGCAGCCGGAGAGCCTTCCAAAATACAGGGCTGGCCGAGCTCCTAACTCTGCCAGGGCTGCCTAAGTGGGGCACTTCCCCAGGCGCCGTCCCATCGCAACCACTCCCAGCGCAAGCTTTCCTCCCTGAACCTTTGTTTGCAAAGGCTGTTCCCTCAGCCAGGAGTGCCCTCCCTGCCTTCTCCGCCTCTGTCTCCCCTCCTTCAAGGCCCAGGTCTAACATCAAATGAGAAGGCTTTCCCTGGCACACACAGCCCCGGCACCTCCCCCCCCCAGCCTTCTCATCGAGGACCCCGGGTCCGCCAGCGGCGGCACCCCCATCTGCCTCTCCGTTGAGCTCGTGCTCCTCCAAGGCAGGAGCTGGGACTGGCTCCTCCGTTGGTCCGAGGTGCTCTGAGGCAGGGGGAAGGCCCGTGGGCAGAGGACGGCCGCCGGGGGGCCCTCTTCCTCAGGGTCAGCCTCTGAAGCTGAGGTGCACAGAGGACAAAACCGAGAGGCAGGGCAGGGGCTCACCTGCCGATTTAAATTCTCATCACGCTCAGGTATCCGAGGGTGACTTCGTACAAGCTAGATGACTCCGCCAGCAAAGCAGCAAATACTATTATTAGAGCACCTACGACGTGCCCATCCCTCAAAACACATCCTCTTACGGACTCGCTGTGACGCAAGGTGCATGAGGGCAGTGACTGCCTCGTCACTGCAGTGTCCCCGCACCCAGCAGGAGGTCAGTAAATGACTGTGGAGCGCAGAAAGCCTCCCGACAGCCCAGAAGAGGCATACTATTACCACCACGTGGGTCCATTGAACAGAGAGGAAAACTGAGGCCCAGAGAGATGTCTAAAGCAGCTGGTCATGGCAGAACGGTGGGTGAAACTGGCAGACGGAGACAAGGGTTCCCCTGCCTTTTCTGCCGCGCTTCCGTTCCATGGTTCTCAACATCCTTCTCCTGAGCAAAACAAGCTGTCCTTGAGCTCCCGCCACTGCTTTCTGGAACAATGCCGAGCTCTTGATCCTGACGGAGCCCTTGGGTCTTTCCAGCCCAATATTCTGCAGGCATATGCTCAGAAACCCTGAGGCTGCCCCAGGAGCACGTCCAGGTGCCCAGGCCAGGGCCTGTCTGTCCCCAGGTCATCACACATGGCCTGCCTGCCCAGGAGGCAGGGATGGGTATTGATCGACGCCTGTCACACTCCAACGCTGAGACTTCGCCTGACGCGCTGAGGTCAGCATGCTTAGACCTTCATCTCACAGACAAGGAAACTGAGGCCCAAGGGACGTTCACTGCCAGGAAGAATGAAACCAGACTTTTAACCCACTAGGCTTGTTATCATGCTTGTTCTCAAGAATCCAGGACCTCAGAGTTGTCCTTATCGCCGTGGTATGGTGCTTGTGCCACGTGCAACGACAGAGACGGACAAGTGGGCCAACTAGACCAGGGAGAAGAGAGGCGGAACCGCATGCAGATCGGGCTGACTCCGTGACCGGAGCACAGCCCAGGGCCTGCCTGCAAAGAGCCGTTTTCGGATCTAGACGCCGCCTGGCTTCCCCAGGAAGTCGCGGGGTGACCTTGAGCCAACGACTTGTCTCAGCCAGGCCTCGGAGATTAGTGCATCTGTTCTCTTCAATGCTTCTGTACCCGTTCAGCCATCCCCAAGCCTCGACTTCCATCCTTCCCATGACAGGGGTCTCACTCCCTCACTAGAAGTGTCTTCCATTCGCAGGGAATGCTGACCATTAGCAGCGTCTGCCTGGAGGCACGCTGAAGTTTGCCTCTTGGAGGTCCTCAGCTCAAACCCATCCATCCAGTCAACGTATATTTCCTGAGCACCTACTTTGGCCTGACACCACGTTAACTACTGAGGAACAAGGTCCCTGCCTTCATGGAGCAAACCTCTGGGGCAGGTTGGGAAGGAAGGCAATACGTCAACGAGGAATACATAAAATAATTTCAAAAAGTCAGGGCTACGAACAAAAGGAAAGTACGGTGATGTGGCAGAGAGGCACCATTAGACAGGGTAGTCCAGGAGGGCTTCCTGGAGGAAGTATCTTCTGAGCTCCGACTTGGGTGGAAAAAAAAGAGCCATGTGAAACTGGGGGTAGGGACACAATAGGTGCTCAGAGGAAAAGGTGAAGGGGACTTCTAGTGAACCATGAACCGAATGGGGTATTTTTCTTCCTTCCCTCCCAAAACCCTTCTAAAATGAAAAATAAAATAAAATAAAATAAATAAAATAAAATAAAATAAAATAAAATAAAATAAAATAAAATAAAATACATCTTTAGGGCACAAATTCACGAGGACAAAGAGACAATCACAGGATAAGAGGAATCCACATCATTTTTGAAGCTAGCAAATAAACAGACAAATAGTAACCAACTTAGAGAGTGGAGGAAGGTGAAATCTGGTCTGGAGGAAGGAGGCCAACCCCTGGCCAGACCACCGACCTGACAGACCCTTAGAAACCCTCAGCCTGGGAGGCACCAGGTCCCTCTGGAGGGGGAGGGGTGGGTGGGAATGGAAACAAAACGAGTTAAGAGTTTGTAAAAGGCGCAGTGAGTTATGCCTCCCAACTTCCCAGAGACAAAGGTCATGAGCCTACAGCGTGAAAGGACCCCGAGTGCCCACCTGGACACAAAACAGACAAAGTCAGTCGCTAACTCCCGGCACAAGGAATCCCACAAAACAGAGAACGGAGCCATAAACTAGCACGCGGTGAGCTGGGAACCGTCCTCCCCTAATCACAACAGCTTAAACGCCAGATCCTCAGGGAGCCACAGGGCTTGAGGACATGTGATTGGGCACCTGGGGGAGGAGAGGCCCAGGGATCGGAGTATACGAGCACGGAATCGTCATCTTCCACCCGGGGAGGCTATCAGATACTGTCTAAAACCGAAAAGAAAGACAGAAATGACCATCTGAGCATGGGATGGAGAGATAAGGAAGGAAGCGCTGAACGGGTGTCCGGCAGTCACACTAGCCTATCAGTGGCAGGGGGAGGGGCTTGCTCTGCTGGGGACATCGCAGCGTCCCCAGAGCCCAGAACAGAGCCCGGCACACACCGGATGCTCCCTTCCTGTTTGCCCGTGGTTGGGAACAGGCGGCTGCTGGGTTGTCCTTGTTCTTGCGGGCCTTTCCACACCGTGGACATGCATTGCTTTAAGAAGAATTAAAACTCGACTTGAGGGGAAAATAAACAGGTCGGTCACCCAGAACATAGTTCCAGCAGGAGGGGAGGACAGGAGAAGAAAGACATGAGGTTAGGGGGTCGGCAGGCCCAGGTGGTGGAAGGCCACGATATGGAGGACCTTCAGTCATTCCAGGACACTCTGGCCTGCCTGCCACACACTCCCCAGAAAGGCCACAGGCCCCTCGGCAGAGCCCTGTGCTTGCAGACCCCACCCGGGCTTCCCCTGCTGGGTCCTGTAGCCAGGCCACCGCTGAAGAACCCGGCGCCACTGTTCTTTCTGCTGCCTGCTTTCGGTGACGTCTGCTGTCTGCCGGGCTGTGCCCTGGTCCTCCGCCCAGGGCGGGCTGGGGCAGCAGGGGCTGGTGGTGTCCCGCGTCTCCGGTGGAGGCGGCTCTGCCCCGAAGGGAGGGGACGCGTTGGAGAGGCCCCAGGCCAGGGTGAGCTGCAGGGCAGGCCATAAACGGACACAGGTGCCCACCCAGGGCACCCTGGGCAGGAGAGGCCAATGTGTGGTGTCTGGCTGCCAGCCCAGGCCTTGGCTGGGACACGACCGCAGAACCAAGGGCCACGCTGAGGGACTGGCCGTGGAGAAAACGGGGACAGTGCAGCCGTCCAGCCCGAAGCCAGGCCTGAGATCTGCCCCAGCCAGCACCCTGCCTGGCGCTCAGCATGGCCCTCCTCCCCACAGAGAGGCCTCGGGGGAAGCCTCTTCCTGCCCAGCTGTGCCCTGTCCAGGCCTAGAGCCAAGGCGCTGCCCGCAGCCCTGCACTGGGGGAGCTGTCCTGTGTGAAATGGCTGCCACCCCCAGCCTGCTCTGCCCATCGAATCCTTCGAAACGTTCTGTGTCCAGATCCTTTCCAGCAACCACAGATTTTCCTGATATAAGGGGAGAGAGGGTGTTCAGGTTATCTGACCATCTTTGGAATACTGTCATTTGGAGGGTTGCAAACGTTCTTGGGTGGAAAGAAGAACGTGTCCTGGGGGGAGGCCCCCGTGAAGGACTGAGACTGATTCAGACATCTGGTGGCCAGGCAGCCACGACGCCCCCGGCACGCTGAGACAGTGGCTTCCTTTGCCCTCCTCCTAAGGAGAGATTTGCACTGCCCCAGCTCCAGAGCTTACTGCTTGTGCTTGGGGATGAGAAAGCCAAGAAGTCACAGGAAGGGGGTTCGGTCTTGCGCACTCAGAAGTGCCCCCCCACCTGCCACGCAGTGCTATTCTGTGAATGACTCAAATCTGGGGCTACTGCAGAGGGTGCCGCTGTGATGACCTTGTCCTTAGGGGCTGTGCAGGGACAGGGAAGGAGGGCACCGAGCCACATGCCCCAAATATGGCCTCTTCCGTTGTGGTGGGAACCCTCCCTTCTGCCAGCTGGTCTCCGCCTTGCTTGAACCATGGGGACAGTTTGCTAAAAGTTGCTGCCTGGACCCAGTTGCCCGGTGGGAATGTAGGAAATATTCCCCACAGGTCAGCCAGGGAGATTTCTGGGCAGAGATCACAAGGAACGTGTTTGTTTTCTTTATGCTTTTCTGGCAAACGTTTCTGTAAGAAGCATGTATTATTTTTAATGTATATTAAATGTGTAGTAGTTTGATATGTTAATAAAGCCAATTAATATAATTAATGTTTATTTGATTAAAAAAAATTTTTTAGAGAGCACATGAGAGCAGGGGGAGGATGGGGGGACAGAGGGAAAGAGAGAGTCTTAAGCTTAAGCAGGCTCCACAGTCAGCACAGAACCCGACTTGGGGCTCGATCTCACAACCCTGAGATCGTGACCTGAGCTGAACTCAAGAGTCAGACACTTAAGGGACTGAGCCACCCAGGAGCCCCTATTTGATATTTTAATGTAAACAAACAAAATGTCATCATTCTTTTTAACCCTGCCTGTTCTTTACAACCCAGTCCTGCCTCTTACGTGCAGTCCTCCTAAAATATCCATGCTGACGGCCTCACAAGACTTGACACCATGTTGTGACTCAAAACTCCAGACTCCGGGGGTGTCAGAGGCTGGGGTGTGTGCAGTGGTTTGGGGGAGACAGAGGGTCACAGCCAAAGTTCCCTGGTTCTAATCCAGCCCGGTTCTTCCACAGAGGAGGGGTAAACGGTGCCTCTAGGGTCTGACCTGGGCCGAGTTCCAAGCCAGTGGGACCTCCACAGCCCCCGGCCCCCCCCAGGTCCCAGCAGCTGTGTGTTGAGAAAGGACTGATGGTCAGAGACAGGGAAAGTCACGAAATCCCCCTCCACTTACTTGCTGCTGAGTTTCGAACCCCCCCAACTCAGGGGTGTAGGATAACTATTTTCTCATGCTCACAGCAGGGGGGGCTGGCCAGGCCCCACCTTCGGCCTCAGCTGGAGTCACCTGGAGGCCCCCTCCCTTCGGTGCTGGGCCCCTGGGCCAGGAGGACGGCGGGGCTGGGCACAGCTGGGTCTGTGGACTGGAGCGGCTACACGCAGCCCCCGCGGCCTGTGCTTCCTCAGTCTGGCGGAGGGAGAACCAGGGGAAGTTACGGGGCCCTTTCTGATGCATGTCAGAAGTCGCACAGTATCACTTCCGCCTTACTCCATTGGTCAAAGCAGCCCACCCAGTTGCAAGGACAGGAGACATGGACCCTGCCTCACAACAGGAAGAATGTTGGGGAACTTGCAGCCATTTCTTCAAAAGCTCCACAGCCCTGCGGCACTTTCTCGTGGACAGTGACCCTTTGAAAAGCCACCTACCACACTTCCCAGAGTGTCACCATCTCTTAGGGCAGGGCACCTGCTGGGGACTTCCTCCTCCAGTGAGGACGCTGACACAAGTCCAGATGGGACGGGACTGGGGAACACGGTGGCGGGATCCGAGAAAGATTCAGAGGCCTTCGCGGCTAGCGGGAAGCGGGTGGAGGCCGAGGGAGGAGGCCGGAGTGATGAGGCTTCAAGCCTCCCATGGGTTCAGCAGAAGGGTGCCAATCACAAAGATAACACTGGGCCGGGCAGTAGGTGTGGGAAGAGAAGATAGTGGCCTGGTGGGGAGCACTTTGAGTGGAAGGGGCAGAGAGCCCTCTCATCTTTCTAGGCTGAATGCCATGCCGCCTCCTCCAGGAAGCTTCCCCTGCTGCTCCAGATGGAGTAACTGCTCCCTGCTCTGGGTTCCTGAAAACCCTGTGCTGCCCTCGTCATGACAGATTGGAGCCCACAAGCCCAGACCTAATGCATCTTTGGGTAGCCAGCCTCATCCCAGGGCAAGACGAAGGCACCTCCAGGCTGAGCGGCCTCCCAGCGGGTGGAAACACCACGGATGGCCTACATCCCTCAAAGGGCTGCCAGGAGCCTCTGGGATGGAACTCTGGCTCCTCTGTTCACTAGGGCGTGACGCCAGGCGAGTTATGGGATTTCGTAACTGCTCCGAGAGCCTCAGTTTCCCCTCTGTAAAGAGGAGGCTTTACTGATACTCACTTTAAAGAGTCATGGGGAGGACTAGACTGTACTTAGCACAGAGTCAGAGCTCAGCCAGGGCTTTGCCGTGAAATCAGCCCAGTCCTGAGGCCTGCGGGCCAGTTGCCTCCTGGGTCTTGAGCTGATGTGTGGGTTCCCTTGAAGGATGTGCCTCAGCCAGGTCCTTTCCTTGGGGGTGCCCAGTCTGACCCAAAGACAAACAAGCCATGGGCAGGTGGAGGATGCCTTCCAGGAGCTGGCGGGGAGCCAGATGCAGAGAAGGGCGGGCCCATCCCCGGCCTCTAAGTTACTCCTTAGAGTAACGCCCCGGGTGGTAGAATCAGAGGTGGCTTCCCAGAGGAGTGGGAAATTTCAGTTCCAAAATCAAAAGTGACAAGGCGTGAGAGTGAAAAGCGTCTCCACGCCTGTCCCCCAGCCACCTCGGCGCCCTCCCGGGTCTCAGCCCCTCGTGTGTCTAACAGGGACAAGGCAACATCTACTCTTTTCTCACCACTCTGCACGTATCTTCGTGACTTAACACCCACTTGGACCCTACGTGCCTTTCGTCTCAGCACACGGAGGCAATCTCATCCTTTCTGCACTGCGAAGAATCCGAGGGATTCTCCCACAATGCATTTAGCAGGTCCCCTGCCGAGAGACGTGTGGGTGCCCTCCGGTATTGCCCATCTACAAGGAACATCCTCGGGCAAACATCCTTTCCCACGGTCAGGGGGATCTGAGGAAGGGAGTCCCAGAAGGGGGGTGGCCGGGGCCAAGGGCACGCGCCTCCTAACATAGCCAGGTCCTGCCACAGGGCCCTCCCCGCACTGGGGCCCCGCAGAGTGTCTGAGCCAGCCTGCTCCCACTTAGGAAGATTTTAAAGAATGAGGGCGATGCTTGGGAGGGGGGGCAGTTGGAGAAGCAGCCCCACATGGAGAGGGGTGTGGAGATGGAGCAGCAGTGAGCTTGAAGGGAGAGGGGAGGTGGGGATGGCAGGACGGACTTCCCAGCGGTACTGTGGCCGGCAGGGACGATGCGCACGGACTGTGCCTGGGAGCACAGAACAGCTGGCCACCCAGGTTGGGCAGGACCCGCGGAAGGGACGAGGGCTGTGGGCCCAGTGTGGCCGGGCGGTCAAGCACCCTGGCTGAGGAGACGGCGTGCCTGGCTGCAAAGCCTGCTCTGCCGCTACTGTATCCAGTGAGTCACTGGGTCTCTCCAAGCCTCAGTTTCCTCATCTGTAAAATGGGCCAATAACAGCTGTCCCCAGGGTAGCATAACTCCTGTGGGCCCTGTGCTTGGCACCGACGGGGTGCTAGTAAACAGTGGCTGTTTGCGTCCAGCTGTTCTCAGCTCAGCAGAGAGCGCGAGCTGGGCGGCTGCTGAGTGAGCATGTGCGCACGCGCCCCGGGCGTAGCCGGAGAACCTGCGATTCCCCCTCGGTGCCACCCTTTCTGGGCTGTGGGACTTCGGGCGGCCATATGGGCTCTCCAAGCCTCGGTCGTCTCTTCTGGCAAACGGAAATCAGATCCTGGGTGTTGTGATGAGGCTGAAAGGAGGGAGCACGTCCCTGCCTGCCCAGCACACCGGAGTCAGGGCTGCCGGTGGGAGGTGGGGAGGGATGTGGCTTTGCCCCGGGGGCAGGGCAGGGAGGTCTCCTCCGGGCCACGCTCCCCTCCCAGCAGCAGCCCAGCCAAGCAGCCTCGGCCAGCTGGTTGGTTTTGATAAGTGAATATTGCAAACGACAAACAACACAGAGACGTCCTGGGCTCCCGAGGAGGCCTGGAGGAGGGGGGGTTCCAGCCTGAAGCGACCGCAGGGTTGGGCTTAGAGGCCCAGGGGAGACTCCGGTGGCAGGTGCCGCTGGGAGCTCTGGACTAAGAGGCATGAAGTTTGGTTCTATCCACAAGGACAAAACACAGTAATAAAGCAAGAGTAGTAGTAAGAATAATAATGATAAAAGCACCCACTTATTGAACATTTATGGTGCTACTGAATCCTCAAAACAAGCCCCAAAGAAAATATTTGCAAAACATATCTCTGGTCAAGGGCTTGTCCCCAGAATATACACAGAATCCTCACAACGCAAAACTAAGAAAACAAACAACCCAATAAAAAATGGGCAGAAGATCTGAACAGACACCGCACCAAAGAAGATACACGAATGGCAAAGAAGCACCTGAAAAGATGATAAGCTTCGTTAGTCATTAGGCGAATGCAAATCCAAACCACAGCCCGGTCTACTGCGCACCCATGAGAGTGACTCCGACTTGAAAGACGGCGATTCCGAGCGTCGGCCGGAAAACTCGCTGGTGGGAACGCGCTGGTGTGACCGCTCTGGGGAAGAGCCTCTTATAAAATTAAATACACACCTGCCTAGGAGCCCTTCCACCCCCAAGAGAAATGAAAACCTGCGTGTACACACACACACACACACAGGCACTCTGTGTAGGGCCGCCTGGGTGGCTCAGTCGGTTAAGTGTCCGACTGTTGGTCTCAGCTCGGGTCTTGATCTTGGGGGTCATGAGTTTCAGCCCAATGTTGGGCTCCACGCTGGGCATAGGGCCTACTTTAAAAAAAAGAGAAAAAAACCTGTATGCAAATATTAATAGTAGCTATTTTCTTTGTAACGAAAACCAGGAAAGAACCCAAAAGTCCACAAACTTGTGAATGAAAAACGAACTGCGGTCTATCTGTGCATGGAATAGTCCTCAGCAAGGAAAAAGGACTGCGCGGCAGATACGTGCTGACTCAGAGAAGCCACACGGAAAAGGCGACATCACATGCGAGTCCATTAGGGTGCTGTCCGGAAAAGGCAAACCACAGCGGCACAAACAGACCAGAGGTTGCCAGGGACTTGGGGCGGGAGGGTTAACAGCCAAAGAGCACGCGGAAAATTGGGAGTGAAGGAAATACTCTATGGGATGCTTGTGATGCCGGTTACAGAACTGGATACTTTTGTCAGAGTCATCGGGGCGCCTGGGTGGCTCAGTCGGTTGAGCGGCTGCCTTTGGCTCAGGTCACGATCTGGGGGTCCTGAGATCGAGCCCCGCATGGGGCCTGCTGCTCGGCGGGGAGTCTGCTTCTCCCTCTCCCTCTGCCTGCAGCTCCCCGGCCTCTGCTCAGTGTCTCTCTCTGTCAAATAAATAAATAAAATCTTAAAAAAAAAAAAAAAAAAAAAAGCTTGGGGAGGACCAGGGAAGCCAGGTCAATAAAGATAAAAAGCCCTGAGTAGCACGGGGCGGGGAAGGGTTGGGGGGACCCGATGCTCAGAAGGGTGACGTCATGAGTCCAAGCCTTGTGGCCCCCCGATAGGAGGAGACACCCAGAGAGCTGGGCCGAGTCTGGGGGCCCACAGCAGCCAGGTGGCTCTGGGATTGGGGAAGAGAAGGACTGGACGGGGGAGCAATGGCTCTTTGGGGCAGGCTGGGTGTGTGCAACAGCGGGAGATCCTGAGATTTCTGAGATTTGGGGACTGCAGGGACAGAGGGACATGTGACGGCTCCAACAGTTCACAGGGCAGCGGGTCAGGGGCCTTCTCACACATCACCTCATTAATTCCTCACCCCAAACTATAGCTCAGAGAGGTTAGGTCAGCCTCCCAGGTCACACAGCAAAGCTGGTGGCAGTGCCTGGCCTGTTGACTCCAAAGCCAGTGCTCTCGCTCTAGGTATAGAAGGGTAGACAGGAATCCCTGAGGACCTGCTTCCCTCCCCAACTTGATGTAAAGCTCAGCCAAGTCACTTTCCCCTCTCTAGGCCTCAGTTTCCACCTCTGTAAAATGGGACTCTAATAGAACAATTCTCTAGAGCTCTGGTGGGAGAGAAAGAAAAGACCAGGGGACAGGAAGTGCCCTATTACCACCAGCCCAAGCACCCACTCTCACACTGGCTGAGGAAAACGAATTAGGAAGGTAAATTGGTGGCAAAAAAAAAAAGAGGTTTCTTCCTTCTCCTTGGGCCTCAGTTTCCCCATTTGGCAAGGGGATAATTAAGCTAAATGATAGGTGGCAAACAGGGGGCCATTTCGAGCACCCATATACATTTTTTTTACCCCCAATCTTTATTATGAAACATTTCAAACACTCAAGCAGTTGAAGGCTGGGATGGCCATCCCTAATGCTTCCCTCCCTCTCTGCCTCTCTCTCCCCCCACGTAGACACATTGTTTTCTGAATCGTCTGAGGGTGAGTTACTGCCATCATAACCTTTTGCTCCTAACCCTTCAGCACGAAGAACAGGAACATTCTCACTTGTAACCACGATATGATTATCCCAGCAAAGGAAAAAGCTGTAGTTCTGTCCAATCCATGATCCGTACTCCAGTTACCCCATTATCTCCAACACATCTTTCATGGCTGGAGTTTTTGTTTGAACCAGGATCTCGCCCAGAATGGCTTATTCTGGTTTTGTCTGCTCTTCTCCCCTAATTTTTTTATTTTGAAGAAGTTTACATCTCACTGTGTTCTCTAACCAGTTGCCATCATTTAAACGTAAGAAGACCCCACTTTATTATTTGATTTCCACCCCGTCCTGAAAAACCAGGACAGGTTTCCCACGGGGGACAGTCAGCAGAGCCGGGGTGAGCAGCGCTGCCCCTTTGGACGGGGCGGGAAGGCCCCCTCTGCCACACGCCACACAGCTCCCTTTCGTCAGACACCCAGCCCGGCTGCCTCAATCTCGTAACCTGCCTGGGCCCCACAGCCGCTGCCCTTTGGACCCCGATCTGCTCCGGATGATCTCAGAGACACCGGGTCTTCTCAGGAGGGAGCCATCGTTGCCCTTGGGAAGGTCCTGTCGGTCGCGCCCACCTGGTGGCTCGTCCTCTACTGGGCACGCCAGACTCCGGACTCAGCCTCACCTGGGTTCAAATCCCAGCTCACTACCCACCCCTGAGGAGACTACGGACAGTCCTCAGCCTCCCCAAAGCCCGGTGCCCTCATTTGTATGACCCCCGCGGCCCCGGGTGAGCGTGAGGATTTAATGGGATCGCACGCGGAAGGCACTCAGCACAGAGCCGGAGAGGGGAGCGCTCCAGGGGTGCTGCGGGTAGCCGATGTGTTTTTGGGAAGACAGTTGCAAACGTCGGCAAAAACATCTGTGCAAACGTTCACGTCGATGCAGTGAGAGATTGGAAGTTGACCTAAATGCCCAACAACAGGGAGCTGGTTAATCACTGCGTCCACGAGACAGAAGATTCAGCCGTGGAGACAAAGACGCTATATTTAGAAATGACCCAATTGGCCGTCAGTAAAGGACTGTGTCTAAGAGAATGGTTAGGGTCTTGTCATCTGCTAGTGACATCATGAGATTCCATCAACGGCAAGCTGCACAGCTGTGGAGTGGGGACACTGCTGGGCCCCGGGGACGTCCCAGCAGGTGACACGCCACCCTTCAGGGTTCTGTGCTGATGTGGGGATTAAAAATGGGAAGAAAGAATCTCTACTCGTACGTACTCAGGTGTATGTGTGGGAAGTCTGGACAAAGTCCTAAGAAACAAGTAAATCGCTTGCGCGTGGCTGGCGGGGAACGGGGAGCTTGGAAGCCGCGGGCATCAGGTAGACGGCCGGTTCCCGGTTGCCTGGATGTGCTTTCCTTTAGTGTTTCACACACGTGAACATATTGCCTAGTCAAAAATTAAATGTAAAAACGTTCTTAGGGCGCCTGGGTGGCTCGGTCGGTGAAGGGTCTGCTATCGGCTTGGGTCGTGATCCCAGGCTCCTGGGATCGAGCCCCACGTTGGGCTCCCTGATGGGTGGGGAGTCTGCTTCTCCCTCTCCCTATGCCTCTCACCCCGGCTCGTGCTATCTCTCACTCGTTCTCTCTCTCTCAAATAAATAAATGAAATCTTTGGGGGAAAGAAAAACGTTCTTAAAGAATGAGCTGTGGTTTTCATATATTAACCAAGGAAAATGCTCACAGTATATTGTTAAAAGGAGAAAACCCACTACAAAGCAGTGAATATGATTTGATTACATTTGTGTTAGGAAGAAACGTCTGTGTAGAGAGCTCCAGCCTCTGCCTTTTTCATGACTGTCTTCCAGAAACCAGAACACACAGCAGTGGCTGAAAAACATCGAATGAGCCAGTGAATGAATGAGTGAAGGCCGATGTCTAGAAGGACACACAGCCCACCTGCGAACAGTGGTGGACTTTGGAGGTAGGTTTCGGAGGGGCTTTTACCCTGTTGATATTTTTTGGTGTATTCTGAAACTTTTAAATGAGCCGCCTTGTGCACCTAATCAGGAAAGAAGAACAGTAGAGGCATTAAAAGGAAAAGTGAAGGCTCTGTCCATGGGCGTGGGGGCGGCCGGGGTCCAGATGAGGAAAGGGGGTGGGGGCTCACTGGGAAGAATGTTGGGTTGGCAAGCAGGGCAGGAATCCCACCCACCCTGCCCACACTCATTCCACACAGGCCTGGCAGAGCCGAGGTCCTAGGGGGTCAGCTAGGGCTGCAGGAGTGAGGACGAGGCCCAGAGAAGGCCTGTGACTGGCCTGGGGTCTCCGAGCAGGGTCAGGATGGACGAGCCAGGCCTGCTTGGGTCTCAGCCTCCAACGGCGAGAAGATGGGATGCTTGGTGACGTTACGCGTAGCCCTGAACTCGATTTCACAGATAAGGAAACTGAGGCCCGGGGTAGAGAGCTAGAGGGGCTAGGAGCACAGGTCTGCAGACAGACTGGCTCAGATTCTAAATCTGTCACTTTCAGGAGCCCACTGCTGACAGGCTTAGCACCCCCGGCCCATCACAAAGACACCGTGCTGACTGGAGGAGCGCGCCTAGATGGCCACGTGCTGCATGATTCCATTTCTACGACGTGCTGGAAAAGACGAAACAACAGGGACAGAAAACAAATCAGAGTGGGGTGGGGGAGAGGTTAAAAGGGGCTCAGGGAACTTGGGGGGATGATAAAACGTTCATAACTTGGTTGCCGTGCTAGCTACGGGAGGGTACACATTTCTCAGAGCTATGCGCTGAAAGTCATTTTTACTATATGTAGGCGTGACCTGAAATGTTGAAAATTGTTTTAAAAACCCCAAAATGAAAACCTCCGTCACGATGGGTACATTGACCTTGACTTTACTCTTCAATGTATTTATACATACTGTATATTTGACATTTTCCAGTATTAAAAAGAAAAGCAAAAAACCTAAGACTGCATCCCTGATCTGCTCAAAACCTTCCCATAGCTCCCTCCTGGCTCAGAGGAAAGGCCAAAGGCCTCGCTGTGGTCAGCGAGGACGCTCAGTCTATCCCCCAGGCCCTTCAGCCTCACCTGTCTCCCCAGCTCACTATGCCCCAGCCCCACCGGCCTCAGTGTGTTCTTTAAACACACCTCAGGGCCTTTGCATTGGCTGTCGTCTCTGCCTAGACCGCTTTTCCCCACAACATCTCCTGACTCACTTTCTTACCTCCTTCAAATCATTCATTAAAGGACCCCAAGTCATTAGAGGTGTGTCCTGGCCACCCTGTCTGAAAGTTCCTCCAGAAGCGTTGCCCACGTCCCTCCTGGCTGAATATCTGGGGCATTTGTCTCCATGAGATAGACCATGTATCTATTTCTTTCTTTGCTTATTGTCTCTCCCTCTGCTAGAACGTAAGCTCCTGAAGGGCAAGGACCTTGGTCTGTTTCATTGTGTCCCCTTAGAATAGTGCCTGGCACACAGTAGGTGCTCAATACATATTTGCTAAATGAATTAATGATTGAATAAATGATAACTTACAGATAGACCTGGTCTCCATGTGGCCCCACCAGGTCCCAGCCATAGGGGCTTTAAGCACCCAGGGCTCATCTACGCCAAGACTATTGGGACCCAGATTTACTTTCTAACTTTTGGGGTCACACGTTCTTTCAGCAACGCATCCCCAAGTCCTCCTTCATGGCCAGCATGCTCTGGGTGAAAACATAAAGTAAATCCACTCAGCTTGGTGTATATTAGTTGCTCACTAATTACGTTTTATTGATCTAGTTTTATTGATCTAGTGCCTTCTTTCCCAAATGATTTCTGCAAGTTTTAAAGACCCCAGAAAGCTAATAGACATTAAAAGCTAGGAGAGAAAGAAAGGAGTCAAAACCGCGGAGGATCTTGGGCTCTTCTGCTAGGCCTGGTCTGCACTGGGCTCTGCCAGGGACTCATTCAGAGAGGAATCTCCCCTGGACCCACGTTGACTGGGAAGCATCAGTGAGGGCTTCCTGGAGACGGTGATGTTTGAGCAACAACACAAGCAAAGGCCCAGAGTGGGAAACAGAACGGCCTGTTCATGGAATTTCTAGAAGCAAGTTCTTTGGAGACAAAGAAGTCACCTGAGACATATAGGAGGTCACATCTTGCTTGCTCGGCATTGTAACTGGCCCTGACTCAGCTGAGGTCAAGGCCCCCTCTGGCCCCAGAATCCTCTTCTGTCTCCTTGTACATAATGACTCACTCCTCAGCTTTGTTTTTGTTTCCAAACTCCATGATAACTCTTGTAAAAAAAAAAAAAAAAAGTCGGCTAGGATAGTCTCAGTAAATATATCTGACAAAGGACTCACGACGAAGCTATGAAAAAAATAATAAACCTCCAATAAATCAGAAAGAAGAAAAATGAATGGGCAAAATGCTTAAACAGGTTCTCCACAAAATTGGATATCGAAATGGCCAAGAATCATTTGAAAAAGGCTCAACATCATCAGTCATCAGGAAAATGCAAATTTAAGCCACCCAAAGAACCCTTCACATTCATCAGAATGGCTACAGTGCAAAGGGCGACACCACCAAATGGAACTCTCAAAATTATTGTTAGGATCATAAAATGCTGCAGCCACTTTGGAAGAAGGTCTGACAATTTCTCATAATTTGGTCTCATAAAGGTCTGGCCGTTTCTCTTACACCTTCAGTGAGACCCAGCATTCTTGGTAGCCACCAACAGGAATGCGACAGTAGGGACACCAAAAGAGGGCTCAAGAATGTGTTCAAAAGAGGTGTTCAAGATTTATTCATAATAGTCAAAACCTGAAAGCGACACAAATGCCCACCAAGAGGTGGGCGGATCAGAAATTATGGGGGGGGCGTTGTCTGGCTCAGTCAGTAGAGCATGAGACTCTCAATCTCAGGGTCTTGAGTTCAAGCCCCACATTGGGGGTGGAGTCTACTTAAATTAAATAAATAAAAATAATAAAAATTATGGTATATGCACACAATGGAATACCATTCAGCAATGGAAAATACACAACATGGATGAATGCCATAGATTAAAATGTTGAACGAAAGAAACGGAACGCTACAAAGTGCATACTCTGTGATTCTGTTTATGTGACGTTTTAGGAAAATCAAATTAGTCCAGGACAGCGGTTACCCCAAAGGGTGGGGCGCTGACTGGAAGGGAGCGAGGGAAACACAAGTGCTCTCTACTGTGAGTTGGGTAGCGGTCACGTGGCAATGAACGTCCAGCTTACATCTTAGTAAACAACCGGTAAAAGGCAACCTGCAATCAGGTGTCTGGTAGGCAGCAACGGGTGGGAGGTCCCGCGCCGCTTCAGGGGTGAACCAGATGAGGGTAGAGGGAAGGCAGGTGAAGTCCGCCTTCGGAAAGGAAGTCTGCCAACACCACCACCACCAACCCCCCGCAGTCCTATGAGTCCTAGTTAAAGTCCCTGCCCCTTTTCTGGGACTCAGTTTCCCCATCTCTGGAACGGATCCAGGGGTCTCCAAGGTTTCTTCCTACACTTCCGCCTCTTTGGGGTGAGCTGGCATTTCACCCCTATCCCAAACAAGGCTTCCCGGGATTGTTGCTCCTCACCAGCCACACCTGCATACGGGTGGGAACGTCACCACCAACCCTCCCATTGCTGCTTACGAATCACCGCTGAGCGCCTTGGGCCTCTAGTCCTCATCTGTGTAATGGAGTCAAGCATACCTATTTCTCAGGCGTGCGCTGAGAATTCTCACCGAGCTCAGTGAGTCCTTACTGAGCGCTCCCCGTAGCTTACCAGGGCTTGGCTTTGCACAAGCTGTGCACACAGCAAGTGCTTAATAAATGGTGGCTTCCAGAGGATGATGAGAACTCCTCATAGGTCGTTACATCTTTTTGAGAACGGGTCCGTGGAGGGGGGGGGGGCGGGCCAAAGTTGCCTGTGGGTCAAACGCAAGAGGGAAAAGTGTCCCTGACGCGAATGCGGCTCGCGTTGTTTTGTTGGGAGCGACTAGGGGAACGCGGCCAGGGAGGCGCACTGCCCCTTTAAGAGTCGAATGGAATGTATCAAAACAAAAAGGTCGCGCGCCCACTGGCTGCGCGCCGCACGTGACCTCACAGCTGATTTCCTGGCCCCCCTCCTTTTTTTTTGTTGCTGCCGCCGCCGCGGCCGCCGCCGAGTGTCAGTTTCTGCGCCGCCGCCTGCGGTCTCCCGGCCGCGGGCTGCCGGCCGCCCCGCGCCCCCGTCCCCGCCGCCGCCACCGCCGCCGCCGCGGGCCCGCGCGCCTCTCCGCGCGCCCGGCTCCGCCGAGCCGGCGCGGGCCGCGGCTCCTAGCGGCCGCTGCCCGGCGCTGCCCGGCGCGCAGATGGCGCACTCGGCGGCCGCCGTGCCGCTGGGCGCGCTGGAGCAGGGCTGCCCCATCCGCGTGGAGCACGACCGCCGGCGCCGCCAGTTCACCGTCCGGCTCAACGGTAACGCGGCGTCCGGCCCGCCCCCGCCTTTTGTCTGCGAGCGAGCGGGGCCCGCCGAGGCCGCCCCCTAGCTGGGGCGCGCGCCCCCGGCCCGCAGCCCGGGAGGGGCTTCGCGAGCGCGCGCCGCGGGGTGGCCTCGGCGGCCGCCGCTCCGGTGCCGCTCCGCCCAGCGCTCGGGGAGCAGGCCGGGGCCGCGCTCGCGGGCTAGGTGGGGGCGCGGCCGACTCGCGGGGCTGGGAGGAGCGGGCTGCCCGGGAGAGGCGTGTCCAGGCGGAGCACCGCGGGCAGGCGGGCAGGGGACCCCCGGGGAAGGCAGAGGTAGGAGTAGGGTCAGCTCTCGTGTCCTCTGCTGCCAGCACCGGGCTTCAGGCCGCAGGGGACCCGCAGGGGACCCGCTCAAGCGCGGCAGTTTTCCGTGTTGGACACCCCCTGAGGGCTGCTGTTGGAGATCCTGGAGAGTGGGTCAAGGGTGACCGCCTCCCTTTCCCCGGGTGTTAAATGGCTTCTTGCCGCCCCTGGGAACTTTAGCTTTTCTGCACGGGGGTAGTTGGGGGAATCTTCCGGGGCTGAGGGAGACCAGGGTGTCTGCCTCAGTGGGGACTATGGCTGGGAAGGTGTCACTATCAGCCCTGTTGGCTCTGAGACTTTGGCCAAGTTGCCTCATCTCTGTGCCCCAGTTTCTCCATCTGGGCAATGGGAGTAACACCAGTGCACACCTGTCCCCTGCTTGTAGGGATGAAATGCTGTCCTGAGGGTAAAGAAGGCTTAGAATACCGCTAGCAGCCCATAGCAAGAGCTACTCTACAGACCGATGGTTGTTTTTAAAACCAGAAAGCAGAGTCAAGTCTTCATTTTCTGTAAAGAAAGTTTCTCGGGGCTGGGGTTGGGGCATGGACGTTTCTCGGGCCCCACCACATCCCTGTTACAACCTCCCTGTGATGGGGGCATTTTCACCTCACGTTACGGATGAGTAGATTGAGGTTTGAACCCTAGCGAAGGAGTGACTTGCCCCGCATCACAAAGTCCCAGACCTCAGACCTGGGCCCAGCTGACCCTACACAGCGTTCTTTCCACGTGGACGCAAGTCCTTCCACCGCCATGCTGCTCGCCGCGGCCCAGCTGGCCTTGACACTCAGGGCTGGCCATTCTTGTGGGGAGGGTCCTTGTGGTTTTTCAGATCTTCTTTCCTGAGGTTCCAGAGAGGCCTCTGGTTCCCTCGGGGGCCCAAGAGGCTCCTTTATACATTCACAGGGACAGAAGAAAAAGGGAATGTTTGGGGTTTTCCTTTTTTGTTTTGTTTTGTTTGGTTTGGTTTTTTGCGAATCAGTACAGCCAGAGGACACCACCCCTCTAACTGGCTGTGGTCAAGGCTGGACATCCTCACCATATTTCTAAACTTGTCTCCTTCCCTTCCTCAAGTGGCTAACTATAAAATGGACTGGGGATCCCCCAGCCCAGCCCAGGGAGGAGTGGGGGGCCGCCAGCTTCTCTCTAGCCTGGAAGGTGGGGTCCGGCTGTGCGTATGGGGCGTGGGGGGAGATCATCTGTGTCGGGGCCCAGTCCGGCCTCGGCTGGGGAGGGGAACAGCGTGGCACAGAGTCTGCGGAACTACAGGGCAAGGCCTGGAGACTGGCTCCTTGTAGCCATTGGGAGAGGTGAGTGCTTGGGCTGAGAGCAGAGCAGCCCCAGGGCTCCGGGGCCATCCCCCTGGCAGGGCTGTGCTGAGAAGCTTCCAGCAAGCTCTTGCTGTGCGTGAGGGCACAGCTGGGGCAGCTGCGTTGCAGTCCCTGTGTCCCAGGCAGGCCGTGGGCATGCGAGGGAGGGGTGAGGGGAAACGGCTCTTCCTGTTGTACAGATGAGGGTACCGAGACGCAGGGAAGTGACCGAGTGGCTCAGGGTCCTGTACCTTGGAGGTGGAAGAACTGGGATTCACTCCGCAAGCCCTTAACTGCACACCTGCTGTGTGCCAGGCATTGCTCTAGGTGCTGAGTACTCGTGGACAGACAGTCTAGAAGGACGTGGACACTAAGGAAGGTGTAAAGTGTCCTAGAAAGCAAGGGCCTGGTGAGAAGACAGCAGGGCAGCAGAAAGACATGTCGGGAAAGGGCTGCTGTTTAGAATCAGGTGTCCCGGAGGGCCGCTCTGGGAAGGGGCCAGTTAAGTAAAGACCTAAAAGAGACAAGGAAGGGAGAGCTCCAGCGGGAAGAGCACTCCGAGGGGAAGCAGCAGCAGCAGCAAAGGCCCTGTGGTTGCCCGGCGTGAGTCCAGGGCGGTAGAGACTGGAGTAATGGAGAAGGGAGGGTTGGAGGATCGCAGCAGATACGCTCAAGAGGTCGGGGGGGGCGGTGATACGGGGGCCACGGAAGCCGTAGTGAGGACTTGGCTTTGACTCCCTGCGAGGTGGGTGCCTCGGAGGGTCCTGAGCAGAGGCTGGGTGGTGTCCCGGGCTCCGTCTGGCCGCGCCAGGGGAGCAGCCTGTGTGGGGCAAGGCGGAAGCAGGGAGTTAGCTACTGCACTGGTCCGGACGTCGTGAGCAGGGCGGCGGAGACATGGCCGGTCCCGGACAGACGGAGAAGGACGTGTGCATGGCTCTTACTGACGTGGCGTGTGAGGCGATGCTGCAGCCCAGGCCTGTCGCCCCCATCTCACGTTCGGAAACACTAGCTTGTATGTCATCATTTCGTAGGCGGGGAGACCAGGGCCCACAGCCAGTGGCATCTAAGCCAGAACTGAGCCCCCACCCCTGGGCGGTCCCTTCCTTGACCTTCCCTCTCTGCTCGCAGCCAGGACTGACTGTCCACGTGCCGCAGGGAGGAGGGTCGTCTGGGGGTCCTAGGATCCTGGTGGTTTCCACTTCCTTCCTGACCCCCATTTTGCAGATGGGAAGACTGAGGCCCCAGAGGGTTAGCGGGTACCTCTGGCCTCCGTCGGCACCCTCGAAGGCCGCAGGACTGAAAGCGAAGCACCGAGTCCCATGGCATTCAGATCCCAATCCTGGATTTGAGGCCTGACTCCATGTTGCCACCCCACAGTGTCCCGTGACCCTTGGAGCAGTGTTGCTGAGCAGGGAGGGTGGGAGAGGACGCGTGGTGTGGCGAGGGGCCTCGCCCGCTGTGTGGAGGGACTTCCCTGGGTAGCCCCAGGCCCTGCCCTCAGTGCCTCCTGGCTGCAGCCCCTTTGTCAAAGCCACCTCCGAGCCACTGGTGTCGCCCCTCCCAGGGGCCCGCGTTCTGGCTTTGCCTCCCCTTCAGTGTCCTGATCTGTACCATGGGGTTTGGATCCACTGGCCCTCCTCTCAGGCCTGGCTTGGCCAGAGCAGGGATCGTGTCCCTCTGCAGAGATCCCACGTCTCCCACCCAGAATCGCAGCTCCTCTTTCTCCACCTGCCAGGGCAGACAATCTCTTGGTGACCGCGTCTCCTGGTAGCTTCCCGGGGACTTCGGTCCTGAGTTGGGGCTGGGTGGAGGGTACCGGAGTGGAGAAACCCAGGGCAGGCCCCCTCCCCCCCCGCCGAGCGGAGCAGCTTTCCCTTTTCTCAAAACTAGTTCCAGTTCACGGTCTCGAGGCGATTCTGAGGTCCAGGAGGGTGGCAGCGATGGTCCCAGGCAGGACAGGTAAGGGCTTGGACGCAGAGGTGTCAGGACTGGCCTGAGGTCACCTGGCAGAGCCGGGACTGGAACTCAGAGCTCCAGCCTGCCCTGGGCTTGTCCCTGTGCCCCCGATGGCAAGCACTGACCCCCTTGCTGTGAGGCTCGGAGTGCTTGACAGCTCACGAAGCCCGTCCAGATAAGGGCCTAGGGCCTGAGCAGGCGACCAGCACAGCGCGGCAAAGGCTGGGGGGTCGGGAGCTGTCTGTGTGTGAGGACAGCAAGGCCAGTGTGGCTGGACCCGGGCCCCCGCAGAGGCCACACAGGATCCAGTGGCCGGATGCAGGGAAGCCAGCAAGGCAGCCGGAAGGGGGTGCCCGCGGAGATGGGCGCGGCGGCCAGATTCCAGGCACGTTTCGAAGGTTATGTCCGTGCACTGCTGAAGGGTCAGAGCAGCGTGTGAGAGGAAGGCAAGGCGTGGAGGACCTCGTTGATCTTGGCCTGAGTCACGGGAGGCTGGCCCTTTCCTGGGGCGCTCCAGACCAGTTTGGTGGGGTAGGGGTGGACTGGGCCGGGTCAGGTGTCGGTGGCTGGGACAAGGTGACCTTCGCTGCCCCTCTAAGGCCGAGGTGGGTGCCCGGCCATAGGCCAGGTGTGCCAAGATAGTCCGCTAGGGGCCTGGGTCCTGCCCAGCCTAGAGTGCTGCGGCCTGGCCAGTTGGGGGGGTTCACCATGGAGCTTTCTCCCTCACACGGGTGACCCCAGATGCCTCTTTGTACCTCTTTCAGCCAGCAAACTCTGAGCTCAGCCCCACATGCTGCCAGGCTGTGTAACTGCCTCTTGGAGCCTCAGTTTCCCCATCTGTAAACAGGGCTGTAAGAATCTTACCCACTTTGCAAGACGGTGGTGACGAATAGTGTGTGGAGAGAGCCGAGCACAGGACTGCCCGTGGCAGGGCCCCACGGGTGTGAGCTGCCTGTCATCTCCCCAAAGGCCAGCCCGTGAACGCCAGGACCCCAACATGGCTTCCTACTGCTCTCTGTCCCTCATTCGGGTTCAGCCCCGCCCACTCACTGATCCTTGAACATTCCACCTCAGGGCCTTTGCACGTGCTCTTCTTGGCACCGGACAGCTCATCCCCTGCATCTCCTTTGAGATCGGATCGTTCACGTCCTCCAGGTCGTTGCTCAAAAGAGGCCTCCCTGTAGACGCCATGTAAGATGGCAGCCCCCTGCCTTCTCTGCTGTATCCCAGCTTATCACCTTCGAGTTTCTACTATTACAATGGTATTGTTTATCTGTCTCCCTCCCTGAAGGAAGGTGGAGTCAGTTTTCTTCAGGGCTGCAGGCACAGCGCTCCAAACCCTGCCCAGCACATAGTAGGCCTTCCGTGAGTTTTGGGTCCTTAAATGGCCAGGGCAGACAGGCCGCAGCTCCTTCAGTGACTGGTGACCAGCTCAGGCCCAAAATAGCCTCCCGATCTCTGCTCTCCCCTACTGGGTGAGCCGAATTCACTCCCCGGTACAGACGCGGGAGCCAAGAGCCAAGTCCCATGCCACCCAGTGGGGGCAGGTGGCCGTCACTCGGCCTGCAGAGAGGGGGAGACGTTGGGGATCCCGAGGTGTGGGGAGGAGGCGGGACTGGGGCCACCCGCGCTGGGGCCAAGAAGGGAAAAGGGCATTCCAGACAGAAGAAACTGCGGAGGCAAAGGCCTGGAGGCAGGGGGTAGGAGGCGTGTTGAGGTGGGGCTGAGGGTCGGGAGGGAGGCCTGGGTACCTGCTTCACCTGGTACTTGCTGTGGTCCTTGGGTCTGTGGAGCTCAGTTTCCCCATCTGGAAATGGGCAGATGAATTACAGCCTCCTCCTGGAGCTCTGGGGAGAAACAGAAAGCCTCCCACGTGGGATGAGAGCCTGTTGCCATGTCCGATTTGCTGTGAGACCCTGGTCTGGTCATTGATATCTCTTGGCCTGTCAGCCCTCCACACTCACCACGGGCTGGGAGCCCAGGCAGCAATGAGGAGCGAATTCTCTCGGATGCTTTGAAGTTAAAACACATGAGAGATTATTTGCTTTAAAAATTAAAGAAAGACACTTGGCATTGACGTGCTTCCTTTTAGAACTGGTGAATGTGGTTTTTTTTTTTTCCTTCTTTTTTTAAGATTTTATTTATTTATCTGACAGAGAGACAGCCAGCGAGAGAGGGAACACAAGCAGGGGGAGTGGGAGAGGGAGAAGCAGGCTCATAGCGGAGGAGCCCGATGCGGGACTCGATCCTAGTACTCTGGGATCATGACCTGAGCCGAAGGCAGATGCTTAACGACTGAGCCACCCAGGCGCCCCTGAATTGTGTTTTCTAACCTCAGGGCCTTTCCATCGACCGAGTCCTCAGCCCGTCCCTCCCTCAGCTACCCCCTCAACTCCGAGGTTTTCTTGGAGGGATCTCCGCAGACTGCCCCTGGCTAAATGGCCCCCTCTCACCCCCAACCCGCTTTATTTGTCCCTCGTACACTTACAGTGGCCTGAAACGATGGACCGTGGAGTCGTCCCGAACCCGTCTCTCTCCCTCACCGCGGCCAGGTCGCCGGCAAGTCCTGCCGCTAAACCTTCACAACACTGAGTCCGACTTCTTCCCGAACCCCCCTGCCTCTACCCACGTCCGCGTCCCCATCGTCACTCACATGGGCCAGTGCAGCGGCCGTCTTATTGGTCTCCCTTCATCTGTCCCGGGTCTGTTCTCGTGGCAGCCAGATGGGTCCTGTGAAATCCCAGTCACCTCGGGTCCCTCCTCTGTCAAGCACCCTCCTGTGGCTCCCAGTTCACAGTGACTTAAAGTCTCTGCAGCACCTGGTCCTGTTACATCCCTGCCCTCAGCACCCCCCACCCTCCCCTTTGCCCACGCTGCTTGCCACCCCAGCCTCCTCACTGTCCCTCAAACCCATCAGACCCACGCCTGCCTCAGAGCCTTTTCACTGGCTGTTCCCTCTGCCAAAACACAGTTCCCGGAGACATCCCACGGATGACTCCCTCTGCTGCTTCCTGTTTCTACGCAGCACGCCCTCCGTCCCTGCCCCACCCCTGCAAGCTAATTAACTTGCTTTTCTTGTTTACCCTCTGTCTCCCCTTCTACAGGCAAGGCTCTGTCTGGCTTGTTTGCAGCTGAGTCCCAGCACCAGAAACAGTGCCTGGGGCTCTGCAAACATCTGTCGAATGGAACGGATGGATACAGGGCTGAAGGGACAGATGGACAGATAGGGTGGCTGGCTGGGTGGATGACGTGTGCTGAGAGGGGTTACCAGAGCAAAGGCTCACGTGCTCCTGTGTTCCAGGCACTGCTCTTAGCGTTGTGTAGACATGACCTCACTCGGTCCTCTCAACGCGATGAGGAATGCTTTATTATATGCCCCCGTTTATGGGTAAGGAAACTGAGGCACAGAGAGGTCATTCCAGGTCCAACCCCGGCACCCTGGCTCCAGACTCCCATCCCTGCATCTGCGTGACTTAAGCCCCAAGCGTGTCCCGGGCCTCACCTGTTGGCCGTCCTCCCTCCGCAGGATGTCACGACCGGGCCGTCCTGCTCTACGAGTATGTGGGCAAGCGGATTGTGGACCTGCAGCACACCGAGGTCCCCGACGCCTACCGCGGGCGCGGCATCGCCAAGCACCTGGCTAAGGTAGGGGGAGGGGGTGCCGCCCTCTCGCTCGGCTCAACCGTGGCCCTGGGGGGCCGGCCCGGGCCTGTGTCGTGGCCAGAGTGCGGACGGCGTCACCTTGCCAGCAGGCTACAGCCGGGAGCGGGCGGCTGTCCGGCAGCGCTCTGCCCTCCCCCGGCTCCTCTGCGGTGGCGGGTCTGGGCCCGGGCCCGGGGTTGTGTGGAGCTAGGCCCCCGGGGCCACAGACACCTGCTGTAAGTTAGCGGCTTGCTGGCCGGGCCCGGCCCCTACGTGATAGGTGCTCAGTAAAGTTCCTGAACGAACAGGTAGAGGACTGTCCGAGCACAGCGGCTTGCGTCCCATTGTGCCCCTGAGCCCTGCGTCCCCAGAGCCCAGGCCGGCTGGAGAGCAGGTGCGGGCTTCCTGCGGGGAACTGCAGCCCAGAACAGAGGCTGGCCTTCCGTTCGTGGTCCTGAGCCGTTCGTGACCACAGCTCCCATGGTCTTCCCTCTGGCTGCCCTGCCCACCTGCTCCCCCACCTCGGGGCTGTGTTCCTCTCCCCCTCCCCTCTCCTCATCTGGCTGCCGCCGCCAGGGCCAGCAGCTCGTGCCCGGGCTTGTAGACACAGCTGGCTCTTCCTGAGCGGGCCCGGCCTCCGCGCTGCCCTGTGGGGCTTGTCCCGTGCTGCCTCGGAGGAAACTCTGAGAGTCACTGACCCGGGTAGGGGGGAGGCGGGCCGTGGAGCTGGGTGCACCCCTCCCTAATGCTGGGGAGCCTTGGCAGCCGTGGGATCTTCTGGATGCCCCCGTCCGTGGCTCCCGTGAGCCCTGCCTGCTGAGGGCACGGAGGCGTTCACCATGTGGCCTCTGATGGCTGCCTTCGTGGGCCTTCCGTTTCTTTTTCTGTGAAATGGGAGGAGAGACTGGAATCCGGTCCCTCGAGGGTCTCGGGCTGTGAGCCCTGAGATGGGGTGTGGACAGGGAGGCGCAGCGAGGCCTGCTCAGGGGTGTGGAGCTGGCGGTTCACACGGGCTGTAAGCACAGGGTCCCTGGTAGGTGCTCAGTAAGTGCTCCTCCTCTCTCATCAGACCAGCCAGCCCCACCCAGGCTGTCCTCCACTTTGTTTCGGCAGACACTTATTAAACACCAGCTGTATGCAGGACATCCTGCAAGGCACTGGGGGTAGGGGGCCTGCCCTCGCTCGCTGTCTCCTGAGCCCTTGGTGAGAACAACCACAGCCGTGATGAAGGCCGCCCTTCATCGCTGGCACCCTCATCGCTTCTCCACCCCCCCCCCGCCATCCGCTTCGGGAGCCTTGTCATAATAACTAAGCGTGACCTCTGCTACATGCAGGGAGCCCTGGGGCGCCCCTGACGCAGACAGACGGTGAGGTTCCAGGACAAGGCATCAAAGGAGCGGCCACGTGAAGATGCGGGAGGAAGAGCTGTAGGCCTTGCGGGCACAGAGGCCCTGAGATTGGATGGGGTGGGCGCGGTGGCCGCCAGGCCTCGTGGTGGGGGGGGTGCGGGACAGGTGAGACACGGCGCGGGGCCAGGGGTTCTTTGGTTTAGTGCCTGCTTGCTGCCCTTCTAGATGCACAGAGCCGTGGCCACACTGCCGCTGGGTTCGCCGGGCTGCCCGTGTGCACACTGCCCTCCCGGGGCCCTGGGACCCAATCCTGGCTTATCCGCCGCCGTGTCGTGCGGCCCCGGGCAGCTCACCCGAGCTTTCTGCCTTGGTCGCCCCCACTGCAAAAGCAGGGCAGCGGCGGCACCTGCCTCATGCTGTGGCCGGCGGCTAGGAACGGTGGCGTGGCCGCCAGCTGCCGCCCTTGGAGGGAGGAGTCCGGGAAGGCGTGGGGGCGGGGCCGTGGGCTGCAGGCACTGACCGCGCCTCTCTCTGCCCGGCCGCAGGCTGCGCTGGACTTTGTAGTGGAGGAGGACCTGAAGGCCCATCTCACGTGCTGGTACCTCCAGAAGTACGTCAAGGAGAACCCACTGCCACAGTACCTGGAGCGCCTCCAGCCATAACCCCGGCCGCGGGCAGGAGCCCCCCGCGCCAGCCCTCTCCTCGCGGCCTTCGCCCAGCCCTCCGCCTGCTCTCAGGAAACCTGCTCCCCCCGGGGGCGGACTCAGAGTTAGTTTTGTAAGGACGCTCAGCTCATCGGGGGCCCCGGAGGCTGCCGGCCTACGACGGGCAGTGGTCCAGCTACTGTGGTGAAGGGGAGGCCGGGCAGCCGAGGTCGCGGCGTTTCCTGCTCTGCAAACACCGGCTGGCTGGCTCCTCGGAAGGCCACCCCCGCCTTTCGTGGGGGGGCCTGCGGGGGCCGGCGGCCCGGACGGCAGGGTGGCCTGTCTGGGTCCCGCCTGCTGGTCCCTGCTCTGCGATCAGCAGGAGGGCTGATGCGGGGCCCCCTGTGCCATCACCTAGGGCTGTGTCCTTCGTGCCGACAGGAGGGCATTCCCCAAGTGGAGAGCAGCAATAAGAAACCTCGCGTCCACTTCCCGGGGCCGTGGCACCGCGCCACGGCTGCCGCCGCCGGCCTGCTCTCCGTCCAGCTTCTGCGCCCGGCGCTGGGGTCGGGCCGAGGCGAGGGGCAGCCCTCCTCGTGGGCAGAGCCTGGAATGCGTGGACGGGGTGCCCACCGCGGCTCGACCGTGCACACGTGAGCACACATGCACGCACACACACGCATATGCACACACACGGGACACTACGTGCAGGGCTGTGCGTCAGTGGCGTGACGATGGAGGGAGCGCTGGGTGTTCTCTCCTTGGTACCTGCTCCCTTAATCCCTCCTCTGTCAGCTCTGCGGGAAGTTGAAGTCCCCGTCCCCTGTGGCCGCCCTCCTGTTTGCCCCGTCTGCCTGGAGCCAGGCCCAGGTGCAGCCCGGGCACCAAGCCCTGGGAACCCCCCTTCCGCCGGCCTCCTGGCCACCCTATGGGTGGGCTTTGTCACAGAGGACCCGTTGGAGCTCAGGTGGGAGGGGGCACACTGTCCTCACAAAACCATCCTCAGCCCCAAGGGGGAGAAACATTTCTAGAGAGGGATTTCCTTTGTGGACATCGGACGTCAGAGCACCTTTCCGTTTCATGGCAGGCTTCTGGCTGGCCTGTTCTGTTGCCTGGCTGGGCTCCCAGGGTCCCTCCCAGACCATCTCTCCTGGCAACGGCCTGGGAGGTGCACACAGCACCCTTCCTTCCGCAGGCTTTATGAGCTGCTGAGGGCTCGGTCCTGACCTCCTGTGCCCTCCTTCCTGCAAGGGTCAAATCCATGCCTGCCTCTGTGTGGGGCTGGAGGGCGACCCTGGAGTCAGAGTCCCTTTGGGGCTGAGACATCGGCTAACAGCACATCCCTGGGGGTACCGTGTTGCTCCAGGCCTCGGGCTGGGGGCGGGCTTGGGGGGGTGTGTGTGCTGGGGGGACTGCTCGCCACGGTGACCCCTCCCTTTCTCTGACTTGTGGTAGCGGGCCTCGGCCTGTGGTTGTCCCACTTACCTCTTTGCTCCCGGTCTCGGCACCGAGCTCACCACAACCACCGCAGCAGCTCAGGAGCCCCGCAGACGTTGGCACAGACCCCTTCCCCCCCAGCGGCAGGAACGTCTAAATCAGGGTGTGCATGGAGTGCCCGGCAGCCTGCCCACGGGGGTCCCTGAGCCCCAGAGAGGCACTGTCCTCGGCACCCCCCACCCCCTCCCATGTGCTCGCTCCGAGCCCCACTCCGGCCTCTAAGGATCCCCCCTCACCCGCGAGGACTGAGGGCACCCCTCGCCTTCCCACCGTGCTCCTCAGTTCTGTTTGCAAAGGGCTATCGCAAGGAGCCGGAGAAGCCCCCAGGCCTCTCCTGTGCTGGGAGTCCGCGGTGGGAGGAACTCTGGCAGGAAGTAGGTTCAGCCGAGTCCCCTCCAAGGCTGGGGGTGTCCTATCCCTGGCGCAGCTCAAGGGAAGAGTGGGTCGTAGGCCCAAGAGTAGACGGATGGGCCAGTCTGGGGTCCGGGCCTTCTCCCTCCGACTCCTGGGGCAGGGGGGTTATGGGTCCCCTTCCGCTCCCTCCCCTCATCCACACATGTCTCCCCAAGGTCAAACAGCCTCCGTCATGAAAACTGCCCAGTAGCTGAGAAAACTGGTGCTGTTTCCCCCTGGCCTACAGGGTGACGTGAACGTGCTCCAGGAGACCACTTGGCTCCAGGGCCCTCCCAGTCCAGCCATGGCAGGGAGCCCTACGGCAGTAGCACACAGGACCCCGGGGAGGCCCCCGGGGCAAGCAGGGCCAACGGGAGCCAAGAGCCAGGTGGCATTGAGAGAGCAGCCCTGTCCCGGTCCTCCATGTGTCCCAGCCCGAACCCGTGTTCCTAACCGCAGGGGACACGCCACACCTGGCCAGCATACACACAAAACACTTAGTACTTGAACCAGGAGACATGCAGGGTCTCAGGAACAGCTTGTCCCCAGTCCCCGCGGGAGCCACCTGGAGCCTCCTGGCCCCCGGCCGCCTTAAAGTGACACACGCTGCCCCCGGCAGCGGCCAGCCTGCCCTCAGTCTTCAGCAGAGCCTCGAGGCAGCAACAGCCTGCTCTCCGAGGCTGGGACCCTGGTCTGCAGCAGACGCAGCCCCGGAGCGCCCAGCCCACCTCCCCGGCCTGCCCCCCGCCCCGCCTCGCCCCTGGGTGCTGCTCCAGCCTCGCCCGCACCCGTCCGGGGTGCTCCAGGAGCCCTTCCTGGGCAGGCAGGTTGCGTGGGCCGGTTCCGCCCGCAGGGGCAGGGGGACGCTCGGGGATCCCACCGTGGCGCCCCCCTTCCAGGAGATTGCCCCAAAGGCCCTGCGCTCTCCTGCCGTGTCTCGCTCGGGGGAGGGGGGTTCCTTCTCTTGCCGGTGAAAATAGGTGGTAACTCATGTGCCTTTCCTACTCAGGACCTGTTCCAGGTGGTGTCTGGGCCAAGGCCGGTCTCCAGACCCGCTCCCTTCGTTACTTTTCAAACTCCTGAACAGATTGCATGGCGTACATTTCAATAAAAGGTGTGACCTAGTGTGCTGGCTGCAGGACTGCTTCTAGAAGCCGCACGGCGGGCACTCGGGCCCGGGGCTCTTCTCCCCCACCCGGTCCTGCGCCATCCCCACGGCAGTCTGATCACTGGCCCCCCTTTTACCGAGGAGGAAAGTTCAGGAGCCGTGGGGTGTGAGGAGGGAGGGGAGAGGGCAGGCTGGGCAGGTGCTCGCCATTCCTCTGTCCCAGGCCCCGGTGTTCAGCCTCTTATCTAATGGACAGCGAAGCCCCCGTTTTCCGGTAGGGAAGGCGAGGCTCTGACAGGCACCCAGAGCTTGGCTGAGGTCTCCCAGCAAGAGCGCAGTGGCGTCCGGATCTGGGGACTTGGCCATCCTTTCCCATGTCACAGCTCCCACCTCCTGAGGCCGCAGCCGCGCTGTCAGCACCGGGCCTGCCGAGCAGCCGGATGGGGTTTGCCAGCAAGACACTGTGATGTCCTGTCACGTCTCCTCGGCTACTGCTCTAAGACTGTCCCTCTCCCCACTAAAGAGCCTTCCCCGGCGCTTCTGGTCCCCCGGAGAAAGGAGGCTCCCATGCAACCCCATGGGGACAGCCAGGCACTGCACTCGAGGGCCGTGTGGCCACATCCCACGTCTGTCCCACTCCCTGCCCCCCACCAGACGGCTCAGGGAGGGAGGGACCCCTGAATGGGAGTTTTCCTAGTTCCCACTCGGGATCACGGTGCCACCCCGAACAGAAAAAGAAGAGGAAGGCCCTTCAAAATCTTGTCCAGCCTGGTGTCATGGCAGTGCCATGAGATCCCAGGTCTCAGGCCGATTTTACAGATGAGGAAACAGGCCCAGAATGGGGGAGTCCCTAGGCTGCAGCCCACATAGCTAGGGAGCAAGAGCCGCAGAATCCACACCCAGTCCCCGCCCTCTTTATAAGACGGTGCTGGGCTCGGGGGCCCTGGGTCTTAATGTCCACTCTAGGGGACAGATGGTCTCCGAGAGCAACACACCTGACTTCTGACAACTCTGCTCCTTTGGAAGGAGGCGTGTTCTGGCTCAAGCTACCAGGTACAGAGCTAGGCCGGGGGGCCTGCTGGCCAGGAGAGGACGACATCCTGCGTGCACCTGGGGCGTGGCGGGGACTAGGAGGGAGCAGCCAAGCATTCATTGGCTCATGTTGTTCCTTCCTCTGGGCTGGCTTCTCGGCTTTGCCCAAGTCCACACGAATGTCCCCTCTGCTATTCTCAGGGTGCCGCTCCTTCCGAATCAGCGCCCTGAGCTCCCCACCAGCGTCTGGTTGTCACGCGGCCCCCAGCATTTTCCAGCTCCGGGCTCCAGCGTCCCTGTCTCGTCCCACAGCCGCAGGGCGTGACAGCGAGGTGTCCCTGGCTGCGGAGGACACTCCCCGGCCTGGAGCCGAGTCTTCGGCTTTCTCTTGCTGACCCCGGTGCAGCCCCAGCATCCAGCCCACGCCGGAGCATTTGTATCTGTCGCGTCCCGGTGACCGGGGACAGCGGCCGGCGGCTCTCCAAGCCCTGCTTTCAGGGTGCGCCTCCACCCCGCACTGAAACTGGGGGAGATGTCCAGCAGCAGTTTTGACCGTCCACGGGCCCCTTCCCCCGGGGGGCAGTGAGGTCATGACTGTGCCCCAGCCCAGTCCGGTCACACAAGCCAGCCCGGGCTCCTGTGTTGGAGGGACCGTTCTTCGGAGGCCGTCGCTGAGACCAGGAACGACGTCAGTCATGGTAGAGTCTGCGTCAGGTGCGGCAAAGAGACGGGATTTAGTGCGGGGCACTGGGGGAGACGAGCAGGTGTGAGGAGATGACCCAAATGTTAGTACGTGTGGGAGGCTGCGGTGCCACGCCTGGGGCACGAGGTGTCCCCGGAAGCCACGACCGCTGGGCCACCGCTAGGACTCCGCTACCTGAACAAAACCCCAGGGTGGGTGCCCTCCCGTCCCTGCTGCCACGGCTGCTAAAAACACCCCAGATCCAGAAACTCGCCTTCACCGTCGTCTAGGCTCGCGCCAGTGCCCCCCCACCCTGGGCAGAAGTTAACAGGCCGCCCGGCGCGGAGGGCTCCGGGACATGTGGCTTGCCGGTGTGACCCGGGGGAGGAAGGCACGCGGATGCCCCCAGACGAGTAGCGGGATAGAATACTGTTGCCAGCGAGGGGCAGGGCCGCTGATACCGTGCCAGTCCATCTACAGCTCCGGCCAAGCCAGCGTGATCGAGCACGACGGCTCCCAACGCCAGGCCGACTCCGGACGGCTGTCAGAACGGCAGCTCCCGTTTGGGGGCACTCGGTCATCGCGACACTGCTGTGGCATGGGCTGGTGTGTCATGAGCCTGTCGTAGGTGACGGGGGACACTTGCAGGCTCCGGATCGGGGGTTTGGGTGGGGTCGGTGGGTGGGATTCAGCAGTCGTCTGAGTGAGGGAGAGGGTGGAACACATGAGGTCAGAGGAGGACCCTTCGAGAGGCCTCTTTCGGGAGGCACTCCACGATGAAGTCACGTGTCCGATGTGGACGGACGCTGAGACAGGACAGGAGTAAGCCCCTCCGTGGTCATTCTGGAATCCGGGATAAGGAGAGCCAGGGAGAAAAGCATTCACGGGTGTTCTATCGGTTAAAAGACCAACTGAAGGTGTGAAGTAGGTCAGAAAATCAGGCCCCTTCATTCATATTTCCCAAGTCGAATCTGCCTGTGAAGGGAGAGCCTTCCTCCTTTTACGTGCGGAGACCCTGCAGTTCAGAAGCCAACGCCATTGCCACGAGGAACACCTTTTATGTATCCCGTGAGGATGTGAGGGCGAGCGGGGCAGATGGGGCTGCAGCTTCAGGGGACCGCACAGGGCAGGGTGGGAGTGGAAGGCACACACCCGGTATGAAGACCACGACAGGGCTGCTGGCACGCACAGGCAGGCCCCACCGCAGTCAGAGGCCCTGGAAGGCTCTCCTGAGGAACGAATATCTAGGTCGAAAGCTACAAAATAGGCGGGCACTGTGAAGGCGTCAGCCTACAGGCCCCGTAGGAGGTGGTCCCCACGGTCTCGGACCTCATCTCCACCACACTGCAGCCACGCAGGCCTCCCGGCGGCTCCTCACACCCGCCGAGTCACTCCCACCTCAGGGCCTTTGCACACGCGGTCCCATCCGCACAGAATGCTTTTCTCCCAGCCATCCTTGGGTCTCCCTCTCTGGCCTCCTTCAGGCCTGTGCCCAACTGTCAGCTTCTCAGTGAGGCCCCCTTCCCCAGATCCTACCCTGCCTTTAAGTTGCTACCCACCCCTCCTGATTCCCTTACTCTGCTCGAGTTTTTCCAATCGTTGCTTTCTTCTTACATCATACAGAACCGGTTTATTTTAGCTTGTTATTATCTGTCGTCTGCATCTCACTCCTAGGGTACAGGCCCGTGAACACAGTGGTTTGTGTTCCGTTTTGCTCGTTCTGTTATCCCCAGACTGGACCAGTGCCCGGCACAGACTTAAGGCTCAACAAGATTTGTTGGCTGGATGGACAGACAGATGAATGGATGGAAGAATAAAGCGGAAGGGAGCTCTGGGGAGACAAACAGCGCGAGCAAAGGCGCAGCAGTGAGGTCGCTGACGGGATCCTTCGAGGCTGCACGTGCCTGCAAGCGAGGGCGGCAGGAAACGAGCCCCGGGAGGAGGGGGACGCAGATGATGGACAGCCTGCAGGTGTGGTAGAGGCCGCCCACCACTCGTGGACACACAGCTGCTCCTGCCGGCCCCCCGGCCCCCCGGCCTCCGGAGCTGGCGTGCCCCCGGGTCTGACTTCTAGCCGGTGGGCTGCGCGGGGTACGGTGGGCTCCTTCCAGGCTCGGTCTTTCCCGTTCCGCTGCTGGATGCCGGCGATGGCAAGGCTGTGATGGCCGTGCGTCTACTGGGGAAGAACGCAGGTCCCCGGGCTGCTGCGTGGCCACACGCCCCCTGCCGAGAACCAACTCTCCGTTCCGCTTGTTCCATGAGCGAGAAATACATTCCTGTAGTGTTTTAAGCATCCAGCAATTGGGGGTGCGCTATACCAGCGAGGGTACTAACTCTACCTCGAGCTGGGGCGCCTCCCTTACTTAGCAGGGGAAATAGCGGGCCTGGCTTAGGGGTCAGGCAGCAGGGGACGCGGACTCAGATACTGCAGAGCGGGAAGGTGGACACTCACGTCGTGCAGGGTGAATGTTCGTTGCCACCGTCCCCCCTCCGGCCGTGGAGGGCAGAGCAGGCCGCTACTGAGCCTGGTGGCTTTCAGGGGCACTCAGGCAAAATAGTGGGTGCGGGGGGTGCCGTCTGTTTGCAGCGAGGTGCGTGCAAGGGGACGGTCTGCAAGTGGAAGGCAGGTGGGTGACAGGGTGGGCGGCCTGGCGCTGTTGGAAAAGGCAACTGCCGTTGGGCACCAACAGCCCAGGAGGCCCAAGGCAGCAGCGGCCCAACCCAGCTTTCTCCGCGCTGTAGACAAAGTCTCGGCCGCCTGCAGGAGCGGATGCGGTGTCCCCTGGGCCCGCCAGCTCACTGTCTGAGCTGCTCCGGAGGTGAAGTTTCGGGAAACTGAGGCGGAGGCAGACGTGGGATTAAAAGCAAAGAAATGGAGCTTCTTGAAAGCTACGTTAGGAAAGGGCGCCGGTGCAGCCATCTGGCACATCCTGGAAGGAGAGCTCCTCAATTTTGGGAATCGTACTGCCACGAAGAATGTGCCCCTGGCTTGGCCCCCCGAGACCTCGCCCACGTGCGCAGCCTGCAGAAAGCGTCCAGGCCCCTCCTCAGACGTGGCCACGGAGAAAACGGGACGGGCAGGGCCCTCCCAGAGAGCAGAGTCGGGGCCGAGCCAGGGCGGGGGTCCCCACGGCACCTGCCACGGGACGTGCTGCCTCCTGCCTGCCCTTCTTCAGCCGAGAGCTTCACCCGCGTTGAGCCTGTCCCTGTCCCACCATCTCATCCTGGTTCAGAGTGGGCAGTAACTTGGCTTCTACTTCTAGATGCCAGGCGGCTGCCCGTGGAGAGCACGCTGCATCTCTAAGAGACAGGAGGCCTCCGGCCCAGTGGGGTGTGGTGTGGGCTGTCCGTCCAGCAGAGCGGGCGAGCGGAGAAAGGGCAGCTCTGCCACTGGGTGACCAGAGGACAGATTGTTGCAGGGACTCCGTAAGTCGCCTAAACTCCACTTCCTGCCCTTCCTGGGCAGACAAACGGCATCGCCCAGCCTCCCTGGTCCTTGATTGGCAGAAGTGGACGGAGGCCTTCCGAAGGTGGTGCCTCCCCTCCCCCACCCCTCCTTCCCCTTCAGGAAGTGGCGGACTCCTGGGAGGGAGAGCCCACCTTGCATCTGACCTCTGAAGCATTGTTCAGTGTATCTGTTAGAACTAAGAGCAGCTTAACAAACACATGGGCCTGCTCAGGCATCTAGATTGTTGCTGAGGTTTCTGGGGGACTCATTGAAGGCTTGTAAACAGGGAAGTGCCACGTTCATATTTGTTTTAAAGGAATTATGGTGGCGAGAGTGTGGCGAAAGGAGTGCAAGGTGAAGGTTGGGGTTAGGAAGGCCGCGTAGGAGGTCAGGGCAGATCCTCAGTGTCCTGGACCACAACAGAGGAGTACGAGAGAAATGGGTAGGTTCGAGGTTTTCCCGAGTCCACAGCTGACAAGTGGCAGGGTCAAGACTCGAACTGGGGTCTGTCTGGGTAGAAGAGGGCCCTATGTGTTGAGGTGTGTGTGTGTGTGTGTGTGTGTGTACGCATGGCCCCCAGATTCCATCTCTACTACAGCCAGCCCAGGCCAGGGCCCAGCATCCCTCCCTCACCTGAACTTCTGGTCTCCTGACTGATCTCTCGTGCCCTGTGGGCTGCTCTCCACACAGGAGCCAGAAAGATCTTCCTGAACCCTCAATCAGACCGTGTCCAGTGCCCTTGCACGGCACTAAGGGTACAATCCGAGGCACCCGAAGCAGCCCCTGCTCACCCACGTCTCTCAGGCTCATCATACTTCAGCGGCACGGACCTTGTTTCTGCTCTTCAAATCCTTCAGGCTCATTCCTGCCGCAGGGCCTTTGCACTTCTGTTTCCTCTACCTGAAATTGTCTTCCTCCAAACATTACCATAACGTCGCCTTCCTTGTCATTTAGATCTGTCCTAATTAGACATGTGTTCAGCTGCTAGGAAAACCCGACTCACAGTGGCATTTCATGTGCCCCCGTGTCAGTCTGGAGGATGAAGGTCCAGGCTCATTTCGTCTGCATCGCCTTACCATGTTGCCTTTTGCCCTCCTGCTTGTCGCTTCACGGTCACAGAACGGCTCCTGTGCGTCCAGGTATCTCAGCCATGTTCTAGGCAAGAGGCTAGACCTTTCCAGACCTCCCCATCTGATGCTGCGTCCCGGGCACTCTTCACCTCACCGCGCCATCTTATTCTGACCTGTATCACTCCTTGGACTGTTCTTACTTGTTTCCTTGCTTCTTGACCAACTCTTGCCACCGAAACAAAAGCTCAGAAAGCAGGACAACACCCGTCGTGTTCATCGCCAAGCCCCGGCTACGGCACCGTGTCGGGAGCATAGGGATGTTTGTTGAATGAGTGAACGATGACATCCCCGAGCTGGCTTGGTGCCAGCGTCGGGACGCCAACTCACGCCACCCACCTCATGGGCCTGGACATTTCACAGAGTGTCCATGGGACCCTCTGTGCGAGGAATCCAGGGAGTCGTGAGGAGCTGCCCGTCCACGCGCAGGTTGAGGGCATATGAACAAGGAGCATGTGTTTGCTGGGCTGGTTGGAGAGAGAGAGAGAGAGAAAATCCCCCCCGGCCCCCACTGGGATTTGGGGAGTACTCCTTACTCGGAGTGTGAGGCCGTCTTTCCTCAGAGGCCTGTGGCCAGTGAGATGATCCTGGGCCACGAGAGCACAGAGTTAAAGGGTAAGCCCTCCCCTCGGGGGCAAGTGTCTTCCTTTTCCTGGGAGCTTTAGGGGAGCGAAGATATCTTGCTAGAATTTAATAACTTTTTTTGTTCTTACTGTATGTATTTTTGCAGAATCCTGCATGTGATACAGACATTCCATTCAGATAGGCAATACAGAGTTTCTCTCTTTTTTTTTTTAAAGATTTTATTTATTTGACAGAGAGAGACAGGCAGCGAGAGAGGGAACACAAGCAGGGGGAGTGGGAGAGGAAGAAGCAGGCTCCTAGCGGAGAAGCCCGATGTGGGGCTCGATCCCAGGACCCTGGGGTCATGACCTGAGCCAAAGGCTTAATGACTGTGCCACCCAGGCGCCCCCAGAGTTTCTCTTTGAAATAAATGTATTTCAGCGTTCAAAGACTAAACGCACTCAAAGAGCAATGTTAAGAGTGGACTAAGGATCTGGCACAAATGCCAATCATCACGTCTTCCTAGTTCCAAAACATTTTCTCCATCCCTAGAAGAAGCCTGGTACCCATCAGCAGTCCCTCCCCACGCCCCAGCCCCTCACGCACAACTGCTGATCGAGGGTCTCCCTAGGCGTGCCTACGTGGGCATGTCACACACACGTGACCAGCTGCTTCCGTGCAGCGTGTTTTCCAAGTCCATCCATGTTGTAGCGTAAGCATCAGGACCGCATTTCTGCATGGCCGGGTAATAGCCCGCTGTGGGGATGGACCCTGTTTTGTCGATGTGCTCGTCGTGCGTGGACATTGGGCTTGCTCTACATTTTGGTGACTGGGAATCGTGCTGCCGAGAGCGTGGGGGTACAAGCTGCTGTTGCTGGTTTGCTTTTTTTCAGATTTATTTGAGAGAGGGAGTGAGCGAGAGAGAGAACACCAGCAGGGGGAGGGGCAGAGGGAGAAGCAGGCTCCCCGCCGAGCAGGGAGCCTGACGCAGGCTGATCCCAGGACGCTGGGGTCGTGACCTGAGCCGCAGGCAGACGCTTGACTGACTGACTGAGCCAGCCCGGCGCCCGGCAAGCATCTGTTTCAACACGACGTGTGCTGGTCCCCTTTGTGCTCTGTACAGAGGCCCGCGGCCAGGCACTTCGGACTGCACCTCCTGTGACTGCTGGCCTTCCGGTTCTTCTTTCAACCGCGAGGAATCTGGTGGCCCATGCTCTTGGTGGGGTCCCCTTGTCTCTCCAGGCATCCCCCGGAGCAGGACAGGATTTAAAATAGCGTCGGAGCCCTTCTCCCATGTCCTCCCGCCCAGGCGGGAATGTGACTGGCCTAGTACAAGCCGGTGCCTCTCCCCAGTGCGGCCCCCGTGGTCGCCAGCACAGCCTCTCCCCTTCAGACAGCTTCACGTGCAGCCATCCAGCAGCCCCCATGTCCCCCAGCCCAGGGGGCCCAGAGCAAGTGTCGTCAGCCCACATGTCCTTGTCTCGAAGCAATCTTCACTCTGATCTCCAGCTTCTGGTAGGCTGGGTGTTGGCCACGGTTGCCATAGGGCACGGAGCCTTGCCACATTGGGTGGCCTCAGTCCAAACTGGGCAAGAGTGTGCTCTGGGCAGAGTCATGTCCCTCCCAAATTCGTATGCTGAAGTCCAGTACCTCAGAGTGTGGTTGTATTTGGACGTAGTCTTTAAAGTGAGTAGGGTGTGGGGCGCGTGGGTGGCTCACTCATTAAGCATCTGCCTTCGGCTCAGGGCGTGATCCCAGGGTCCTGGGATCGAGCCCCACATCAGGCTCCTCCGCTGGGAGCCTGCTTCTTCCTCTCCCACTCCCCCTGCTTGTGTTCCCTCTCTTGCTGGCTGTGTCTCTCCCTGTCAAATAAATAAATAAAATCTTTAAAAAAATAAAATAAAATAAAGTGAGTAGGGTGATGGGGGACCTGGGTGGCTCAGTCAGTTAAGCGTCTGCCTTTGGCCCCAGTCATGATCCCGGGGTCCTGGGATGGAGTCCCGCATCAGGACACAGTGCGACCATGGCTGCTGCAAGCCAAGGACAGAGGCCTCAAGAGAACCCAGCCCTGCTGGCACCTTGATCTCCAACTTCTAGCTCCCAGAAGCTTGAAGAAGGAAATGTGTGTGGTGTAAGCCCCAGTCTGTAGCACTTTGTTATGGCAGCTCTAGAAATGATTCTAGGGTATGTTTTAAGGCCCTGCGAAGACGCGAGGCCGCTCCACTTCCCCCGAGGTCCCCCAGCCCGTTTGCGAGCTCCACCTGTGAGTAGATGTCTCGCCTACTTCGGGTCCCGAGGGAGGCGCCTGCTCTAACAGGAACTATAAAAAGGCACTATTATGATCAAACCATCTTGGCCCAGTTTGCCCAGGAGCTCCTCGTCTTAAAACCGGAACTCCCGTGTCACCTTCCAGTACCCCTGCTCTGTGTGGCCCAGCCCTGAATCAGGAGCTGCCAGGCGGGCAAACGGAAGGCAGGGGCCTTGTCCACGTCCTCCTCTGACACCGGGGCTTTCCCACCACTTGACGCAGAGCAGGGGCTCAGCAAGGGTTTGGGGACACCTGACCGGGTAACACGTCCCACGAAGCCCCACGACTGCTGGGCGGCATCACTCTCGTGCTGACGGCCGCCAGTCTCCACCCAGGAGGACCCTGAGATCAATCAGGGCAATCGGTGTGTTTCCCCCGCTCACGCCGTGAAACTGGGGCAATTGTTTTATCTTAACAGGCATGAGCTTGGGGGTCCCCAGGAGTATGGGCTGTGCACACACCAGGGCCCTTTCCGTGTCCAAGGTGGGGTGCTGATAGGAGGGAGGATCAAGGCTCCCCAGGAACATCCTGGAAGGACGCTTGGCTGCTTGCGGCTGGGCTCATGACGGCCTTGGGCCCCACGGAGCACGGGGAGGCCAGCTTTTGTCCCACCAGGCGGAGAGCGTCTGCCAATACAGGATTTTCGGAAGGACTTGTTTCGGGCGTCCACCACTGTGGAACAAGCCACCTCAAAGCACGGTGGCAGAAAACAATGGCCATTTCTGTCTGCTCATGGAGTTCGTGGGTCAGGAATTTAGACAGGGCACAGCAGGGAGGGCTTCTCTCTGACTCTCCACGTCTGGGGCCTCGGCGGGGACCTTCGTTATCAACGCGACAGGTGCCCACCCCCACTGACCCCGCAAGCTGTCCTCAGGAAATTATCCCACAGGAAGGTGTGCACACGGGCGCCAGGAAGTCGTGCAAGCACACGGGCTGCAGCCGCCTCCGAAACACTAAAAGAGTCCTGCGAGGCTGCCTATAAAGCCGTCACATCTCAGCGTCCGGTGTCTGCGCAGCGTGGTCTCCGGGATACGGCGGAGTGAGAAGGACAAGTTACACCGCTGTGTACAGTACGCGCCCCGGGCTGAAAGGAAACAGTCGGTGTTAGTAGATGGATACATGTGCCCACGTCTGATTCTCTGTGGAAGACACAGGAGGAAGGTACAAGCGACGGCTCTAGAAGCTGTGAGGGACTAGGTAATGGGAAGACCGGGGTCCGGGAAACTGACTGTCACTGCATATTGTTTCGTAATTTGAATTTGATGCCGTGTGAATATATTATCCATGTAGAATTAAAGTTCTATTTTTAAGATGCTCCCTTTTGATGCTGTTAGTCATAAGTTCAAACCTTCACGTGAAAACATTCCACACAGACGCCTTCGTTTGCTTGCCGGATGCCTTCTGTGCGCTGTGAAGCATGCAACAGGCGTGACTTGTTCAACACTCGTTGCTCCTGCCCACGACAGCTGCGCACGGTGGCCGTGCGTGAGTGCTGTCTGCGCGTGTCATCCCACACGTGCCTTTTTACGCTCCTCCCTGCAGCCAGGACTGGAAGCCCGGCGGGTGACTCGGCCGACAGAGGCACGGACAGGGCTTCCGCAGACAGGACGGAGGGAGAGGCCACCCCAGTCCGGGGTTCTGTGGCGCCTCGGGCCACAGGGGTGACAGCAGCACCCCAGGGGTGTGGCGCTCAACTCCTGCTCCAGCAAGCGGGAATCACGGTTCTGGGAAACACGATTTCTTCTCTTGCTCCCTCAATCTTAGGGGCCACAGCTGCTCCCTCTGGTTACTAGTCTGTGGGTGTCCTTATTGTCCCCTTGCTTCTCCTGCCCTCTCAACACCACTGTAAACAATGCCCTGTATTAAACTCCTTCTGCTTGAAGTACCTAGGGTGGCTTTCCCCCTCAACTAGACCCTGATTAACACACAGAGACAATCGCCCCCATTTTACAGATAAGAAAACTGAAACGCAGAGAGAGGAAGTGACTTAGCCAAAGGCAAACCCACCACCTCTCCTCCCTCACCATGCTCCCCGGTCCCGTTTCTGGAATATATCAAGCTCGCTCACACTCCAGAGCCTTCACCTGGACTCTCTCGGTGCAGAACATTCTGTCTGCAGCTCTGCCTGATCACTCTGTCTCTCTTCAGGTCCCATGCACATGTTACCTCTTGAAGGAGATGTCCTCCAGCCCCCCACAGTCTCCAAGTCCGTCTACTACATCATCCTGCTTCGTTTCTTCTTGGACAATCTCTGAAAATATTCAGTTGGTTGTTATCTCACTAGACTGAAAAGCGCACGAGATCAGTGTTCGTCTTACTACGTGCTGTGTCTGGTGCCTAAGCATGTGACGCAGAGTGCACTCAATGCTTATTTGCTAAGAATGCATGAAGGAAAAGGGTGCTCAATTATTTCTGAGCACCAGCGAGGACCCACCTTTCCCACTGTCTGTCTGCTTAGCCGTTCAGGGGTGGCTTCACTGCCTGGGAGGCCACGGGAATTCCAGCTTCCACCATTCAGCCTGTGCCCGCAGTGGGTGCTCCGTTTCTACATGCTGAGTGAACTAACCTGCCTGTAAACCTTCCAGATGTCTGGGCATTAAGAGTGATCAAGAGGCAACACTGGGGGTTGAGGGGGCTGTGTCTCAGCTCAACTCGGCAGACTGGAAGCAGACGGCCTGGTAGAGGTTAAGTGCAAGAGCCGGGGAGATGGGAAGATCAGCCTCCGTGCACAGCTGTTTGAGTACTTGCATTTCCTCTGTGCACTGGACATTGGCCTGGGACCTGTCGTCATTGATGAAGACAGTGGCATCCCCAGAGCTCCTCCTGAGAGGCACCACAGCATAGTGTCATCTCTGCAACCAGACAGCTTGGGTTCAATTCCTGGCACCATTCCTGACCGGCAGGGTGACCTTGGAAAGTCACTCATGTCCTCTGTGGCTTGGTTTCCTCATTTACACGGTGAGAACGTTGATAGTAACGGCATCACTTTCACAGGGTTGTCGTGAAGATCAATAGTTAATCACTTAACATACTTAGAACAGGGCTTGGCGTGACATCACCATCGGTTGTTACTGTTACCTGGGTGACATGTATGTACAAGTTCCATACATGTATCATCTCATGTAATGCTCAGAGCAGTCCCGTGAGGAGAGGGACTAATATCGCCCCCACTTTACATACAAGGAAACTGAGAAACAGGTTACAGAAGCAGTCCTAGATCCAGAGTGTGCAGCCAGGCTTCGCACCCAGCTGTTCTAGAATCCCTAGAGACCCTCCTCACCGCCACACTGGTCCAGAGAAAACGGGCCTGTCTGGAGGTAATGACAAGGCAGCATGGTAACTGTTCAGAGGTCTCTAGCAACACGTTACGTACACACTGGCACCGTGAGGCAGGGTTGTGTGACCTGAGCGGGCACTTCCGCGGTACCAGACGGGCCTAAAGTCTAAAGGAGAGTTGGCTGGGAGAGAAAGACGTTTTAGGGAAAACATGGCTTCGCTCCGGACTCACTAGCCTGGCAGGGTCCAGGCAGGAAGGAGAGGCAGGTGAAGCTGGCAAGACAGGCAACCTCCCAACTATCGAGGGGCTTCTAGATGGTGCTGAGGAGCTTGAGTTTCATCGTGTAGGTCATGAGGGCCTGTGAGAGGACCTGAAGCACTTAAATCTACTGCAGAATAAGAGCTGGAAGGAGATACCGACGAATGCTCAATGCTACGAGCGCCATCTACACCTGACAGCCCCGTGCCCAGGCGTGCTGAGTTCCGCCAGACTTGGATGCTGACAGCAAGCGCTGTGCTTCTTCCTGTCTCGTAATCTGGAGCACATTTTGACACACGAGAGTTGCTCAAATATTTATGGAACCAACTAACGTGTTGTAACGTTGTCCGTGGAAGCAGCAGAGGGACTACAAGTTCCAGCTCTGTGATCGCTCCTCCTCCAAACAGCCCAGAGGCCTGTTGGAGCGGCATCTACGAATCCCTGGGTTCGGTTTCGTCCATCCCGACTCTTTCCAGCAGCGTCCACGCAGGGAAATGCCGGCCCTGGGTAGGGCTCCCGTCAGGCGGTGTGATTTGCCCAGCATATACCCTCAAAGATACGGAAATAGGAGATTATGTTCACGTCCCCGCACCGAGGCGGGTGGGATGTGCGGTGGAGACTAAGGGCCTAAGTGGCCCTATCTGAAACGGGCTTTTCTCTATACAGGACCCTGTTTCTTTCACAGCAATGATCACATGTTGTAGTTTTTTCTCTTCTTTGCTTTGAGACTCTCAATTCCAACAGTCTGTAAGCAGGGACTTTCGGGGCAGAACGGGCGGCGTCTGTCTTGTCCCCAAAGCATCTCTGGAGTCCAGGGAATTTGGGGGAATGGTGCGCGAGTAGCGAGGGCCTCTGAGAAAGGCTGGTGCCGCCTCCGGCCCCTCGGTGACCTTAGTGGGCAGAGGCGGCTGTGAAGGGCAGGTCGGGACGCCTTCGCGGAGGGCGAGACCGAGACGCGGGCTGGACGCGCCGGCAGCGGGGCGGGCGTGAGGGCGACGAGCGCGGGGAGGACCGGGAAGCGGCGGGCCTGCCCCACGGGAAGCGCGGCGCCCCGACTCGGCGACTGTGGCGGGCAGCGGCGGGACTCCTCCCGCGCGGTGCTCTGGGAGTTGTAGGCACTTTCTTTCCGCTCTCTTTCAGCTCTTTGCTCTTGAACACCAAGGCCCTACAAGCGGCCGGGTGCCTGTGACTCCTAGGTTTTGAACTCTGGGAATTTTAATTTCTAAAAAGGTGCCCTGAATAGGACTCTTCCCAGGGCGCCTCCTTCCACTCCGCCCGGTTTGAGGACTACATTTCCCAGGCGGCCTCAAAGAGGCGGGGCTTCCGGCGCGAGAGATGCGTTGTGGACATTGTAGTCCCGGGGGGCTCGATTTCCACCTCCCGTGCAGTCCGGAGCTGTGGCCCGGACTACATTTCCCTTCCGTTCGCCCACAATCCCGGGGCCGCCTTGGCGCGAGACATTTGCGAGCGGAGTGTCTCCAAGATGGCCGCTTGGGGAAGGAGGCGTCTTGGCCCGGGCAGCAGTGGCGGCAGCGCCCGAGAGAGGTGAGATCCGGGGGCCTGTTGCTTTCCCAGGGCGAGTGGCTCAGGAGCCTGGAAGCCAGTGAGGCCTCCTGGGGCTGCACCGCTGTCCCTGCCTTCGTCCCCGGGCTCCCCTTTCTCGCCCACCGGCCCTCCTCGTACCCCTGCGGGGCACGCGGGGTTCCTGCGCCGGCCGATCCAGGATCTGGGTGGAAGCCGGCGCCCGCTCTAGCCCGACTGAAGCGGCCTCTGCGAAGGGCTCAAGGGGAGGTGACGATGGCGGGGCCGGGCGAGGTGGGCCGCGGCCATACAGGGGCCGGGCCGGGCCACGCGGGAAGGACCGGGAGCCCCGCGCAGGCCCAAGGGGACTCTCCTAGCATCCCGCGGCCGAGCGGCGTCCGAAGCTCCGGTCCCGCCTGGACACAAGCGTGGCCATCTCGGCCGCGACCCCTGACGTGGTGAGGAATGGTTCCCGGGAGGGAGAAGGAAGGGAAGCCTTCACGGAGTGGGCCAGCTGTGGGAAGGGCAGTGCGGTCTGCTCGTTTATCAGGGTAGCTTTAACCTTACTCAATTTGTTTCCCGGTCCGAGAGCCGGCCGCTTCCTCGAACCCTCGATTCTTGCGACTTTTCGAGGGTTCTCTGCAAGCGCCCCTGCCATGGAAGTCCTTTAAAGTGACCTTTCCTAATGAATGATGTGTGGATAGGGAGCTAGGGGCTTGTTTCTTCTAAGGTGGATCTCGATTTGGAGAACTCATTTCTAGAAGACGAGAGTGGAACAGTTTTTGTGTTTCGTGTTGAATTAACAGTTTTTGCTTCAGGAAAGCAATTTCAGCTAGTAGAAGCCACTAGAAGCTGTTCAGCTACTAGAAATTTGGGGGAAGGACGAGTATTGGTGGAGTCACCTGGATTCAACTGGTCTGTCAGTTTTGTTAGGGCTTGGTTGGTATAGCCGAGGTCAGCAAGAAAGTTGTGTGTTTGCTTTTTTTTGTCTCTTTGGAGAAGCTTTATATTAAACAGAAAAGTTCTCTTTCTCTCAACTATCCTCACTATTTCTTTTGATTCCATCACATACTCATTGCTGTTGCAGATGGTTTTCTCAGCTCAGAAGATTCTTCCTGTTTGGTACTTGTGATAGACCAGCTTGCATTTTATTCTTAAACTCAGAGTTATCCAACGTTGTCTGTTCTGCATTTCCTCTTCCGTGGAAAAGCAGTGAATGGCAAGCAGATATTTTTGTTTTTCCAACTCCCATGTGGTATTTCTTAGATCAGACCGTAGAAAAAGTTAAAGAAGTGACCTCGATGGTTTCCAGATGGCCTTTAAACCTGGCAGACGTTTTCAAGATCTTCAGTGCGACCATTAATCCTGTTTAGAAAAGCCAGAGTAGCTGAGAGAAAGGCATTTCTCCTTACTGGATAAAAACAGCTGGAAGGGCCAAATGGGAAAGCCCCAGACACCATACAAGGGCTGTGCCGGCACAAGTTAAGCTTTTATTGATCTAAGAAATCAGATACTGGGGATCTTATCTCCTTGGTTGGAGACAGGCATTAATTCAAAACTGAGTTTGCAAACTAGCAGCCCATTGGCTGAATCCAGCCCTTGACTGTTGATCCTCAGGTTTTAAAAAGAATTTAAGTCAGTTGCCAATACTTATAAGTTGAAAGATTTCACATAAAACTCTCCTTGAAAAGCTGAGTAGTGGCTGACTTTTTTTGGTCAGGGCAAGTGCTCTCTAGTTCATTACTCACCTGACAGCTTGACTCCTTGCAGTTACCTCCCTAGTCTCCCTAGGTGTGCAGGTTGCAACCTTTGACCTGGAACTGAAGGCTCTGCTCACACATGCAGATGCTGTATGTCAGCCAGGAATAGGGCATCAGATTTTGTGATTTGGGTGGCCCCATCTCTCTTCCTTCCATATATCATGGTGTGTGGCTGGGGGGGAACCCTTCTGTTTGCCTTTGCCAGGAGGCCCTGGCCAGGCTCTGTTGGAGGAGTCATTTGTCTGAGCCCAGTTTCCCTAAGATCCTCCCACGCTGAGCAGGGGATGGAAACCTAACCCGCTGCTGGGCCAGCTAGCTAACTTCTGGGCACACCTCCATTCCTGCTCAGTGGGTGGAAAGACTGTTCGGGTGGGGCAGGCTGGATTAATTGATTGCCCAGCACCGTAGATTAAGAGGCCCAAGCATATTATTGGCTCTTACGACTGAAATAGGCTGTTTATGGCTCTCTTAAATGAGTTTGTTCCATGTCACATTTGTGCTGGCTCAAATCTCAGCCTTGCATTGGAAGACCACTTTCCAGAATAGCTGGACACACCCAGCTGGAGTCTGCTTTATGCTGAAAGGGAAGGACACATTGCCTGGTTTGGGGCAGGAGCTGGAGCAGAGCAAAGCTTTGGGCAAACCTTCCAGATTTGCCAGTGGCTGCGAACTCCAAAGCATGACTTGTATTTAAAGGCCCTGCCCAGGGCCATACCGTCCACCAGAATTACTTACATCAACTGTGTATTAATGGCGGCCCACTTTAGAATGCTCAGCGTGTGAATTCTTTACCTGGTTCTTGAGTTTAGAGCTGTGTTCATTCAGTAGCCACTAGTCACATGTGGCAATTAAATTTTAATTAATTGAAAACAGGGGCACCTGGCTGGCTCAGTCAGTAGAGTGTGGGACTTTTGACCTCGGGGTTGTGAGTTCGAGCCCCACGTTGGGTGTAGACATTACTTTAGAAAAAAAATCTTCAAAAATTAATTAAATAAAAATAAATAAGATGAAAAAATTCAGCTCTTCAGTCACACTAGTCACATTTCAAGTGCTCAGTGGCCACATTGGGGCTTGGGGCTACCATATTGGGTAGGGCAGATATGGAACACCTCCATCACCGCAGAAATCTAGTGATGCGACAGCACTGGTCTAGACTAAAATAGGAGAGGGGTGGAAACAGCAAACTGCTAGCTGCTTGCATGTTGATTTTTCTCTCCACTCCATTAAATCCAGGGACTCAACAGTGTTTGTAATGAAGAACATCAGACTCTGAGCTGTAACCTGAATTCTTGTCCAAAATTGAGCACACTGGCAGCGAGCACACGAAACAGATTGCCACTTGTCCTGTCGGCGTCTTTGAGACACCCTTGCCCATCTAGGAAGGCACAGTGCAGGTATCCGTGTGTTCTGCCGCTTGGGTGCCACCCCGGACCAGCTCCCAGACGGTCCCGCCTGTCCTACTTGGGCTGCTTGTCTTCACTCCCTCAGGGCCTCTGAGCGTCCCTGAGTTCTCCGTGATTGCTGGAATGTGAGTATAGCCACGTACTCTCAGCTCCGCTCTTCTCAGCATGGGAAGATGTACTGGATCCGATTCTGATCCTGATGTGACGCACCAGCGCTGTTACAGACCTGGGTGTTCAGAGGGCCTGGCCTACGCCTAAAGGCCCAGGTTTTCAGGGGAAGTCACTTCTTGAGGCCCCTCCCCTGGCTTGTGCGGCGGTGTGCCTGTGTTTTTAGGCAGCCAGTCCCGTGGGATTATGGCCACCTCTTTCTGTACCCTACCTTCTTTCCCGGGACTCGGTCCTCCTTTTTTGACAGCGTTGCTTTAATACGTGAATCGGAGAGACGTGGTCCTGGATGGCTGGTGGAGGGTTTAGGTCCCGGTCCAGCTGAACAGATGGGCCACAAGCCATGTGGGCAGGTGGCTCACATTCCGGGAGTGACGTTCTCCTCATTCTGATCTGATCCTTCCCTTCTAGAGCTGAGGACCCTTAGTGGTCTGGGGTATTTTTTTTCCTCTTGGAAAACTGCCTTTCTGGCTCTAGTATGTGGTAAACGTGTTTCTTTCCTCCTGGTCTGGGTGAGCCACACGCATAGAGCATCCGCACCTGAGTCTCTAGGTGCCTGGGGCCTCCCCAGCAGGCTCCCAGAAGGTGGAGTCGTGCGCACTCGGGCCACATGCTCTGATCCCGGAAATTGGGTGTTGCAAGTTAAGGTCATCACCAGGGTTCATCCTCTCAAGGCACGACTTTCCATTTTCCTTGATTGACTTGAGCGGTCTGGTTCCAGCAGCAGTACCTCAGGCCTCAGGTCCTTTAGGCCCCATTTCAGCTCCGGCCCAACTCTGAAGAAGGGTGGGATGCTCTTGTACGCGGGGAGGGGAGGAGGAGGCCGAGGCCAGGCCTGAGTTGGGCTTCTCTGCCTGGGGCCTCAGTGAGCGGGGGCAGTGGGAGGAGGTGGGATGTCCTCCCCAGAGCAAATGCTCGGGCACCTCCCAGCTGCCGCTGTGTTCTGTCCCTGCCGCCAGCAGCAGCATTATGGGCCACGAGTCGTAGGAGTCCTTTAGCTCAGGGCTGTTCCGTAGGATTTTCTGCCATAACAGAAATGTTCTGTCTCTGTGCTGTCCGTTAGGGTAGCCATTGGCCACAGGTGGCCGTGGAGTGTTCGAAGTGTGGCCCTTACATCTCAGGAGCTGGATTTCTTACTTGACAGTTTCAGTTAAACAGCCGTGTGGGCCTTACACTGGGGGGTGCTTTGCAGCTGTCACTTTGGTTGGCATTGCTGACCCCACTCCACCCTCGCTGCGGCACTCGCTCGGAAAGACCTAGGGCCTTTGCCCTGTTTGACCTGAGGCAGTGTGGCTTACAGCAGCAACGGCTTTTGCCCTTGGCCACAGAGCCGGCGAGTCACCGAGAGGGAACTAGAATCCAGGTCTCCAGACTGCCACACCCGGTGCACTGTGTCCTTATTCCCAGAGCAGAGCGCTCTGCGGTTCCCGGAGCAGCGGGGCTTTCTCTGAAACAGGGGACTACATCAGGAAGTTCCTTGGCCTGTTTGGAATCACCCTCAGCATTTGGGGCTACATGCCTGTGCCTTTCTGTCTGAATTGGACTTTAAATCCACAACATAGAATCCTCCTGCTTTCTTTGGCTCCCGAGGAAGTGACTTTTGGTTAGCCAGAAGTGCCTTCTAGATCTGGGGGGTAGAGGTAAAGTCCGGCACCTCACAAAGCACAGGTAATGAGGTGGCCACATGCTTACTAGGTGGAAAGCAACCGACATATGGACCTAGTTTAATTTTTCACCCACCCGGTCTCTTAATTACTGTAATTGGTTCTCTTGCCACTCATTTCAGATGAGCTTGCACTAATGTCGTTGGTAACCTGTCACATTCAGGTCTGGTGCTGGGGATACTGTGCTGAAAACGCAGTCTGTCTCCCAGAGCTCCAAACTGACGTGCTTTGTATTTCAGACGGAGGAGCTCACGGCCCGGGAGCCCAGGGCCTGCTCCAGGAAGTGGGCCCAAAGCAAGTGCTTCCGCTAGAACACGTAGATTAGCCTCTTCCGGTTCGGCCAGGACCAGAAGTGATGGTGGCCTGCGCGGCCCCTGGGCCAGTGCTTGCTTGAGCCGACAGGGAGATGGAACTTTCCTCCTGCTCCCTGGCAGGACTGCAGGGGGCTGAGAGCAGCAGGATACCTCAGCCATGAGATGCTGCCTGTGCCCAGGCTCGCGGTGGTGGGCTCGTGCCCTGCTAGCACGGGCTTCTCCGCAAGCACGGAGACGCTGCCGGAGCGGAACTGGGCTCCCTCCTGCTCACCTCGGCTGTGGACGGCCCGCGGCTGCGTGGCCTCGTCACCCCGAGGGATACGGAGCTGTCCAATGACAGTCTTCTTTTTAAGAAAAAGTTGGCCGTTTATTTTCCCATTATAAAAGAAGCACCTGTGTATTTGTTTTCTTTAGAAAAATACAGAAACCTATGAAGGAAAATAAAGTTTTAGTCACCTGTTAGGCCACCATCCAAAGAAAACCATTGTTGACTTCTCTTCGTGTCCGGCATCTTTGATACTTCCCTCCAGATGTTTTGTCTTGGATTTTAAAAAACTGTATGTTAAACACATCAAAAGTATGTTTCTAACATGTGAAAAGTCATACACTTGCTACCGTATGTCTGACCCTTGAGAACATTATGCTTATTGAAAGAAGCCGGTCACAAAAGGCCACAGACATGATTGCATTTACATGGAATGTCCAGAACAGGCCAGTCTTTCGAGTAAGTGGAGTGGGACTTGCCAGGCGCTGGGGAGGGTTGGGGGAAATGGGGAGCGATGGGGTTTCTTTTTGGGGTGATGGAAATACTCCAGAAATGATCGTGGCGCTTGTTGCGCGAGGCAGTGAAGGCGCTGAGCCACTGAACTGCAGATTCCAAAGGAGCGAATTGTGCGGCCTGTGACCCCGGTCTCAAGCCGCTATGAGAAGAGTGCACATCAAAGCCACAGGGCGATGCCACCATCAGGATGGCTCCTATTAATAACAGAAACAAAACCGAAAATCAGAAGCATTGGTGGGAAGGTGGAGTAGCCGGAACCCTCCTGCTGTTGTGGTGGGAACGTGAGGGATGTGCCGGAGGGTCGCGCGGCGGTTCCCCGGCACTGAGCACATGCTGCAGCCGTTCTACCCCCTAGACGTACGTGCAGGAGAACTGACAGTGCAGACGTGAGCACATCGCTTTTACCATGTTCACAGAGGCATTACCAGTAGCTGGAAGGTAGGCGTAGCCCAAGCCTGATCGATGGATGAGCAAGTGTACGGACATCCGCTGGAGGGTTTATTCATCCTTAAAAAGAGAGGAAATTCTGACTCCTGCTGTAGAACATGGGTGAACCTTGAAAACATCCTGTCGAGTTGAGTAGCCAGTTGCAGGACAGATACTGTATGATTTCACTTACGTGGGGTACCTGAGGTGGTCCCACTCAGAGCCACCAAGTCGAAGGGTGGGGCAGGGGTGGGAGCTGTTGTTTCACGGTGCAGTTGTGGCTTTGCAAGCTGAAACCGTCCTGGAGCATGGCTGCAAGACAGCCAGGAGGTACCTAGCGCTCCCAAGCTGTATACCTGCAGATGGTCAGGACGGTCCATGTTACGTGCTTCACCACGCTCTGGAGACAGTGAATAAACCTCGGCTGAAGGAGAGAACTAGCATTGCCCCGGCGCACGTGTCCCTTCCGGCAGGCGGAGGCGCCGTGCTCATGACTTCAGAGCACACGTGAAGACGGTCCGAAGTAGCAGCGTCTCCTTCGGTTCTCTGTGCAGCTCCTCCACCCTACAAGTGAGGGATGCAGCCGTACCTCCATTTCCCCCCTGGTGGAGGAACAGCCCGATTTAGCGATCTCTTCGCATCCGTGCTGCTCTCTGGGCCCAGACGGTGCTGCTTGGATCATTTTTGTATAACTCTGACTTTTGGGGAGGTATCTCCAGACTTTGCGGATCCCATGTCCGAGACTCCTTTTGTAATTCCAGATTCCTCTGAGACCAGCTTCCCGATGGCGTAGGGGACCACGGGGCCACATGCTGGGCAGGCTGCCAGGTGCAGAGAGGGTGCCCACGTCCGGGGATTGGACTTCGTCGGGCTGGTTCTCCATTATGGCCACCTTTTCACTGGAAAGCCGGTGTTCCCAGGGGATTCCTCTGATGATCGTTTCCCAACTACCGCCAGAGCAGATTCAGAGGAGAAGAAAGGGTCTCAGGCCCACTCTGGTGGAAGGCAGAGGGAGGCCAAGTCACAAGCCCCAGTCACAAGTGCCCATGACCCTGAGGCAGCGTCCACAGCGGCCCCTCCAGCTCCGATGGGTTGATGCGTGCTCCGCAGGCTAGTTAAGGGTTCAGCATTGCAGACTGATCTCAGCATTGGCAGAGGGCGTTGAGGAGCGTGACCCTGTTCTATAAGTACCGTGGATCGTGCTAAATCCAAAAGGTTCAAAAGTTATTTGGTAAAGGAGTTTCCCTTTTCTTCCCGGAGCCACTCCATTCCTCTCCCCAGTGATGGTCATAATTCTCAGGTCTTTGTATATCCAGGAATGTTCTGTATGTTTAAAAGCAAATGTATACTTTTTTTATCCCTAAAGATTTTACTTATTTGAGAGAGACAGAGAGAACACAAGTGGGGTGAGGGGCAAAGGGAGAAGCAGACTCCCCGCTGAGCAGGGAGCCCCGATGCGGGGCTTGATTCCAGGACTCCAGGATCATGACCTAAGCCCAAGGCAGACGCTTAACTGACTGAGCCACCCAGGCGCCCCTAAAAGCAAATGTATACCTGTTTAAAAGTACACTAAAGGTAACATTACTATAATCACTGTTCTTTACTTGCCTTTTTCACTTTATTTTTGGATACTTTTCCATCAGTGCTTTCTCTTTCTCTTTTTATATGAACTTTTTAAGATTTATTTATTAGAGCGCCAAGTGGGGGGAGGAGCAGAGGGAGAGAAGATAAGCCGACTGTGCACTGAGTGCAGAGCCCGACTCGAGGGCTTAATCCCAGGACCCTGAGATCATGACCTGAGCCGAAACCAAGAGCCAGATGCTCAACCGACTGCGCCACTAGCCGCCCCTACACGAACTCTTTATTATGCACGCTTACTGGTCATTTCACACCTGTTGTGAAAAGCAAAACTACAGTCTCTTAGGAAGCCCCAAAGACTCCAATTAGCATTCTTTTTTTTTTTTTTTTAATCTGCATTTGCGTACCAGGGCTCAAATTAGGGGTTGGCTGGTGATGGCCTAAAATTGTTCAAGTCCGCTGGGTTCCTTCCTTAGTTGGGTGACATGTGACCAGGAAACAAAAGCATATCACCTGTGGGTGGGCACTGGGGTAGCTGGGCGGCAGGAGACACAGCTCTGTCCTGGGAGCGCTCGGCCACCAGGTTTCCGAAGTAACAGCCATGGCAACCACGTGGACTGAATCCAGTGGTCCGGGCAGCTTTTAAAATCTATAGTTGGAGGGACGTGACACCTGGACTACTAGTGACACGTGGACAACTGCCCCAGCCCAGGTGGAAGGAGTAGACGCTGACTGCTTGACGGGGTGGCCTCTAACGGGGCCTCCAGCATGTGTGCGCGCGTGCGTGCGCGTTTTGAACCTCTGTGTCTCCTTCTGTGTATAACACAGAATCCTGGAAACCGACTTCTCACGACTTCAGATGACATCCCTGCCCAATGAAACAATCTGTTCGCTGAATTTGGGAATAGCGGTTTGGCTTTAAGAGCAGAATTCGTGTCAGGCCAGTGAGTATGGCTCTGCCTGCCGGGCTGGCTTCAGAGGCTGCCTTGTTGGAAGTACTTCAGTGTGGCTTCTGCTCTTTTGTTTTTACACTACGGGTAGCTGGTTGATGGTGATGGGCAGCAGTGGGGTGACCTGCTCCCAGAAGGCTGTCGGGGCTTCAGGAAGCTGTGGTGTGCTTTGGCAAGGTTCGGTGGTGTGCTGGACGAGCACCCCCGTGTCTACACACGCTCGTGGGAGCCGTGCTGTTCATGGCTGTCCACGGCCAGAACGCAGCGGGTCTGCTCACTGTTCCCGTGCCGTCGGGCCGGTCATCTGTGTCAGCAAGCGAGAGGGGAGTGCCTTGCTCACCACGCCTGCCCTTGGGATGGGCTGGGGAAAGGCGGGCGGCGTGGATATGGATGCCAGCTGGGCTTGCAGAAGTGATGGCAGCAGGGGGCTGGGGGAGGGCGAGGTGGGGTCTGCCCACTGATGTGTTTCCAGAATGGAGCAGCCTGTTCCGGGTGTGGGGTTTCAACTGCCGTTTTCTTATGGGGCCTCATGACGTTCAGGATGGCTACAGTCTGCTGGGCAGAGAGGGCACTGTATGCTAAGGTTGATTTGGGGTTCGGGCAGGAACATTCTATAATTCCAACCTTGACACCCACGTTTTGCTTTCAATGTTCTGGAGGGACTTTGTGGCCAGAAAGGCCTCCTTGGCCTCACTTTGATGGTCAGTGGGACACACACTGACTTGGAAGTAAGTGCCTCTTCACAACTTGAGAACCCAAGGGAAGTCGGGGCTGCCTGGGAGCGAGCCCTCGCCCTGGTGCTGCACACGTGGGGCCAGTCAGCCCAGGCCCAGTGCCTCTAACTTCTGCTGTGAGTGAGCAGCCAGCGTGAGACCCTGCCTCTTAGGTTTGCTTGTTTGCTACAGGTGGCTTCTAAAGTGCTGAATCCTGCCTGGCAGGAGTAACTGAAACAAGCTCCATTTCCCCTCCCTGAATTCAAACCAAATGGAGGCCTTGAAAGGGAAAACCCTCTTTTCCCGTTTCATCAACTTCCGGTGGATTCTTCCGGAAACAGCTCATTAACTCCTTCTGGAGAGGCAGCCCCAACTACTGGCTCACCGTAGTGAGCTGCTCTAGCAATGTCCCATGTTTAGGAGGCTTCTCGTCTGACCCCCAGGGAACGACTTCTCCCCAGTGCACACTGTTTAATTAGGGCCTGTGATTTAATTAGGAGGCTTCCCTGAGCCCAACTTAATTATAGTTACTTTTGCAGAATAAAGAGTTCCCTCTGCCTAAGTCCCAGCCAGTGCTTTTGCTAAAGTGGTTCCCACGTGGGAATGGAGGCCCCTCCTGGAGGATGCCCTCCCTCTGCACTTGGGGGCGCACCCAGCCCATTACCAGTGACTTTTCATTTCTGATGTGACCACGGGAGAGTACTGAGCAGTTGTTTTTCTAACAGAGGGAAACTCTCTGACTCTTTGCTTATCTGTTGGCTAGAAGTAGTTTTTATTGTGCTGAACCCTGCCTGGGATTAATAACTGGAAGGAGTGCTCAGTGGTCTCGCTTTCCGACCGCCCGCCCTTTTTCCTTGAAGCGTACCCCTGACAATCCAGGTTTCATCACACTTAACGTGGCATTTGATCTTTGAAGGAGGGCCAGGACCAGAGGTTCTGGGGATGACCTTGTTTTAAAAGCCTTCACTTGTCCTTAATGTGCACGGTCCCTGATGAGGAAGCTCTGAGCCCGGCTCCCCTGTGGCTTTCCTCTGAGTGGCTGCTGGGTGTGTGTGCCTGGGATGTGGGGAGCTGGTGGCCTCGTGTCCTTGAGTACTTAGGGCTGTGCTACTCGTTGGGACAGTCGGAGCTCAGGTGGGTGGGCCGCATTCACCTTTGTAGGGCTCAGTACACTCGTCCGGAGCCCGGTTAGGGGGGCATGGGCCTGGGTGGGAGGAGCAGTGAGCACCAGGAGCCAGACGGGGGTTCCTGGACCTCCTCTCCTTTGTGATGGTCTGACCAGCCCAGGGACCAGGGGCTGCTGTTCACTGAGGCATGTGAAAGGTGCCCTGCACTGCCTGGTAAAAGGGTTAAGTGACTTGATCCAGCTTCACGAGCTGTGTCTAGCAGTGTGCCCCTTGGAGGCTGGTAGAAAGAAGGCTTTTTACTGGATGAACTGAGAACACAAAACTAGGAGAAACGGTATACGCTGGATGGCGGTATGGAAATTCAGAAAGATCTGGACGGGCTGAAACAAGCCAAATGGAAATGACAAGGCGTGTACAGGTCTATATTTAGGTTTGCCCATCAGGGGTGTGGAAAGATTCTGCTTTGGATGCGAAGTTTGCGCTGGAGAGACGTCAAATAGAGTCCTGAAACCGCCTAAAATGCCCCCGTGGCCCATGGTCACAGCCAGCTCTGTGGCCTTGAGTCACAGCAGAGTCGTCCCTGAGCCTCCAGTTTGTCTTCCGCCGGTGAGGGTCAGGTCACCCATCCCTAGTCCCCGGGGAAGCTGGATCAGCTCAGCCACTTGAAGTGGGTCTTTGTGAACAGTGTTTCTTATGTGAGAGAAGTGTTTACTGGCAACAAATACAGAGTCCTGGAGGCACAGCGTCAGAATGGGCGGGAACCTCTGGGGGCCCTTCATGTGTCCCTCTTACACTGAATTTCATTGTCACTGTCCTTGAGGCCTTGTCTTTTCCTAATTAAAGCAGAGGGCTGCTTTTTCTAAGCTGTGTGCTGGTGTGCCTGGGGCTGCTGGCCTCGGTGCTTTGCACAGCTCGTTCTCCTGTGACGGCCAGAGGAGTTTTGTTCTCAGTCATCCGAGGCGAAGACCACCCTGTGGGTCTTCTGTTCTGCAGGCCGGGGATGACTACTCTTGAACCTTGCAGAGGGCAGAGTGCTTGGCACTCTCGGCCTTGGGTCTGTTGGTTTCTATTGGAAAATCCTCCTCCTTCGATTGCTCTGGTTAACCAAGAGCACGTTTCATCTGGCCAACCTTGGGCCTCCATGTGGATGTGATTCTGGGCTGAGACCTTCTTTCTTCCTTGGGGCTCCTGTGCGAGCTCAGCTCTGTCGGTCCACTGCCTTGGGCTAAGTGCCAGGCCGGTACACATTGCAGGCGGTCGTCTCCTCAGAGATCAGGGTGCTCCTGCTGTGTCTCTCTACCTTTCACTGTCTTCTCTCAGAAAAAAAATTCTTGGGACACCTGGGTGGCTCAGTCAGTTAAGCGTCTGCCTTCTGCTCAGGTCGTGATCCCAAGGTCCTGGGATCAAGCCCCACATCGGGCTCCTTGCTCAGCGGGGAGCCTGCTTCTCCACCTGCTTGTGTTCTCTCTCTCTCAAATAAATAAAATCTTTAAGAAAAAATTCCTTAGTGACTACTTGTATATTGGGTTCCAAAGAAGATAAAAACATAAGTAAGACGTGGTGCCCTTAAGAGCTCAGGCTCTCTGATGAGCCTGAGGCCCAGGCTTCGGACACGGACTCCTCCCAGTGTCTCAGCACAGAAGCGGGTACATGCTTCTCAGCCTCACTGTCTCACTGTCTCCTCTTTCTCCCCCCTCCCCCCCAAGGGTGAGCTTGTCGGCCACAGACTGTTACATCGTGCACGAGATCTACAATGGGGAGAACGCCCAAGACCAGTTCGAGTACGAGCTGGAGCAGGCCCTGGAAGCCCAGTACAAGTACATCGTTATCGAGCCCACACGCATCGGCGACGAGACGGCCCGCTGGATCACTGTGGGCAACTGCCTGCACAAGACCACCGTGCTGGCGGGCACCGCCTGCCTCTTCACCCCGCTGGCCCTGCCCTTAGATTACTCCCACTACATCTCCCTGCCCGCCGGCGTGCTCAGCCTGGCCTGCTGCACCCTCTACGGGATCTCCTGGCAGTTTGACCCCTGCTGCAAGTACCAAGTGGAGTACGACGCCTATAAACTGTCCCGCCTGCCCCTGCACACACTCACTTCCTCCACCCCGGTGGTGCTGGTCCGGAAGGACGACTTGCACAGAAAGAGACTGCACAACACGATAGCACTGGCCGCCCTGGTGTACTGTGTAAAGAAGATTTACGAACTCTACGCCGTATGATTTCAGTAGGACGGGGAGAGCAGCAAACGACCCAGCCCACGGGAGACAACAGTACTCAGATCGCCACAGTAACAGCTTTTGCTCTGTGAGGCAGCGGAGCCCGGGAAGGGGTTGGGCTTGATACTTGTTATTTTTTTAAAAAAATAACACAGATCACAGGTGTACCGAGGGTTTTTCAACTCATTGCACTAAGATGTGGATTTCCATAACCCACAGGGGGTCTGAGCTGTGGAAGTCTGAGGGGCGGTGGAATGTTGACGGCAGCAACGCTACTGAGGGGGTGTGAATGCGCTTGCGGGGTGGGGGGGAGGTCTTTCAGTCTGTTGTTTAACTGTACCATCCAGAGCCAACCAGAAGCTATTGACCATTAAAATTATGAGAATTTCAGCTTCGGGTGTCTTCTCTTTCCCTGACCGCCTGCAGCTGCTGTGGGCGGGCGCTTGCTCGGGGGAGCATTGGGCACCGCGGGAGCCGTTGGCCCTGCTCCTTGCTGCGGCCTGGCGTCACCGTCTGCAGCAAGAATGGGCCTTCGAACGAGGCCAGCCCGGACCCCTCCCAGAGCGGTCTCACCTGTCATGCCGGCCTCCTTTTCAAGGCTGGCACTGCTAAATGCCATTTGGGGACGTGGTAGGATCCGGTGACGAGGCCTAGAGGTCACTGGGTTTCCGTGTGGGGCCAGGTGGAGAACTGAGGCCTGGGACCTCCTGTCCAGAGATTCTGATTTAGAAGGCCCCACGGGTGAACATCTGTATTTTTTGCAAAGCGTCGAAGCTGTTCCTGACGTGGACCCTGAGTTCGAGCCCAGGGCCCCTCCCAGCTCTCCCATTCCACTGGAGCCAGTCCTGCGCCCCCCTCCCCCGCCCCTGCCACAGCAGAGGGCGTATTGCACACCATCCTCCATATCCCTCTAAGGTGTTGGATCAATGAAAAATCTTCTCTTCACAAAGATGTCAGGTCCCCCGTCTTACCTGCAGCCTTCCTAAGACCTGCTCTCAGTCCTGCAGCGCTACATGTCATTTCCTTCTGAAGGGTCCATCTCTTAAGAAGCAGTCTAGCTTTAAAGGCCACATCGGGAAGATCTGATACCAGAGAATAATGAAGGGGCACATGGGAAGGCGTCAAGGAGATCAAGTGGGCGATGGGTCCATTTATTACAAGGGGAGATCCAGAGCTTTTAAAAGACTTCAAAATGGACCGAGGTCCACAAAGAGTTAGAACAACTTAAATTCCAGGGGGCCTAGAAATACTCAACAGTTGAATGCTGGGTGGCAAAATGGTATTGGGGGCACACTATAGTTTCCTGGCAGTCTGGCCATCTGGATCAATGCTCATTTGGTAGCGATCCCAGACACACAGACCAGGTCTCGACTGTGCAGTGGCCGCAACCGCTTGGGGTGTCTGGCCGCCAGGCCGGCTGGGCACGAATGGTAGGTGTCTTTGTAATAAACGGCGCAGATCGGGGAGGGAGCCCCATGCTCTGCCTGCAAATCAGATCTCCTGGGGGTGGTGGCTGGAAGCCGACAAGCAGTAGCGGTCTCGGTCGGTCAGCTGAGCAGACGTCCTCACCAGGAATAGAAGCCAAGTGCAAACAGGCTGGTTCCAGCTGCTGATTCTTGTCAGGCGGACTAGCCCAGATGCTGAAACACCACCTCCATTACATGTCCCCTGCCAAGGTGAGGACTCGGGCCTGCCGTGGGGCACAGGGCAGGACTTTGGTGTTTTAGGCCTCTCTACAGGAGCAGCACCCCAAATCGGCTGCGAAGGGGAGCAGCAGGACCACACCTCTCGCGCCTGGAAGGCCTTCCCCTCGGCTGGCATCGGCTTCTCTCTTTCTGCCCCCTTCCTGCTCAGACGCCACTGACAAGTGGGCTATGCTCCTCGGTGACGTGCCACAGTGCTCTTGAAGAAACAGCCTTAAAGAACTGCCAACTGGGAAACAAAGAACAAGTCAGCTGGGCCCGTGCCTGCGAAGTCCACACGCAAGTCCTGTGCGTGCCCACGTCCGTGAGTGCATCGTGCCAGTAACCCAATTACGGGAGTCTTGTTTGAACTGCCCACTCTCACCTCAATTTCTGAGAAGAGCAAAGAGCCCTTCGCAAGGTCAGCTCAAGAGGTGCAGAGGAGCAGACCCCCAGCAGACACTTACTGTCTCTCTCCTTAGCCTACCAGCTCCCTCCGAAGTGTTCACATCTGCTTCAGCAGCTGTCGTCCCCCATGAAGAAGGGAAGGGAAACTGCGTCCTTGGAGCCTGCTGGGTGCCGGGCAGTGCGCCCAGGCAGCTGTGTGCTCACTGTCCCGTCTAATCACCCGCGAGCCGCGGCCACTCAGCAGCGCACAGATGTGCAGTGCGCTCTCTGCAAACTCACTTGGTTGTGCTCTTCCTGACTGATGCGGGCACGCGGCACAAGTGCGCCTGCTTCTGCCCTCGGACCAGGGAATCTCCAGGAGGCCTACAGAGCAAAGCGGAAAGAGCCTTTGAACTTTATCTGTAGGCAGAACCGATCCAGAGTTGAGCTTTTCCAACATACCCCTCATCCAAGGAGGAGAGAGAGAGGGGAAAACAAACCCTTGACAGAAAAGCACAACTGGAACAGCAGTACCACCACTACCCCTGGTGGCAGATGTCCATCCTCAAACACGGGTTTGAAAGCAAGAGTGGAGTGCTGGCCCGGGCACAGTGTGGGCAGGGGCCTCGCCCTCAGGAAAGGGCTGCGGCTGCCCTCCCAGTCCAGGGAACTCCAGCAGGCTCAGCAAGGCCCACCTGCGCCTGCGCAGCGCGCTCTCCAGGGGGACGGGCCCGACCCCAGAGGCCCAAGATGGCCTCACGGGCCACGTGGGCTTTAAAGAGCGCTGAAGTCGCTGGCCCTGTTTAGTCCTCTCCCCAGTTTCTGAGGCCAAAAAGAGCCTGCGTGCGGTGGGAGCGCATCTGGTAGTGCCAACCTCCTCAAGAGCAGCTGGGCCTCGGACAGCCTTGGTCAGCCAGCCGGCGGGAGCTGGATTTTAACGGGTGGTTGTGTTACATTTGCTATTTATATGGTAAAATATAAAGTTTCTAAAGTAAGAAACTTTAAGAAAGTGAATGTGCGTCTTTAAAAATGTGAGGTAAATAAACATCCAGTGGTTTGGGATCTGGCTCTGGTGTCGTTTGTAGGTTTAGAGACCCTTCGTGTCTGCTCCGAGCTCTGCGCACCGCACGCACCTGAGCCGCTGTCACAGCGGCCCCCAAAGCAGCCACCTCAGCAGGAGACTTGCTGCCATGTTTTGATGATGGACTGTGGCTGCTAAGCCTGTGTTCTTTAGAGGACAGGGGGTCACACTGGTCTCCAGTTGCTGCCCGTTTTGTTTAACGGAGAGAAAAGGACAGCACCTGGCTCCGGGCCCCGCCAGAAGTGCCAACCAACCGAGTGTCCAAGGGGAGATGTGCTCTCGTTCCCATTTAGAGGCACAGCTTCCTGTCACTGCCTTTTCCTGAGGACCCGCCATGCACCCGGCATTTTACTCAATCTCAGAGGAGCCTTTCGAGTGGCCGCTACGGCTGTCTTGGGTCCAGCTCTTCCCCGACTCTGACGGCCCAGATGGGAACAGGAAGATCTTCCTCTTCCATGTTAGGAGGGAGGGAGATGGTTTATGTGGAAAATGAAGAGCCAACCCGTATGTCCATGTCCACATTTCAACCATGGGCCCCTGGAATGTTCAGGCAGTGCTGGGAGCTGGGGAATATCACCAGATCTAATGCCCCACTCCTCGTCCTCCTGCTCCCAGGAAACTCAAGAGCCTCAAACACTAACCACAGGTTGGCTTTGGCCATTTTTATTTCAGGGACAGCTGTTTACGATACAAGCTCTGCAGGGCCAGGGTTAGGAGGCAGTGCAAGATGCTGCTATGACGTGCTAGGACATTTTTATTCCAAATCGGGGAAGCCATACAATATACCCACAGTTTCCACTTTCAGCCTCAATAATAGGGAAAGTTCCATCCTAAACTTCAGATATGAAGTTGATTTACTCACTGAACCTCAATCTTGTATTTTTCATAAATCAGAAAGGTGGAAGCAGGCATCCCTTCTGGCTACGCTCCACCAGGCACCGCTAACAAATGACTGCTCTCTCCGGGGGCAGTTGCGGCCTTGGAATCCCTCCCCGCCTGACTGGGCTTCGGAGTCAGACTTCTTAGAGGATCTGTGGGACCACGCGGGGTTTTCCTCTCCCTTTTGGCTCCTGCGTCCTTAGTAAATTCATCTTCTGCTTGGAGTGGGGCCTGGTCTACAGGGCTAGGTGAAAGTTCACAGGGAAACCGGGGAATGCCTTTTAGGTACTAAAGCCAGCATCACTCGGGTTACGTGGAAAGACAGAACACACAGGAGCCCATTTGTTGTGTTGGATGATGCACCGTAGGACCCAGAAAATGGGTATGGATGACGGCTTCTTAAAACGACAGCCTGCTCCCTTGAGTACTGCGGGTGACTCTGCCAAAACCATTAGGTATGTGATCCAGATCAGCCCAATACGAGAAGTGGGTCAGCTGATTCAGGATGTCTTCCGTCTTCAAGACTGAGACACTGTCTAGGAGCTGGCTGAGGCTGGAACTCAAAGGAGGCATGGTGCTTTCAGCCCTTGAGGACTACAACTCTTAACCATTCATTCATTTCAAAGTCTTAGTTTAAACCCAGCTCCGCATTTGTTCCTTAAGGTTTACCCTTCACCCCTGAGTAGGCGGTTGCCCTTTTTGGTTCTCATTCTATTCACAGGGGCCTAGCCAGGGATCTTCAGAAGTGTGTGTTCCATCTTTCCCACCCGTAAGACAAACGTCCAGTAAGGTCTCAACAAACGCAGCCGTCCCGTCGAACAGCTACACCCAGGCAGGTGCCCCCTATCGCAGCTCGGATGCACTACTAGGAGTTCTTGGACTTCCGCTCCTTTCTGGCCCTGGAGGCCATGAGGCGGAAGAAGAGCCCAGGAGCCAGAGTTCGCAGATAAATGGCCAAGGAAGGCAACAGGTCGGCCAGGATCACATCTTTCTTTTTCTTCCCCACGGCAGCCAGAACATCTCGGGCCACCTCCGCAGGGCTTCGGCCCTGGGCCGTGGTCTTGTCCATGACTAAAATAAACAAAAGAAAGACATGAACTAGAAAGCAGAAGTCCCTCTCTCAAGGACGTGAGAGGACATGGACCAATGTCAGCTGGGTTTGCCGAATTTCCCATGAAGCTCTTCCCACCGTCTGTTGGGAGGAACGTGGTATGCCACCATCCCTATTCTGTACTCCAAAGAAATGAGGAAGCCGTCTAGTTCAGTGTGTGTGAGGGGGAAAAGGGGAATGTGGGTGAGACATGGGCCCCCTCAGTGCAACAAAGGCCAAAGGCCAGGCCAGATGGGGTCCCAAAGAGTGAGCCCTTCACACACAGCGATTCCAGACCTTGTAAATTGTCTATTGGAACCAACAGTGAAGGAGGATGTGGCACTGAGTTGGTCTGGAGTAGCTTGGCTTCTTGAGGTCTACCAAATGGGGGATGGGAGAAGACCATGCCCCCCCCCCGCCCCTGGCAGTGAGGGTGAAGTGACTCAGGAATAGATGTCATGGTTCCCCACATCATGTGTTAACTGGACAAGGACAGGAAGAAAGCCTTGGTTTGTCTGAGGTGTTACAGACAGCTGCAGGGAGTTCAGGAGGTGTGAGGCTGATTAACACCAACCGACGCTCCTTCTTTCCTAGTAATCTGACAGCTCTGCCCACGGAGCAGAAGCAGCTAGCGGGAGGGGAGGAGAGGCCACCAGCACAGGCCGTCAGTGAGCCGTCCAAACTGCATGAGCTTCCTCACCAATATCTGTTTTCACTGTGTTTTTAACACAGAATAGGAGGTTTCTGATTATTGCTTATTTTTAAATGCCACAGAGGGAATTGTCAAAAAGAGATTCTTCTAGGTATAAATGAATATGAACCTCTCTGGCTCTATGCTTCTGTATGGTTCCTGCTGACTTGCTGAGGGAGCAGCTATCCAGGGCACGTGCGCCCTCGTGGTTCAGGTCTGGCTGGGTGGGCTGCAGGACCTGCAGGCCCCCGGTGAACACTAGAGCACAGGCCCAAGAGGGCACATCCAGGGAGGTGGGACCTGGCAGGTTACGTCTCAAGAGGTGAGGCCATGCAAGCGTGGGGAAGCAGAGCTGGCTCCCACGTCAATAGCACGCGTGGGTCCGCGGACCTGGGAGGCTGGCCGGAGCCTGCATGCCGTGCAGCCCACTAGTGGTGACTGCGTGTCAGCTCACCATGTCTTTGGCTGAAGCGAGATGGAGATGGAGACCAGTGCACCCAGCCTCACCCGAGAAGACTGCACTCTTTCCTTTGAGCACCCTGAAATCAGTCCTCTCTCAAGCACACTGGGCGCAGAATCTCTTGGGTCAAGCAACCCATACTTTCTATGAAGTTAATCCACTTTAATTTTACTTTAATTTGGAAGCTTGGCCTTCCAAGTCCTTCCAAGGACTCAAAGTCTGGGCCACCAGGGACCCTGCTCCAACAGCTGCAATGGTGACGCTCAGGCTAAGGGTGGCTCGTGGTAAATGACCACTAATCAACAGTACGTATAACCAAGGCCCGCACACCAAGGTTTTTGGTTTTAAAAATTACATTCCAAATGAAAATAACCAAAGACTCATCAGGTAGGAGGAGCACATCTCACTGTACCCAACCAACAGCTTTTCACGGAAGAAAAGAGAAACCAGGGCCTCACCTCCGTACGTGGACCCGTCAGCAGTGACGGCATTGAGAGAGAGGTTGGTGTGGATGTAGCCAGGGCTGACAACAGTCACCTCGATCTCATACTGCTCCATCTCGGCACGAAGACAGTCGAAGAAGGCCTGGGTTGCGTGTTTGGAGGCTGCGTCTGCAAAGGTTCACGGCCAGACACACAGGTGAGGGAGAGGGCCGGGGACAGCCCCTCAGATTCATTCCCACTCATTCTCCTTTACCTAAAAACTGATATTGCCATTTAAGATTACAGTATGACAGCAGTGTTCATATCCTGATTTAGGGAAGTGCACTGTAGCCTTGTTCTCAGGAAATACCCCGAACTGTGTAAGAGTAAAGAAGTGTCATGTCTCCAACCTTCTTTCAAGTGGTTCAGGAAAAAAAAAATTAGAAATTTTATATACACATGTCTGCATACATACACACAACACACACAGACTAGGATAAAGCAAATATGCTCAAATGTTAACAACTGGGGAATCTGTATGAAGGAGACATGGGAGCTCTTTGTACTATTCCTATGACTTTTCTTTAAATCCGAAATTCTTTTTTTTTTTTTTTTTTTTTACAGATGTATTTATTTTAGAGAGAGTGCGAGAGTGTGTGTGGGGGGGAGGGCGGAAGGCGAGGGACAGAATCTCAAGCAGACTCCCCGCTGAGCACGGAGCCCAATGCAGGGCTTGACCTCACGACCCATGAGATCACAACCTGAGCAGAAATCGCAAGTCGGACATTCAACTGACTGAGCGACCCAGGTGCCCTGAAATCTGCAATTATTCTAACGTTAAGAGTTTAAAAAACAAAACCCAAAAAACTTAATGCCTAATAGGCAAAACATTCACACAGGACAGAGGATATGAAGTAAAAAGTGAAGGTCTTCCTTCCGTCTTCCGGTTGCATTTTCCAGAGGTCAGCTACACTATGGGTTTCTCAGGAATTACTTTTTATAAATCCCATGTACATATATGTGATTTCACACTTAAATAATTTTTTGAGCTCATACTGTTCATTATTCCCACAAGTAGCTTTCTTCACCCAGTGACGCAGAGCGAGCAGTCTGTGCCGGCCACACAGGCCTGCCGTGCTTCCACGGGTCACGAGACCACAGAACTGGCCTGTCCATGGGACTTCGTGGGTTGTTTTCAGCTTTTGTCACTGAAACAGCGCTACCAGGGAACATCCCTGCAGGCATGGGAGTGCGTGTATGAAATCCATGCCTAGCTTTCTTATGTATTTTGTTTGACAAACTTCCATGGAGTGGCTCTCCATCGGGAAGAACCACTGAGCTTGCTCCCCCAGAAGCCACAGAGCCACCGCTGCTCTTCAGCCACGGCTCCAAACATGCTGAACAGGTGCTCTGAGTGGGGACGCAGTGACCCGACAATGACATTCTTGCAAAACACATGGCATCTCCCCTGAAAATCCGTTTCCTCCAACTCAGACTTCTACATGTTTTAGTCTTAGGAAAGGGGCATCCATCAGCCAAACAAACAGGAAGGGAAGAAGCAAGGAAGTGTCCCAGTGAGGCACATGAGAAATTCCAGTGTTGGAACTCACTGCAGCACCTTTCAGAGGCCAGCAACTTCGGTTTGGGCCAAGTTGCTGGGGGCTGGATGCATAGTTTGTGGGTAGGCAGGTGGAGATCAGTTGTGATCCCAGGGGTGTAGCCCAGGCCCGAGGACTGAGAAGAGTCACCCTGGGGGTCCCCCAAAATAGAAGGCTGCACCCTGATGACCAGTGTCATGGAGTCTCAGGCTGTAGGTCCTCGGCCAGGCTGTGCTCACCTACACCCTCACCACGGCTGGCAACAGTGAGCCCCGCCGATCCACAGGGCGTGGGGCTCAACACGCCACCCAGATCATCTCACTTGGTCCTCACAACAGCAGTGGGAGGCGGGGAGAGATGCTCTCCTGCTTTAGAGACGAGAAGACTGCTGCTCACCAGGATTAACCAACGTGCCCAGGCGCACTGCCACAACTCAGTCTGCTTATTATAAAGTGCCCAGACCAACTATGCGTGATCTACCACAGGCACAGGCCAAATGGAGGACAAAATTCAGTGAGATCAAATCAAAGTAAAGGTTGGAAGTGATTTCGTACAAAGAACACTGTATAGCCTTTACCCTGATTTACCTAGTATTAACATTTCACCTCACCTGCTTTATCATTTGTGATTCTATTTATGCCTGAACCACTGGGGCTGCCTTCGACAGCTGTCCTGTGCTGTCGGAGCCGAAGCAGAACGCCAGCAAACAGAGAAATAACAAGTGTAGGCACAAGTATGGCTAGAGTGCTTCCCAATTCACAAAGGACGTTCCATCTCCAGATGTCTCGTTTCATCCTTTACACAGCTCTGTGGAGCGTGTGTGAGAACTGTCAGTCTCTTCACAAGCAAGGAAATGGGGGGCCAGAGAAGTTAAAATTACTTGCCCAAGGACATGCAATGGAAAGCTCAAGGCAGAGCCGGGGGTCCTATCTTGAGGGAGAGGACGGCGTTGGGACAGCTCCAGTCCGCTGCGCCGTGTCATCCAGCTGGATGTCTGCTACTGTCCTTTCAAAGTGCTGAGCCAGCTCTGCTTGGCCTTCGCTCGCTGCCAAGTCTGCAGCCGCGTGAGGCTGGGGCCAGCGCTGGGAAGCGCTGAGAGCAGACGAGGCTGCTACAGGTCAGTCTGGCAGAGGGTGGAGCAAAGACGGAGCTACCGGGGCGGTGTGTGAAATCACCTTTAAAATCTGTTAACGAAACCAGCCCAGGCCCTGTTTCCTTGCTGGGACAACATGAGGGCAGACAGATGGGTGAAATGAGATCTCAAACTTTTGACGCAGTCACTCGCGCGTGGAGGTGAGAATGTGAACTAGAGGTCAATTTGGCAGTTTTATTTTTTTGGTCCTACTTACTATTTCCACTTTTTTGGAGACCCTCCCATGAGTGGCCAGAGATAGAAGTATTTAACGATACTCTGGGTAGCACATCATTACTACTGGTCAAGAACTGAAGGGAAATCCTCATGTGTCCAGGAAAATGGCTCAAGAACTCACGTCACATCTATTCAACGAATTACTGCATACCCACTTAAAAGGATCAAGTGAACTGCAGATGTTGATGTGGAAAGTTGTACTGTCGAGGGGAATACACAAGCCACAGAACAGTATGTATGAAGTGACCCTATGTCTGAATGTGTGATCACAAGAAAGAAGCCAGAGGTGTGTGCTGCACGTGATGACGTGGAAGTGCCTGTGTGTCCACGGTGAAAACCGGTAACGAGCTAGTGGCCAACACACGTGCGGCACTTACGCCTGGCCACACTCCAGCCCTGCACGCACAGCGCTCGCAGACTGCAGCAATCTTCCAGCGGCCCTCCAAGGCTGGGACTGCCCCGTCTCCCTTTTGCAGATCCAGACTGGGGTACAGAGCAATGGGGACCTTTGCACAAGGTCATGTAGAGGGGGTTAGGAGCAGAGCCGGGATTTGACCCCAGGCATTCCTCTCAGGAGAACACATTCTGATCAGGTCCCCTCACGCTGTGTGTGGAATCTTTCTCTCATGTCTGAATTCTGCATACTAAACGTGCTATTTTAATAATCACGAGAAAACAATACGCAAAAGCGCTTGGGGGAGGGAGACGGGAGTACTCACATGCTGATCGGAAGGGAATGCTGATTTTGCCCTGGATGCTGCTGATGGCAACAATGTGGCCTTGTCGCCTTTTGATCATGGAGGGCAGGAGCGCTAAAGAAAGACAGCAGAGGCTTTAGAGGAGGACTTTTCTTCTGGTCACTGCAGACACGCTGACAGGAGGTGACCTCGCTTATCATATGTAGTCAGAGCCAGGGAGGCAAACGGGGAAAGCTTCTGAGTGGGGAGTGCCAGGCTGGTTGGAACTCTCAGGCCGCCTGCGTCCAACAGACCGCCAGCAGGAGGAAGGAGCAGAAGGAGGCAAGGAGGGAGGCAGGCAGAAGCCTAATCACTAGGAACAGTCAGCTCGGTCCCCTTTTCTAGGGAGACCCTCTCCCCTTGACTGGTATCTGTGGCTGGCCACAAAAATGTCCCCACTTTGTGTGGGCTTCCAAACACCATGAAGAGGAAATGGAGGCAACACTATACAAATAAAGCTGTCACTGAGGAGAACATCTTGATTTAAGGCTAGAAAGCAGATAAAGAAAATGCAAATGAAAGCCCAGAGAAAACAAACACCCAAGCTGTAATGACAGCACCTATTCCGGGGTAAAACAGATGGAGACGGGCAACATCTAGCTAAAAAGAAATCAAGTAAAGTAAAAAGAATGCCAGCCTACAGTGCTCTTTTTTTCCTTTTAATTCAGGACTGTTACCTTTTGTTAGAGCAACTGGGCCAAAGTAGTTTGTCTCCATGACTTTCTTATCCACGTCCGTGGTGGTGTCCACGATGGCGCCCCGGTAGCTGATGCCGGCGTTGTTGATGAGCACATCCACGTGGCCGAAGCACTGCAGGATCTCAGCTGTCGCTGCGACGATGGCCCCAGGGTCTGCGAGGTCAAAGGTCACCATGTAAGGCTTGTGTGTCTGCACCTGGTCAAATGCGACAGAAATCAAATGCACCTTGAGTGACAGGCATGTGAGCCACATGTCCCTGCTTTTCAGAGTGCCGGGAGTGGCCTACCGGGTGTGACCTGACACAGGCTCTAGCACCTCTCTTCCCAAGCAATGTGGCCTGGAGGTTCCTACCTCTGGTGCTCACACCTGACCTGGGTGACTTTACCCCTAAACTGAAAATGACTACTACAGCCAGGCTCCCATCACTGCCTTGTGCCAGCACCGTGCTGTACATCACCATGACATTAAACAGTGCCCCTCCTGACAGGGGGTATCCTTCTCAGGTTGTTCCTTTTGTTCATTTGTTCATGAAACATTTTTTTTATATAACTCCTATGTGCCAGGCACTGGGGACAGGCAGAAAGCAAGACAAACATGGCTCCTGTCTTCCAGAAGCATATACTGTCTAGTGAGGAAGACAAATTCTATAACTGTAAAGAATATCATGAAGAAGTATAAGATGCTAGAGGAATGAATAACCGAGCCATCTAACTTACAGGGCTTCCCAGTGGACGTGAGTTTAACAAGAGATTAAAAGGAGATGTGGAAGTGTGAAATCACAGAAGATGGCAGAATAGGAAGTGCCAGGAATCTGTCTTTCCACCTGGACGTTGTACTGGCAGAAACTCTCTGAAGCAACAATTTTGGAACTCTGGAGTCCATCTGAATCCTTGCAGCTTCCAGGGCAGTGCTTGGCTGGCAGATTATAGATAATTTTGGTCAATTCTAGCCATCACCTTGGTGGTTAAGTTTTCATCCCCCATCCCTGCATCCCTGTGGCAAGAAGCTGTAGGAAAGACAACCCACACCTCTGGGGCAGCGTGAGGAAGCCAAGACAGGCAATAAGAACCTTGTCTTCTAAAACTCACGGTTGTGTTCTGGTGGTGGATCACTGAGGCGTGGTATGGAGGCAAGTTGCATTATTTTCACCACCAGTGGCTAAAATGGTTTACAATGGATTCAAAGGAGTTAAACCTGTTGTTTTGATAATCAAAAACATAAATAAATCCCCAGAAAATATACTAAAGTGCTAAAGGAAGACACGGACAAAGGCAGAAAATTGATGTATAAACAAAATGAGTATCATTAAATGCCATCAAAGAAACAGAAATTATAAGAAAATTCTGGAGCTCAAAGTACAACTTCTGAAATGGAAAATACACTACAAGTATACAAAGCACATTTGAGCAAGCAGAGGTGTGAATCAGTGGAATGGAAGAGAGGACAACTGAAATTACTGAGTCTGAAATAAGAAAAAAGAATGAGGAAAAGTAAACAGAGCCTAAGGGACCTGTGGGACACCATCAAGTGGACCAATAAATACACTGTGGGAATCTGAGAAGGAGAAGAGACAGAGAGAGGGGTGGAAAGAATATCTGAATAAATAATTGCTGAAAACGTCCCAAACTTAATGAAAGACATGAATCTACACATCCAAGAAGCTCAAAACCAAGTTGGATAAATTCAGAGGCCCACATGAAGACACATTACAATCAAACTGTCAAAAAAAACAAAAAAAAAAAAAAGAGAGAGAGAGAGAGAGAATGATTTCTGAAGACATCAAGAGAGACTTACTCTAACATAAAAGGAATTCTCAGTAAGATGATGAGCTGATGTCTCATCAGAAACCTTGGAGGCCAGAAGACAGTGGGTTGATAAATTAAAAGGGCTGAAAGAAAAAACTGCCAACCAAGAATTCTGTATCTGGCACAACTTTCCTTCAAAAATGAGGGAGAAATTAAGATTCCCAGATGAACAAAAGCTGAAGGAGCTAGTTACCACTAGACCTGCTCTGCAAGAAATGCTAAAGGGAGTCCTTCAGGTTTGAAATGAAAGTAAGGTGGAGGGTGGTGTAACTTGAAGCCATATAAGAAATAAAGATATCTGGGAAAGTAAAAACACGGGCAATTATAAAAGCTACTATTATTGTAATTTTGGTTTGTAACTCCACTTTTTACTTTCTACATAAATTTAAAAGACAAATGTGTTTAAAAATTATTATTAATCTGTTAATGGGCCAAGCACTGTATGAAGATGTAACCTCTATACGAATAACAGAAATGGGGGAGGACAGAGCTGTAAAGCAGAATTTTTGTATCCTATGAATCCCCTTAGAAACCACAAAACAATAGCTACAGCATATGCACATGAGGAAATGAGAAGGAAATCAAAAACATTTCACTACAAAAACCAACCAAACACAGAAGAAGAGAGTAATGCAGGAAAAGAGGGACAAAAAAAGCAATAAAGCATACAGAAAACAAATAGCAAAATGGTAGAAGTTCCTCCTTACTAGTAATTAGTTCAAATAAAACTCTCTCATCAAAACACCGATTGATAGCTCCAATTTTTTAAAAAATCCAACTATATGCTGTGTTTAAGAGACTCATTTTAGATCCGAAGATACAACATGTTGAAAGTGAAAGGATGAAAAAAGGTTATTTCATGTAAATAATAACCAATGAGAGCTGGAGTGGCTGTACTCATGTCAGAATAGGCTTTAAATCAAAAAAGGTTACAAGAGACAAAAAGGACATTATATGCAAGCATACCTCAGAGACATTGCAGGTTGGGTTTCAGACCACCACAGTACAGCAAATATCTCAATAAAGCAAGCCAGAGGAATTTTTTAGTTTCCCAGTAGATATAGAAGTTATGCTTACACTATATTGTAGTCCATTAGTGTGCAATAGCTTTATGTCTAACAAAACAACATATATATCTTAATTTAAAAATATTGCTAAAAAATGGGAACCATCATCTGAACTTTCAGTGAGTTGTAATCACTGATCACAGATCACCATAACGAATTAATAAGAATGGAAAAGTTTGAAATATTTTGAGAATTACCAAAATGTGACACAGAAACACGACACAGAGACATGAAGTGGGCAAATGCTGTTGGAAAAATAGCACTGATAGACTAGATCAATACACACTTGGCACAAAAACCTTCAATTGGTAAAATACACCATATCGGCGAAGCACAATAAAGTAAAGCACAATAAAACAAGGTAAGCCCATAATAATAAAAAGGTATTCATTACAGCAAAAAATGTAATAGTTAGTATAAATATTTATGTACCTAATAATAGACCCTCAAAATATATGAAGCAAAAATCAACAGAATTGAAGGGGGAAATAGACAGTTCTATAATAATATTGTGATATTTCAATACTCCATTTTTAAGAGTGGACAGAACAACCAATCAGAAGATCAATTACAAACAGATGACTGAATACTATAAACCAAGAGGACCGAAAAGATGCATATAGAACATCCCACCCAACGACAGCACAACACACATTCTTCTCAAGCACATGTGGAATATTCTCCAGGATAGACCACATGTTAGGCCAGAAAACAAATGTTAGCAGATTGAAAGACAGCTATCATTTAAAGCATCTTCTTCAACCACAGTGTGATGAAGCTAGAAATCAGTAACAGAAGGTAAACTGGAAAACCAGTGGAAATTAAACAAACCCTCTTAAAGAACAACCGACTCATAAAAGACATAACAAGGGAAATTAGAAATGAAAACAAATACGCAACATACCCAAACTTATGCGATGCAGTGAAAGCAGTGGTAAGAGGGAAATTTATCCCTATAGATGCCTACATTTAAAAAATAAAAAAAGATTTCAAATCAATAATATAACTTTACACCCTAGGGAACTAGAACAGAGTAAACTAACAAAAAGCTAGCAGAGGAAGGAAATAATAAAGATTAGAGAGGAGATAAAATAGAGAGCAGAAATAAAGAAAATCATGAAACCAAAAGTTGGTTCTTTGAAAAGATCGACAAAATTGAGAAACCATTAGCTAGACAAAGAATGAGAGGATGGAGTGGGTCCCTCCCTAGATAAAAAAAAAAAGGTTATAATACAATTAATATAATATAATTGTACACCCACAAATAAGATAACCTAGAAGAATTGAACAAGTCCCTCGAAATATACGAATTATCTGAGTCAAGAAGAAATAGAAAAATCTCAGCAGAGATTGAAGCAATAACCTAAAACCTCCCAACAAATAAATGTCAGCCACCAGATGGCTTCACTGGTGAATTTTACCAAACTTTAAAGAAGAATTAACACCAACACTTCTCATACTCTTCCAAAAACCTGAGGAAAGAGAGAACACTTCTTAACTCATTCTGAGGCCAGCATTACTCTGTCCAGAAAACCAGGAATGGAGGGGAAAGTCCTCAACATGGTAAAGGATATTTATGAAAAACCTACACCTAATATACGTTCAGTGGCGTTAGACAGGATGTGTTCTCCCTATGACCAAGAACAAGACAAGGATGCTTGCTTTCACTGTAGGTACTCAACACAGTACTAGGGTTCTAATCAGAGCACTTACACAAGAACGAGTAATAAAAAGCACCCAAATTGGAAAGGAAAAGGTAAAACTGTTCAAAGATGACATGATCCCATATGTAGAAAATCCTGAGGAATCCAGAGAAAACCATTAGAGCTAATGTAAGTCAGTTCAGCAGAGATGCAAGGTACCAGAAAAACACACACACTCATCAGCTATGTTTCTATACACCAGCAATGAATAATCTGAAAAGAAAATTAGGAAAGCAAATCCACTTAAAATAGCAGCTAAAAGAATTAAATACTTAGGAATAAATAAAACTAAAGAGGTCAAAGATTTGTATGTTAAACACTACAAAACATTGCTGATAGAAATTAAAGAAAACCTAAATACTTGGAAAGACATCTCACGTTCATGGACTGGAAGACTTAACATTGTTAAGTAGTCAATACTACCCAAAGTGATCTACAGGGGCGCCTGGGTGGCACAGCGGTTAAGCGTCTGCCTTCGGCTCAGGGCGTGATCCCGGCGTTATGGGATCAAGCCCCACATCAGGCTCCTCCGCTGGGAGCCTGCTTCTTCTTCTCCCACTCCCCCTGCTTGTGTTCCCTCTCTCGCTGGCTGTCTCTATCTCTGTCGAATAAATAAATAAAATCTTTAAAAAAAAAAAAAGTGATCTACAGATTCAATGCTATCCCTATCAAAATAATTGCATGCTTTGGAGGAAACAGAAACAAAGTCCCAAAGTCCATACGGAATCTCAAAGGTCCCTGCAAAACCAAAACAATATTGAAAAAAAAAGGAACACATTGGAAGATTTACACTTCCTGATTTCAAAACTTACTGAAAAGCTACAGCAACCAGTGTGGTACTGGCATTAAGACAGACACACAGACCAATGAAATAGGATGGACAGCCCAGAAATAAACGTTCCCATACATGGCCAAATGACTACTGACAGGGGTGCCAAGACCATTCAAGCAGGAAAGAACAATCTTTTCAACAAATGGTGCTGGGAAAACTGGATATATACATGAAAAAGAATGAACTTGAAACCTTACCTAACACCGTGTACAAAAATTAAGTCAAGTGGATCAAAGACCTAAATGTCGGGAGTTAAAATTACAGAACTCTTAGAATAAAACACTGGAGAAAATCTTCATAACATCTAATGGGGCAACGACCTCGTGGATGTGACACCACAAGTACAGTCAACAAAAGAAAAAATAAACTGGGCTTCAACAAAATTAAAAACTTTTCGGTGGCTCAGTTGGCTGGGCATCTGACTCTTGGTTTTGGCTCAGGTCATGATCTCGGGGTTGTGAGTTCGAGCCCCGCGTCAGGCTCTGCGCTCAGTGCGGAGTCTGCTAGAGATTCTCTCTCTCCCTCTGCACCTCCCCCTCCTCACGTGCACGCACGCTGTCTCTCAAATTACTAATAAAATCTTTAAAAAAAAGTAAAACTTTTCTGCATCAAGGGATGCTGTCAAGAAAGTGAAAAAACAGGGGCGCCTGGGTGGCTCAGTCGTTAGGCGCCTGCCTTCGGCTCAGGGTGTGATCCTGGCGTTCTGGGATCGAGCCCCACATCAGGCTCCTCCGCTAGGAGCCTGCTTCTTCCTCTCCCACTCCCCCTGCTTGTGTTCCCTCTCTCCCTGGCTGTCTCTCTCTCTGTCAGATAAATAAATAAAATCTTAAAAAAAAAAAAAAAGAAAAGAAAAAGAAAGTGAAAAGACAATCTACTGAATGAGAAAAAGTATTTGCAAATCGCAGATCTGATAAAGGATTACTATCCAGAATATATAGAGAAGTAAACTCAACAACAAAAACAACCAACCTGATTCAAAAAAACAGGAGAAGGACTTGAAAAGACATTTCTCCAAAGAAGACATATAAATGGTCGCTAAGCACAGGAAGAGATGCTCAACATCATTTGTAATTAGGGAAATGCAACTCAAAACCACAATGAGATACCATTTTACATCTCGTAGGATGGGTACAATTGAAAAACAAACAGAAAAGAACAAGTGTTGGCAAGAATGTGGAGAAAGCAAAACCCTTGCGCATTGGTGGTGGGAATGTAAAATGGTACAGCTTCTGTGGAAAACAGATGACAATTCTTCAAAAGGTGATACATAAAACTACCCTATGAACCAGCCATTCCACTCCTAGGTGTATATCCCCAAAAACTGAAAGCCAGGACTCAAACAGATAATGTGTACAACTGTGTTCATTGCAACTTATTCACAATAGGCAAAAGGTGGAAACTCCAGTGTCCATGAACAAAGTAATGGATAAACAAAATGTGGTCTATACGTACACTGGAATATTACTCTGCCATGAAATGGAATGAAATTTTGGTACATGCTAAAATATGGATGAACCTTGAAGACATCACGCTTAGTGAAATAGCCGGACATAGAAGGACAAATATTTTCCACTTATATAAGGTATCTAGAATAGGCAAATACATAGAAAGACAGTAGAATGAATAGAGCTTTCTAGGCACTGGGGAGAGGGGAGGAAGACTGAATTACTGTTAATAGGTACAGAATTTTTGTTGGGGAGGGTAAGTATAGAAAGTGGTGATAGTTATACACATTCTGAATGTGTTTAATGCCTCTGACTTGTTCACCTATAAACGGTTAAAATGATTCATACTAGGATATGTATATTTTATTTATATGTATACCGTTTTATGCATGTAAGTACTATGTTATCTATATTTTTCCACAATTAAAATTTTAGAAGTCATGGCTAACCTCCCCCATTTCCCCACCCTAGAGAGATGAATAGGTATTATCCAGGTAAAGGGGGAGCGGAGGCATTCACAGAGGCAACTGCCTAAGCTCAGTGCCAATAAGTGGCAGAGGTGAGACAGGAACCGTGCGACAGCCCTGCCTCCTCAGGCAATGGAGACCTGTCGCCTTCGCTGGTGCAGAGTGACCATGTGGATGCCCTGCACGTGCGGCGGCCCAGGAGTGGCCACTATCTCCTCAGATGCCTGCAGAGGATGGACTGAACCTCTGGCCCACGGAAAACATACCTCTGGCCTCACCTTGGTGGACAGAGAAGCAAGTTCTTTGGTGAGCTCTTCCAGGGCCTCCCGGTTTCGGCCGCAGAGCACCAGCTTGGCACCCACCGTGTAGAAGACTCTGGCGCATTCTAAGGGAGGGAGAAAGAACCTTGACAGCTGAGGAAATTCAATGCCTTTCTTCCCCAGGGCAGGTCAGTCCAAACTCACTCCGTGTTTCAGAGTACGAATTTGTTTCTTCATGCACCGCACACGTGCGCATCCGCCCCTGCTGTGGACCAGGCGTGGAGCTAGGAGTTAAGGCCCCAGTGACAAATGAGCCCCGCTCTTGCCCCAGGAGAGCTCGTATCAGTGGTATGGCAGACACCAAGGCAAGAGGAAGGCTGGGACCGGTGGACAGATTTGTTAGGTACCACGCTCGGAACATTCCATGATCTTTAGCTCTGAACAACCCTGGGGGCATGACTTCCTTTTTCACAGCTGAGGAAGCTCAGAAAGGTCAAGCAATGTGCTCAATGATCAGGCAGCACCAGCCACGGTGAGGCCGTGGCCTGCTGAGGCCTGCTTTTTGGCCCAATCTAGGCTGTTTCCCAAGTCACTTCAGTGCGGCAGGTACAGATCTATGGGGCGTGCTTACACGGTCTGTACAAGCACAGGGAGCGCAGGACTCTGCTGAGAAGGGATGGGGGGCCTGGGAGGCTGTTTCTCTGGAAAGGGCTCAAGGCTAAGGGAGCAGAGTTTGCAAAGCACCTGAGGGGCCATGCACAGATACATCCGGGACACAAACTGGAGCGTCTGACAGCCTTACCAGGCTGGGAAATGACAAACAAACGTGAAGAGTTGAAGCGTGCGGAGTACCTACGACAGTGAAGGCTCAGCAAGGGAGGCTGCAGTTTAAAAGGCTCCCTCCCACTGGGTGAGAAGGAAGGGGACTGGTGGAGACCAGGCTCTGCTGAACCCACTCCAACATCCCAGTAACATCAAGTGAGACCGGGGTACCTCTATTAGTCAGTGTTCTTTTGGTGGCAAGAAAACAGACCCGACTCACACTGGGGCAAAGCAAAAAGAGATTTATCAGGAGGCTGCTGGGATAGCTCCAGAATTAAGAGAAAAGAGCTAATTGGCCAAGACTTGGGAGGGACAGGAGTGGTTGCTGCCCAGGGCCACTGGCAGCAGGAACCAGGCTCTCTCAGGGCTGGCAGGGCCTTTTCTCCACTTCGTCTCCCTGGCCTGGCTTCTCTCCAAGATGAGAACAGGGCTGCAGGCAGCTCTGAGTCACATCAACACAGCTCCCCCCGCCAGACAGCAGAGGGGTCTCTGTAGTGGCAAGCTTTGCTGCCGAAATCCCAGGAAGGGTGGGGCGGCATCTCGAGCACGAAGCCAGCAAGGGTCACAGGCAAATCCCCTGAGGCCCAGGGGGAAGGGCAGGGAGGAGAGACCTCCAGAACCGGGGCTAACCTGTGGGGGAGAGGGAGGGTGAGGGTCTCTTGCTTCTTGCTTGTTCTGAGCCCAGACATGGCCTGACTGAATGTTCGGTGCCCTGAAAACATACAGCTTGTGAAAAGCACTGCAGCCCAGTGGTCAAGGCACTGGACTCAAACTCGACCACCTACGTGCAACGCCGACCTCAGTCACTTCCTGGTTCTGTGATCTTGGGTAAGTTATAACCTCTGCGCTTCTCACTTTCCTCTTCTATAGAATGCAGGTAAAAACAGCACTGGGACTGAATGAGTAAAACTCAATACAATACAATAGAGAAGAAGTACTATAGAAAAAAGCACCACAGAAGTGTTCACTGTTCTCACATTTCTAAGCTGCCTTTTTAAAATGTTCTAAAACCTTACTGTTGGTGGAAACTGAAACCTGAGGGTTTAAAGAGGCACTGCTTGTCCACACCTGAGGGCTGGTCTCCCTCAAACACCCACGGGCAGTTCTGCTCGGACCCCTCCGCCCGTAGCTGACCGAGCAGCCAGTGCGCCACCGTGTCCTGGGCCGAATCTCAGAGGCTCAGGCAGTCGTGTGGTGTCTCGTACCCCAGCTCAGAGAAAGGACAGGCCTGCCCCGGGAGCTGTGCAAGCGGTTGAGGGGTCAAACCTGTCCCTTCCTGGCTAGGAGCAGAGGACAAGGTAGGGTCCAGACAGGGTGTACTGGTGTGCTAGCTCTTCCCCCACAAAAGTGGCAAAAGCTAGAAGGGTTCAAAACAGGAGGGGAGAACAAATTCCAGCATCCTTTGGGAAAACAGAGAGAATGTTCTTTAACGTCTGGATTGTCTCATGGTGCAAAGCCCTCTCTCTTCACTCGACGGCTCCTCCTTTAGCTCCTCTTACAGCTTTCACGTACCATCCCCAGACCAACACCTCCTGGCATGTCTCCAGGCAGAGTTTTCCGGAAGGCAGTGCTAAGTAGACTAAATCAAGACACTTTCAGGTGTGGTGTATCACCCTCCTTGAAGCTTTGGTCGGTTTCTTCTCTGGCTCATGCTGACAAAGGGCACAAACCCAGACAGAGCTGCAGCCCCTGCTCTGCTTGTGCCTGGATGGCCCGGTCGGGGTCTCAGCCCCGGTGTAGCCCGCCTTGTTGTGTTTCCTCGGCAGAGCGGCAAAGCCAGACAGCAGCATTCCTGAGGCTGGAGCTGCTCATGTGGTTTACTAAATCATTCCCAAAGATGAGGAATCTCAGGCATGGCTGGCTTCCTCACCCCAGTTCATCCTGACGTGACTGACACAACGGACATTTCGTAAGGTGTCACCAGAGTGCAGACGCACAGAACTAAAGCTGGGGAGAGGCACGAGTATCTAAACAGCTTCTGGAAAATGGTCACGTACATTCTGCTTAAGCTTTGCTTACTAGCACAGCCAAACAGGGAGGAAATTAAAGTCTGTGTAGGGAGTGACAGAAATGAAAACAACAGATTGCAAGGATTCCTTTTTCACTTCTTGAAAAAGCTGACACAGGGAGGCAGGAGGGTCAAGGGAAAAAGGAAAAAAGTCCCGAAGTACCATTTATCTAGCTACGGCTGCCAGATGATTCTCCAGCACTGCCGGCACTCCTGCCTGTTAAATCAAGAGAGTTATTCACGACCTCAGGGCTTAAGCTGGCTAAAGTGGGTATCTAGAACATTCTGTTCCTTTAGTCAATGGTCTTACTGTTTTATAAGGATAAGCTCATGTAGCTTAAACATACAAAACAGGAGACAAAACAGGAGAAATACAGAAAGCTGTCTGAAGACTTATCACATGATCCAGGCTTTCAGAGCGGCCGACAGGGCAGGCAGAGCACAGCCACCAAGGACCACTCACAGCCTTCCTCCTCCAAAGGCTGAGGTGCAGCAGCGCCTCCGTGGTGGCCACCACAGGGCCGGGTGTCCTTGTCACGGCTGGGGAAGAACCTGTTCCTATTTTATCTGGCTGGAGGGGAAAGAGATCCATGCACTCTTGTCCTTCAGATGTTAAACGGGGCTGCATATAAGCAGAGTGATTTGGAATCTGGGAAATGGCTGGGCCAATATATGATAGAAATATATATATACACACACACAAACAGGTTTTGTTTTTCTTTCAATTACATTGTCTATTCCCTTCACAGTCTTAGTTTCCAGAAGAGGAAATGTGGAATGACCAAGAGGACAGTGTCTTTCTTCAACATTCACATGTTGGAGCACCTGCAAGTCACCACCCCAGCCAGCTCTCAAATACTATTCAAGGACTTAAAAAAAAAAAATGCTTCTCTCTGAGATCAAGAGAAGTGGCTGCTGACTACCCTATATATAGGAGCTGAGTAAGGTCAGAGGACTGACCATGGCAAAGGGCCTGGAGGCAGCTGTCCCCACGCGGTTCTGGGTATCTAATGACAGGCCGAGGGTTCACCCGCAGAGACCTCACCTAAAACATGAGAGTGGCATACAAATGAATCCATGTTTTCCCAGGCTCCCTCCTGCCGACTGCAAGCCACTTCCTCTGCACACAAGGCCCCGTCTGTTCCTTTATGTTCCTGCAACACGCAAGTGCTTCCCAGCCCTGCATGAGCACGCTGCTCCCGGCTCTGTGCTTGTCGGCAATGCCCTCCTTGCTGGCCTGTGCTTTCCTTTCCCTGGTCCTCTCCCCCAGAGGGAAGAGAAGACTTGAGTCCTGCAGTCATACCTGGGGTTTGAACCTAGAAGTCCTAGGGCAAGTCTGCATCTTGGCTGTGAGGATTCGGAGGGATAAAGTGCAAGCCAGCACATCCCCCTACTGGGCCTGGATGGGAACACCCATTACTGAAGCGTCAATATCCTGAGATAAGTCCTGGCCGCTCTCCATCGGACTGTGACCTCGCTGAGGGAAGGGACCCTGCTTTCCTTGGTTTGTCCCAGCACTTGGTCTGGAGCCTCCCAAACGGGAGCTGCTCGGTCACCGCCAGCTGTGCTACTCCCAACCAAAAGATGCAGCACCGGTGGGTTTACCGCAGTTCTGCGTGCCGCTCAGCCTTCTTCCGTGGCACCAAGCGCCAGCGTGGACGACGGGCTGGGGTGGTGTGGGACGTGTACAGATGCCGAGAAGGAGGAAGCTCCGTGAGATATGCCTGCGTGTGCCGCTCACACTCTGCCAAAGTCAATGTGTGTGTGTGGAAGGGAAGTGATGGCAGCTCTACAAACTCATCTGTGTGAGGCCGGGGGTGGTGGCTGACTCTGGGCCAGCATACAACCCCTGGGACCCAGAGGCTCAACGTGTTCAACAAATTAGACGGAACTAACTTGAAGAACTGAGTATCTGAAGTATCACTTAGTCTGTTCTCGACCTGCCAGGGCCACGCTCAGGGTAGAGCTGGAGGCACAGTCCCGGGGAGAGGAAGGTGAGGGGAAGGGGACACCAAGGCCATGAACTGGGGTTGCTCGCTGAATCCAGGAAAACGCATGCTTTGTTTGGCCCTCACAGAGGTAAAAATGTTTTTTAAGTTAGTTGCTGTATTTGACAATTGGGAGCCTTCACATAAAAACCCCAATTTCCACAACCAGCTGGAGCGGAGTAAGGCGGCCCCTTACGTGAGACACGGAGTGTCCAGTTTGCCACAGTCTTCCTCATGGCTTTCGCCTCCCAACACTGATGCCGATGAAAGTCAGGGGCCATTTCTCACCGCACTTAAGTTCTTGCCTTTTCCAAGTGGACACACTCTTGTTACCGAGTCACCTAGCCTGCTTCACTTACTTGCACCCGAGCGGCGGAGGCGCTGCTCCTGTTGTCTGGGTCAAGTTCCCTGGCCCCTCCGCCCGCCCCCACAGCACCGCCCGCAGGACCCACCTCGCCCCAGGCCCGAGGTAGCGCCGGTAATGACCACCACGGCGTTCCGCAGGTAGGCCTTCATGCGCATCCGCTGCAGCAGCTTGAAGACGCTGAAGATTCCCACGCAGCCAAACAGCAGCGGCAGGATGGCCGTAGACGTGAGAAAGTCCATGACCCTCACCTTCAGCAGACTCTTCCTAAAGAAGCCCAAATCAAACGAATTTGTGACAAAACAGGAAAACTCAAGGGCCTTGCCAGCCCCCCTCCCGCCCAGACTGATACAGAGCCCAGATCTCTCTCGTGAGGACTTCAGCTGAGCCCAGCAACCACCCTTCTAAGGCCCTGCGCTCTATGCCGACTGCGCAGCACGGTGGAACCTGTTTCCGCTCACTCTGACTGACATGAGCAGACAGCAAAGCCACAGACCTTGCGATGCCTCTCAGAGGCGCACAGCGACCCCAGAACAAGCTGAAAGAGTCATTCAGCACGGGACCCAGTTACCCGTGAGTGTGACAGGAGGCTCTGGCATGGCCACACTCCCCGATTCTCCTTCAGAAACCTATTTAGGGGGACGTAAGTACACCCATTATCATTCTCAACCCCTATTTGTGTAACTAGAAAACGTTTTTTAAAAAGGAAAAAAGAACACCATACCAATCCTTCTACCCCTCCCTAAGCAGATGGATGTTTCTGGGTGGGGTGTACCCTGGATGGCGTCTGCGATGGCCCACAAATGTCCTCCTGGCCACAGGCCTCACAGACACCCAAAGGGAACTCAGCACAGAGGGGAGCTGCCCTTTGCCACAGACTCAGGCTGTGAAGCGGAATGCCCTGCCACGCACTGTGGCGTGTTCTCCCTAGCATTTGCCGGGGAGCCATGGCCAGCCACAGGAAATCAGGAGGCTACAGGAGTGTCTGGGCAACAGTGGCAGTCAATTCCTGGGATCCGTTCCTTTCACGACTGCCCAAATTTCCTTACTCCTCCAAGCTTCCTTGATTTCTTGTCACTTACCCACGCCCCCATGCCCTAAGCAGCTGAGAGAGGAGGGAGACACAGGATTAGAGGAAGGTCAAGGAGGAGCCAGTGAGGAGCAACACCGTGTCTGTCACTTTGAAAGAAATGCCCTGTAAAGCTATTTGACAAGTGGGCTGAGTCTATTACACAGAAGGCCCACCACCCACACTTCTCCTCCAGGACTAAGATATTAGGAGCATAGGCTCATACCAGCCTAATGCTTTCAACTCTTCATCAGATTGGGAGTAAGTATGTAAAACCCTCACTCACCTGCTGAACGTCCCATGTCCTCCACTCCATATATTTAAAAAAATATTTCTGCTTCCATTCCCAAGACAACATCAACTCTGTGGGTACCGCGAAGCCAGGAACCCACTGAAGCCCAACACAGATGAGCTGAGCTGCTTTGATCGTGAACCTCAGGATCAGGGTCAGCTGTCCTGATCTAGGGTAAACTGCTTGACTGCAAAAGGGTTCTGCTCAGATTTGAACCGCCAACTCAACTAGTTTAGTATTTAGTTTACTTTTTCATCTGCCTTTCTAAATATATCCAATTTCTTGGTCACCATAAAAAATTAACATTCTTAGACAAACATCTGTAAAAATGACTGTTTCCCATCAAGCCCACTTAATCCACTTCTGAAAAGTCCCCAACGACTGTGTGCTAAGTGGTTACATGTCCCTCTCACCCGCCATTGTGACAAGCCTACACTCGGGTGAACCCAAGCTCTTTCCCCGGGTACTACTGGCACCACCCCCTGCCCACAACTGGAAGCTGAGGCCAGGTGTTCTAGCCTGCGGGCGAGGCCGAGCCTCAGGGGAAATGTTAAGAGTCCGTGGACCCTTCGTCTGGCCGCTGGGAGTACTGAGATCGGTGCGGAGCAGGGACTGGTACCTCTGCAGGTCTGTGGGTCTGCAGGTATTGCCTGGGGGCCTTCACAGGGCTCAGCCCCTGAAGCCTGCAGGGTGTATGAGTATTTCCCAGGGGTGGGAGAGGTGAATTCTGGGGGGCAGGGATGACTGCCAGTTTGTTAGTGTAGATTTACCAGAAAATTACAGCAATTGACAGAAAACACAGGTAGGCCCCAAGGTAATTATAGCTCAGAACTTTCATGTAATGAACTTGGGGGTAGGGAGCTTTCAACCCAGCAGGACGGCTATCTAGGAAGAGCTTTATCCCACTGCAAGCCCAGATCCTTATACCAGGCAGATCCCAAGGCGGACCACCCTGCTTGGCCCAGAATTACACAGGGCCTGGCTACTGCCCAGGATGACCAGGGAGTTGAAGAAGGGACTCATGAAGGGACAACAAGCCTCAGCCCCTGGGTGGGGGTGCAGAGCTCCATTAGGTGAGCTGGGGGAAACAGCTCTGCGCACTCCTCCACAGGCTCCTGGAGACCAGAGCCTTGTGGAGTCTGCCCATTTCAGACCTTCAACCTGGAGCTGAGCCAGAACTCCACTGAAGGCTACAGGGGTGTCATGTACCAATATGCAGCCTGTTGCCCCTCAAAATTCAGAGGCTGCAGAGACCACATGGAAAACACTAACTGTGGCAAAGTGACAGCAGTGCAGGGGTTACAAGGGTGACCCCTCGAGTCAGCCTGGCTGGGTTCACATCCTGGCTCAGACACTTACTCACCAGCCTGGGTAAAGGACCTCCCCACTCTGGGCCTCAGTATCCTCATCTGTAAAATGAGGGTATATGATGGTCCACCTCACAGGTCTGTTGTGAGGTCAGCTGAATTAATACATGGAAATGTGTGCGCAGTCCCTAGAAAAGTGTAAGCGCTCAGTAAATGTAGTTGCCATTGGCATCATCATGACCCAGAACTAACTAAAAACTCCTGGCCCGGGAATTAGTTTCACAGCAGTCAGCTTTCCAAGGTTGTCTGAAAGAGTCCCTGGTTTATGAAAACTGGTTTCTTCCAAATGAAGGAAATTCATTAAACATAGACCTTGCTGGAGTTTAGTTTTTATACCTTCATAAACCCTTTGGTTTAATGACACTAACAAATAGGAAAAAAGAAACCCTGACTTTGTCAGAAGTCAGGATCCCATATGCCAAGGTACGTGTCAGAAAATGTGGCCACCGTGAGTCATTGAGGCCAAGACAGCAAGGAGAGCACAGACAAGTGCCCAAATGTCCCTGCCTCCTTTTTTCACACCCAGGGAGGAGCAGGATGAAAACAAACCCACCTAGTAAGGTTCACCCCGTGAAGACAATGACAGCTCCCAACAAACTGCATTTTCATGCACCTTTTTACAACCCAAGCCAGCAATGTAGGACACGAAGAAAAGAGAGAGAACTACACACCGTCTTGTACACTTCTGGGATTCCTTGTGCACCTGACACAACATCGCATGCCAGCCTTGGTCTCCTGGCCCTGGGGACCACTTTGCCTGCGGCAAATATGGCAGCAGGTTAATGGGGTCCATCCTCGGCCCACGGGCCGGCTTTCTGTGGGGAGAGCGCACATCTGCATTCAGTCTGGCAAGTCGTTAACAGAATTGGAATGCAAAGTCAATTAGAAATCAGCACCAGTTGTGCCCAGCTAACTCAGGATGATGATGGTGGGAAAAGACATTCCAGAGCAAGCCATTTATCTGAGAGCATTATGCTCAGTTTCAGGGTAGGTATTCAGGTCACTTACCTGACCAGGTAAAGCTGGTCATATTGACAATCCCAACTTTCTGGGAGTTTCTCAAAATTCTTAAAGACTTTCCCCCTTTGATTCCACTCTTCAGTGCACGGGGCCATACTGCCAGGCCCCTGGGCCGCTAGGCCTCTCCCGTCTCTGAGTGCTAGCTGGGTCAGCTCCTCCGTGTCTCACCGTCGGCAGTGAGGATGGCCAAGAGAGCAAGACACGGAGGTAACTCAGCGCTACTGCCTTGCTGTGGTGTCCGGGGGCATTCTCCAAGCAAACAGACAGCTTCAAAGTGGAAGAAAGGAATTGTGTCCTGACTGGCCACATTTCCAGATTAGGAAATACATCTCCTATGTAAAACAAGGTCAGAGGGGGTCAGTTTTCTTTGAAAACGGCATAGAAGAACTTTAATATGTATACAAATTTTGCATTTTATACTGAAATGCTTAACTCAAGTTTCAGATAGAACTGGGAAGGCAAGATTGATGGTATAAAAAGGGAGTGGGGGGGATCTAGCTCACAATTTCTAGCATTTGGAAATCAGCTCATACATAGAAGGGACAGCCCAGCATCACTGTGAGCTACAGCAGAAAGTAGGACAAGTCACAAAGAGAGAGTGAGGTCAGAAAAGGAAGAAGGCGAGATAGCCCCCCTCGAATAGAAACCACAGATCACACAAGGTCTAGAAGTGCGAGTGCACCGCCTAACAGAAAAGTAGGCACTCACCGTCGTGTCTACTCTCTTAACTGACAGGGAAGTGACCTGAAACATGACCTTAGGCTAGAAGCCACATCCACTGGCATGAAGAAGTTAGGGAGTACAGGCGTTCACACACTAAGCTCGTCTGCTTGTATTTTCATATACCACAGACTACGGAGCTCTAGACCTAAGTTAAACAGGGTAAAGGCAGAAAAGCCCCTTCCTGGGTGAGTGTTACCTGGGCCTGGACAGCCAGAAAGTTCATGGGTTCTCACTGCAACTTTGAAATCCAGCTGTTCCTTTATTCCACCGAGAGGTTCTTTAAAAGGGCTTTTGGAACCTCAAACTGGAAACAAGACTATCTCCAAGAAATCAGCTCTGAGCAGAAATGTCACTTTACTGTTATTTCATTCCTCATCCTTTAGTCAAAATTCTACATTGCATTTCACAGACAGAATCTGTTCCTAAGATTCCTTTCTTCTCTCAACCAATTATAAAAAATAAATGGAACCATCCATAAAAACAGGTTGTTGGGAAGCTACTCTGAACCACACACAGAAATTAAACCTTTAACAGCCGCACCCGAAAATCAACAGAGGGTATCCGAAAGCCCTCCACAGTTAAAAAATAAAAACGATTTCCGGTCTGAAAGAAGGACTGGTCATGAAATAATTTGTCATGTTATGCACAAGAAAATCAGGCTAAAGGGCAGAGAGGAGTTCCAGCTGGAAGGCAGGTCGCTGAAATCATGCAGCAAGGAGTGGCTTAGTATCACCAAAAGCAGTTAGGATCCCGTTCTCACAAACCTACTCTTGCATTTCGTAACTGACGACCAGCACTGAACAGCTGGTCTATTAAAGGTGACATAAGGTATGGGTCATGCTTATGACCCACATCTGAAGATACCTATCTATTTTCAGAAAGTAAAAGCAGAGTAAAGCTGCTCTTTTTTTGGTCTCAAGCGTATGAGAAGCAGCAGCTAAGGCCGTCTCGGACTGGAAAGAAAGAACAATATCCTACCTCAGATGACAGCTACTTTGCCAGTGGTGGGTCCCGGTGCCAGCGTCTTCTCTGGTCTCTTGACCTGGGGCACGCTGACTAAGACTAGAGGCCAGAGGACACCTTCAGGTCAGCAAGCCCTCCCTGGAGCGCCGGAATGAGCCACCGACGAGTGGCCTGGAGGGTGTATTTTGGGATGCCAGCCTTAGGGGCCCCAGTTTAAAGGAATGCAGGCTGGCATTAGTCAAGATAAAAGCAAAAGGCAGGCCCGAGACGACTTCAGGCCGGCCTCCTGAGCGCCCACTCCTGGGAAGAGCAACCACGCTGAAGCAAGCCGGCTCTCCAGTGAGACGCTGAGCACACGCTGCACAGCGGCCCCGGCCAGGGAGGGCGGGAAGAGAGGTGCCAGCACGGCTCCAGACCCTGCAGTGCAGGCTACCCACACAGCAGCGGGCCACCAGAGCCGAACCGTTACGACGAGCCAAAGTCTTCGCTCTGCTTCTAAAGACAGCACTGATGATGTCTACCTAGTGTCCTGCCACAGCAAAGCAATTCTGGTGTCTAACATGCTTTATAAGATGAATTCAGTGTCACTGGAGGATACAGGAGCGCTCTCACTCTCTTTCCTAGAAAACACACAAGAGGCCCTGACAGAAACCAGACGGCACACTCGCTGTGAGGGTGAAGCAGAAAAAACACTACGGTGGCACTTGGGGGGCTGGGCTCGAGTCCACCATGTCGTGTACTTGCTGCACGACATGGGCAAATTTACTCATGACCTGCAAGTATGTACCCTAATTTCACAATGCGGACGATTATCCCAATGAGAAGACACATAGGAACACCCAGTACATGCTAACATCCTGAACAGACATGCTCCTGACTCCTAAACTCATGAAGGAAAGGCAGTCCCCAGAGAGGAGCTGGGAAAGGAACTAAACATGGCAGCCAAGCAGACAGCGTTAAGGGCTAGTTTTGTTTAAGCAGGCTAGGTACAAAGGCCAAACGTATGACTTAATGCCCACACCCCGTACACCAAGTGCCGTCCAGTACCAGACTCGGCTAAGACTGGGATGTAAGGCAATGAATAGGGGCGTGGTTTCTGACCTCGCGGAGCACACGCCTAGATGGCGGGACTGACAATAAACAGAGAAACAGAAGAATTAAATGATCAGAATTGTGATAAGGAAAGAAACAATCATTGTAAAACCACATAGTGATGGCCTGTCCAAAGGGCAAGCCTTGCCTGAAGCTTTAATTCAAAGTCAAAACAATTCAAACCACTATGCTGGCCACACAACACACGACCGGGCCCAGGGCAGCTGCTAGTTTCTGACTCTTGAGTTTTAGATTATTACCTTAAAAAATTACATATAGTAATCAATATGACAAAGTACCCATGTAAATATAAAGTCAGGAATCCGGTGTGTTTATACGTTTTTTCAAAGATTTATTTATTTTATATTTAGAGAGAGCGACAGAAAGAAAGCATAAGCAGGAGGGACAGAGGAAAAGGGAGAGGGAGAGAATCCCAAGCAGACTCCACACTGAGCATGGAGCCCAAAGTGGAGCGAGGTTTCACAACCCTGAGATCACAGCCTGAGTTGATACCTAGAGTTGGACACTTAACCAACTGCACCACCCAGGCACTCCAAGAATCCAGTGTGTTTAAAAGGAGCTGGTGGGGCCCAAACCAGAGTATCTAATAGGAACTGTGCATGGGTATCAGCTTCAGAAATAAGAAAACACAGTAAACAATAGTGTACTCAAACGTGGGCACAATTACACACTATATCTGCTATAGCATAAATTCACTGCACAAACATTTACTGAGCACCTACTGTGTGTCTATTTTTCCAGGCTCTGTGGTACAGTGAGCAAACAGGAAGCAAATTGTTGTCCTGTGGAGACGCCATATCAATTAGAGGGGCAAACAGTAAAAAAGATAAGCAAATAAAATGTACATCAAAAGGATTCTAGGACAAGGGTGGAATAGGAGGCACCAGGAATCCATTTCCCCACCTGCAGTTATTACTGCATGGACAGCCTGTCCGGTGTAACCGTACATCGTAGAACTCTGGAGTCTGTTGAAGGCTTGCAGGTTCCCTGAGAAGGCCTGGCGGGCAAGCTGTGGTTAATTTCAGTCCATTTCAGCCGCAAGCACAGTAGAGGCTACACAACCTCCACCCCACGGGCATGCAGTTGTGCACCAGATCCTGGAGCAACTTGCATACAGCGTGCTGGAATGAGGGTGGGTAAAAAAGACCCTGTCCTCTAAATATCAGGGATTTGTGCCTGACTGCCGATTGCTGCTTCTGATCAGAGAGGCGCAGACAGGGGTGGGCAGCCAGTGTGGCTGCACCTCCCTGCATTGTAGCGAGCCTCTCCACCTCCGGATGAGGTGCTGCGAGGGTACTTAACATGGCCAGCAGCATTTTGTCTTGTCTTCATTTCCCTCTTTTTCTCCTTTTAGGAGCCAGTAATTAAAGAGTAGGACATTCAAAAGCAACTGAATACATAGGGAAATTAGAAATTGACCATGAATGTCCAGGAAAAGGCACATGCTCAGAAAAGACCCAAGATGACCTCAAGTTCATAGATCAGTCTGATCATAGGCACAAAGACAGCTTACAAAAATAAATATGCCAATTAATTAACAAAAAAACAGCAAACACTAGGGAACAGAGAAAATCTGATTCCAGAGATTAAAATGTCCGGTGTTCAACAAAAAAGTCAAAAGGCATACAAAGAAATAGGAAACTATGACCCATTCAAACAAACCATCCCTGTGAAAGAACTACAGATTTACTTGGCGAAGACATTAAAACAACTGTTTAAAGGTGATCAAAAAACTAAAGAAAGACATAGAGACAATCAAGCAAATAACGTATACAAAGAATGGAAATATCAATAATGAGACAGAAGACCTAAAATGAAAGCAAAAAGAAACACTGGAGTTGAAAAGAATGACAGAAATGAAAAATTCACCAGGGCGATTCAAAGGCAGATTTGCGCATGCAGACAACAGAGTCAGTGAACTCGAAGATAGGGCAATGGAAAGTACTGAAGCTAAGAAATGAGGGAAAAAGACTGAATGAAACTGAGCAGAATGTAGGGGACCCACGAGACACATCAGGCTGACCAGCATATACACTGTAGAAGCTTCAAAAACAGGAGAGAGAGAGAAAGGGACAGAGAGAATACTTGAATTAGTGGCTGAAATCTTCCCAACTTTGCTGAAAGACATGAATATAAACACCCAAAAAGGGGCGTGTGGGTAGCGCAGTCGTTAAAGCGTCTGCCTTTGGCTCAGGGCGTGCTCCCGGCGTTCTGGGATCGAGCCCCACATCAGGCTCCTCCGCTGGGAGCCTGCTTCTTCCTCTCCCACTTCCTGCTGTGTCCCCCCTCTCGCTGGCTGTCTCTCTGTCACATAAATAAATAAAATCTTTAAAAAAAATAAACACCCACAAACTCAATGAACTCCGGGTAACATGAGCTCAAAGAGACCCATACCAAGACCTATTATAGTCAAACTTTCTAAAGGCAAAGACAGAGAAACTTGAAAGCCGGAAAAGTGATTTGTCACACACAAGAGATCCTCAATAAGAGTACCAACACATTTCTCATCACAAACTTTAGAAAATAAAAGGCAGTGGGCAATATAGTCAAACAAATAGCACAACTGCACAAGTAAGTCCTTCCTTACCTGTACTTACTTTAAATGCAAATGGATTAAACTCTCCAAAGGACAGAACTTGGCAGAACAGATAAAATCACACGATTCAACTATATGCTGCCTACAAGAGACTCACTTGAGATCCAAAGACACAAACAGGTTGAATGTGAAAGGATGGAAAAGATACTCCATGCAAACAGTAAGAGAGAGCAAGGGTGGCTACACTAATATCAGACAAAATGGACTTTAAATATATGAAGTAAAAACGGACAGAACTGAAGGCAAAACAGTCCTATTAAGAGTAGCTGGAGACTGCAATATCCCACTCATAATAATGGAAAGAAGGAACCAAAATAAGGAAATAAAGGACTTAACATAATAAACCAACTCGGTCTAACAGACATATAAAACGCTATCCAACAGCATACACATTGTTCTCAAGGACACATGGGACAATTTACTAGACCACAAATTCTCAAACTAGTCTCAATATTTAAAAGACAGATATCATACAAAGTATCTTCTGTGACCACAACAGGATAAAGTTGAAAATCAATAATGAGGGGCGCCTGGGTGGCACAGTGGTTAAGCGTCTGCCTTCGGCTCAGGGCGTGATCCTGGCATTCTGGGATCGAGCCCCACATCAGGCTCCTCCACTATGAGCCTGCTTCTTCCTCTCCCACTCCCCCTGCTTGTGTTCCCTCTCTCGCTGTCTGTCTCTATCTCTGTCAAATAAATAAATAAAATCTTTAAAAAAAAAAAGAAAATCAATAATGAGATATTAGAAAATACCTAGAGATAAATAAAAACAAAAATATAATATACCAAACTTAAGGTATACAACAAAAAGAATGCTAAGGGGGAAATTCATGGCTATAAATATGCAACATTATAAAACAAGAAAGATCTCAATGACCTAACTCCACAATTAAAAAAAAAAACTGGAAAAAGAACAAACTAAAGTCAAAGCTAGCAGAAGAAAGGAAATAATAAAGATTAAAGCAGAGATAAATGAAACAGAATAGAAAAGAGAAATCAATGAAGCCAGAAGTTGACGCTTTGAAAAGGTCAACAAAATTGACAAAACTTTAGCTAGATGGACTTAAAAAAGAGAAAGAAAAGACTCAAATTACTAAGATCGGAAAAGAAAGCAAGGACGCTACTACTGATTCTACAAAAATAAAACGGATTACAAGAGAGTACTATGAACATTATACGCCAACAAATTGGATAACCTAGGTGAAATGGACACACTCCTAGAAACACAAAACCTACCAAAACTCAACCATGAAAAAATAGAACATCTGAATAGACCAATAACTACTAAAGAGAGTGAATCCATAATAAAAAATGTCAACAAAGAAAAGGCCCGGGGGTATCTGGGTGGCTCAGTCAGTTAAGCATCCAGCTCTTGATTTTGGCTGAGATCATGATCTCAGGGTCATGCTGAGCATGGAGCCTCCTTAAGATTTTCTCTTTCCCTTTGCCTCTCACTGCTGCTTGCATATCCCCCCTCTCTTTCTCTCCAAAAAAAAAAAAAAAAAAAAAAAAAAAAAAAAAAGAAAGAAAGAAAAAGAAAAAGAAAAAAAAGTCCCAGATCCCAACAGCTTTACTGGTGAATCCTATGAAACATTTAAAGAAGAACTAATACCACTCCTTAAACTTTTCCAAAAAATTATAAAGAACACTTCCTAACTCATTCAATGAGATCAGCACTACTACCCTGATACCAAGAAAAAAACACTATAAAGAAAAAAACAAAACAACAAACAAAAAAAACTACAGACCAACATCCCTTTTGAAAACTGATGCAAAAATCCTCAACAAAATAGTAACAAACTGAACTCAGCAGCATATTTTAAAAAATTATACATCATGACCAAATGGGATATGTTCCTGAAATGCATGAATGGTTCAACATATGACAACTGATCAATGTAGCATCCCACATCAACTAGAGGAGTCATCACATAACCATCTCAATGACGCAGAAAAAGCACTTGCCAAAATTTAACACCTTTTCATGATAAATACACTCAAAACAGGAACAGAAGGAAACTACCTAAATTAATAAAAACTCTATATGAAAAACCCACAGTGAACATCATATGCAAAGGTAAAAGACTGAAAGCTTTTCTTCTAGGATCAAGAACAAAGCATGGATGTCCACTTCACCACATAGTATTGGAACGAGGCAAGAAATAAAAGGCATCTAGATCGGAAAGGAGGAAGTAAAATTATCCCCATCTGCTGATGATATGATCTTATACATAGGAAACCCTAAAGACTACCCAAAAAGGTAAGTGAATAAATAAATACAGCAAAGTAGCAAAATACAAAGTCCACATACAAAAATCAGTTGATGCAAATCTATGTGCAAACAATGACCAATCTGAGAAGAAAATTACAAAAAGAATTCCACTTATAATACAGCCGAAAAAATTATATACTTAATAACTTAACCAAGGAGGTAAAGACTTGTAAAATGAAAACTACAAAATACTCCTGAGAGAAATTAAATAAGACATAAGTACATGGAAACACATACCATATTCATGGAGTGGAACACTTAATATTATTAAAATGTCAATACTACCCAAAGTGCTCTACAGATTTAATGCAATCCTTATCAAAATCCCAGAGACATTTTTCAGAAACAGAAAAACTCATCCTAAAATTCATATGGAATCTCAAATGTCTCCAAATAGCCAAAACAATCCTGAAAAAGAACAAAGCTGCAAGGCTCCTATTTTCCAATTTTGAAGCTTACTACAAAGCTACAGTAATCAAAACAGTGTGTTTTTGGCATAAAGATAGACATATAAACCAGTGAAACACAACAGCAAGTCCAGAAAGAAACCTTCTATATACGGTCAAATGATTTCTGACAAGGTACCAAGATCATTCAATGGAGAAAGGACAGTCTTTTCAAGACAGTGCGGGCAAAACTGGATATTCACATTTGAAAGAACAAAGTTGGACCCTTACATTATACAAAGGTTGACTCAAAATGGATCAAGGACCTAATTGTAAGACCTAAAACAAGTAAACTCTTTGAAGAAAACATAGGGCAAAAGCTTCACAACACGGGATTTGGCAATGATTTCTAGGATACAACTCCAAAGGCACAGGCAACAAAAGAAATACTAGACAAACTGAACTTCATGAAATTTAAAAATTCTATGCATTAAAGAACACTAGCCGCAGAATAAAAACGCAATCTACAGAATAGGAGAAACTATTTTCAAACCATACTTCTAGTAAAGGATCAATATCCAGAATATATAAAGAATTCATAAAACTCAAAAACAAAACAAAACAAAAAACAACCTAATTCAAAGACGGGCAAAGGGCTTGAATAGACATTTCTCAACAAGAGGTATACAAATGGCCCATAAGTACCTGAAAAGGTGCTCAATATCACCACCTAGTTGTGAAATGCAAATGAAAGCCATGAGAAACTACCTCACATGCATCAGATGACGACTACCAAAAATACAGAAGATAACGAGTGTTTGGGAAGATGTAGAGAAGTTGAAACCCTTGTGTACTGTGGGTGGGAATGTAAAATGGCAGAGATGCTGAAAAAACAGTATAAAAGTTCCTCAAAAAATTAAAAATAGAATTGCCATATGATCTAGCAATTTCACTTCTGGATATATACTTCAAAAAATGAAAAACAGGGTCTCAAAGGGATGTGTGTGAACCCATGCTCATAGAAGCATTATTCACCATAGATAAAACACGGAAGCAACCAAAGTGTCCATCGACCAATGAACACATAAGCAAAATATAGTATATATACAATGGAATATTATTCGACCCTAAAAAGGAAGGAAATTCTGTAAAAAGCTACAATATAGATGAATCTTGCAGACATTATGTAAGTGAAATAAGCCAGTATACAAAAGGACAAATACTTTATATGAGATACTTAGAGTGATCAAATACCTAGAGACAAAAAGTAGAATAGCAGTTACCAGGGGTTGGGGCGGGAGCAGGAAGGGATGGGAGTTATATTGTAATGGGTACAGAGTTCCAGTCTTGCAAGATAAAGAGTTTTGGAGACGGGATGGTAGTGACGGCGGGACAACACTATGAATGTATCTAATACCACTGAGCTGTGCACTGAAAAATGGTCAAATGGAAAACTTTGTGGGGCGCCTGGCTGGTTCAGTCAGTGGAGCGTGCGACGCTTGATCTCAAGCCCCGTGATGGGTGTAGAGATTACTTAAAAATAAAATCTTAAAAAAAAAAAGATAGTAAACTTTATTACATGTATTTTATCACAATAAAAAACGAAAAATAAGGATGTCATTCACAAAGGATTAAACACTAAATGCTGCCCAATTTCAAGTAGGCTCGTGGTTGAAATGAGATTGTCTTAAATTCTAACAACTGACTTAGTTCCCTCGTGGATTTAGATAAATCATCTGCCCCGTCCACTGTCCCTCTTAGACAATCTGCCTTACTGTAATTCATTTAAGATGACGCTTCACCCTGAATTCCAAGTTATTTTTAGAACTGAAAAACATTATTGTGAAATTTAACTAGGAAATGCCCTTTACTCTGAAGCAGTTTTTATAATGCTTTTACTTAAAACTTGTAGTGCACTGACTTTTATGCTAGAAAACATAAAGGAAGGAATTTCATAAACTGAAAGGGCAAAAGGAGAAGGAAGGCATAATAACCTGAGAGGGGTTTTTCATAGCCAACTTCTAAGCTTTCATTTAAAAATAGCCTAGCGAGTGCCCGATCACTTTATTTTCAGTGTCCTAGCAAATTGCTCCCTGAGACATAGCTATGTCTCCTCAGGACAGGCCCAGGGTAGGGAGTCAATGAACTATTTATTTCAACCACTCTTAAATTTCCCACTTTCCCCCAAACATATTTTTCCTCTTATTTCTCTCTCAGAGGCTTTTCAGTCTTAAAAAATATATATTCGGCAAATTCCAGAATCTATATTAAAAAAAGAACAACTTGCAACTGAGAACATCTACACATTGACTGTATTTGTTCTCAGTGTGTAACAGTATAAGGGCTATGTTTTAAACTGCATTAAAATATACACTGTTACATAATGAAGCTTTTTTTCCTGGTGATATAAAAATTAATAAGTTAAGCCACAGAATGAGGTAAAAGCAAACAAATTTTAAAGCCAATTTTAGAAGTCAAGAAATGAAAGATTTAAGTCTCTTTCCTTCCATGGTAAAATGCTGACGGTTGTTGAGGCTGGGTACAGAGTATATGGGGGTTCACTGTTTTATTCTAGTTTTGTGTATCTCTGAGCATTCCTATAATTTCTACTTCACTCTCGACTTTGCTAAAATGGAATTGGAAAAGTGAACAATTAGCTACACTGAAAGTATCAACTTTGTAAAATAAAACTAGCTAATAAATACCAACTAGAACACCCATAGGGACAAACTGACCAATGTTAAGTTACAGTGGCATCTACGTGGGGCAGCATGGTGGGTGGGGTCTTGATTTGGACCTTTCCTGGGACTTGAGACCAGGTGACTACAGAGTAAGTTACCAGACTTTTCCAGGCTTCCCCTCCTAACATATTTTCCAAACCAGCTGGCTCCAAGCCACATTACTCATCCTTGTCTAATCACTACCTACGTTAGAAGCACCTGTTAAAATCCAGATCCAGAGCCCCACCTAGGAAAGACCTTTGAAATCAGTAATACCAGAAAAGGTGAGACCTGAGAATCTGGACTCTTGATGCCCTCCTCCGATGATTTTAATAGATACTACAGTTAGAAGCTCCTGAAGACCTCTGTAATTGTCTATCATGAGAGATGTGCCACTGTGAGGGTAACAAGGGCTATCTGCCAACCTCCATTCACAAGGTCAGGGGTAACTGCTTTTTTTCTAGAATCCATCAACAGGAGTCCAGAAGAGGCTCCCAGCAGGCCCTCCACCCCCATCCCTACCCCAATGGCCAACCCCGCCACCCCCATCTCCCCAGAAACCACTGGGACCAATCTTATAATTTTTATGGCTGTTTACATCAGTCACCACAGGAAGTCTGGGTCTCTTGAGGCAACCCCAGGCTCCCAAACCACTCTGTGCACTCCCTTTTCTGATCCCACCTCCCACCCTTCCCCACGTCAACCTGGTGGTTCTCTTGATCAGTCATCAGCAAAACCACTTGCATATTCTACTCGCATCTTCTACTCTGGACAGTCCCTTCACCTTCCTGTTCCAACGATGTCTGGCTCCTCCTGAGGACACATTCCCCAGCAGACCTCCACAGCGGCGGCTGTTTTCTCCCCCATCCCCCTCGAACTCGCTCGAAGGTACGGTGGGGCCGTCTTTCCTCCTCACTATTCTTCCCTTTCTCCCTAAAACTGCCCAGTTGTGCCTCTTACTTGTCAGACTATGTTACACGCTGCCTTATGATCACCTGCTTTCCTCTTGGTTACCACCACCCCCGCACCCTGGCATTACTTAAAAAGATTTTTAGCTACTCACTGTTACTCTCTCCAGCACATTTCCCGTCATCAGAATTCTTGGAGGTTTTATATACACATGGGTGCTCCTACCTATGCCTTAGTTCTGGGACCGGTCCTCCATTATCTTGTCCTCCACCCTGCTTCGGCCCCTCCCACACTCAAACACCAGCCCTTCGTATAATCCTCACTTCAAACACCCCATTCCGGCTATTGCCTATGTCCTTTGTGAATTTATTGTCATACAGATTGCATCTAAACATGTTGTCAACCCAATAGTGTCAATAATTATTACTGCTTCAATACGATCTTGCGACTTGTACAGAAGTTTAGAGAAAACACATTTACAGTCTTTTATAGCTACCCACAAGTTCATCATTTCCAGGGCTCTTTATTTCTACCTGCAGATACAACATACAGTCTGGAGTCATTTCCTTTCGGCCTGAAGTACTTCCCTTAGTATTTCTTGAAAGATAAGTCTGTAATCAATAGATCACCTATTCTTTGTTTACATGCGAATATATTTTACTTTCATTTTTGAAGGATAGTTTTAGATATAAAATTTAATATAGAATTTGGTATGGACAGTTTTTTTGTTAAACATTGTAACTCCACTGTTCTGCCACAACCATTCTTTTTTCAATTATTAATACACTTTATTTTTTAGAGCTGTTTTAGGTTCAGAGCAAAACTGAGCAGAAAGTACAGTTCCCCTATACCCATTCTCCTCACAGGTGCACAACTTCCCCCACTATCACCATCCCCCATCACGGTGGTAAATGTTACAAATGATGAGCCTACATTGACACGTCATTATCACCCCAAGTCCATACTTCATGTTATGGTTTACTGTTGGTGCACATTCTGTGGGTTTTGAAAAATGTACAATGACGTGTAATATGTCATTGTAGTATCACATAGAATAGCTTCACTGCCTTAAATATTCTCTGTGCCTGTTGATTCCTCCCTCCCCTCCCCCAACTCCTGGTAACCACCGATACTTCTACTGTCTCCAGAGTTGTGCCTTTTCCAGAATGTCAGATAGCTGGAATCATACCGTACGCAACCTTTTCAGAGTGGCTTCTTTCACTTAGTAATATGCATATAAGGTTCCTCCACGCATCCTCATGGGTTGATAGCTCATTTTCTTTTCATATTGAATAACATTCCCTTGTACTGCAAAAAAATATATATATAATACTCCTGGATGTACTGCAGTTTACTTCCCTACTGAAGGGCGTCTAGGTTGTTTGCAGGTTGTGGCAATAATGGATAAATATGTTAAAACATCTGTTTGCAGGTTTTTGTGTGGATGTAAGTTTGCAACTTATTTGGGTAAATATAAGGGAGTGCAGTTGCTGGGTCATGTGGTCTAAGAGTATGTTAAATTTTGTAAGAAACTGCCAAACTGTCTTCCAAAGTGGCTGTGACATTTTGCGCTCCTAGCAGCAATCAATGAGAGTTCCTGTTGCCACACACCCTTGCCAGCATTTCGTACTGTCAGTGTTTTGGATGTTGGCCATTCTAATAGGTGTGCACTGACATCTCACTGTCGTCTCAATTTGCCATTCTCCAGCGACCTATGATGTTGAACACCTTTTCATGTTTACTTGCCATCTGCGTATCTTCTTTGCGAAGGTGTCTGTTTAGTCTTCTGCTCCAATTTTCAGCTGTTCATTTTCTTACTATTGAGTTTCAATTTAAGAGTTCTTTGTATATTTTGGATAGCAGTCATTGATCAGATACGTCTTTTACAAATATTTTCTTCCAACCTGTGGCTTGTCTTCTCATTTTCTTGACACTGTTTTTTCCAGAAGTTTTTAATTCTAATGAAGTCTAGGTTATCAAGTATTTTGTTCATGGATCACGTCTTTGGTGTTGTATCTAAAAAGGCATCACTGTAGCCCAGATTATCAAGGTTTTCTCCAACGTTGTATGCTAGTTTCATAGCTTTGTTTTACATTTAGGTCTGTGATCCAGTCTGAGTTAATTTTTGTAAAGGGTGTAAGATCTATGTCTAGCTTCATTTTTTTGGGTATAGGTGTGCAGTTGTTCCAGCATCATTTGTTGAAAAAACTCTTTGCTCCATTGTATTGCCTTTGCTCCTTTTTCAACAATCAAGTGACTATAGCTTTGTGGGTCTATTTCTGGGCTGTCTATTCTGTTCCATTGATCTGTTTGTTCTTTCACCAATACCATGTTGTCTTGATTAATGTTGCTTTACAGTCAGTCTTGAAGTTGCATAGTGTCATCTTCCAACTTAGTTCTTCAATAATCAAGTTGGCTATTCTGGGTCTTTTGCCTCTCCATATAAATTTTAGAATCAGTTTGTCAATATCCACAAAATAACTTTCTGGGATTTTTATTGAGGTTATGTTGAAATCATTGATCAAGCTGAGAACTGACATCTTGACAATATTGAGTCATTCTATCCATGAACATGGAATAGCTCACTATTTAGTTCTTTAATTTCATATATCAGAGTTTGGCAGTTTTCCTCATATACATCTTGAACAAATTTGGTTAGACTTATACTTAAGTACTTCTTTTTTGCACGGGGTGGGGATGCTAACAGAAATGATATTATCTTTAATTTTAAATTCCAGTTGGTCATTGCTGGTATATAGGAAAGTGATTGACTTTTATATATTAACCTTGTGCCTATAACCTAAGTTATAATTGCTTATTAATTCCAGGAGGGTTTTTTTGCTGATTCTTTTGGGTTTTCCACATAGACAATCATGTCATCTGCAAAAAAAAGACCGTTTTATTCCTTCCTTCTACAACAGTATACTTTTTACTTCCCTTTCTCATCTTATCGCATTAGTTAGGACTTCCAATACTACATCGAAAAGCAGTGGTGAGAAGAGCATTGCCTTCTTCCTAATCTCAGTAGGGAAGCTTTGAGTTTCTCACTATTAAGTAGGTTGATGTTGGCTGTAGGTTTATTGTAAATGTTCTCTGTCAATTTGAGGAAGTTCTCTTCTATTCCCAGTTTGCTGAAATTTGTTTTTTTTAAATCACGAATGGGTATTGGATTTTGTCAAATGCTTTTTCTGCATCCATTGATACAGTCACATAATTTTTCTTCTTTAGTATGTTAATGTGATGGGTTCTATTAATTGATTTTTGAATGTTCAACCAGCGTTACATGCTGAGATAAATTCCACTTGGTCATGGTGTATAATTCTTTTATACAATGCTTGATTTGAAATGGTAATATTTTGTTGAGGATTTCTGCATATATGTTCATGAGAGATCTTGGTCTGTAGTTTTATTTTCTTGTAATCTCTTTGTCTAGTTTTGCTATCGGGGTAATATTGGCCTCACAGAGTGAGTTAGGAAGTATTCCCTCTGCTTCTATCTTCTGGAAGAGATTGTAAAGAACTGGCAAAATTTCTTAAATGTTTAGCACAATCACCAGTGAACTCATTCAGGTCTGGTACTTTCTACTTTGGAACATTATTAATCCCAATTCTTTCACAGATATATGCCTATTCAGACTGTATATTTCCTCTTGTATGAGATTGACACATTGTGTCTTTCAAATAATTGGTCAATTTCATCTCGGTTATCAAATATGTGGGCACAGAATTGTTCATATTCCTTTAGTATCATGTCCATGGGACCTGTAGCGATGTTTCCTCTTTCTCTTCTGATATTACCAATGTCTTTTTTTCCTTTTCTTAGTTAGCCTGGCTACAGGCTTATCAATTTTATTGATCTCTTTCAAAAAAAATCAGCTTTTGGTTTTGATTTTCTTTACTGATTTCCTATTAATTGAAATCAATTGAAATTTTTCAATTTCATTTGGATTTCTACTCCAATTATCATTATTATTCTGCTTACTTTTGATTTAATTTGTTCTTTTTCCTAATGTAGAAGCTTAAATTACTTACTTTGGATTTTTCTTTGTTTTTCTAATATATGCATTCAATGCTATGAATTTCTAAACATAGTTTTCACTACATTCCACACATTTTGATAAATTGATCTTCATTTCCACTTAGTTCAAAATATTTTTAAATTTCAGATTTCTTCTTTGACCCACATGTTATTTAGAAGTGTGTTGTTTAATTTTCCAAGTATTTTGGGACATTTTCCAACTACCTATCTGTTACTGACTTCTACTTTAATTCCAATGTGGCCCGAAAGCAGACGATATATGGTTTCTATTCTTTTAAAATTTGTTGTATTTTATGGCCCGGAATGTGATCTATCTTGGTGAATGTTTCATCTGAATTTGAGAATAATTTGTAATCTGCTGTTGTTGGATGAAATATTCTATAGATGTTAATTATATCCAGTTGATTGATGGTGCTATTAACTTCAAATATGTTCTCACTGATTTTCTGCCTGGTGAATTATGTCCATTTCTGATAGAGAGGTATTAAGTCTTCAATTACAATAGTGGATTAGTCATTCATCTTTGCAATTCTATCAGTTTTTGCCTCATGTACCTTGACACCCTATAGTTAGGTGCATACACATTAAGGAATGTTATGCCTTTTGGGTGTATTTTTTACTCTCTTTATCATTATGTAATGCCCCTCTTTATTCCTGATCACTTTCTTTACCCTGAAGTCTGCTCTAAAATTATTGTAGCTACTCCTGCTTTTTCATTAGTGTTAGCATGATATATCTTTCTCCATCCCTTTATTTTAATCTATGTCTTTATATTTAAAATAGATTTCTTGTAGACAAAATATTTTTGGGTCTCGTTTTTTGATCCATTCTGAAAATTTATTTAATTGGTATATATAGACCACTGATCTTTGGAGTGATTATTTATATAGTTAGATTAATATCTACCATATTTGTTACCGTTTTATATTTGTTGTAATCATTCTTTGCTCCTATTTTTGTCTTCTATACTTTTTCTACCTTTTGGAGTTTTAACTGAGCATTTATATGATTCCAATTTTTTTTTTTTTAGAATATCAATTATACTTCTTTTTAAACTTTTTTTAGTGGTTGCTTTATGGAATGCAGCATATATTTATAACTCATCCAAGCCCACTTTCAATTAACACTATAACACTTCACAGATAATGCAAGTGATAAAATACTAATTCCTTTCTTCCATCTCTTACATCATTCCTGTCATCCATTTCACTTATGCATAAGCATATCCACACAAACTGATACATTTTTCCTATTATTATTCTGAGCAAACTGTTACCTGTTAGGCCAATTAAGAACAGGAAAAATAAAAGTTTTTATTTTACTTTCACCGATGCTCTTTCTTCTTTGACATAGATCTGAGTTTCTGACCTATAACATTTTCCTTCTCTGAAGAACTTCTTTTAACATTTCTTACAAGGCATGTCTACTGACAAAAAATTCCCTCAATTTGTGTTTGTCTGAGAAGTCTGTTTCTCCTTCACTTTTGAAAGATAAGTTCCCAGGGTATAGAATTCTAGGATTTGGGGGGCACAAGGCTGGCTCAGTCAATGCAGCATATGACTCTTCATCTCCAAGTTGTGAGTTTGAGACCCAGTTGGGTGTAGAGATTACTTAAAAAATAAATAAAAACTTAAAAATTTTGTGTAAAATTTCTAGGCTTTTTCTCTTAACATTCTGGAAATTTCATACCATTCTGTTTTTGCTTAATGGTTTCTGAGGAGAAATCAGATGTATTTCTTATCTTTGTTCCTCTATGGGTAAGTTTTTTTTGTGTGGGGGTGGCTTTTTGCTTCTTTGAAGATTTTTCTTATCTTTGATTTTCTGAAGTTTAACAATAGTATGCCTAGGTGTTGTGAGATTTTCTTGGTATTACCTTACTTGGTATTCCCTGAGCTTCCTGGATCTGTGGTTTGGTGTCTCTGATTAATTTGGGCACATTCTCTATCATTATTGCTTCAAATATTGTTTCTGATTCCTTTTCTTTTCATTCTGGTATTCCCATTATGCATATGTTACATCTTTTGTAGTTGTTTCACAGTTCTTATATATTCTTTCTGCCTTTTTGCTTCTTCAGTTTTGAAAGTTCCTACTGTCATATGCCAAGCTCAGAGATTCTTTCCTCAGCCATGCCCATAAAAGACATTCTTCATTTCTCTTAGAGTGTTTTCTATCTCTAGCACTTCTTTTTTCTTTCCTAGATTTCCTATCTCTCTGCTTATATTATCCATCTGTTCTTGCATGTTGTCTATTTTTTCTTTTAAACTCCTTAGCATATTAATCATAGTTTTCAAATTATCAGTCTGATAATTCCAACTTTCCTGCCATATCTGACTCTGATTCTAATGCTGTTCAGTCTCTTCAAACTGTGTTTTTTGTCTTTCAGTATGCCTTGTAATGTTTTCTTGAAAGGCAGAAATGATGTACTGGTTAAAAAGAACTGCAGTAAATAGGCCTTGAGAAATGTAGAGGCAGCGGAAGCATGCTCTGGCTCTATGATCAGATCTAGTCTTTTGGCAAGCCTATCCCCCAAACTGTGAACTTCATCAGTGGTTCTCAGGGTTTTATTCCCCTCCTTCCATAGGACAGGATAACTAGAGGGAGCTAGAGTTGAGTATTTCCCTTTCTCTGAGTTCCCTAGATAAAATAGTTTCTCCTGGGGGCAGGTCTGTAAAGAACAAAATGCTCCGGTGTATTTCAAAACAGTTACTTTTCCCTCCCCATAACAGAAGCACAGGGGAATTTTTCTCCCAATATCCACTGTGAGGGCCTGGTAGAGCTCCTGGAGTCAAAACTCACAAAACTGTGGGGCCCCCTTTAGACTGGGTCCCTCCAGTTTTTAACTCTCAAATTTATCCACATTGAGCTTCCAGCAATTTGTCAATTACAGTTCAGGTTTTCCTGCAGCAGTACTTATCCAATAAATGTGATTCTCTGTATCCACCCTTCTTACCAATTTTAGTGACAACAGTTTGCTCTGTGATCTCATGACTCTGACGGACCTAAGAGTTGGTTGATTTTTCCACTTGTTCTTGTTTTTACTTATTAGGATGGAAAGGCAACTTCTAACCTCCTTACATGCTGAATAAGAAACCAGAAGTTCCAACACCACTCTTTAAGATGAGAAGTTAAGCCATTAATCACAGGGTTGTCCCTTGTGTGTGAGGAGTAATTTTTCTCTTATTGCTTTTAACTTTGATCTTTGGCTTTCAACAGTTTTACTATGATGTATCTAGGTGAGAATCTTTGTGTTTACCCTACTTGGGGTTCACTGAGTTTCCTGGATATATATACTGATGTTTATAGTAGCCTGAATAAAATCCCCCAAAGATGTCCACATCCTAATTCCTGAAAACTATATTATCTTATTTACATGGTAAAAGGAACTTTACAGATGCAATTAATTAAGGATCTCGAGATGGGGAGATTATCTCACGTTACCTTGGCAGGCCCAATACAATCACAAGAGTCCTCATAAGAGGGAGGCAAGAGGGATGAGTCATTGAGTAGATATGACAACAGGAGTAGAGGTTAGAGTAATGTAAGGAAGGGGCCCTGAGCTAATGAATGCTGATGGCCTACAGAAGCTGGAAAAGGCAAGTACACAGAGTCCCTCCAGAACTTCCAACAGGAATACAATTTTGCTGACACCTTGATTTTAGGACTTCTGACCTCAAGAACTATAAGATAATAAATTTATGGAGTTTTAAGCTATTGCATTTGTGGTAAACTTATTATAGCAGCAATAAGAAACTAATACTATGCTCTTCATCAAATTTGGGGATCTGGGGACATTCTTTTTTTTTTTTTTTTAATATTTATTTATTCATTTCAGACAGAGAGAGAGAGCACGAGCGGGGGTTGGGGGGTGGAGAGGAAAAGGGAGAGGGAGAAGCAGGCTCTCCGCTGAGCAGAGGAGATGATCTCTGGTCCCTGGGGGACCCTGGGATCATGACCTGAGGCAAAGGCAGCAGCTTAACAACTGAGCCACCCAGATATCCTGGGACATTATTTCTTAGTTTTTCTGCCCCATTCTCTCTTCTTCTGGGACTCCCAAATAACAGTACACTTGATATTGTCCCAGGGATTTCTGAGGCTCTATTAATCTGTCTTCAACCTTTGTTCTTTTTGCTATTTCCCCCTAGGTATGAGTCACACTTTCCTGTTTCTTCAACATGTCTTATAAACTTTTTGTTGAAAACTGACTATTTTAGATATTACATTGTAGCAACTCCAGATTCTCATTTTCTCCTCTGAAGACTGGTAGAGTAGCTGACTTTTAAAATTTAATAATTTGCCTGTACTAAACTTATGGATTTTGTTTCACCCCCAGTGTGTGGCCACTGATGTCTCTGCTCAGTTTTTCTTTTTTTCTTCTTATTTTTATTTTTATGCTTGGATTCCTACTGGTGGTTATCTGAATATCTTAATGATCACTATATGTAAGTATTTGTGCCCAAACACCTCAGACAAGTACAGCTTCTACCCTTTGCAGATGGATCTATGTGGTATGGGAAGTACATTCAAAGTTCAAGCAATTTTCAAGTCTTCCTCAGCTTTTACTTTTCATCAAGCTTTCTCATAACTCCTCTGTATTTGCACACTGTCATCCAGGGATGTGTGGATAGGTTGGGCGTCTCTAGCAAACCGTGCTCATACATGTAGCTTTCCAGTCATCTAGAGCATGTGGGGGTTTATCAAGCCTATCTATGCCTGTCTCACTAATAGGACCTGTCAAATTTCTAGCTAGTCTACTGGTTCACTGCTTGGCCAACCAGGGCCAAAAACCTAAGACTACAAAGCTGCTGGTCTTCCCCACTCACTTCTCAATTAAGATCAATAGCTTTACTGACAAAGCTGCTGGGCATGGCTCCCCCCCCCCCCGCCCCGCCGTTCTGTTCCAAATAGTTAGCCCCCTCTAACAGTGAGACAACTAGTCACCTGGTTGAACTACTACACTAACTGAGCTGGGGGTATGGGATGGGATGGGATGGGAGGAGCCCAGGCAGGAACACAACAGATTCCCATTGGTCTCACCTAATGTTCGATGCTTTTCTTGAATAAATGCTTCTCAATTTGTTGTGTGTCTTTGGTCAATTTCCAGACCTCTGAAATGGTTGCTTTTGACAAATTTGTCCTGTTTTACAGTTGGTTTTTTGAGGAAATTTGCAACCTCTTTACCATACCAGAAGTCTTTACCATACCTCATCCCAAGGACTTAATGGACTTTTCCCTACTGCTAAAAATTAAAACTGATAATAATAACACAAACCTAATCAAATGGAAATTCTGTCTCTCAAATCACCCTATCTGAATATCTTCATAACCAAATACTGCATGTCAATTAGAACCTTTCAAAAGAGATGGCTTATAAGATGTGATATGTGGCCGAGTTAAGTTTAAAATGTTGAGGGAAAAAAAGCAATTAATTTTAATTTCCAGTTTATGGGAAGAAAAAAAGATACTAGATCACTGTGAAATTTGCTTCTTGTTGCAAAAATTTACATTTCCTCACTTTATCCAGTATCCCTGGCCTGGTGTCAGTTGCTACAGTTGTCCAACCACATCCTCCTTTTGATACAATTCAAAACCAAATTTTGTTTCTTACAATTTAGTATTTTTTTTCCAATAAATAATTTCCCTTTAAATTTCTCTTGCTTTTTACCTAAGATCAAGTTTCCAGCTACCATTTTTCTATTGAGTTATAAATGACAGGTATGACGATAATTTCAAATTACTGATATAACATAGCAAACTGTCTTTGGAACCAGGCAGACCTAGGTTCAAATACCAATAATCAGACTACCTAGGTAAGTATCTCTAGACAAGTTACTTAATATTTCAGCCAGTTTCCTTATCTGCAAAATATGTCTAACACCTGCCTCACACAGTTGTAGGAAGGATTAGAAATGATAGCAATTATCTCTACAATTACTGGGTTATCTACTTAGAAAGTTGGTAGGTAATGTCAGAAAGGGTGAAAAGAAGGAACAAAGGAGGGATGCCTGGATGGCTCAGTCAGTTAAGTGTCTGCCTTTGGCTCAGGTCATGATCCCAGGGTCCTGGGATCAAGTCCCACATCAGGCTCCCTGCTCAGCAGGGAGTTTGCTTCTCCCACTGCCTGCCATTCCCCACGTTTGTGCGCTCCTTCTCTCTGACAAATAAATAAATAAAATCTTTTTTTTTTTAAAGGAACAAAGAAAATGGATGAATTAATCTTCCTTGCTATGTCTAGCACTCATGGGTGGCCAAAGTAACTACTTAAATTTCATTTCTCCTTATCCACCAATTAACAATGAAGTGACCTTCTCTTTTTTTAACCTCCTTTTCATTAATTGAGACCATTCTACACAGTATATTCTACCACACACAACACACTGAGGAACATAACAGATATTTTCCTACAAAGCTGCATTTAAATTTTATTTCTTTAAACAATTTTTTGGGGGGGCATTACTGTCTGAGAAACACTGACTAGGGAAAATTAAGTACCATAGTTTTTAAATTTATATATTGAATTTTTAAAATTCTCTGCCTTTTCTCGGAATAGATTCCTTTGGAAACCTTACTACTGCTGAATCTGCTAAAATACAAGTTTATACAAATAAACTGTGGAAATGATATCAGGAAATCCACAAACCGTCATAAGCCCATCTGGATACCAAAGTTAGAATGCCTACCTTTGCTAGAAAATCCTTCTGCAATGTGAATATTCACCTCTTAAACCTGAGTGAATTAGTATATCTGGATTTTCTTACTTCTAGATTCCTTAAACTGAGGCAGTCCAGCATTACAAATGAAACGCAAATCACTATAATTGCTACATGGTAGAGCAATGGTGGAGCCAAAATGTTGCCACCATTTATTTCCTGTTCTACAATGGAACTTATTTTCCACTTTGGACCCCAGCTTCCCCACCTATAAAATAAGGAAATAATCCTCATTCTACACACATCTCAAGACACTAATAAGAGATAAAGAGGTTAACAGTTCCTCACATATTATAAAGTGATGAGTGGGGTCCACTGGAATTACTTACCCCAGCTGCCAGAAACATTCTCTGCTGTTGCATGTTTACCTCATGTGAGTGTTTCTCAACCTGGAAATCAGATCAAGAGGAAAGCCCGGAACTGTCTGGTGCCTCAGGCCAGAGCTCTGGGAACACTTGATCTGTCCACATGTGAACTCTCTCTGGTGGCTTATGCCAATCAATTCTCTGTTTCCTGGGCCAGACACAAAGTAGATGTTCGGTAAATATTGTTGACTGAATGATGAACAAATGGGCAGCATATGTGAAATGAGCAAACTGAACACCTGAGCGCCATGGGCTTCCTCGCGGTACTCCTATCTCCTGGTTTTCAGGAGCTGGAACTTCAAGCCCCAATCGCTATCCCAAAAAGTCAGTGGAGAGCAAAAGCTGTATCACTGTTGTGCAACCTACTGGATTGGGCCCTTGGGAGGTGCATGCACAGTATGTAAGAACCACTATTTGTCACAATTTGTTAATCCACAGGTTAAGAAGAGAGAAAAAAGCCTGCCCTTTGTAAAGACCTTGCAACTGAGAGGAAAAGAGGGACAATGCTGCTTTCAGATGCTTTTTATATATTACAGAACGCTATAAGATATAATGTCACAATCCTTCATTCCCTTGAAGATATGGTAGAAATTACTAGATATCCCAACTCCTCAAACCAGAAATGTATTTCTATTTCTAATATAATTAATCTTTTACCTATTCTGTGACGTTTCTAACACACATGACAACTTTAATGGAGTGAAACAATAATACTATACAAATGTCCAAACTGTACTTTAAAAAAGTAACTTTTATCTTGTTACCATATATGGCTACTGCGTAAAGAAAAATATTAATAACAATTACTAACTTTTTTTAGTGTTTGCAACATACTGGGCTACATACTCCATACCCATGATCTCATTTCCTCCTCATAGCAATCCTGTGAGGTAGGTATGAGAGTTATTTCCATCTGCTAAATGAGAAAAGCACTTGAAGTCACATAGCTAGCAAATGGAAGACTAGAGAGTTGAACCAGGTATTCAGACTCTAAAGTCCACATTAAGTGCACTAAATAGGGGGTAAATAATAATAATATTAGTAATCCTTTAGTTGGAGCCTTAAACAGGAAGAATTTTAATACTGTCTAGATGAATAGATCCCCATATTCGGCTGCAATCACCCAAACAAAATACAAAGGCTTTTATGCAAGAATTGAATATAAACAAGCTAATCACTTAATAGGAACTCAGTACAATTTCCTTGATTCAGCTTAGCTAATGTTTTAAGCCAATCTGGCCTATAATACCATACTCACAGAGAATTTTGAAGCAACAGTAGTTTCCTAATACACTTTCCAGTTTAACAACTGCTAAGTACTACTCATATAAACCTGGAAAATCTTACACCTCCCTTCAAAACTTAGTGCTCCCAGTACACACATGCCCTTACTTGATAAAATAAAGCTCTAGCTACAGCAAACAAGCTAAACTACTTGTAAATGATGTCCCATTAATTCAGCTGCTATCAGCAGACCTCTCCCTCCACAAAGCAGATGAGCAGACAAAGTCTCAGGTTACCATGAACTTAAGGAGATGGGAAGGAGAGCTCAGGCAGAATCCAAAAGCATTTATTCAATTTCCAATTTCCTACCTTGGTGGGTGGCAAGAACTTTCCAAGCTAAATTTATTTGCCATTCAACCTCAATTTCCATCCTCAAGTTTATAGCTTTCCAGAATAGATTAATGGAGAGTTCATTTCGGCATTAAAATCTTAACGTTACCTACCAAAGAAAGGTCTCGTATGTGTATAACTGGGGTTAAAAACAAGACAAAAGACCCCAAACTGAGTCGTGTTTGCTAAGCCCCACATCACCAAACCAAATCTTAGCTGAATTACAGTCTCAGACTCTTCCAGAAGTAGGGTCCTAAGCCAGTCACTCAGGAATCACCTGGTCAGCATTAGTGAGGTAATCTGTCTGATAGACCCCTGCCATCCCCTAAAGGAAAGTGACCTTGCCAAAACCAATCCACTTTTTGCTAGTATAACTTCCTTGTTCCCACTCCCTTCTGCTGATAAGTCTTTCATTTTGCACAGTTCCTTGGAGCTCCTTTCTGTCTGCTAGACGGGATGCTGCCTGATTCATGAATCATTGAATAAAGCTAATAAAATCTTTAAATTTTACTTATTTGAATTTTGTTTTTTTAACATTGGGTAGGACTAAGAAATGACATTATTGACATTAAGGAGGACAAGACAAGCCCTGGAAGGGTTAACTATGAGAGACAAGAGTTTTGGCTAGAAACTACCAGGACGACCCAGATCTACATTTTTCTTTAAATCAATGTACAAGGGGCGCCTGGGTGGCTCAGTAGTTAAGCGTCTGCCTTCGGCTGAGGGCATGATCCTGGCGTTCTGGGATCGAGCCCCATGTCAGGCTCCTCCGCTGGGAGCCTGCTTCTTCTTCTCCCACTTCCCCTGCTTGTGTTCCCTCTCTCGCTGGCTGTCTCTATCTCTGTCGAATGAATAAATAAAATCTTTTTTAAGAAATAAATAAAGAAATCGATGTACAAGAAATTATGGGCTACATTTGACCATTTGAGGGCATCCTAACTAGGCAAAACTACGTGGAACTCACTTAAAAGTCATCTTCAGAATAATCCCCATCCTGTGTGTGCCTCAGTCCAACATTTTACTGCACCATAAGTAAATTTTTAAAATTGACTTTTCTCTGTTGCCAAAAGGGAAAGAAATCTTTTTGCCTCCCTCATTTTTCTTAGAGCATTTCTTTGAACAACCCAGTATTTATAAAACTTGCCTCTGTCCTTTGATATGTATGCAAATCTTTTTAAAGGTTAAATAAGCTAGTTGCGGAACTCAGGAATGTTTTTCTGAAAGTCCTAGAAGCCATCTCTTTTAAATGTAAATACGCAGGAAGACAGCGCCCCCTCTCCCAGTCATGGTAGGAGTTTAGCCTACACACCTCTATTAACGTGCACACTGAGATCGGAGAGGTTTTACTTTTCCTTCAGATAAAGGCAATTAATTAGTTCAGATGGCCACCCCAATTACCAGGTGAATTTAGGAGAAATTATGAGAGCATGTACATTCAAATGGTGCTGTCAAGTCTTCTTACGAGATTACCATTAATCTTGACACTGTGTATGTAACCGATTGTAAATGGCAGAATTTCTTTTTTGTTTTTGCAATCTCATTAGCGGACTACTTGTGATGGATCCCAGTCTGGGTTAATGCTTATTCAGTAACAGAACTAGTTTCTTTCATTCCACATTTGTGGAGACAATTTCTTAGGTGGGCAGATCTTAACTTTTCTCCAACATAAATGTGGAGAAATTCTACTCTCTGCTGGGCTGCCTCACTGTCACTTTCCCGACTTTGATGGCTCCCTCAATACAAGAAAGAGAAAAAAATCCCTCCCCGACAAGGGTTTTTTAGGGCCTTAGCCGATTACTGTCATCTGAATGCCAGATCCTCCTATATCATTGCCTTTGTGACACCTGCACTTGGATCATTTCAAAGACGTCTTTTTTCAAAGCTGAACTCATGTTCTTCCTCCAGGGTTTCCTATCACAGAAGCACAAGCCGGAAAATGAAGAATTGGCCCTGACACCTCCCTTTCCCTTCTCACCCCAGAGTGAAAATATTACCAAGCCCTATTGAGCCTGCCTCCTAAATAGCCCTCAAATCCATTGACTTTTGCCTCCACTGAGGAGCCAAAGTGATCTTTTAGTAACACAGACCCGCTGATGATACTCTCGTGACTGAAATTCTTCAACAGCTTCTCACCCTTCTTAGGATAAGCCTTAAATCCTTGGCACGAGCATGACCTATGAGGCCTGCATGGTCCGACCCCAGCCTACCTCTTCAACCTGACTCCCTCCCTCCCTCTCTGCCTTCAAGCCTCAAATGGGAGCTTAAGCTCTAAGACAACTGAGACCATGACTATTTGCTCATGCTGTATCCCTAGCCCAGTGCCTAGCACATAATAAATGCTAAATAAATGTATGCTGAAGAATAATGTTGATAAAACAACTGCAGCACCTTAGGGGCACCTGCGTGGGCTCGTTTGGGCACCTCGGTTGGGCGTCTGACTCTTGATCTGGGCTCAGGTCATGATCTCAGGGTCCTGGGATCTAACCCCACGTCGGGCTCCACCCTCAGCATGAGTCTGTCTGTCTGTCTCTCTGCTCCCCTCTCTGCTCCTGTTCTCTCTCTCTCAAATAAATAAACAAAATCTTCCTTAAAAAAACAGCATCATCTTAAATGGAAGGCAAATAAAACATTAAAATATGCATGGTGAAGGAAAAGAAAGTCCTTATGTGTTTGTATCCTAGGTGGCTGATATACAGTGTGAAGCACAGTGGAGCTATAAAATGTTAAATCATTTTGCAAACCAGAGACAATATGATGAAACAAAATACTGGCGCTAAGTCTGTTTAGCTTTGTAGTACAAATGACCAATGCCAATTAAGTCTCCCATTTAGGTATTTATCCCTCCTCTCATCCTCAATCCACATCCTGTGGGCAACCAGAATCTAGCCACATGTTTGAAGGAGGCTGGACTCTAATCAGAGCTGGAAAATAGGTATGGTTTGTGGAGCTGATTATAAATTCTGAGAAGCAAATAAACCAAGACTGGGGGTGATACTGCTCTTAGGATAAGACCCCTACCTACATTTTGTGTTACGCCTGGGCAACATTTGCCATCCTTCGGCCACACAGTGACGGTAAGACACAAGCTCCTCCTATTCTTGAGACTTCACACATGCCCTTCCCTCCCCCTGGTAGCTCTTCACCCTTCTCTTTGCCCAATTTAATTCCAACTCAGTCCTTAAAGGTCTCAGCTAGATATTTCCTCAGCAGAGCCTCCCCTGTCTCTCCTCACTCCCTCCCGCTGCCAAATGGCCCCATTATACGTTCTCACAGCACCCTCTACCGTCCTCCATAGCATGTACCATGACTGTAATTATTATTTAGTTTGTAATTCTTTTTCTGCCTATCTCCATTGTTAGACTTAGAAGCAACCTGACAGAAGGGACTGTGTCTGTTTTGGCCATCACTGTATCCCCAACACCTAGCACATTGCTGGTAGAGAGTAGGTGTGTTCAATAAATATATGCTGAATGAAGGAATGAAATACACAGATAAGCACTAGCTTTTGGAGTACATAGAAATGGCTCTGCCCTTACTAGCTCTGTGCCTTTGGATAAATTTCTTACCATCTCTGAGCCCATTTCTTCCTCTATAAATAAAGATAACTATTCCTACTTTATGGAGTTATCGTGAGAATTGAATAATACAATAAAATGCTTAGCATAAAGTCTGGCACATAACACTCAATGAATGTTAACTACTATTATTATGGAGGAAAAGAGGAATGTATGTTAGGAAAGGCACATTCCATGCTCTTAACTAGAACACAAACACAACACTCTTAATACAAACATATAGCTTCAAATCTAAATAAAATATTTTAAGTACACTATAGGAACGTATTATCTAAAAGAACCCTAAAGAAGAGAGCACAAGCAGTAATTTTTTTCACATCAGCTATAGCAACTTCTTTCAAGATATGTGTCCTATGGGGTGCCTGGGTGGCTCAGTCGCTTAAGTGTTTGCTTTTGAGTCAGGTCATGATCCCAGGGTCCCTGGATTGAGTCCCACATCGGGCTCCCTGCTCAGCAGGAAGTCTGCTTCTTCCTCTTCCTCTACTCCTTCCCCCTGCTCATGCTCTCTCTCTCTCTCTCTCTCAAATAGTCTTTTTTTCCAAAAAAAGATATGTGTCCTAAGGCAAGGAAAACAAAAGCAAAAATAAACTACTGAGACTACATCAAAATAAAAAGCTTCTGCAGAATGAAGGAAACAATCAAAACTAAAAGACGACCTACTGAGTGGGAGAAGATATTTGCAAATGACATATCCAATAAAAGGCTAGTATCCAAAATATATAAAGAACTTAAAAAACTGAACACCCAAAAAGCAAATAACCCAATTAAAAAATGGGCAGAACACATGAACAAACATTTTCCAAAGACATACAGATGGCCAACAGACACATGAAAAGATGCTCAACATCACTCATCATCAGGGAAATGGAAATCAAAGCTGCAATGAGGTATTCACCTCACACCTTTCAGAATGGCTAAAACCAAAAACATAAGAAACAAGTGTTGGCGAGGATGTGAAGAGAAAGGAACCCTCTTGCACTGCTGGTGGAAATGAAAACTGGTGCAGCCACTGTGGAAAACAGTGTGGAGGTTCCTCAAAAAATTAAAAATAGAACTACCCTATGATCCAGTAATCACAATACTGGGTATGTACCCAAAGAATGCAAAAACATTTATTCAAAAGGATAAATGCACCCCAATGTTTACTGCAGCATTATTTACAATAGTCAAATTACAGAAGCAGCCCAAGTGTCCATCGACAGATGAATGGATAAAGAAGATGTGGTGTATATACAATGCACTGTGTGTGTGTTTGACATATTCCGTATATAAATACAATATATAATATATATGTATATTATATATGCATATTGCATACATACATTGTACAAAATGTATGTATACGTATATTGTATAGGATGTTTACTGTATGTATATATACATCTATGTAATGGATTATATATACACAATTCAGCCGTAAATAAGAATGAAATCTTGCCATTTGCAACAACATGGATGGAGCTAAAGAATATAACACTAAGCAAAATAAGTCAGAGAAAGACAAATACTGTATGTCTTCAGTCATGTGTAATTTAAGAAACAAAACAAAGGGGAAAAAAAACCCAAAAAACAGACTCTTAACTATAGAGAACTGATGGTGACCAGAGGGAGGTGGGTGGGGGGATGGGTGAAATAGGTGAAGGGGATTAAAAGTACACTTAGCTTGATAAGCACTGAGTAATATACAGAATTGCTAAATCACTATATTGTACACCTGAAGCTAATATAATACTGTGTTAACTACACTGGAATTAAAATTTTTTAAAAATAAGAAAAAAAATTTTAAATAAAAATTAAAATAAAAGAACCTTCAAATAGATCTGTTTATAAAGTCAAGAATCTTTTTGGATGTGAAGTGATCATACATTTATGTGGCCCACACACTCTTGTATACAGTGTCAGGTTCTTTCCAAGCAAAGTACATCATCAATCCATTACTGCAGGGCAGCAGGGCTCCAAACCTGCACTTCAAAACCAGTCCAGCTCAGTCCAGCTCAGTCCAGCTGTGCTGACCTTGGCCCAGGATACGCAGATAAACAACGGACTTTTGCCTTTAAGATACATGTCCTTCCCTCCCAGTAGGAAACTCCATGCCTTAATGAGAAAATGTCCCTTCATTCCAGTGTTCTCCAGCATCTGAGGGTAACCTTTCCCTCCCTTCCTGGTGTATTCTGCATTACCCAAGATACCCCCCTTTAACATTGTTTTGTTCTCCCTTAGATTCTCCAAATTTAGACACATCATTCAACTTCTCTGAGCCTCAATTTCTTCATCTGCAAAAAATGGAACTAAAATAGTACTTCCCCGGGCGCCTGGGTGGCTCAGTCAGTTAAGCATCTGACTCTTGATTTTGGCTCAGATCATGATCTCGGGGTTGTTGGACAGAGCCCTGTGTCAGGCTCCACGCTTAGCAGGAGTCTCCTGAAGATTCTCTTCCTCACTCTCCCTCTGCTCCTCCCCCCACCCAGCACACATGTGCTCTCTAAAATAAATAAATAAATCTTTATTTTAAAAAAAATAAGACAGTACTTCCCTCTCGGGTAAATGGTTCGGCATATAACATAAAATTAACACATGGTAACTACTGTTTTAGTGTTTCTACCAGATCGCTATTCAATCTATAATCCGGAAAAAAATTACAACAAAGATCCTTTTCAGTGGTATAATTTTTTTTTTTTAAAGCCTGTGTTTTCTACAATAAAAGAAACCCTCCACCTAGGAATAAAAGGAATGATCCTAAAGAAGCTTCTAATGTTGCAAAGGAAAATAACAGAACAAATTAGGTGATCTTCTATTTCCTGAAAAAGATTAATTCAGCAAAACATAATTTATGCATATCCATCTTTATAATGCCTCCTTTTAAAGGAAGCCCTATTGGGACTACACAAACTACAGTCAACTGTTAATCTGGAAGCCTCACCACACTGTCTTTGGGGTTAATAAAAGGTCATCCCAGAAAATCCCAGCAAGAAGCAGCCCTCAGCCTTACTGGTAACTCCTGACCAACACCCAGTCATGATCCTACTTCTTCCTCCCATCTTGGCTCCTTTCCACCATAACCCTCAGGAGAAAGCATCATCACCTTAGGAAAAAGCTGAGAGACCTCTGTATGTTCATAAGCTATATTATGACAAGGCTCCAGATTACCTTTTAAGTATAACTTCTTTAACAAGGACCTCTTCAAAGGCAACCCTTGTACGAGGATGAGTAGGTTTTACAGAGGCCAAGTTCTAAAAGCCTGCCTCCCCCATTATTTGTTGTACGTAATCTCAGCTTCCATAACTCCCCTGAAAGCATATCATGATACCATCCACTTTACTCTTTTGTGGTGAGGAGCAAGAGAGGTATCACAAGAGACAACAATCGTAAGTTAGTTCCCCTCCCTATCCTTCAGAAGAATTAGATCATTTTTACTAATTGCATCTCCGGGTCATCAAGCTAAGGATCCCTTGTTCCACCTGCCACTCCTTTAGAAACTGACTTCCTCTTTGTTCTCACCACCAACGCCCCACCCCGCCCCCCTTCATACAGATTGGAAGACGCGAAAAGCACTTCCTGGCAATTGCGCTACAAGAATCAAGTATTAGCTCACTACACATAGGTGTATACGAAGCCCAGAAGTTACTTCAAAAGTAACTTCTCACCTTTCAAGTCACTGTACCAAGGCAAATTAGAATTCTATAGGTACCATTTACTGGGTAAGTACTATGTGCCAAACACTAGGCGGGGTGCACTCTACAGGCAATCTCACTGACGTTTCACAACCACCTCACGAATATGGCGTATTATTCCCAAAATTACCGCTGAGTACCCAGGCGCCAAGAATTTCAGACATTGGCCCAAAGTCGCACAGGCAGGAAGCGGCGGAGCAAGGACTGATGGAGTAACATACGTAGAACAGCCCCCTCCGCGGGTGCTCCACAGTCAACACTCTCCCCTGCCTTGTGAAATAGGGGATCTGCTTAGCTAATCCCAGGTCTCTAACGCCAGGCTCCAGTGCCACCAGCCTCTAGCGGTCCAGCCTGAGTCACGCCCGCTGCCGCGGGGCTTCACTGCCGTGGGTGCGGAATCGAGTCCGCCGCCTCGCGACAGCCCTTTCCAGCCGCACACACCGCCACTGGGACCTCAAGCGAAGGCGCCAGCGGCGCAGAGCAGAAGCGCCAGAGGCAAGACGCGAGCGTAAGCGCCGGAGCTGAGTCCTCCCTCAGAGCTGGGGGGCGGCGGGCGGCCAGAGGCAGGCCCAGGGGCGCGGCGTGCCCCTCAGGGTCAGCGGCCTCCGCCCGGCCTCTACACCCGCTTCCCTCCCTTCGCCTGGGCTGGGAATGCACTCGAGTTGGGATACACCCGCGCGCCTCAGTTCCGGGCCCGTCCCTCCGCCCCTCGCCACTGAGGTCGCTTCCTCCCCAGCCCCTACCTGGTCGCTTCTGTGACCATGGTCAATCAACTTCATCCTCCCGCCTCGGAAGTGACGCGAGACTTCGCTCCCCGAGGCGGCGAGGCTCCGTCCAATCCCGGCCCTCGGGCTGCGCGTGCGTGTCGGGCGTGCGTTCCTCGAGGGGCCGGGAGGATGCGCAGGGCTCCGAGGTCCGAAAGGCTCTCTCCTGCCTAAGTGCCTTCCTTTCATCTTTCGGAGGGACGTTCGGAAGGTCGTGGTTTGGGTGCCGTGCACTCTCTCGATGGCGTGTTGGGGTGGGGAGAAGTGGTCGGTACACTGGAGAATGTATGCTCCAGTTATCAAGACTTACTATAAATTAAAAGGACAGAATTAAAACAGCGATATGTAAGAATGGAAAAGAAGAGGCTAGAAACAAACCCACAGGCATGTAGGCATATTCCCCCCCCCCAGAAAGGAAACCCCCATAAAGCAATAGGAAAGTTATTTTCAGTAAATAGTGCGAGATCAATTGAATGCCTAAAAGGGGTAGGGGTGGGTAATGAGCCTTGATCCCTACCACGTACAAAAAATCAATTCAAAAGTACACCTAAATGTGAAAGGCACAACTCTAGAAAATAACAGCACAATATTGTGACCATGGATTAGGGAAATACTTTTTACCAGGACACAGAAAGTACCAACCCTAAAGGGAAAGGTTGATAAATTGGGCGTCATTAAATTTAAGACGTGGAAAGACAGAAGAGAGTACCGTGCAAGGAATAGAGTGGAGAAGATATTTGCAATACGTATATCTAAAAATGATTTTTCTTCAGGATATATAAGTAGTTCTTGCAAGTAAGTTTTTTAAAAGATCTGAAGTGGTTGAAGGGGAACCATGGTAAGAGGATGTTGAAAGAGAATCAGAAGAATTCTCATAGTTCAAAATTCAAGAGATGACAAAAGTGTGTAAGTTGAACAATCTCCCTTCCTGTTCTCCAGGTACCCAGTTCTCTTCCCAGTAGGTAACAATGCTATTAGCTATGTTTGTCCTTCCAGAGCTATGTTACTCATAATGAAGCAATTAGGTGTACATACAGCACTCTCCTCGTTGTCCCTTGTACAAACAGCATACTGTACTATTGCTCTGTACGTTGCTTTTATTCACTTTAGTCAATATTTCATGGAAATCTTCACAAGTATACACAAAATCTAGAAACAGGAAATTTTATTTCTAACTAAATGTTAGTTATCTTTTCAAATAATATGTTTAATATGTTTTCCTTAGACATTTCCATGGGAGTTTGTATACCCTCTTGCTCCCTGTCCACCGTTCTGGAAACTCTAGACTCCTTTTTTTTTTTTTTTTTAAGATTTCATTTGTTTATTTGAAAGAGAGAGAGCAGGAGCAGGGCAGAGGGAGAGGGACAAGCAGACACCCCACTGTGTGGGGAGCCCGATGCGGGCTTCAATCCCAGGACCCCAAGATCATGACCCAAACTGAAGGCAGACACATAATCGACTGAGCCACCCAGGTGCCCTGAAACTCTAGACTGCTGCTTGCTGGTTCCCAAAGTGTGACTATCCCACTAACAAACCCAATATGATCCTGAGTCCTTAGTGCAAGACTGAGCCAGTTTCCTAGGGTTAATTTTCTAAGCTTATCATCCATCCCTTTAGCCAACATAAACTTCAGTCCTACTTGGAGTCATTCTGGAAGCAAGAATAAATTCCAACGTTTTTATAACCAATTTGAGTTGGATCTTCTGTCAAATGCAAGTATAAGAACTTTAACTTCCCAGCCAGGATATTACACAGATAGACCCCGTGGCTTTCAATGAAAACGGGACGGGATTTTGAAAGAAGACAGAATAGACATGCTATTCCTCTTGCTAAGTACAACTTAAAACCCTGGACAATATATATTTAAAAAGCATAAGAAGTGTCTGAAAAGTAGAGGGAAGGCATACTGGCTAGGGATCTTGGGAGTGAAGTAACAACATGGTGGTGAGTTCCCTAGTTTTGGTTTTTGTTTTTGTTCTTTTCCTCATTACCCCAAACTGGATACTAGCGGGGCAGGCAACTTAGAAGTGCCAACATGCACAGACAAAGTCCTCCCCAAAAAGCCCGCTGCTCTCTCTAAATAGAAAGACAAGGAAAAGGACAGCCTTGGAAGACAGAAAACTTAAACAATGGCTCTACTCCAGCCAAAACACCTCAAAAATACTTTAGCCCCACAACCACCCCTGCCTGCAAAGGCTAAGTGGAAAGCTTAGACTTCCTCTCAAGCCAAGCTATGAAGGGATCCGGCTACCCCTTTCTTCCCTCTACTGACATAATGTCAGAGAAGGCCAAGTAGAGAGCTGGGACTTTCATTCCCATTGGGCAGAAGGCTCTCACCCAATATGGTGTTAGTGGAAACTGTGTGGGGAACCTGGACTTCCACCCCCACTTAATGGTAAGGAGGTACCCCCTCCCTCCTCCATGAGATGGTATTAGAGGGAGAAAAATGAAGAGTCAGGATCTTTACCACTGCTCAGCAGCAACTGGGCCACCTCCCACCCCACATTCATGAAAGAGCTCAACAATTCCATCAACCGACAGAACTTAATCAACATTCGTGGGACATCCCCCAACAACATCAGAAAACACATTCTTTTTAAACACTCACAGAATATGTCGAAACAGACCATATTCTGGGCTATAAAAAACTAACCCCAACAAGTTTAAAAGAAATGGAATTAGATAGAGTGTGTACCAACTACAATGGAATCAAGCTAGATATCAAGAGAATATTAACAGGAAAACCTCTAAAAACTTGGAAGCTAAACAGCATGCTTTTAAATAACCCATAGGTCAAAAATGTAGTCTTGAGAAATTTTTTAAAAATACACTGGACCCAATGAAAATAAGAATACAACATATCAAAACCTGTGGGACACAGCTAAGATGGTGCTGAGAGGGAAATTTGCTTACGTTAGAAAAGAGAACAGTCTCAAACAGGCTAAAAATAAATTAGAGAAAAAAAGACTGAAACAAACAGATGGAAATAATAAAGACAGCAGAAATCAATGAAATTTTATTTTATTTATTTTTTTTAAGATTTCGTTTATTTATTTGACAGAGAGAGACAGCCAGCGAGAGAGCGAACACAAGCAGGGGGAGTGGGAGAGGAAGAAGCAGGCTCCTAGCAGAGGAGCCTGATGTGGGGCTCGATCCCAGAACGCTAGGATCACTTCCTGAGCCGAAGGCAGACGCTTAACGACTGAGCCACCCAGGTGCCCCTCAAAACAAAATGAAACAAAAAGCTGGTTCTTTCAAAAGATAAAATTGATAAACCTCTAGGAAGACTGACAAAAAAGAGGGAAGACACAAGTGACTAATATCAGTAATGAAACCGTGTTATCACTACAGACCCGCAGACATCAGAAGGATAATAAGGGCGTACTAAAGCAACTTATCCACATAGATTTGACAACTGAGATGAAATGAACCAATTCCTTAGAAAGTACAAACTACCACAACTTGCCCAATATGAAATAGAAAAGTAGAACAGCCTTTTAACTATTAAAGAAATAATTAAAAGCCTGTCGAAGATGAAATATCCAGGCCCTGATAGTTTAATTGGAGAGTTATACCAAACATTTAAAGAAGAAGTAATACCAGTTCTACAAATCTCACCCAGAAAATAGAAGAAGAGGAAACACTTCCTAACTCATTCTATGAAGTCATTCTGTATCACCCTGATACCAAAACCAGACAGAGACAGTACCAAAAGAAAAAAGAAAAGAAAGAAAGAAAGAAAGAAAGAAAGAAAGAATCCTATAGACCAGCATTCCTCATAAATATGGAGGCAAACTTCTTAGTAAAATACTAGCAATTAGAATTCAGCAATATGTGACAAGAATTATACACCATAAGCAAGTGAAGTTTATCCCAGGAATGCAAGGCTCTTTCAATATTTGAAAAATCAATCAAAGCAATCCATGATATTAAGAGATTAATGAAGAAAATAAAACATGATCATATCAATTGGTGCAGAAAAAGATTTTGACAAAATCAAACACCCATTAATGATAAAAACATTCAACAAATTAGGAATAAAAGGGAACTTTCTCAACCTGATTAACAGCAACTATGAAAAACCCACAGCTGTCCACATAGCTAATAGTGAAAGACCAAATGCTTTTCCTCTAAAATTGGGCAAGGCAAGGCTGTTCACTTTCACTGATTGCTATTCAGCCTAGTACTAGAAGTTCTAGCCAGTGCAATAAGGCAAGGCAAGGAAATATAGGGCATACAGATTGGAAAAGAAGAAACTGAAGTGGATTTCTCATACATTTCTGGTGGGAATGTAAAATGGCACAGCCACTCCTGAAAACAGTGTGATGGTTTCTCAAAACAAAACAAAAAACTAAACATAAAACCTAGTTATTGCATTTATCCCAAAAAAATAGAAACTTATGAAAAGATGAAAACCCAAACACAATTGTTCATAGACACTTTACTTGCGGTGGACAAAAACTGGAACCAACCAAAATATCTCTCATGGTTACACAAACAGTGGTACCACCATACCATGGAATACTACTTAACAAGGAAAAGGAATGACTTACTGATTCATGCAATAATTTGAATGAATCTCAGGAGCATTATGCTGACTGAAAAAAGCCAACCTCAAAAAGTTACCTATGTAGGATTCCATTTATATACGATTCTTTTTTTGTTTTGTTTTGTTTTTTAAAGTTAGCACGAGCAGAGGGGGAAGGACAGAAGCAGACTCCCGCTGAGCAGGGAGCCCGACATGGACTTGATTCCAGGACCCCGGGATCACAACCTGAGCCGAGGGCAGATGCTTAGCTGACTGAGCCACCCAGGCGCCCCATTTATATAAGATTCTTAAAATGACAGATTAGGGGTTGCCATGGGAGAAAGGGGAATAATTTTGACTATTAAGTGGTAGTAGGAGGGAGATCTTTGCAGTGATAGAATACTTCTGTATCTTTTTTTTTTTTAAGATTTTATTTATTTATTTAACAGAGATAGAGACAGCCAGCGAGAGAGGGAACACAAGCAGGGGGAGTGGGAGAGGAAGAAGCAGGCTCCCAGCGGAGGAGCCTGATGTGGGGCTCGATGCCAGAACGCCGGGATCACGCCCTGAGCCGAAGGCAGACGCTTAACCGCTGTGCCACCCAGGCGCCCGTAATACTTCTGTATCTTGATTGTATTGGGGGTTACACAAATCTACATATATGACGTGGAATTGCACACACGCACACAAACATATATTGTCAGATTCCTGGCTTTGATATCGAAGTACGGTCATGCTCTATACTGCTGTATACTCCCTTTGCAATTTCCTGTGAATCTAATTCATTCAAAATAAAGTTTAAAATCCCCCCCACACACACACGTGTTGAATTTCTTAACCCCTCAGCCTTCTCATCCTTAAAATGAAGACAATAAAGTGTGAGACCAAAGGCAATAACACTTGTAAAATGCCGCATAAGTTAGTGATCAAAAAATTGTAGCCTATGTTTTGATCCCTGTTGGTGGTGGAATTATTGTTGCAAGAATACAAGGATACATAAAAATATTTTCCTCTGATGAGAGCAGAAAAAGGAAAAAATGTTTCATTGGTAATGACACAGATTTTGTATAGTTCTAAGGAGAAATTTTCTATTAGCGACATGAACTCTAACATGACCCCATCCTCCCACCCCATGGATCTTTTTAATGAAATTGGTTTCCCACTGATAACGTGCTTTGTACGATGTTACTTGGAAGCTGCCGGATGATACAAAGGACCCCCCCCTTGCTTTCTCCACCACACTGAGCTGCAAGGAAAGACCACCGCCTTCCCAAAGCACTTGGAATTGAATCAGTAGTTTGCAGAACTTGTTATTTGCTCTTGTCATATCACCTCTTCATCTCCGAGATGTATTTGTCAGTATAAAGGTTATGCCAAAGATAGTAAATGGTCAGAAGGACAACTGGGAAGTGATCACAAAAGAACAGCAGTGCAATTTTGAGAACATTGCCCATCTGACGGCAGAAAGCACAAAGCTGAGGGGCGCCTGGCTGTCTCAGTTGGTGGAGTTCACGACTCTTGATCTTGGGGTTATGAGTCTGAGCCCCACGTTGGGTATAGGGGTGTAGAGATTACTTAAAAATATTTTTTTTAAGATTTTATCTATTTATTTGACAGAGAGAGAGAGACAGCCAGCGAGAGAGGGAACACAGGCAGGGGGAGTGGGAGAGGAAGAAGCAGGCTCCCAGCTGAGGAGCCTGATGCGGGGCTCGATCCCATAACGCCAGGATCACGCCCTGAGCCAAAGGCAGACGCTTAATGACTGAGCCACCCAGGAGCCCCTAAAAATATTTTTAAAAAGGGACACCTAGGTGGCTCAGTTGGTTAAGCGCCTGCCTTTAGCTCAGGTCATGATCCCAGGGTCCGGGGATCCAGTCTCACATCAGGCTCCTTGCTCAGTGAGGAGCCTGCTTCTCCCTCTGCCTGCTCTGCCTGCTGCTCCCCCTGCATTGCTCTCTCTCTCTCACAAATAAATAAAATCTTAAAAAAATATATTTTAAAAAAAGCACAAGGCTGAAACACACACACCATGTTCTGTTATTTGTGGTTCCCGGGAAATGTTCAGCTTCCTGGCAGGAAGGGCAGTTTGCTACTCCCTGTAACTTACGAGAAAAGCAAGTGCTGGTGACGGCTGCACAGAGATCGTGACTCTAAGACAGCCTTTATTCCTTCCCTAGGAGGAAGGATTTCTAAAAATTTTTAAGTAAAAGTGTCCTATAGGATCCTGTTGCCTGATCTAATAATATCTCCACTGTAGTTCTTCAAACTTTTAATCAGACATAATATTCAAGAGGAACATCCATTAAAGGCTAAGAGTGTCAGATGGAATAAACATTTTCATAAAACTGATTTTTCCACAAGAAGCTGGTGGCATTTGGGGCTAAAACTGTGCTGCCCGATACAGCAACCACTAGCTACATGTGGCTATTTAAATGTAAATTAATGAAAATAAATCTAAAAATTCAGTTCCTCAGTCACGCCAGCTATATTTCAAGTGTTCATCACAGATAGAGAACACTTCTGCCATCTCAGAAAGTTCTATGGAACAGCACTAGACCAGTCACAGCAAAGGTACGTTAACTGAAAAACATTCCTTCTGCACCATTATTTCTACCAATACTTCTACTCCTGTCAAAGACATCTGTGTGTCAAACAATGTGCTAACGTCAACTGGAAAAAAATTAACCTTCAGACACTGGGATTTGACCCTGAGGAGTCTGACTCCAGAGCACACCCCTGGAAAGAGTTATACAACCGAGCTTTTCCAGCGAGAGACCACAGCTGCACTGCTGGCTGGGGACATCCTCTGCTGCAGCCCAGGGAGTAAGTTCTCTGCCTCTGCCCCCCTCCCCCCATACAGAAGCAGCGCCCTGCTACACGCACCAACATACACACACTGCCTCAAAACCAATTCCATTTTATGTTCACTGGAACTGTTTGGGTTTTGTCTGAATCAAAACATGTCAGTTTAATGGTTGCTACATGTCAGTCTCAACTCGATGACAGGTGGTCTTGCTTTTCTCTTCTATATTCAATCCTAGGGCTTCCACTTTCTGAACCTCCTGGTGTGTTTAGAAAATAAAAAACAAAACAAAACAGCATCCCAAAATGCGATTGCAATACTTACAGAATACCTTTAAGGTTGCCCTTTAACAAATCAATGATTTTAACACGCAAATGAAATGTGATGTATTTGTGTTGTTTACAATTCCAGAATTCCTGGGGACATCTGACAGCTGCCCCAGGGGTGGTGCGGGAACAAGAGTGTAGCTAGTATAAGGAGCGACATTTTTCTCTCTCCCGTCAGCGTGTCTCTGTGACTCCGTGGCCTCACAGGGCAATAAAGTCAGAAGTCACAAGGACCTTGTTGAATGCGAAGCCCGGGGACAAATGCCCAGCCCACTGGCAGCCAGCGGGTATCCAGCCTCCCAGGCGGGGGGAAAGCAGTGCTCGCAGAAGGGTGTGTTCCGAACTCGTCCAGCAGGTGGCGACCGCGACCGGCGCGCGGGCGCCCGAGGAGACATCTTGAGGCCGCTCTTGCAGCTTCCATTTTCTCCCCTCACCTGGAGCCATCTGTGTTGGTATCCCCGGGAGGAGTGACTTGTGTGTGCCTTTCTTACCTTCTTGCCAGCTACACTACCTCTTAAGCTCCTCTTTGTGGAACTGTGTATAAATAACTGGTGAAGGGAGTGGGTGTCTTCCATTCCTTGTCTTCCCTTAGGGACAGGCTTCACAAAGCAATTCCACGTCCCCTTCACTCTTCACCGGGCACATTTCAGGCAGCAAAGAACAGGTAGCTTAGCTGGTCGGTTCCATAGTCCTCTATTACTCTAGCACAGAGATTTAGCCAAAACAAAGACCATGGGTTTCTGACTGTGTTTGCTTATTTGAGGTGGTCACGTCCCTCTTTGAGGCAGACACGTTAGCTTTGATCTCAAGGTGTCCCCCTCCCTCACCTGCAAGGGACTGAATCCTTGGGACCCAAAAGCTGCAGCATCTGCCATTTACCAACTTTGATACTTTCTGCCATCACGAAGGTATTTTTGATTTTTGAAAGCACATGCGATTCTCAAAAATTCTGTTTAAGGACCTATGAAAAGCTATTTGTATGCTTACTGCCCACATGCAGCCCTGTCAGCCATGAGATCACACCGTCTGTGACATTTCTGGGTTAACTTAAACCGTCTGATCTGGAAGATGAAATGGGAAGTGAGAGCTCCCACCATCGCCTACCCAGAATTGGGTGGAAAATCATACAACGAGAGCTCAGGAGTCTGTGGGTTCAGCTACTGGAGCCCAGGACTTCAGGCCTGGGCTTAATATATTGTAAGTGCTCAGAAGAGTACTGACAGGGCAGCCTCCTGGATCAGGGTATCTTTTGTGGAGAACCACACCTCATTTTCTTCCTATTTCCCATGTATTTGTTCAACAAATGCTTAAGGAGTACTTACTACACATAGGGTACTGTTGGGTACAAGGATACAGCAGGCTCGGCTCTAGCCCACAAGACACTCACGATCTGAGGGAGAGAGCAGACATGAACAATGAACACACTTAGCCGTAACAAGAGAAAACGGCATGCAGTATAGAGAGTTTCAGTCACACTGCTGTGGAAATTTAGGAGATGAGTAGGGATGGGCACCCAGGAAGGCTTCATGGAAGAGTGGATGTTTGTATGGGTCTGTGCAGGAGACAGAGGACTGGACATGTCCATTTCACCCTCAGTGACATTACCAAGGGCACGGGGATGGTTAGTTGTTGGGTTTGGCTACTGTGCAGGACAGGCGAAGGTGAGAATTTGGAGAGCAGACGGGGTGAGACTGGCCTGTGTTCAGCTGGAGTGGGGACACATGACTGGCTCTGTAGCAGGGAATTGAGTGGTTTTGTATCCTGTGTCAGGAATATCCCCACAGCTTCTCTCTGAAACATGACAGAAGACGGTTGAGAGTAGAGACAGATAGTCTGGTTAGGAAACAGGAGTAACACTGTTCACAGGTAAGCTCGTAACTTAATGCAAGTTCACGGAAAACACATTAAGGAATTATGGAAGGTTAATTCATCATTTAATAAATATTTCTTGCATACCTACCATGTGCCAGGTGGTTTAGGAATAACGAAGGGAACGAATTTCAAAACTAGGGTCCTGAGGGCAGAAATGGAGTTGAGAGAGGCTAGAATCCAGAGATGGGGCAAGTGTAGACTCAGTGTGACTTGGCAATGGGCTGGATGGAAGAGGAGGGAGCAGGAGAGGCAAACATGACTTGAGCAGGATCCAGGGTGATGTAGGTATAAGAGAAGAAGCAGGTTTGGCTGGGGGGGGGGGATGAAATGAACTCAACTTCAGATGGGTTGGGGTTGAGGTTCTGCCAAGGGAGCCCTCTAGAGCAGCCCTGCAAGCATAGGATTTGTCAGTTTGTCGGGCCGGGAGACAGAGCAGAGACCATGGGAGCCTGTGGGAAAAGGACTCCCTTTTAGGGAAGGGGAAAGGGCCCGAGCCCCAGGTCCCCACTGCAAGCTAAACAGAGACTACGGCTATGGTAGATTGAATTATTACTCACTCCCATGTGGTATCCCGCCCTGCAGAAGGATTAAACATCTCTGCTCTGTAGAACTCCGGAGTGGCCATTAGATTTCCATAACCAATGAAATGTGGGCGGAAGTGACATGTATGACTTCTGAGCAAAAACTGTAGAAATCAGTGTGTGGTTTATCGTGCCTCTTTTCTTTCTGCCTTAAGATCAGCAATGTCCCATACAGAGGCTTCTCCAGTAGCCTGGAATGAAGAAAGTGAGGGGTGGGACCTTAGAAGACTAGTGTAAATCTTGACAGTAGCTGGTCTTCTCTCTCTCTCTCTTTCTCTCTCCCAATACAAGTGCCTGACTTAATCCCGTCCAGTTTTAATTTGATGATTGATGTCATTGTTCTTGATAAACTCCTAAGTAGGGCAATTGAGCAATATCTTTCAAATTTCTTATTCCCTCCATCCCAGAAATTCCAAGATTTTTTTTTTAAGATTTTATTTTTATTTATTTGTCACAGAGGGAGAGAGAAAGAGAGCACAAGCGGGGAAAATGTCAGGCAGAGAGAGAAGCAGGCTCCCTGCTGAGCAAGGAGCCTGATGCGGGGCTCGATCCCAGGACCCTGGGATTATGACCTGAGCTGAAGGCAGACGCTTAACTGACTGAGCCGCCCAGGCGTCCCAGAAATTACAAGATTCTAAAGATACCTTTGCACATATGTAAAATGAGGTATGTACAAGACTATTCAGCACATCTTTGTGATAACGAAAGGTTACAACGTAGGCAGGCTGGGTCTGAGGACCCAGAGGGGGCCCCACAGGACCAGCCAGGAGGGTCCTCGGCTTTGCCCAGGATAGAAACCAAATGCAAAGCAGGAGGAAGTGAAAGCAGAGTTCGCTAAATGGCATTAAGAGTTAGGTTATAGCAGACTGAGTGTCTAGGGGACTCGGAAAGGAAAGGAGAGTGAGTCTCATCATCACTCAGGGTTAGGGCTTTATACGGTGAAGGGGTCAAGGGTTTGTATTCCTTCAGGACTCCGGGGTAGGGCTCGACCAAAGGTGAGTGACAGGTGAACAATAGGTGTTATTTCATCAATTGTTGAAGGCAGGGCGTATTGGCCACGGTTTGTTCAGAGCTACTGCAGAGAGCATGTTTGGGATCTGGTTTTTCTTAGGGATCATCAGGTGTATGGGAGCTGAGGATGAAACTCAGAGAATGATTCACTTTCTTGCTTCCCTCCCTTGGAGTGGGAACATAGCTTCCGTGGTTTATTCCGATGCAAGTAGAGATGGAGCCTTTCTGAAACAGAGTCCTTTCAGTGTCCCCATCTCGGGTGGACCAAGCCAAGCACTCATTAATGGAAGTTGCTTAAATATATGGGGGCCCAGCTCTCCACTGGAATATCATGAAACTCAAAGAAGCAAATCTGTGCTCCAATATGGGAAGTCACTATCTAGCTCAGTGACTTATATATAAAGGCAAAAAGGCAAAATGAAACTAGATTTTGCTGCAGTAATACCACCTAACAAATATGCCCCCCGCCTCCCAAATTCTAACTGGTTTACAACAACAATATTTTCTTTTCTTTTTTTTAAAAGATTTTATTTATTTATTTGACAGAGATAGAGACAGCCAGCGAGAGAGGGAACACAAGCAGGGGGAGTGGGAGAGGAAGAAGCAGGCTCCCAGCGGAGGAGCCTGATGTGGGGCTCGATCCCGGTACGCCGGGATCACGCCCTGAGCCGAAGGCAGACGCTTAACCGCTGTGCCACCCAGGCGCCCCAACAACAACAACATTTTCTTGCTCACAGATCTGAGGGTCTGACTGCTTCGGGCTGCCAGGCATGTTCAGGTGTGTTCCACGTGTCTCTCATTCTGGGGCCCACTCTGCACACGCAAGCTCTTGTCCTGGCAGATGGCAGGAATGCAAGAGTTCTGGAGGTGACTTGCCACATCTCCCAAAGCCTCAGCTTGGAGACGATGCACTGTCCCTTCTGCCCACCGCTGTTACCTAGAGGAATGTCAAGTCTGAGGTCAGCAGGAGAGAAGTAAATTCTACCTCAATGGAGGGAGGTGAGAAGAGTGACTACTAACTGAGCAAAAGTCCAATCAAAACACAGATGCATATGAAGCCAAGCTCGGAGGGAATCCAAGGAGGGGAATGCAGACACCAGGGCAGGCAGGGACAAGGATGACGCAACCATGTCAGTGAAATGACTTTTTATACTTTCTTTTTTTTTTTAAGATTTTATTTATTTATTTGACAGAGAGAGAGACAGCCAGCAAGAGAGGGAACACAGGCAGGGGGAGTGGGAGAGGAAGAAGCAGGCTCCCAGCGGAGGAGCCTGATGTGGGGCTCAATCCCAGGACTCTGGGATCACGCCCTGAGCTGAAGGCGGACACTTAACGACTGAGCCACCCAGGCGCCCTGTCTTTTTATACTTTCTATTTGTTGAGCCCTATTCATGTATTAAGTTCATGTTTTTGAGCCATGTGAATAAAATTTAAATAACTCAGAAAAAAAATCTACATTGTGCCATAGACCTTGATTGTGAATTCCTAGAGGGCAAGATCTATCTCCTCTTTGTTTCCGCAGCACTATGTGCTTTTCAGACATTGAATGAATGCATTAGATAAATGCTGATGATGTCATGATGTTTTCTTATTTGCCACCTCCCCCATAAAGCCTTCCCCAAGTTGCGTTGTCCCCAACGTGACAACTCTGCGTCCTTTCCCAGGTTGAAAAAAATTTTCCCATTCAAGAACCTTTTGGTATCCTCATAGCTCCAATCACATGGAGACTTGGGGAACAAACTGCCCATACAGTTGTGTTAATTATCCAAACTACCTTTGGACTTGCCTCTGCCTCAACCGGTAGATTCTCGAGGACAGGAATTGTATTTGTCTATCTCACCCTTTTTGGTATATATTAAGCATTAATAACCTTTTAAAAAGACCATTTTTCAAAGAGCAGTTTAGGTTTACAACAACATTGAGAGGAAGGTACAGAGATTTACCACATACCTCCTGTCCCCACACATACACATACTCCCCTATTATCAATATGACTCACCGGAATGATACTTTTTTTTTTAAAACCAAGAATGAATCTACATTGACACATCATAACCACCCAAGTCCACAGTTTACAATAAGGTTCACTCTTGGTGTTGTAAGTTCTATGGGGTTGGACAAAACTATAATGACATATATCTATCACTATAATACTATACAAAGTATTTTCACTGCCCTAAAATCCTCTGTGCTCTCTTATTTATCCCTCCTTCTCCCACCCCTATTAATCTTTTGTTGAGGGAAGTTTAAGATATGAAACTTTAAAGCATCTTACCTTTAATCGCATTTAAATTAAAAAAATAAATTATCTTACTTTAATTTGAGCTTATGAATACTTAATTTCCCCCTTGTAATTTAGGTACTGATGTTTGAAGTCATGGGGCACTTATCTATAAAGTGAAATTGGATAATACTTGGAATTATTTTGAGGTTGTAAAGTGCTATGGGGTCCAAATGGCACCTAGTGTATTATTGAACACGGACAGACAGATGGTGGCAAGCCTCTTCACTGAGGGATAAGAAAATGCTTGTTGCCTGGAATTCATTTAAATTCTTTCTCTTCTCTAAGTTTCTGGCTCTGTGTGAAATGAATACCGTCCTCCTGGAAATTGTTGGGGAATCACAGGTCACATTTTGATTCCGACGAGATACTCGCTTTTCTCCTCTTCGCCTTAAATTAAAAGAGGAGAGATGCAAATTCTGACCCCATCATGGGAGGCAGCTCCTGCCAGCCAGCTCGGTAGCTGGTCGGGTTATCAGCGACTCTAAAATGGCCTCGGAGAGCTTCAGGGAGCGTGTTGCGGGAGACAAATGCGTGGTTTTGATTTGGGTAGTGTTTTCCTCCCGGATCCACTCGCAAGGAATTGCCGTCTCCTTCCCTTTCCCGACCGTGTGCGGGTGAGTGAGCCAGTCCACCCACCTGTGAGCTGCCCACCAGGCTAGAGATCGTAGGACTTCCAATTAAGAGGTCTTCGTCAAAGACTGGGCTTGCGTCCCGTCTGGACCAATCAGGCTCTGTCTCTGGGGCTTTGGTGAGAAGCGACTTCAAGTCCGCAAAGTAAGAAAGGGTGGACCCAGATTGGCTGATACTTTCTGGCATCCCGTTCTGCGAAGCTGCCCTTTAATTTCTGTTCTCGGAACCCCTGCTCTTTCCTACCTATAAAATCCCTTTTTTGTGATTATAACGGGAATAAATATGGATCCCCTCGATCGATATTGGCATAAAAGTCTCCCTGATTTTTAGCAGGTGAACGCTGTCTTCGACAAAAGACTACATTTCCCAGCATGCTTTGCAGACCAGAGGGCCAATGAGACGTCAGTACGAGCCCCGCGTCTCCAGGAGGGGGCGCCGAGCGCTGCGTCCACCTCGCTCCTTCCCGAGGTGCTGATGCTGAGGGGTTCTCGCGTTCGGAAAGTAACCCATTGTGTCGGGGTGTTGGGCCAGGGATGGCTTGCGAGGAAGGCAGCCGAATTGAGTCGTGAAGGTGTAGCCCACCCTGTCGCCTAGTGATTCCACTGGGAGGTGTATTGGCAAGAGAAATGTACCAGAATGGGCACAGCTGCTTTATTCGTAATCACCAAAACGCTGAAACGACCCCAAACGTTCATCAACAAATTGTGATGTGATCATAAAATGCATTGTTAACAAATTAGCGGAAAAGAATTAGCTGCAGCTGGGGCAATACGGATGAATATCACAGACACGGTGATAAATGATCTTTCATAAAGACACAAATTTGAGTACCATTTCGTGACGTCTAGGAACAGGCGATGGAGGTGGCAGGAGCCAAAACCGTGGCTCCCTGGGGCGGGGGATTGTGACGGGGCAAAGGGTATGAGAAAGCCTTGCGGTACAGGAATTATTCTACATGTTGATTTGGGAATAATTGTACAGGTGTATGCATATGTAAAAATTCTTCAAGCTGTGCACTTAAGATTAGTGCACTTCATTATATATTTACCAACTGTGTGTATATTACACCGCAGAAAAGTGAAGGATGTCCAAAATAACAAAAATTCAACCGAGTAAATTTTAAAGACCTAATTGGCTTTATTATTGACTCATGAATCAGGCAGCATCCCATCTAGCAAGTAGAGGGGAACGCCAAAGGGCTACAGAAGAGAAAGGGTTTTCATAGGGAGAGAGGGAGCAGAAAACAGGAAATCATTAGCAGAGAATTCATTATGTTAGGCAAGGCCACCCTCCTAAAGGGAACGGAAGGTGTCTATCAGTAAACTTTCTAGTGCTGACCAGGAAACTCCCATGCTGAGTGGTTAAAGGTTACATTCCTGGGGGATCGAAACTGCATTTAGGTTAGGTATTAAGTCTTGGTTTACTGACTTGGGGCCTTAACCTAAGCAATGCCATTTGGGGCCTGTGCTTTTCTTCTTCACAGATGTACCATTTCATTCTTGTGTCGGTATTCCCATAGCATCCAAACTCAGCTCAGAAGGTTTTAATGGGAATTCTCTACATTTATTTTATTTTTTATTTTATTTTATTTTATTTTATTTTTTAAAGATTTTATTTATTTATTTAACAGAGACAGATAGCCAGCGAGAGAGGGAACACAAGCAGGAGGAGTGGGCGAGGAAGAAGCAGGCTTCCAGCGGAGGAGCCTGATGTGGGGCTCGATCCCGGAACGCCGGGATCCCGCCCTGAGCCGAAGGCAGACGCCCAACGACTGCGCCACCCAGGCGCCCCCAACATTCATTTTAATCAAATTTCATTTTCCAGTAAATCACTCCCTATCATCTTTGGGCTGAACTACAAACTCCTTTGATTAGTGACATAATAATTGTGGTTAAAGGAAGGGGTTTTGGGGCCCAGACTTCCTGGGCCTTAAATCATATCTCTGCCTCCCGCTAGCCCCGTGAACCTGAAGAAAGTGTTTAACCAGTTTTCCTCATTTGTAAAGTGAAGTAATCCTATTACCGACTTCACAGGATTGTTGAATAATTAAATGAGTTAATATATGAAAAGTGCCTAGAATACTAAGAACAAAAGAATGCAAGCATTTGTTATTGGTGCTCAAGACCATTCATCCTTTGTCCCCCAGCAACCTTCCAGCAAGATGTCTCCCCATTCACCTTCCAGTATCTTCTCACTCAAGTATACTTAATCATACTGTTTTACTTCTTCTTCTCTTCATACGCTGCTCCTTCTGCCTGGAACACCCTTCCACCAGGCTGGGGCACCTAACACACAGTTTGAGCACATGCATAGAGCACAGCAAAACGGGGACACCCCTCAAAAAACCCCCCTCCAAAAAAAAATCCCAAATGCACAGAAGTAGTTATTATGGGGAAGTCTGTAGTTTACTGAGCTGTGTTGCACCTTTTCATGGTCTAGTGTTCTTTGTGTATGAATTGCATCTGTGTGGTGGGAAGAGAGGTGACTTTGATGACCCTCCCATTGAGAGGTAGAACGTCTCTCCTTGAATCTGGGAGGGTTTGTAACAATGGAGACATGAGGCCACGCCCCTTTCAAGTCAAGGTGAGACCTGTTCCTTCTGGCTCCTTTGGGATGCCTGCCCTTGGAGTCCAGCTGAGGAAGCCGAGGCCAAATGAAGGCAACTTAGGGGGTTTCCACAGCCACACTGGAGCTCTAGTCAACAACCAGGGTCAACTCTCAGACATTGCACTGAGGAAGCTTCAAGACGAATCTAGCACCAGCCATCTCCCTGCAACTGTCTGAGATCCTGACACAGAACCATACCACTCAACTCCCATAACCATGAGAGAATGGAATGATTCTTGTTGTTTTAAGCCACCAAGTTTTGGAGTGATTCGTTATATAGCGATAGAGAACTAGAGCAGTTTTAATGGAACACTCCTTCCCTCCCTCTCTTTCCCCATCTGGATAATCCTTCCTCTTCTTCAAGACTTGGCTCCAATATTCCACCTCTGGGAAGTGTTCTCTGACCTCTAAGTCTGAGTGAGGTGCCCCACATCTGGAACCCCACAGACCTCTGGGCATCCCCCCGCCCAAGCTCTATAATCATTGTTTAATTGTCTGATGCCCCCATTTAAAACTTTAAACTCACGTGGGCAGTGACTGTGTTTTCCATCCTCTATATTCCCAGGGGCGAGGGCAGAGCTAGAAAAGAAGTAGTGGGTAGTAAATCATGTGAAATCAACAACTTTTTCAGCAAAGCAGGGACTCACGAGTCAAGTGATGGCCAGAACATGGCAGGAGAGTCAAAGCAGGCTTAGGGAACAGACTGCTGGGTTCCCCATCCTAGCTGGGTAACCAGGCAAGTTACCAAATTTTCTGTGTCCCAGTTTCTGTAATACGGGAATGGTAAAGAAGATATTGAAGATAAAGTCTCATAGCTTAGTTTTGAGCACTGAATGAACATTTTTTCTTTCCACGTAAAACATACGACGGAGTCTGGCTTTCAGAACAACTGGCTAGCAGATGAAAAGAGGTGGTGCTAATAGTAAAGATGATTATATGCAAATTGTCAGTCCTGATTGGATAATGTATTTCTGTTGATGAAAACTGGAAATTCCTGTCTTGTATTAATAAAAAAACCACGACGCAGTTTATCTAAAGATGACAAGCTATTGTCATTTGTACTTCGAGGCTTTCTGGAAACTCCTATATCCATGTCCTATCTCAGAACCCAAGGTTTTTAGAAATGTAAACCTTCTCTTATACTTTTTGAAGTATAAACATTTTCTGGGCTGAAGAAATGGATGCGTCTATGTGGGATAGAATTAGTCTCAGTAACTCCTTAATTGGACTTTTATGAGGACTAATTATACACAGTATATCACAGAACAGCGCTGGTACATAATAAGTATTCAATAACTATCAGTTGTTATTACTATTGATGTCACCACCATCATCAAAGCCTGGTAAAGCCAAGCTTCCCATCCTCTCTGCCACTAAAGCTGTGTGAGTTTGTGCCTCTGAGCCTCAGGTCTCTTGTGGGCAAAATGGAAATTACTGCTTACTTCGCACAGCTGTTGTGACAATTACACGAAAGTATAGATGAGAAAGTGGCTTTTTCAACAAGTGTAGATTATTAATATCTTGAATATTTTCTCATTGAAAGCTAATTCACTCGAGAGAAGAAAAATTCCATACACTCTTCATTTTCATTTCACCGTTATTAAGTAAAATCTGTTATCAATCTTTTCCCCATTTCTGACAGCAAAAAGGCAGTTTGCAGCCTGTTCTTTGTGTATGAGGCTGAATAGCATCATTTCAGAGCTTGGCCTTAAAAACGGCAAGGCTGAAGAATTAACAAAGGGAATCTCAGAGAGAACCAAAGATGTAACGGGTAGAGAAAATGTCCTGCATCTCAAACTATTAAAAATAATAGTTTAAACCATTTAAAACAATCGATTTCAAATAACCTATTGAAAATTTATTATTTAAAAATCTACCATAAACATAAACAATTTAAAATAATCTGATTTGATAAGATAGTAAGTTGAGAGTGGAGGCAAGTTATATGCTCTGTTGCAAAACCGAGAGTGATGTGAATATTTAGAACAGTGACCAAATTGTGTTTGCGATTAGAATAAATGTTTCATTACAAGTGTTATTTGAACAAAGAAGCTTTAGAAATTGTTGCCATGTTCTGCAAAAAAGGAACGAACCAAACCTGCAAAAAGGACATTATTCCTACATGGTTATTTTAGTTGATAGTTTGTTGCTGAGGGGAGATAGTCTTATAATTGATGTCTCTGTATTCCTAATAGATACTTTTAAGATTTATCTGTTAAATCTGAAGAAGATCATTGACCCCTTGTCTTTTCCCACATGCACAATGGAGAATGTCCAACTTTTCTGGATTTATTATGTAACAATGAGTTTGAGAGTTTAAATTAAGAGTTTGAATTATGCTAGGGGTGCCTGGGTGGCACAGCGGTTAAGCGTCTGCCTTCGGCTCAGGGCATGATCCCGGCGTTGTGGGATTGAGCCCCACGTCAGGCTCCTCCGCTAGGAGTCTGCTTCTTCCTCTCCCACTCCCCCTGCTTGTGTTCCCTCTCTCGCGGGCTGTCTCTATCTCTGTCTAATAAATAAATAAATTCTTTAAAAAAAAAAGAGTTTGAATTATGCTGACTAAGAAATTGTGATCATTCAATCTGCTCAGGGTAGAAGTTGACTTGTTTCATCTAGAAAACTTCTTAAAGACATCACATGTTTACTGCTTGAGTGTGGTAGGCATTACTAATTTCAAAATGATACAAAATATTGCATCTGGACTTACTTTGTTAGCACTTAATTCTGGTGGGAAAGTCGTAACAGGATTTGGTGAAATTTTCACATTTCAGGATTTTCTAAATTTAAGCAGAACTTTCCCCTATTGGAAGGACCAGTGGATCCTGCTGTGGGCTTTTCTAAGAGACAAAGAGAGGGAGAGAGAGAGAGGCAGGAGAGAGGAAAGAAGAATGAGGGGAAGGAGATAAGAAATATGAGATGTTTCATTGAGCATCATGAGTGCTTAAATTCATCAGGAAATTGGCTTAGCAGCTTTTAGTGAGTGTCTTTATTTAACTTTCCAACGAACAATAACAGCATCATGCATCCTTCAAGGAAGTTCTCATCCTCTTCCCTGAAAGAGGAGACAAGAATCCCACCAGTCATTGTGCAGAATTTTGTGCCGTGTTAATTTCTCTTCCGTTTCAGTCACAGCCCTAGACAGTCTAGTCTGTACCTAAAGGCTATGAGATTAATCACCACCACTTCCCTTATCGAAAATAGCTGGAGGAAAGCACAACAGAAAAACAGAAAGTGATTAATATACACAAATACAAGCAAAAACAGAAGTATGCATATTTCCTAGAGTGTTTAACTGGTCAGATGCCATATTGGTGTTTATAACTCCTTCCTTCACAGCATGATTCATGTTACCTCTACCCTCCACTGGCATCTCAGCTGATTAGGGCTCTGTACCTCCAGAAGGATCTGAGCCCTGAGTGTTGTCATTTATAGTATGTTGCTGTAATCTTCCATTAACTTTTGCTACTGGATCTGGAAGTCCTGGGTCCCCCCTGAAAGGGAGCCTCACCCCACTCTGAAATCCCCTAGGATCCGGATATGGCCTTCTCTGCCCACATTTTGCATCAACAACCCTATCTGGTAATCAGGATCAATCATCTAAGACAGCATAATAATTCCCTTAATTGCCTATTGGTTCAATGGAAGAGCTAAAAATAGCTAGAGACATCTCAACGTCCAGTTAAATGGAGTAATTGCTGTATCCCCTGTGGAAACTTTCTTCCATTAGAAACTAAGACCTCTACCCAGGTTGAGCCCAATGTAATGGCGATGAAAAATGAAAATGTTTGCATGTGAATCTATGTGTAAGAACAAAACGTCACCTCCCATCCATTAGGATGGCTACCATAAAAAAATAATAATGTTTGCAAAGATGTGGAGAAATTGGAACACTTGTACACTGTTGGTGGGAATGTAAAATGGCACAGCTACTATGGAAAATAATATGATGGTTCCTCAAAAAAATGAAAAATAGAATTACCGTATGATCCAGCAATTCCACTTATGGGCATACACTGAAAAGAATTGAAAGCAAGGTCTGAAAGACATATTTGTACCCCATGCTCATAGCCGCATTATTCACAAAAGCTAAAACATGGAAGCAACCCAAGTGTCCACAAATGAATGAACGAATAAACAAAAGGTGGTATATCCATACAGTGAAGTATTATTCTGCCTTTAAAAGGAGGACATTCTGACACATGCTACAATATGGATGAACCTTAAGGACATTATGCTAAGTTTATAAGCCAGTCATGAAAGGACAAATACTGTCTGGTTCTGCTTATAGGAGGTACCTATGGTAGTTGAAATCACAAAGATGGTTTGTAGAAGGGTGATTGCCAGGGATTTTGGGGGAGGGGGGATGGGAGTTATTGTTTAATGGGGGCAGAGTTTCAGTTTTACAAGATGAAAAGGGTTCTGGAGATGGATGGTTACACAACAATGTAAATACACTTAATGCCACTGGACTATACACTTAAAAATAATTAGGATGGTAAATTTTATGTTATGTGTATTTTACCTTAATAAAGGGAAGAGAGAATGAAAGGAGCCCCTTCCAATTCCACGTCTGATATCCAGCCCCAGGGTTCTGGCTATCAACAGCCCTACGTGTTGATCATTGGCTCTAAGTGTGTGCTGTGTCCTACTGGACAGCCTCCCAACCTTGCAGGCATTACGGCATTATCTCACAGCTGGCACAAAGAGTAAGTCTCCCATAGGCCCTGCCAACATTCTAAAAGCCCCATAGCTTTTCAGAGATGCTAAGGCTCCCACACCACGGTGTTTCTCAATTCCCAAGGCGCATTCTCTGCACACTCTCAGGGTACGGGGGTTTCAGGAGAATCACACGTGAGAAATTTCCTCCACCATGTCTACCTCGCTCAGCCTGGACTCTGTCCTTTATATCAGTGATTCTGCAAACACATGCCCAGACCATGAAGAAACTTGTTAGAAATGGAAATTGTTGGCTCCTGTCACAAACCTACTGCATTAGAAATTTCAAGAGTGAAGACCACCAGCTTGCTAAGCACATGCAAGTGTGAGGACAGCTGTTCAGTGCTGAACTAGGAATGCTCTGCCTCTCAGCTTCATTGAAGGTAGGCTGAGATGATTTCAGGTTGTAACCAGCCAATCAGACAATCCATTAAAGCCACTTCCAGCTACTCAAGCTACTCAAATCCTGAAGTCCTAGTAAGTATATCATATTCCTAAATTCTGTCTAATCAGACAAAGTATTCTCTTCTCCTTGATCTGGTGCCCTTAAAATCCATTTCCATGCATTTCCCCAGATTTTGGCAGATAAGTTAGTAAAATCTTATGATTCTTTTATCATCTTGTAGTTCTTTTGATGTGTAGACATCATAGTAGTTGTCTTCTTGGGGCAAGCTGGGATCTGACTCTAGTTAGGGTCTAAAGGCAATGAGGAGACATGAGTGGTGTGAGTCCCTGGAAAAAGTACACAAACTCCTTACAAAGCAACTGCCTCAAATGAGGTCTTTATGTTGTCTTCAAGCAAGGAAGGCTTGGGTTACATATGAGTTCAAAGTTCTCAGATATATCCAAATTCACCCAAACGTCCTCCCCAATTCCTTCCTAGTCATTGCAAGGGCTCAGTTAAAGTAGTTGAAAAGCCTGGAGGAGCAAAAGTGGGAAGAGGGTGTTACTGATGGATAAGCTACGCCAGCCCCTGTAATAGAGCCCATGAGCCTGCATTTAACACTGCTGTTGGTAAAGGAGTTGTTGGCAGCAGAAAATCTTCATCTTCCCTCACACCTGCAAATCTCACCTGCTGGCTTCCTGGTGGTGGAAACTAATTGGGCTGCATCTGACAAAGGAGCCTGGGAAATGTAGTTTTGGGGCTTCCATTTCTGAAAGCACAGAGAAGAAACAGCGCAGTAGGTGTGAGGCGGAGTGCCCCCAGACAAGAGCTGGCTGTATTTATATATTTAAAAATTATTTTTGAAGAGAGTAATACAGGCCCATGGTAAAAATTCAAACTCTGTAAAATAGGCACATATTAAGCCTCTGTCCTATCGCTCTTCCTCCTCAGAGGAAAAGATGGTTACCTGTTATTTATATCTTGCTCTAGAGATATCTAACATATATACAAGTTATATGTTTTTAGAGGGCTTAGGGGTGCACTGTGATGGTCTTTTTCTTTTTCTTTTTTCTTTTTTTTTTTTTTAAGATTTTATTTATTTATGTGACAGAGAGACAGCCAGAGAGAGAGGGAACACAGCAGGGGGAGTGGGAGAGGAAGAAGCAGGCTCACAGCAGAGGAGCCCGATGTGGGACTCGATCCCGGTACGCCAGGATCACGCCCTGAGCCGAAGGCAGACGCTTTAACGACTGCGCTACCCAGGCGCCCCTGGTCTTTTTCTTTTTCTTTTAAAAAATTTTATTTTTTTATTTTATTTTATTTTATTTTATTTTTTTAAGATTTTATTTATTTATTTAACAGAGAGAGAGACAGCCAGTGAGCGAGGGAACACAGGCAGGGGGAGTGGGAGAGGAAGAAGCAGACTCACAGCAGAGGAGCCCGATGTGGGGCTCGATCCCATGACTCTGGGATCACACCCTGAGCCAAAGGCAGACGCTTAACGACTGAGCCACCCAGGCACCCCATCTTTTAAAAAATTTTAAAAATATGTTCAAAGTTTCAATAGCAGCTAAAGAAATCAGGAATATGAGTTCAATAAAAAATACTTTTCTTGTGATGATCTTTTTCATGAGTCTACTTGGTTAGACTCAATTCCTAGATATTCAAACATCAGTCTTGATGTTGCCATGAAGGCATTTTGTAGATGTGATTAAACCTAGAATAATCTGGTAACAAATTAGAATAATCTTGGTGGACCTGATTCAATTCATTGAAAGGCCTTAAAACCAGGGCTGAGGGTTCCCTGAGAGAAGAAGCTTTAGCCTACACCCATGACTTCAGGTCTTCTCTTCCCAACAGCCTGCACCCCTGGACCTCAGGCTTGTCCAGCCAGTCCCCACGACAGTGTAAGCCAATTATTTGCAATACATCTCTTAGTATATATCTCTTATGTGTTATGCTTCTCTAGTTGAACTTTGAATGATGTATTTGTTTCATCACATATTTGTCATCTCTCTAGCCATTCAGTAAGCCAGTATATTTTGTTATGTATTTAAAAATAAATTTCAGCCATCATATACTTCCTTCTAAATACTTTACCATGCATATAACTAACTAGAATCCATTTTTTTTGCATTCAGAGGATTATTTTTATTTTTTAAATTGTTTTAATTTTTATTTAAATTCAATTAACTAACATATAATGTATTATTAGTTTCAGAGGTAGCGTTCAGTGATTCATCAGTCTTACAGAACACCCAGTGCTCATTACATCACATGCCCTCCTTAATGCGCATCACCCAGTTACCCCATCCCTCCACCCCACCCCCAGCAACCCTCAGTTTGTTTCCTATGATTAAGAGTCTCTTATGGTTTGTCTCCCTCTCTGATTTCATCTTGTTTTATTTTTCCCTCTCTTTCCCATGCTCCTGTTTTTTTTTCTCTTAAATTCCACATATCAGTGAGATCACATGATAATTGTCTTTCTCTGATTGACTTATTTCACTTAGCATAATACCCTCTAGTTCCATCCACATCGTTGCAGATGGCAAAATTTCATTTTTTTGATGGCTGAGTAATATTCCATTGCGTGTGTGTGTGTGTGTGTGTGTGTGTGTGTGTGTGTATACATCTTCTTTATCCATTCACTTGTCAATGAACATCTAGGCTCTTTCCATAGTTTGGCTATTGTGGGCATTGGTGCTATAAACATTGGGGTGCAGGTACCCTTTCGGATCACTACATTTGTATCTTTGGGGTAAATACCCAGTACCGCAATTGCTGAGTCATAGGGTAGCTCTAGTTTCAACTTTTTGAGGAACCTCCATACTGTTTTCCAGAGTGGCTGCACCAGCCTGCATTCCCACCAACAGTGTAAGAGAGTTTCCCTTTTCCCACATCCTCACCAACATCTGTCCTTTCTTGACTTGTTAATTGTAGCCATTCTGACTGGTGTGTGGTGGTATCTCATTGTGGTTTTAATTTGTTAAAATCCTTTTTTTTTTTTACATTTTTATTTTCATGTAGAATTTACACAAAGTCTTAGAAAATGGTGGATAGGAAGCTCCAGACCTTGGTACCTTCACTGAAATAACCATTAAGCTGGAAAAAATAATTAGAATCAATAATTTCAGAACTCTGGAATGGGATCAGACATTTACAGCAACCAGGGGAGTGGCTGATGAATGAAGTCTGCTCAGCATCAGCTGCAGTGGCTTCCCTGGTGGCATTTATTCGAAGATATAAAGAAAAATAACATTTATTTTATCTTATTTTCTTTTTTGATTCAGACATTTATGGAAATCTCCATCAGGTTACAAGCTGATCATAGAGATAATTGAACATAACCTTCAGTGACCACACACAATAAGGAATACAAAATTTGAAAAGTATTTTGGAAGTCACTTTGCAAAAGGACAAGTGCAGCCCTCCACAAGAAACAAAAACAATCTCTGAGGAGGGAAAAAAAATGTAATTCTAGGGATACCACATTATAATACTCAAATATACAATTATAAATAAAAACTTATGAAGCATAAAAGTAAAAGTTAACTATTGCTCATTCACAGAGGGGGAAAAAAGAATTTGACTGAACTTATCTCTGGGGAAGCCCAGACATTGGGATTACTACTTGAGGACATTCAATCAACTGTCTTTAACATGCTCAATGAGAAAAAAAAAAAAAGAACTATGGGCAAAGACTGAAGGAAATCAGGTGAATAATGTATGAACAAATAGGAAATGTAAATGAGAGAAAAATTATAAAAAGGAACTAAATCAAAACTCTAAAGTTCAAAAGTACAACTGAAGTGAAAATTCTCTAGAAGTGTTCAACAGCAAATTTGAGTAGTCGAAAGAAAGCATCAGCAAACTTGAAAATAAGGCAGTTGAAATTATTCAGTCTGAGGAGCAGAAAGAAAAAAGAATGAGCAAAAATGAACAGAATCTGAGGAGCCTACAGGACACCAGCAAAGGTAACAACATATGCATCAAGGGGGCCTGAGAAAGAGAGAAAGAGAAAAAAGGGCACCAAAAAAAATTTGAAGAAATAATGACCAAAAACCATTCCAAATTTGAAGAAACACATAAATCTACACATCCGAAAAGCACAATGAACTCTAATGAGATAAACTCAAAGAGTTCCCCACTGAGATATAGTATAATAAATCTTCAAAGCCAAAGATAAAGAATCTTGAAAACAGCCAGAAGCAACTCATCACTTCCAAGCGATCTTCAGTAAGATTAACAGCTATTTTTCATCAGAAACCATGGAGACCAGAAAGCAGTGTGATAGCATATCTAAAGTACTGAAGAATAAAAACCACCAACTAAGAATTGTACATCTGGCAAAACTATGCTTCAAAAATCAAGTGGAAATTCAAAAATCCCCAGATAAACAAAAGCTAAGGGAGTTTTTTCATTAGTAGGTCTGCCCTATGAGAATTGCTAAAGAGAGCCCTCCAGGCTGAGATGAAAGGTGACCTGGCAGTACCCCGAAGCTATACAAAGAAAGAAAAGAACAAGGTAACCACACAGGTAAATATACAGACTAGTAATATTGTACTTTTGGTTTGTAACTGTTTTGTTTCCCCATATAATTAAAAGACAAATGCATAGAGAAATGACTATAAATCTATGTAAATGGGCACACAATGTATAAAAATGTAACAAAAATATAAAGAGGGAGGAAGAGAGAAGTATGTGAGCAGAGAGTGTACTATTTAAACTATTTAAACTGAAGCGGGTATTATTCAGACTAGGTTGCTATAAGTTTAAGATGCTAATTGTAATTCAAATGACAACCACCAAGAAAAGAACTAGAAAACATACAGAAAAGGGTAGAAGAGAGGAACAAAAATAAGGTCACTACAATAAATTAACTAAATACAAAAAGAGTAGTATTGGAGGAACTGAGGGAAAAAACATATGTGAGACATACAGAAAACAAGTAGATAATTGGCAGAAGAAAATCCTTCTTCTGGAAACCACAAAACACTGCTGAAAGAAATTACAGAAGGCTAAATAAATGGGAAGACATTCTGTGTTCGTGGAACAGAAGACTTAATATTGTTAGTATTGTCAATGCTACCCAAAGCAATCTACAAGATCAATGAAATCCCTATTAAAATCCCAATGGCGTTTTTTGCAGGAATAGAAAACACAACCTAAAATTCATCTGCAATCTCAAGGGACCCCAAATAGCCAAAACACTCTTTGGGGGGGGGTAAAGATTTTATTTATTTATTTATTTATTTGAGAGATGGGGGGGAGGAGCAGAGGGAGAGGGACAAGCAGACTCCACAATGAGCGTGGAGCCCAACACAGGGCTTGATCCCACGACCCCGAGACCATGACCTGAGCCGAAATCAAGAGTCAGAGGCTTAATTGACTGAGCCACCCAAGTGCCCCCAAACCAATCTCAAAAAACAAAAAGCAATTGGAGGACTCACATTCCTCCATTTCAAAACTTACTACAAAGCTACAATAATTGAACAGTGGGGCACTGGCATTGGGATAAATAACAGACTAATGGAGTAGAATAGACAGCCTAGGCATTAACTGTATTATCTATGGCCGTGGATTTTCAACAAGGGTGCCAATACCAGTCAATGGAGAAATAATCCTCTATGACAAATAGTGCCGGCGAAGCTAGGTAGCCATGTGCAGAATGAAACTTTAACTTCACTCCCTGTGCAAAAGTTTACTCAAAATGGATCAAAGACTTAAATTTAAGGGCTAAAATGCTTTGGAGAAAACATAAGGAGAAATCTTTATGAACTTTCATTTGGTAGCAGGTTCTTAAATATGACAACAAAAGCCAAGGTAACAAAATAACAGATAGATAAATTGGACTTTTTCAAAACGTGAAACTTTTGCACATCAGAGGACACTATAAAATAAGTGAAAAGACAACTTGAAGAGTGGGAGAAAGTATTTGCAAATCATGTATCTCAGGAGGGTTTAACACCCAGAATATATAGAGAACTCCTACAACTTAGCATCAAAAAGACAACCCCATTTTATTTTATTTTTTTTAAAGATTTTATTTACTTATGTGACAGAGAGACAGCCAGAGAGAAAGGGAACACAGCAGGGGAGTGGGAGAGGAAGAAGCAGGCTCCCAGCGGAGGAGCCCGATGTGGGGCTCGATCCCAGAATGCCGGGATCACGCCCTGAGCTGAAGGCAGATGCTTAACGACTGCGCTACCCAGGCGCCCCGACAACCCCATTTTAAAAACGGGCAAAGGACCTAAGTAGACACGCAAATAACCAGTTAGCACACAAGATAATGCACAACATCGTTCGTCATTAGGGAAATGCAAATCAAAACCACAATGAGATACCATCTTACATCCATTAGGATGGCTGTAATTTTTTTAAAAAGGAAAATAACACGTTGGTAAGGATGTGGAGAAACTGGAACGCTCAACGCATTGCTGTGGGAATGTAAAATGGTTCGGCTGCTATGAAAAAGCTTGTCAGTTCCTCACAAAGTTAAACAGAATTTGCACATGACCCAGTAGTTCCACGGCTTGGTATATACTCGAAAGAATCGAAAACAACAAATCAAACAGATAATTCTACGCCGGTATTCACAGCAGCATTATTCACAATACCCAACAGGTAGAAACAACCACGTGTCCGTCCACAGAAGAATGGGTAACAAAATGTGTACACCTACGATGGAATACTGTGTAGCCACAGAAAGGAATGAAGCTTTGATCCATGCTACAGGGTGAATGAACCATGAAAACATTATGCTGAGTGAAAAAAGCCAGACACAAAGGACAGATGGTATAAGATGGCACTTACTTGAAACACCTAGGGAGGAGTCCAGCTCCTGCTTAGAAACCTTTGTGTGACTTTTCAGGCCTGACCACAGGCCATCACAAAGGCTTTCCCTGTCGGACCTCACGGGCGTGGGTGGGAGTGGGCTGGTGGGTCAAAGCTTCTCCCCCACACCGGGCTCAGGCTCAGGCTTGGCAGGTGCACATTAGTCTCCAAGGAGAGTTGCACTCAGGGACTCGGGCCCCTGGCTGGCCACTCTCCTTGCCTTGGTGCATTCCTGGCCCAGGCACCTTCATTGTCGCCTGGGGGAAGAGATCTGCAGGTGCTTTGCGAGGCCTCTATATGGGGGGGGGGGGGGTTGGGGGAACCTCCAGGGCACTTTCTGCACTCTGACTCAGTACTCAGCACTTTTCTACTTCGAGCCCTCTCCCTCGCCTTTCCTCTGACCTCAGTGTTCATAAACCTGCCTTTTTTTGGGATTCCCTCCACAGTACGAAGACCCCACACCTGTACGGCTCCACCTGACCCTGGGATTCCCTCCACAGTACGATGACCCCACACCTGTACTGCTCCACCTGACCCTGGGATTCCCTCCACAGTACAATGACCCCACACCTGTACGGCTACACCTGACCCTGGGATTCCCTCCACAGTACGATGACCCCACACCTGTACGGCCCACCTGACCCTCAGCAGGTGCACCGTTTCCCAGGGGAAATGGAACATGGGAAGTCAGTGCCTTCTCCAGTATTAGATTCTTGCTTGTATCATCTCAGTAAATGATTAAAGCTTAACTCTTTCATTCTGGGCTTGTTGCTTTAATCATCTGCTCCAACACCTGGCAGCTCAGTGCTCTCCACCCCCCCCCCCGCCCTAGCTGGGCTGAGCTCCTAACATCTAGAAGAGGCAAATTCACAGACATAGAGAAGATTAGAATTTAGCAGGAGGTGGGGGACAGGAGGTGGGGAGTTATAGGTTAATGGCTACAGAATTTCCATTTGGGGTGATGAAATTTTGGGGTATAGACAGTGGTGTGGCTGAACCTTGTGAATGTACCTAATGACATTGAATTGTACATTTAAAAATGGTTCAAATGGTAAAATTTGTTACATATCTTTTACTATGATAAAAATATTATAAAAAATGAAATGCACAAATATTAGGTTGCATCTTCTGTGTTTTGACAAAAACACGTATAAATAACTCAAAATACATCAAGATTTACCGTAAACCCATAAAGTGTCCTCATGCCCCTTTCTGTTTCATGTCCATCTACAATCGCCCAGAGGCACTCGCTATTCTGAGTTTTTTTCAACATAGATTTATTCTGCTTCTTTTAGAACTTCATATAAATGGAATCATATACTATGCTTCCTTTTTTGTAAGGCTTTTTTCACTTGGGAAAATGTTTTAGAGATTCATCTTTCTTGTGGGTAGATGTGATTCACCCCTTTTATTGATGAATAGTCTTCCAATGAATGAATGCACCATAGTTTAACCTTGATGGCTCCTAGCGCTGTTTCCAACCTGGGGCTATTACGAATAAAGTGGCTCCATTACTTTGCAAGTCTTTTCATGAAAATATATTTTCATTTCTCTTGGTACGTATCAGAGAGTGGAACTCTGCATCACAGGGTAAATACGTGTTTAGTTCTACAGGAAACTTCCAGACCTTTTTCCAAATTGGTCTTCACATTTCAAGTTCCCACCAATAGTGCGAGGGTTCCAGGAGCTCCACGTCATCACAAATATTTAATGTTGTTGCTCATTTTAAGTTTAGCCATTCTGACAAACGTGTAATGATATGGAATGGATGTATACCACGGTTTTCATTTACATTTCCCTGATGAATAACAATGTTCCCTGTTTCATGTGCTGATTGGCTATTCATACATCCCCTTTGGTGCAATACTTGTTCCAATCTTCTGTCTATTTTAAAATTTAGTTGTTGGTCTTTGCATTATTGATTGTAGGATTTGTAATAATATATTCTAGGTACTAGTTCTTTTTCAGATATATATTTTGTAAACATTTTCTCCTAGCGTGACTTGCCTATTTGTTTTCTTTTCTTTCTTTTTTTTTTAAGATTTTATTTATTTATTTGACAGAGAGAGAGACAGCCAGCGAGAGAGGGAACACAAGCAGGGGGAGTGGGAGAGGAAGAAGCAGGCTCATAGCGGAGGAGCCTGATGTGGGGCTCCATCCCAGAACGCTGGGATCATGCCCTGAGCTGAAGGCAGACGTTTAAGGACTGCGCCACCCAGGCGCCCCTGGGGGAACACTATTATAAATAGAAATGCTTTAAGATTTTATTTCCAATTCTTTGCTCTTAGTATATAAAATACAATTAAATTTTGTATGGTAATTTTGTCTCTTGTGGAATTGCTAAATTCACTTTCAGGTTCTAGTAGTTGTAAATTCCACAGCATTTTCTAGCTAAATGATCTTACCATCAGATCAGTTTTAATTCTTCCTTTCAGATTTTTGTGCCTTTTATTTCTTTTTTTCTTGCTTTATTGTAGTGGCTAGGACCTCTAGTACAATATTGAATAGAGCTGGTATTACTTTCTTCGCGATCTTATGGAACACCATTAAATAGGATATTAAGGGTAGGGCTTCTTTTTTATAGATATATTTTATCAGATTGACAGATTTCCTTATTATTCTTAGTTTACTGAGAATTTTTATGATGAATGAGTGTTGAGCATTTTGCCAAACACTTTTCCTGAATTTATTGAAATATGGTTGTCCTGGGGTGCCTGGGTGGCTCAGTCGTTAAGTGTTTGCCTTTGACTCAGGTCTCGATTCCAGGGTCCTGGGATTGAGCCGCGCATTGGGCTCCCTGCTCAGTGGGAAGCCTGTTTCTCCCTCTCCCACTCCCCCTACTTGTGTTCCCTCTCCCCCTGCCTCTCTCTCTGTCAAATAAATAAATAAAATCCTAAAAAAAAAAAAAAGGAAAAAGAAATATGGTTGTCCTTTATAATCCTAATATAGTGAATGACATTTGATTTTCTAATGCTAAACCCATTTTGCCTTACTGGGATAAATGTTACTTGGTCATGATGTATTGTCTTTTTTATCTACTGTTGGATTAAATTTTCTATTCTATTCTTTTCTTTTTTTTTTTTTAAGATTTTATTTATTTATTTGACAGAGATGGAGACAGACAGCGAGAGAGGGAACTCAAGCAGGGGGAGTGGGAGAGGAAGAAGCAGGCTCCCAGCGGAGGAGCCTGATGTGGGGCTCGATCCCAGAACGCCGGGATCACGCCCTGAGCCGAAGGCAGACGCTTAACCGCTGTGCCATAAGTTTTCTATTATTTTCTTACAAACTTTTCCATTCATGTTAATAGACTCTATTGGCCTATAACTTTTAAATGTATTTTTCATTAGAAAAAATGTATTTGGCATTAGAGTTCTACTGACTTCTTAAATTATTGGGAAAGTATTCCAGCCTCCTGGTTTTTTTTAAAGAATTTATATAAGATTGGTGTTATTTATCTCTTAAATATTTGGTAGAACTTACTAGTAAAATCAACTGGGCCTAGTTTCTTTGCGGAAGATTTTTAAAAAATGAATTCCATTTCTTTAATAGAAACAATTCTGTTTCTATTTTGTCATCTTGTGTCAGTTTTGGCGAATTGCATTTTTCAAGGAATATATTCCTTTCTTCTAAGTTCATGAATTTGTTGGCATGACATCGTTCATAATATTCTCTTACTATTTATTATAGTTGGATTCTGTTGCAAAGCCCCCCTTTCATCCCTAATATTGCTAACTGGCCTTATTTCTGTATTTTTTTAAATTCCTCTAGCTACAGCATATCAATTTTGTTGATCTTGCCAAAGAAGCACTGTTTGGCCTTGCTAGTTTAAAAATTATTTTCCATTTTGTTGATTTCTGGGCTTAATTTATAATTTCCTTTCTTCTACTTACTCTGAACCTCTAAACTTCTCCCTAAGCTCAGCTGTAGCCCAGAAATTTTGATTTTCATCATTATTCAATTCAAAATCTTATCTAATTGTTTTGCGATTAGTTCTTTGATTCATGAATTACTTGGCTCATTGGCCATCTGTATGTCTTCTTTGGCGAGGTGTCTATTTAGGTCTTTTGTCCATTTTTTTCCTCAGGGCAGTGTTAACACAGTCTCCTACTAGCCTGTGGGAAATTGCAGGGGTCAGCAATGGATGAGCCTTGCTCTAGGAAAACCACCTTTTTAACCATGGTATCTCCTCTGCCGGGTAAGGGCTGTTTGTGTGTGTGGGGGGGGGTGGTTGCCCGTTCTAAAATCTGAGTTGTTTGTTTTTTTTCTTGTTGAGTTCTCAGCTATTAATTCTCCAATTCATTCTCTCTCTCTCTGGTCCTTCTGGAACATGAACTGCGTTTATGTTTTCCCTTTTGATCATATCCCATTGGTCCCTGGGCTACTATTTGGTTTTTATTTTCCCTATTCTTAAAATTGAATGATTTCTATTGATCTGTCCTCAAATTCCCTTACTATTTCATTGTCATCCACATTCCACTGCTAAGCCCAATCCAGTGAATTTTTTTGTGATAGGCATCATGTTTTTCGGTTAGTTGTAGAGTTTCCCATTGGTCCTTCCTGTAGTTTCTATTTCTCTGCTGAGATTTCCTACCTTTTCATTCACTGTGACGATATTTTCCTTTATGTCAGGGGTCAGCAAGTGACAGTCCGTGGGCCTAATTTGGCTATTTTTGTTAACAAAATTTTACTGCCAAACAGCCTCTCCCTTTTACAGTACAATTGCAGAGCTGAACAGTTACAACAGCGATCCTACGTGGGCCACAAAACCAGAAAATACTTGCTCTCTGACCTTTTGCTGCAAAAGTTTGGTGACTTCTGCTTTACATCATTGAGCGTACGACTGATGTAAAATTCTCGTCTGCTCTACAGTATCTGAGTCATTTTAGGATTAGTCTTTAAAGATAGTCTCCTTTCCTGAGAATTGGTCACTCCTTCCTGGTTTTTCATAGTGCAGTAATTTTTTATTTTAACATAGATACTGTGAATGTCATGTCGTGGAGATTCTGAACTGTTCCGGTCCTCTGAAGAGTGTTTTGTTTTTTTTTTAATCGTCTTAACTTTAAATGCTGTCTTTTTGGATGGCAGCTCAAATCTCAGTTCAGTTCTTATTTTCTGCTGAGCTACTTTAGGGATAAGCCAGAGACTGGGATTGGTTACCATACAGAATTTGGGGCTCCTTTTCTCTGGCTCCTCTTTCTTCCAGAAATCCTCTGTCACTTGCTAGCAGCTATGGTTTGTCCGGACTCTGGATCTTCGGGTCGGAACCACTGTCGGTTTACTGTTGAAATTTTAGCCACCCCATGCAATATAGACGATTGCTTACCCTTAAGTTAAAAGATGTAGAAACAGGAAATTCATTGCAAGTTGGTCCTTCTTCCAGGTGTTGACTGCCCTCTAGAAACTACCTGCTTTTGTTTCTGTCTCTGATACCTTGTGGTCATTGCTTTGGCTTTGTTTTGTTTCTTTTGTTACTGTTGTGCAGAGTTCCTGGTTCTCTGCAAACAGGTCAGTTCCATTAGGAGCTTGTTCTGCAACACCAGAAACAGAGCCCATTTAAATCTCGTTTCGGTTATAAATCTCATTTCTGGTGGGCCTTCAGAAATGGAATGGTTTGTCCTGTGAATGTTCCCCCCATTGTATATTTTGCTATTGCATCACCATCGTGTAATTTTATTCTAAAAAAAAATTTCATCGTATTTCCTCAGGTTTCTCTTACTGTTTTTGAAGAAATAAAATGTTCCTGACACTGGCGTATTCTTTTGGTGAGATATTGCATTGAAAGGATGTTCCATAATGTATCCATCCAGGCTCCTGATGATTGTTTCAAACAATGTGGCAATTTATTGTCCTGGATCATCCTCGTTTGTGCTAACATGTAACCATATATGATGTAGTTTTGCTTAGTCAGATGGCACATCTACTTATATTTTTACAGATATTGCCCTCTAAAAGCTTATTCCAGTTTACCTTCCTAGAATACCTGCCTCCCCAAAGGTTTGTGTTATGTAATTACTTTTTAAAGTGTGTGCATTAGGGATGCTGGTGGCTCCGTTGGTTAAGCATCTGCCTTCAGCTTAGGTCATGATCCCGGGGTCCTGGGATCGAGCCCCACATTGGGCTCCCTGCTCAGCGGGGACCTGCTTCTCTCTCTACCTGCCTCTCCCCCTACTTGTCCTCTCTGTCTCTCTCTCTCTGATAAATAAATAAATAAATAAATAAATAAATAAATAAAGTATGTACATTAGTTTCCTAGGGTTATCATAACAAATTAACACAAACTGGGAGGTTTAATACAACGAAAATCCTTTCTCTCACACTTCTAGAGCTAGAAGTCTGAAATCAAGGTGTTGACAGGGTTGGTTCCTACTGGAGGCTCTCAGGGAGAAACTGTTTCATGCTTCTCTCGTAGCTTCTGGAAGTTGTCGGAAATCCTTGGCATTCCTTGGCTTGCACATGCTTCGATCCAATCTGTTTCTCCATCTTCACGGAGCTATCTCCCCCACGTCTGTGTGTCTCGACATCTTTGCTTTTCTGGCAGTCCCAGCCGGCAGTACTTCTGTGAAGATAAATTTTATCAGATCCACAACTCACACACGTAATCTCTCCAGCAAAGGACTGTCCAGGCATACCCTGGTATTCTCTCACACTTTCTCATCTGTTAGATACGTTGAGAATTCTCCAAATCTTTGAGTGCTGGGTCGTTTTTCTTGCTTAACAATTCCTTCTTCCATTTATCTCTTTCCTCCTGCATTTTCCTATTAGCAGGAAGAAGAAACCAGGCTGCACCTTCCGTATTTTGACGGACATTTCCTCACCCAAATAGCCAAGTTCATCCCTTGCAAGTTCTACTTTCCACTTGACAGCAGAACACAATTCAGCCAAATTTCTACCAGTTTGTAACAGGCATCATTTTTTCTCCAGTGTCAATGACCTGCTCATTTCCTTTGAAGCCTTAGCAGGAACGTTTAACATTCATACCCCAGGTTACCATGCCAATATTCTGCCCATGCTGACATGTGTATTCTCTAAGAATGGAAGCTTTCTCTCCAGCTGTCCTCACTTCTTCCAGGATCTTTCAGCAGAATTACCTTTCACATGTATATTTCTTTCAGCAGTCTCTTCATGGCAACTTAGCCTTTTTCTATCAAGGGTCTCAGAATTCTTCTAGCCTTTACCCATAACCCAATTCCAAAGCCCCTTCTATGTTTTTGAGTATTTGTTACAGCAAAACCCCACTTACAGGTACCAAAATCTGTATTACTTTCCTAGGGCTGCCATAACCAATTACCATTTAACAACAGAAATGTATTCTCCCACAGTCCTGGAGGCCAGAAGTCTGAAATTAAGGTGTTGGCAGGGCTGTGCTCTCTCTGAAGGTTCCAGGGGGAAATCCTTCCCTGCTTCTTCCTGCGTTCTGGTAGTTGCCAGCCACCCTTGGCATTCCTTGGCTTACAGCTACACCACTCCAGCCTTTGCTTCTGTTTGCATATGGTGTTCTTCCTGTGTGTCTGTGTGTCTCCAACCTCCCTCTGTCCTTATAGGGACACTGGCCATTAGATTTAGGGCTCACCTTAATTAATTAATTAATTAATTTATTTATTTATTTTTAAGACTTTATTTATTTATTTGAGAGAGAGAGAAACAGCCAGCAAGAGAGGAAACACAGGCAGGGGAAGTGGGAGAGGAAGAAGCAGGCTCCCAGCCGAGGAGCCCGATGCGGGGCTCAATCCCAGAACGCCAGGATCAGGCCCTGAGCCGAAGGCAGACGCTTAACGACTGAGCCACCCAGGTGCCCCTCATCTTAATTTAATATGACCTCATCTTAACTTGATCATATCTGTAAAGACCTTATTTCTAAATAAGGTCATACGCACAGGTCCTGGTGGTTAGGACTCTAAAACATCTTTGTGGTGGGGCGGGTGGAGGAAGAACATAAGTCAACACACAATAAACTCTTTAGATCTTTGACATGTTTTGTCTTTATCCTGCAGCTCATTTCTGATGGTGTGATTTCCTGATGCCAACAGGGGGCTGGACACAAACCTGGATATCACATTGCTTATTGGAAACTCTTTTCAGGACTCCAGGCTTTTCCTGCTAGCCTGGGCTCCCCTCTCCATCTGGTGCCAAATTAGCTATTTGTCCTGAACAGCATGCTGACTCTCCCCACCCCCTTTTTTTTTGTACCAGCAATTTTGGGAATCTTACTTCTCACTCAGTGCAACCTTATTGGGATTATATGTCAAGGTGCCCTGCACTTCCCTAGCCATGGGGGGTCAGGTGAGTCAAGTTAAGCCAATCAGAATCTTCCTGCTGGGCCTTTGACATCCCCCCGCCCCCCACCCCTGGAGATGGAAAAATGGATGGAATACAGTCAACTTTGTGTCAGGGGTCTCCCATACACTCTCAGGTTTGGTGATTCGTTAGAAGTACTCACAGAACTCAGAAAAGCTGTAATACTCGTGGTTATAGTTTATCATCACGAGAAGATACAGATTAAAGCTAACAAAGGAAAAGGTACAATAGGGCAGAGTCCAGGAGAAACCAGGGGTGAGCTTCCAGCAGTCCTCTCCCGGGGGAGTTCTATGGATTGTGCTTAATTCTCCCACCACGACGTGTGACAACCCACACAAAGTATTGTCAACCAGGAGAGCTCAGATGAATCGGGTTTTTTATTGGCTGTCAGTCACATAGGCATGGAGGGTCCACACACTGAACTTAGGTCCTCATACTCTAGCCCCAACTCATTCGGAGGTCAAACTGATATGTGTGGCCCAGGGCTTCCCGCAAATGAAAACAGGCATTTGCCATAAATCACATTGTCAACAGAAACTACGGGCATGGCCAAGCTTTTAGCTACACAATGACACTCTAATCAAGCAGGATATTTCAAGGACTCCGGAGCTCCTGGAGCTGTCTCCCCAGAGCTCTTAAGAGCCAGTCCTCCCTTTGGAATGTGCGGAATCTGAGTAACACAAGCCTGCTAAATTAATCCTTTATTTTGCCCACACTTGTTCCTTGACACTCAAGGTTTTCTGAAAAGAGGAAATTTCAGCTGTACTTCTGAGAAGGGACATTGGTGGAAAAGATACATACCTTTGTTAAAGGATTTTTTTTCTCAGTCAGTTCCCACGTTCTTGGTGAAGCCACTTCGAAGAAAGAAGAGGTAGACCAGACAGAGGGGTGGACAGCAAAGCAAGATGTATTGAGCGATAACAAAGTGATAGTACAAAGCTCCCAAGGAGGGAGGGGACCCTAGAAGGTTGCCACCAAAGTTTCTAAATCTAGGGATTTTTATGGGCTTGTCGGCGGGCTGTTTTATTCTGACTAACCCTCCCTGAGCCTGTCATCCAATCAGGTTTTTGTCACCTATCTATCATATGGGAAAGGGTGGAGGGCTCCTTTCAGGGTGGTGTAAAATCCTTTTGAGAGTGGTTTCCCCTTGGGCTGGGGGCCTCTCGTCCCTGCCTGCCTGACTTCCAACTATCCTTCATTACCTTAAGGGAGGTAGACCGTCTTGTCTGCTTGGTGAGTTTGAGAAACAAAATTCCTCTTATTCATACCCCTTGGATTCACTCTTGCAGCTCTGCTGCTTGCTCTTTGCCATGTTATCTCTCAAACACGCCAGACCTATTTCAGCTTGAGGGCCTCCGTCCTTGCTGTTTCTGTGCCAGAAATGCTCCTCTCCCACATATCTCCATGGCTTCCTCTCTTCCCTTCGTTTGGGCCTTTCTAAACTTGGCAGGGGCTACTGTACATTTCCATGATTATTCATAGCAGCCGTTGTTTGAGTTGGGATGAAGTTGAGAGGATAATTTGATGACCAAGTCTGGGATGTAGTCCCCAGCTGTTCATTTCTAAGAGAAAAACTGAGCTCAGCGACCTCACGGAAGGGCATTTAGAAGCCTTGAGTCAGAAGGAAAGCAATTTCTCCCCACAACCTGGCTTTCACAGGCTGTTTAGAGAGCCACTATTTCCCGGCCCAGTTGCAGCCTCTTCTGTTGGTTGTATCCCTAAAACTGATATGTATAAGTCTTAATCCCTGATATCTGTGAGTATGACCTTATGTGGAAATAGGGTCTTTGCAGATGTAATAAAGTTAAGATGAAGTTATACTGGGTTAGAGTGGGCCCTAATGCAGCGACTAGTGTCCTTATAAGAAAAGAAAACAAAGACACAGGTGCACAGAGGGGAGAAGGCCATCTGAAGATGGAGGGAGAGATTGGAGTTTTGCATCTATAAGCTGAGGGACACCAAGGATCATGGCAATCACCAGAGCTAGGAAGGACCATGGAAGAGATTCTCCTTCAGAGCCTTCACTGGGAATCAACACTACTGCCACCTTAATTTCAGACTTCTACCTGCAGAACTGAGAAAACGCGTTTGTGTTGTAATTTTGAGATGCATGGTAGAAAAAGGCTAGATTGCCCTGAAGAGATTGATGATAGAAATATGCACGTTAGAGATTCTAGTGAAAGCTCAAAGAAAGTGAGGAGAGCTGTAGAGAAAGTTTCCATCATCCTAGAGAATATATGTGTCATTGTGAACAGACCATTGGTACAGCAGCCTGGTGTGTGAATGTCAAAGTTGCATGTGGTTAAAGCCTTAGAAGGAAAGGATGAGCATGTTATTGGACATGGTGGGAAAGATGAGCCTGGAGAGAAGTGGCAGGAAGTTGATTGAATTGTGCTCTGCTGTTGGGTGGAACTTGGGTATTTAGGTGAAGAGATTTCCAAGCAAAGTGTGGAAGGTGCAGCCTGGTTTCTCTTTCCTGCTTATAGTAAAATGTGAGAGAGAGATAAATGGAGGAATGAATCATTAAGCAGAAAGGAACCAGAACTTGATGATTGGAGAGATTCTCAGTGTATCATATCACAAAAGTTGATAAAGCATGCTCTGGAGAGAATACCAAGGGTGTGGCTGGACAACCTGCTTGTCAGATTAAGCACGTGACTCATGGATCCCAGCAAGCATCTCAGCAGAACCAGAAGTAGAGATGGGATTATCCAGGAACAATCTATGGTGAATCCTCATGTTTAATAATGTGGATCCCCTTGACATACATGGGGACCCACAATAATTTTGAGACTAATAGAGCACCAAAACCACTGCCAGCTTTGAGTGAAGAGGACAGTGACAGGATGACCTGAAGGAAGGCTGTCAGACTTCTGGAATCCCATAGGTAGGGAACGGTCTGATAGAACTACTCAGCTGTAAATATTCCTTATCTTTCAAGAAAAGGGAAGAATAAGTCCAGTGGTGGCTCGGACCTTAGGGAGGCTGATAGGGCATCTGCCTCCGTGAGCCCAGAGGTGGGAGTCAGTGGGACTACTGCAGGTCCAGAGAGTGAAGCATCAGGCCCTGGAAGATTATTCTCAGGCCTTGAAAACGAATTGATTTTGCCCTGCTGGGTTTTGGCTTGCTTGGGACCCATGGTCCTTTATCCCTTCTAATTTGTCCCTTTGGGAGTGGGAATGTTGATCCTGTGCCTGTCCTACCTTTGTATTCTAGAAGCAGACGACCTATTTTCACAGACCTGTGGATGGAGAGGAATTTGCTCCAGGATGGACCATACCCAGAGATTTATCCATACCTGGTTTAGATGATTTAGAAGATGAGATTTTGGACTTTTTGTGTTGATGATATTTAAATGATATTTTGTAATTAGAGTTGATACTGGAATGTGTTAAGGCTTTGGGGGATGTTAGGATGGGGTAAATATACTTTGCAATGAGAAGGGCATGAATTTTGGGGAGTTAGAGGGCAGACTGTCATGGGTAGAAGTGTGTCCCCCACCCCCAAAAAGATATGTTGAAGTCCTGCTGCTTTAAGCCACCTAGTGTGTGGTAATTTGTTATGGCAGACCCAGGAAACCACTGCAGGTGTCAACGTGAGAAGGGTTGTCAGCAGGCCGGTCTCCAGATAGGACCCAGCACAAAGCATGGGACACTGGTCCCTTAGATGAGAACTACTAAGAGCAAGACGAAATTCTTAGTCCTAAAGAGGCTTGGTCCTGGGGTGCCAGAAGCATTACCCATTGGGCTACCTGCACCCAAGGATGAAAATGGACTGCGGAAATGGAGAGATTATGACTTGCCTCCAATAGCCATCCACCCCCACTTCTGTAGCAATAGAACCCTCCATCTTTAGCTTGGCACATGAGCACTCAGAGAACAGATTACATCCTAGTCTCTCTTATGAGTAGATGTTGCCATGTGACTAAGTTCTGGCAAGTGGGACTGGAGTACAGATAACATGTATTAGTGTCCTTTAAGGGGGAAGGCTATGCTTTTTCCTCCCCTCTGCCCCTTTCTTCTTCCCAATGGCTGTAGTGGAGATGGCAGTCTGCCATCTTGTACTGTGCAGAGCTGGGAACGCCCAAGGGATGATCAAACAACAGAATGGGAGGAACTTGGATTTCTGGCCGTTGGAGCAGTCATACCAACCTTACAGTTCTTATACCCAGACTATTTTGAAATTAACTTAATTTTGTTCAAGCTTCTATTGTTTCTGTTACATGAGCCAAAAGTACACCCTAACGAATATTATCTATATATCTAACATAGACCCACATTCGGGGGATGAAACAAAGGCCAGATAGCAGTGACAGGGGTGGGGAGAAGGGGGACAGCTCAGCCTGAAGCCGGAAGCAGGTAGGGGTGGAATTAGAGCACATGACTTCAGTCATAGGGAAGGACAGCTGCAGGAGCTGGGAAAGCTGGCAGGTCCTAGCTACAGACCTAAAAATATAAGTAACAGGCTAAAGTGTGCGAAATGCATTAAACAAGTGAAGCTGGGCTGGGTTTAGGCAGATTTATACGTCTCTCCAGCCACCCCATGTTATGTCCTAGAACTTCACGGGTCACGTGGTCCTGTGTTTTCAAACTGTGATGTCAGGACCAAATAATAGATAGGAAATGGATTTACAGGCAAATCTTTTTTTTTTTTTTAAAGATTTTATTTATTTATGTGACAGAGATAGAGACAGCCAGCGAGAGAGGGAACACAAGCAGGGGGAGTGGGAGAGGAAGAAGCAGGCTCATAGCGGAGGAGCCTGATGTGGGGCTCGATCCCAGAACGCCGGGATCACGCCCTGAGCCGAAGGCAGACGCTTAACTGCTGTGCCACCCAGGTGCCCCCACAGACAAATCTTAATAAAACAGGGGAGAATAGACCAAAGAGTAGGATGAAGTGCTGTTCTGTGAAATAGTTATTTTGGTTATTATATCCGTGTGTGTATGTGTGTTGTGCTGCCAAGAAAACATGTTCTTTACTGTCGATCTGATATGCAAATGCCTGACTTCCCCAGAAGTGGTGCAGCCCTTATGAAAGAGTCAATGCACTTACGTGTGTAAGAACATGTGTTCCTGTGTTCAGATCTCAACTCTGCACTTACTGGTTTTTGAATATCGGAACGCTCTGGGCCTCAATTTCCTCATCTGTGTTTTGGGATCATCAGAGTACCTGCTTCATAGTAACATTCACAGTAACATTAGTTACTGTGAGGATTAAATGAGAGAACATCTGTAAAGCGTCTAGCATAGTACTTGGCATATGGTAAGCTTATCTTCCACTTCCTCCTCATTATTGTCATTAGTCAAAGTGGTCATTAATTATTATTACTATCAATTGGACCTTAAACTGATAAGGAATAAGCATTTTCCTCCTAGAGATTGAGAATGTAAAATACATGTAATAGAAACCATAAACTTGGGTTTGGGATTGGAAGGCTTATATTACCTTTTGCTGCAAACTTTTGAGTCAGTGAGTGCTTGACCTAGAGCCTTGGGGAGCTCGCTGGCCAGTCCCCTCACCTTATAGGAGGCCTAGACAGGGGAAGAGATTTTCCCCACCCATGAGCTAAGGCTTACCACAATCGAGAATAGATTTGTGTCCTGAGGTCCTCCTCACCACTCTCCCGAGGGACCCCTCCCCATCTCAGCCCTAAGCAGTGTCTCCTGACCCTGATCAGCTACTGTCCATATCATCTGTATCCCTGGACATTTGCTGTCCTCGTGGCCCCACACAGCTGCCTTGCCACCTCCTGTCTCGGTCCTGGGACCAGGCCACGGGCTCTTTATGCCCTTAGGATGTATTCCAGGGCCCTGCCCAAAAACATGGTCCACTCATAGCCTCACAAATTGATCCAATGTGTTTCACCTGGTCACTTGCAGTTCAACATTTGTGAGAGAATACAAAGATGAAGAGCTTATCAGCAGCTATAGAGCCTCTTTTTTTTCTCTTATATTCAGTATGTGTTCCCCAGGATGCTCTGGCAGCTTACTTCTGGGGACAGTAGCACTCGACATCCCCATCAGTTGGCTGGTCTGGAAGGAGAGTATATGAGTTTTCTGTGGGCTGTAACAAAGTACACAGATTTAGTGACTTAAAACACAAAGTAATCCCCTAGAGAATATTTCTGGAGGCCAGAAGTCTGAAATGGGTTTCACTGGGCCAAAGTCGTGGTGTTGGCAGGGCTGGCTCCTTCTAGAGGCTCTAGGGGAGGATCTGTGTCCTTGTTTTTTGGCTTCTAGTGGCCAACTGCATCCCTTGTCCCGTGGCCCATTCTCAGCATCACAATTTCTTCCATTATACCATCTCCTACTACCAATGGACTCTCCCGCTTCCCCCTTATACAGACTCTTGTGATTACATTGGGCCCACCTGGATAACCCAGAATCCTCTGCCATCTCAAGGCCCTGCAGATTAGAATGTGAATATCTTTGGAGGTCATTATTCAGCTCACCACTTTGGTGCACATTGGAGTTCCAGGAACTAGCTTAGAATTCTTTTTTTTTTTTTTTTAAGATTTTATTTATTTACTTGACAGAGAGAGACAGCCAGTGAGAGAGGGAACACAAGCAGGGGGAGTGGGAGAGGAAGAAGCAGGCTCCCAGCGGAGGAGCCCGATGTGGGGCTCGATCCCAGAACGCTGGGATCACGCCCTGAGCCGAAGGCAGACGCTTAACGACTGTGCCACCCAGGCGCCCCGGAACTAGCTTAGAATTCTTGCCCTTTCCCTACTACCTCTGTTCTCTGAGCTCTTTCTTTGAAAGGGAAACAAATAATACCTACAATTTCATTAAGTAAAATTAAGTGAGATGATGTCTATAAACACCCAGTCCGGTGTCTGGCACGCATCAGGCCCTGACACATATCAGGGCTCCCTCATCTCCACACCCTTTTGTTGGCTTCCAACCTGACCACTTCGCCAAGCCTGCAGCCTGTTTCCCAGGTGGTTTGATGATGCCATTAGTTCTGGCCTCACCTGGCGATCCCTGGTGCCTTAGCAGGGATCTGCCCGCAGGAAGACACTATAATTGTTTGAGTCAAACTTCATGCAGAGAGGCTGGGGAGATGGCAGAGTAGGAGGACCCTAAGCTTGCCTCATCCCATGGACACAAGTAGATAACCCTCACTGCGTAAATAACCCAGAAAATGACCCGAAGACTGGCAGAACAAATTCTACAACTAAAGGTAGAAAAGAGACCTCATTGAAGAAGGTAGGAGGGGTGAAGATGTGCTTTGGGAGTTAAAGGGACCTTGGCTGTCCATGGTCAGGAGAGAGCAAGGGTCATGAAGAAAGGCAAGAAGCAGACTATCATATCACACCAGGGAGCCTGCAAAGGGAAAATGAATCCCCATAATATTTGGATTTGAAAGTAAGAGAGGCCAAATCTTGTGAGGGGGCTTAAAGCCTGGGATTTAAAAAATCAGCGGGCTTGGCTGTGGGAGAGCTCTGAGGGCGTTAGAAAACTGAGTCCCTCCCCTTAAAGGAACAGCACAACAAACAGCCTGTGGAGATACAGTGTGGAAGCAGCAGTTTGAAAAATGCCTGTAGCCCATGGGAGGGAAAATGATTTACTCATCTCAGAGTGTGGACTGGAGAGGCAGGAATCATGGGGAGAACTTCCAGGAACAAAGGAGCTGGCAGGCACCATTTCCCTCCCCAGCCACTCAGCATAAACACACAGCTACCTGCAGAAACCAGCAGTGCCAACACTTGCTACCTAACTCATTTATATCACCCCCCCCCCCCACGGATGGACAGATCTGCCCTTTCTACTCAAGTTTGCCTAAGGCCTGATGTTGCAGGATCCTCCCCCCCCCCCCCAAGAAGATCTGCAAACTCCACCAACAACTTGTCTCCTGATCCATGTCTTTTGTGGGGCCTCCCTTCTGGCAGTGATGGTGCCAGGTCTTATTTTGAAAGAGGACCAGTGCATATCTTGTTAAAATGCCCCCCACCTGGGCAGGGACCAAACACTGCCTACAACAGGCAAAGAGAGACCCTACAGACAACTGGATTGAAGGAAAAAGCAGCCAGGACTCAACAGCAGGGCACATACACACACATAGGAGACACTCCCAGAAGTGCCAGGTCCTGGGGAACAGGGGACACTGCACCGTATGGCCCTACAGGCCCTCTTCTTCATAACATCCTTACCTTCAACAGCAGATGTACCTGACTTTCCTAACACCGAGAAACAGACACAGAGAATTAGACAGAGGAATATGTTCCAAATGAAAGAACAGGACAAAACCACAGGAAAAGACCTAACTGAACTAAATTTAAGTAATATGCTGGATAGAGAATTTAAAGTAACGATCATACTCACTGGACTTGAGAAAAGAATGGAGGACATCAGTGAGAGCCTTAACAAAGAGATAAAGAAGAACCAATCAGAGATGAAGAACACAATAAATGAAATTAAAAATACACTTGATGGAATAAATATCAGGCTAGAGGAAGCAGAGGAATAAATTAGTGACCCGGAACACAGAGTAATGGAAAATAATTAAGCTGAGCAAATGAAAGAAAAAAGAATTATGCAAAATACAATAGACTTAGGGAATTCAACAACATCATCAAGCATAATAACATTTGTATTATAGAGAACCCAGAAGAAGAAAAAGAAAGAGAAAAGGGGGTAGATATTTCATTTGAAGAAATAAGAAGTGAAAATTTTCTTAATATGGGGAAGGAAACAGATATCCAGATCCAGGAGGCACAATTATCCTCCCAACAAAATTAACCAAAGGAGGTCCACACCAAGATACATGGTAATTAAAAGAACAAAAAATGATTTGAAAAAAAAATTTTTTTAAGCAGAGAGAGAAGGAGACAGTTACATATAAGAGAAACCCCATAAGGCTATCAGTGGATTTTTCAGCAGAAACTTTGCAGGCCAGAAATGGGTGGCACAATATATTCAAAGTGCTGAATGGGAAAAATCTACAGCCCAGAATACTCTATCCAGCAAGGCTATTATTCAGAATAGAAGAAGAGATAGAGAGTTTTCCAAACAAAAACTAAAGGAATTCACGACAACTAAACCAGCCTTGCAAGAAATGTTAAAGGAGACCCTTTGAGTGGAAAGGAAAGATCATAAGAGAGAGTATAAAAAGTTGGAAGCACAAAAGCAGTAAAAATAAGTATATCTGTAAAATTCAGCCAAGGGATTCATAAAATAAAAGGATGTAATGTAAAATATGACACCATATACCTAAAAAGTAGAGGGGAGGGGCGCCTGGGTGGCTCAGTCATTAAGCGTCTGCCTTCGGCTCAGGGCGTGATCCCAGGGATCTGGGATCGAGCCCCACATCAGGCCCCCTCTCAGCGGGAAGCCTGCTTCTTCCCCTCCCACTCCCCCTGCTTGTGTTCCCTATCTCGTTGGCTGTCTCTCTCTCTGTTAAATAAATAAATAAAATCTTTAAAAAAAAATAAAAGAAATAAAAAGTAGAGGGGAAAGGAATAAAGAATGGGTTCAAACCTAAGGAACCATCAACTTAATATATACTGCTATATGCAGAAGATGTTATATACAGATGTAATGGTAACCACAAATCAAAACCCAGTTATAGATATGCAAAGAATAAATAGAAAGGAATCCAAGTATAGAGAGGCTAACAAACCACGGAAGAGAACAAAAGAAGAAAGGATCAGAGAAAATCTATAGAAACTATCACAAAACAAGTAATACAATGGCAATAAATACACATCTATCAATACTTACTTTGAATATAAGTGGACTAAACAATCAAAAGACTTAGGTGACAGAGTGGATAAAAAAACAAGACCCATCTATATGCTGCCTATAAGAGACTCATCTCAGACCTAAAGACACTTGCAGATTGAAAGTGGGGGAATGGAGCCGCATTTATTATGCAAGTAGATGTCAAAAGAAAGCAGAGTAGCAACACTTACACCAGACAAAATAGACTTCAAAACAAAGACTGTTACAAAAGACAAGGAAGGACACTATATAATAGTAAAGGGGACAATCTAACAAGAAGATACAACAATCGTAAATATTTATGTACCTAACATGGGAGCACCCAATACCTAAAACAGTTAATAACAAACATAAAGGAACTAATCAGTAGTAGTACAATAATAGTAGGGGGCTTTAATACCCCAAATTACATCAATGGACAGATCGTTGGAACAGAAAGTCAATAAGGAAATAGGGGCTTTAGATGACACTCTGGACCAGATGGACTTAACAAGCACATTCAGAACATTCCATCCTAAAACAGCAGAAAGGACATTTTTTTCAACTGCACACGGAACATTCTTCAGAACAAATCACATATCGGCCATGAAACGAGTTTCAACAAATTAAAAAGATGCATCTTTTCTGACCACAATGCTATGAAATTAGAAATCAACCACAGGAAAAAGCCTGGAAAGAACACAAATACGTGGAGGTTAAATAACATGCTACCAATAATGAACGCATCAATGAAGAAATCAAAAATTACATGGAAACAAGTGAAATGAAAATATAACAATCCAAAATCTTTGGGATGCAGCAAAAGCAGTTCCAACAGGAAAGTTTATAGCAATAAATGGCTACCTCAAGAAGTAAGAAAAAAATATCAAGTAAGTAACCTAACCTTACACCTAAAGGAGCTAGGAAAGGGAGAACAAACAAAACCCAAAACCAGTAGAAGGAAGGAAATAATAAAGATTAGAGCAGAAATAAATGATATAGAAACTAAAAAAGCAATAGAACAGATCAATGAAATGAGGAGCTGGTTCTTTGAAAAGATCAACAAAATTGATAAACCTGTAGTCAGACTTATTAAAAAAAAAAGCAGAGAGGTCTCAAATACATAAAATCACAAATAAAAGAGGAGAAGTAACAGCCAACACCACAGAAACACAAAAAAATTGTAAGAGAATATAATGAAAAATTATATGCCAACAAATTAGACAACCTAGGAGGAATGGATAAGTTCCTAGAAACAGATAACCTCCCAAACTAAATCAGGAAGAAATAGAAAATTTGAACAGACTGATTATCAGTGATGAATAAGTTGAATCAGTCATCAAAAAACTCTTAACAAAAAGAAGTCCAGGACAAGACAGCTTCACAGGTGAATTCTAGCAAACATTTAAAAAAGAGGTAATACCTATTCTTCTTAAACCATTCCAAAGGTAGAAGAGGAAGGAAAACTTCCACATTCATTCTATGAGGCTAGCATTACCCTGATACCAAAACTAGATAAAGACACCACAAAAAAAAAGAGAACTACAGGCCAATATTTTGGTGAACACAGATGTAAAAATCCTCAACAAAATACTAACAAACTGAATCCAACAATACATTAAAGAAATCATTCACCATGATCAAGTGGGATTTATTCCTGGGATACAAGTTCAATATTTGCGAATCAATCAACATGATACATCACATCAATAAGAGAAAGGATAAAAAACCATATGATCATTTCAGCAGACGCAGAAAAAGCACTTGACAAAGTACAACATCCATGATAAAAACCCTCAACAATGTAGGTCTAGATGGAACATGCCTTGACATAATAAAAGCCTTATATGAAAAGCCCACAACCAACATCATACTCAGTGATGAAAAGCTTGAGAGCTTTTCCCCTAAGGTCAGGAACAAGACAAGGATGTCCATTCTCAACACTTTTATTCAACATGGTACTGGAAGTCCTAGCCACAGCAATCAGACAAGAAAAAGGAATAAAAGGGATCCAAATTGGTAAGGAAGAGGTAAAACCTTCACTATTTGCAGATGACATGATACTATATATAGAAAACCCTAAAGACTCCACCAAAAAACTACTGGAACTGATAAATGAATTCAGTAAAGTCTCAAGTTACAAAATCAAAGTACAGAAATCTGTTGCATTTCTATATACCAATAATGAAGCAGCAGAAAGAGAAATTAAGAAAACAATCCCATCTATAATTGCATCAGAAATAATAAGATACCTAGGAATAAACCAAAAATAATAAGATACCCAGGAATAAACCTAACCAAAGGGGCGAAAACCCATACTCTGAAAACTATAAAACACTGATGAAAGAAATTGAAGATGACACAAAGAAATGGAAAGACATTCCATGCTGGTGGACTGGAAGAACAACATTGCAAAAATGTCTATATCACCAAAAGCAATCTACACATTTAATGCAATCCCTATCAAAATACCAACAGCATTTTTCACAGAACTAGAACAGACAATCCTAAAATTCATATGGAACCACAAAAGACCCCGAATAGCCAAAGCAATCTTGAAAAAGAAAAACAAAACTGGATGCATCACAATTCTAGACTTCAAGTTATTTTAAAAAGCTGCAGTAATCAATATAGTATGTAGTACTGGCCCAAAAACAGACACATAGATCAATAGAACAGAATAGAAAACCCAGAAATAAGCCCACAATTATATGGTTAAACTTTGACAAAGGAGGAAAGACTATCCAAGGGGAAAAAGACAGTCTCTTCAACAAATGGTGTTGGAAAAACTAGACAGCAACATGCAGAAGAATGAAACTGAACCACTTTCCTATAGCATACACAAAAATAAACTCAAAATTTAAGGACCTAAATGTGAGACCTGAAACCATAAAAACGCTAGAAGAGAGCACAGGTAATAATTTCTCTGATATTGGCAGTAGTAACGTTTTTCTAGATACGTCTCCTAAGGCAAGGAAAATAAAAGCAAAAATAAACTATTGGGACTACATCAAAATAAAAAACTTCTGCACAGTGAAGGAAACAATCAACAAAACAAAAGATAACCTACTGAATGGAAGAAGATACTTGCAAAGGACGTACACAATAAGGGGCTGGCATCCAAAATATAGAAAGACTTATACAACTCAACACCAAAAACCCCCAAATAATCCAATTAAAATGGGCAGAAGACATGAACAGACATTTTTCCAAAGAAAACATCCAGACGGCCAACAGACACGTGAAAAGATGCTCAACATCACTCATCATCAGGGAAATGGAAATCCAAACGGCAATGAGATATCATCCCACACCTGTCAGAATGGCTAAAATAAACACAAGAAGTAACGGGAATTGGCGAGGATGTGGAGAAAAAGGAGCTCTCTTGCTTTGTTGGTGGGAATGCAAACTGGTGCAGCCACAGTGGAAAACAGTACAGATGTTCCTCAAAAAGTTGAAAATAGAACTACCTCATGATCCAGTAATCACACTACTGGGTATTTACCCAAAAAATGAAAAACACTAGGGATGCCTGAATGGCTCAGTCGGTTAAGCGTCTGCCTTCAGCTCAGGTCATGATCCCAGGGTTGTGGAATCAAGTCCTGCATCAGTCTCCTTGCTCAGCAGGGAGTCTTCTTCTCCCTCTGCCTGATGCTCCCCCTGCTTGTGCTCTCTCTCTCTCTCTGATGAAAAGAACCTTAAAAAAAAATAAAAAACACTAATTCAAAGGGATATATGCACCCCTACATTTATTACATTATTTACCATAGCCAAAATATGGAAGCAGCCCCAGATGAATGGATAAAGAAGATGTGGTGTGTATATATATATATATATATATATATATATATATATATATATATATTCAATGGAATATTATTCAGCCATAAAAAAGAATGAAATCTTGCCATTTGCAAAAACATGGATGGAGCTAGAGAGTAGAATCCTAAGTGAAATGTCAGAGAAAGACAAATACCATATGAGTTCACTCATATGTGGAATTTAAGAAACAAAACAAATGAGCAAAGGAAAAAAGAGAGAGAGAGAGAGAACCAAGAAACGGACTCTTAACTCTAGAGAACAAACAGATGGTGACCAGACAGGAGGCGCGTGGGGGGATGGGTGAAATAGGTGATGGGGATTAAGGGTACACTTAGCGTGGTGAGCACTGAGTAATGTATAGAATTGCTAAATCACTACATTGTACACATGAAACTCATATAATACGGTATGTTAACTATACCAGAAGTAAAATAAAAAACTTAATAAAAAAATAAACAGTGTACCTTCAAAAAAATAAAAATAATCAAAAAGTTTTCAAAAGTTTTAGAAAGAATGAAAAAAACTCATGCATTCATTCAACAAACATTATCCAATGACTGTGAAATAGCAGGAATAGATGCTTTTGAATGACCCACAGTGACACATTACAATGATTTGGGGAGCTTAAAAAGTATATTGATGCCTCTCTGTTGTTCCAGATTCGTTAAAAGGAGTTTGAAGGGCACGGGGTATGGACGTGAGTCTTTCATTCAAAAGTTCCCTGGTGATCTTGAAGAGCAGCGGGCCGGTCTGCATCAGGATCCCCACTCCGGCTCTCCTATCCCCATAGGAGGACACAGACCATGAGAGAAGATTTGGTGCTAGGAACGAAACGAAGCAGGGTGCCTGCTGGGTGCAGGGAGGCTTCCGAGGGAGGTCAAGGAGAGCCTGACTGCCGAGTGCACATCTGAGCAAAAGTAGAAATCAGGGGGAGAGAGGAGAGCTAGTGCCGCTCCCTTGAGGCAGGAGTGAGGCAGGCAGGGGTCGCCGAGGACCCCAAAGGGCATGGCGAGGAGTTTGGATTTTATTCCAAGGGCAACGGAAACTAATGAAGGGATGTCATCTGATCTGTACTTATCCAAGATCGCTCTGGGGTCATGGGACCAAGAAACGAGGCTGGGTCACTGGCAGGGAGGACTCAGGACTGGGTCATGGATATGGAAGGGAAGAAAGTAGATTTTCTTTGAGGGAAGAGTGAGAAGGGCTTAGTGATTGACAAAAAGGAAGAAGGCCCTGAAGGCACAGGGTGGGCGCCTCAGGCAGAAAGAAGAGCGGGGGGGGGGGGGGGGGGGGGCCGTGAGGGGGAGGGGCCACAGGACTGGGAAAGGGGTTGGAGAGGGGAGGGGTGGGCAGGCGGGCCGCTGGGCGAGTGTACTGATCCAGACACAAGTATTTACTGAGTGTTGGGCATGGGTTAGGTCCTGGGTACACATCAATTTAAAAGAAAAATCTTACCTGCAAGGAGCTTGTGTTCCAGTACAGGGAGTGAGAAAATCAACATGATAAAAAAATAATGTGATACGCAAAAATATAGAACAGACTAACAGGCATCTGAAATGCTGAGTGAGGAGATGTTCGTAATTTTAAGTAGAATGGTCAGGAACTGCTCACTGACCAAGAGTTGGTGACGGAGCAAGCCGTATCTGGGGAAGAGCTGTCCAGGCTTTAAACAGCAGGTGCAAAGGTCCTGAGGCAGAAGTATTCTTGTGTGTTAGAGGGCTGGAAGGAGTTGAGGGTGGCTGCAGTGGAAGAGCAAGAAGACAGCAGGAGGAAAGAGCTGTGGAGGAATGATGCATGGAAAAGACCCAACTTGTTTTCTTGCGTGTGTGGTACAATACACAAAACCTGACATCTATCACTTTAGCTACTTTTATTATTTTAACGTAATACTTGAAAAATATTTTTCTATTGAGATGAAATTCATGTAACATAAAATCAACCATGTGAAAGCGTACAATTCAGCAACATGAAGTGCATTCACACTGTCGTGCAACCACCATCTCTGTCTAGTTCCAGAACGTTCTCATGCCAAATGGAAGTCCCATTCCCCAAACCCCAGTACGCAGTCCCTCCCTGTTCTTCCCTCCTTATAGCCTGGCAGGGGCTGATCTACTTTCTATCCGTGTGGGTTTTCCTATTCTGGACATTTCACAGAAATGGAATCATACGATATGTGGTCTTTGCGTCTGGTCTTTCTCCCTTAGCATAAAAATTCAGACTTCGTGAATATCTTAGCATGGGTCAGAACTTCAGGACTTTTTATAGCTGAGCAATAAGCACTTGGATAGATGGACCACAATTTCTGGACCACAATTTTCTTCTGTTGATGGACTTCCAGTTGTTTCAAGGACTAAGCTTTGATTCTGAGGGAGGTGTTGGCCATTGCTCTGAGCGGAGCACCGGACCTGGTGCCTGTTCTGACAGGATTGCCCTGACTGCTGCAGGAGAGCAGATGGGGAGGGACACCTGTCGGCGTTTAGAGCACTCATCCAGGGAAGAGATGGTGGTAGTTTGGCCCAGAGTGCTAGCAGCGGAGGTGCTGGCCCTCCCTCAGCCTTCTGGAAGCCACCAATGGCAGGAGGATGGAGGGCAGGTGGGCACCCTGCAGACAAGCCCTCTCACACTTCTGGGAGTCCTCCTTCGGTGGCTGGCATTGCTCGCTGCCTTACCAGGTCTCTAACACGCCGCAATGCCGCCTGGGTGTGGAGGAGAGGTCTTCTTCAGTAGGAGCAGTAGGAGCAGCGGAGGACAAATGGAAAACAGAGCCCTTTATCATCCAGGCAAGAAAACTCTGTGAACCGAAAAGCACCTCTGGAGGATAGAAATAAGAGCCCTGGGCTCCTGCCCCCGCGCCAGGGCCAGCTGAATCACTGACCTGAGTGGGAAGGGGTGGCCATGGGGCGTCCCTCCTCCTCCCGGGCACTGCAAAGACTCAGCGGCTCCCCAGCTGCCACCTGGACTTAGATAATCCTGGAAGCATCCATCTCAAGCACCACAGGACTCGCATTTGCTGCCCATTCAGCTCAGCTCTCATCATCCTTGGGCCTCAGGCATCCTGAAGCCAGAAGAGCAGGTGCCCCATGTAGGGCTCCACCTTTACGGCTGCCAGCAGAAATGAGTAGAGAGCTGTCTTCCCATCTTGTTGGCACATCCTAGGTCACTGGTCCCTCGGAAAACCTTACGAGCCCAGCACACGAAGAAGTCACAGGATGACGGGGTCCTACTTCTTGCGGAGCACGATTTCTCTATGTCCCACTATCCAAGTGTCAAGGACACACTGAGAAGGACTGCAGGGTGGACCTGGAAGTTTCCAGGGGACTGATTTCCTGCTCAGTTGCCACTAATGGTGCTAGAGCCCAGGAAAGTGTGAGGTTTGCTGAATTTGGCCTTGATAGACACATCCTTCCTCTATTCTTAGCCCTCCCCACTCCTGGGTTGGGGAGGCAGCCACTCCTTCCTCCACCCCTGTCCTGCCAGAAGCTGATGGGGTTAGCTTGCTTAAGGCAATCTATATGTGTTTTATTGTGGGACAATAATAGAATTAACAGGAAGTATGAAAATCAGAGGGAAACTCAACTTCTGGTCCATTACAGGGACAGAGCGGCAGGGCACAATGGGAAGAATTTCGCCTTGGGGATGGCATGTGACCTTGGGCAGGGCATCCGACTTGTCTAGTCCCCGTCCCCTCATCTCTAAAGGGGGGTTAATAGCACCTCCCTGCAGGATGCTGGCTGTCACCGGACCGGCATGATGCCGGGCACACAGTAGAAACGTAATCCATGCGTTAGTAGTGATGATGTCGTTTACTTCTGCGTGATCCCATCCAGTCTGTGTCTCTACTTCCAAATCGTGCGCTATGTATACGGTTGAGGCAAACGTGTGACTGGAGTTTACCATGTGCTGGGCGTGGTCCTCAAGTCTTCACTCGGTGTAACCCATTTATTGAATCCTCACGACAGGCCTTTGAGGTGGACGCTATTGTCACCCACGTGCTACAAATGAGGAAACTGAGGCACGATTAATTTGCTGGAAGTCACACACCCATAAGTACTGGAGACAGGGTGAACCCAGGTGGTCCAGCCCCAGACCTACGCTCTTACCCTCTATGCTCCGCCGGCTCTGCTCAGGATAGAATGGGAAGTGGGGACAGAAAAAGGGTTAGGTGAAAGCCTGGAGGGTAGGCAGCAACGTGACAGGGACAGCAGAAGGAGACAAGGACTTTCTGGCTCAAGCATTCATATGCCCCCCCCCCATATCTCCTTTCTTGGAAGGGGGCAGGGGAGCCTGAGGCACTTAGGGAAGAAGACATGGCCAGCCCAGTGCTGAGCTGTCCCTTCCCTCCCTGACCGCAATGCTTCATCAGTTTTCAAAATGCCAGCTCTTCCCTGCGAGCCAGAGACAGGAAGGAGAGACTTGTGAAGGACCACAGAGATGACGTGGAGGCAGGGGTACAAAATAGAAGAGAGAGAGGCAGAGAGGAGAGAGAGAGAGAGAGGAGGGGTTGGTGGCCTTGTAAAGGAAGAGCCATTGTCCCTCTGCCATCCCTTGGCAATGGACAAGGACACTGTTGCTAGGCTACGTGGCGTCCAACCCAGCGTGCTGCGTGTTCGGACTGCTAAAGGGGTCACGGTCCTGGGCAGAGGCAGGTCATGACACAGCATGGGGTGGTCCCGTCCGTCACCAGAGCCTGGAGACCAGCCAGGGGCTACAATTTGCTTTTTGGAAACCTTAGCAGGCTGGTGAGTGACAGAACACAGTGGTCAAAAAGTACTTCTCACTAAGGAGATACCATTCATCAAGTTCTGAATAGGCTGTGGCAATGTCTGACACAGACTGTCATATTTTGCCCCTTTTAGAGATGTACAGCTATTTTTTAAAAAAGATTTTATTATTTATTTATTTGAGAGAGAGCACATGAGCAGGGGGGAGGGGCAGAAGGAGAAGCAGACTCCCTGCCGAGCAGAGAGCCCAATAGGGGGACAGGGGACTTGATCCTAGAACCCTGGGATCATGACCTGAGCCGAAGGCAGAGGCTTAACCAACTGAGCCACCCAGGCGCCCCTACTCCCAGCTGTTCTAGAAAAAAACTTTCTTCTGCCTTTTCTTCTATACAGAGGAGATTTTAATAGCCAAGGTATTTCAGGAAGTCCCAGTTTGCGGAGCAAATGAGCAAGATTTTCATTTTGTGAAACTGAATTAGCAACAAAACAACGAAAAAGACAAGGGGCAATGAGGCTGCAAGGCTGTGACCGGAGCCACATTCTCACTGACTTCAGGACTCCATTCAAATTTCATTCCATGCAAATGACACACTCCACATGCACTGTGACCTTGGGCAAGTGACTTCAGTTCCCTGAGGCTCAGGTTACTCAATTGTAAAAATGAGATAAAACCACTTTCCTCATAGGCTTATGACAAGGTCAAATGAGATAATATGTGTAAAAGCCCTTGGAACCTATAAAGGATAACACAGAAGGATGGTAATATTTGTCTTCTTTGGTTTTTTTCCTGTTACTAGAAACTGTATCCCAAGTAATACAGACCACTCTTGAATTTGGCAATTTGGATGACTCAACGCAAAATAAATGACCTAATGATACATTTGTGTAATCAGAAATATTCTTCAAAGCTTAGAAACAAAGTAAAAGGGGGCACCTGGGTGGCTCAGTTGGTTAAGTGTCCGGCTCTTGATTTCGGCTCAGGTCATGATCTCAGGGTTGTGACATTGAGCCCTGCCTAAGATTCTCTCTCTCCCTCTCCTTCTGTCCCTAAACACCCCTACCCTGGTCTCGAGTGCATACATGCACTCTCTTTCTCTCTCTCTGGAAAAAGAAAGAAAAAAGAAACAAAGTGAAAAATGACCACTTGACTTGTAATGCGCTAGACACCTGTTCTCTAAGGAAATGTAGCTATGCTTATCCTACTATTGATTCAATTAGGAACCAGACATTTTACAATTCTCTAAGCTTAAAGATTAATAATAGAGAGTAGTAAAGTATGATGGTTTTCTTTTATGACCAGCAGAAAAGACGACCCCAAAGCGTACAGTTGCATTTCCTTGGAGAACAGTGGTTCTCAAAGTGTGCCCCCCACCCCCCTCCGACCAGCAGCAGCATTATCTGGGAATGTGTGAGAAACAAAGTTTCTCAGACTTCACTCCGGACCTATGAAATCACAACCTCCAGGAGTGAAGCCAAGCATCCCAAGGTTCCTCTGTTGTAGGCTGCAGTTTGAGAATCACGGACCTAGGACATTAACGGAGTTTTAAAGTCATAAATAGAAAACCTTATCTCATCATGCCCTTTCTTCCCACTGACCAAAACAATCCCATTTTCCCATATGATATTTTGACTTGTGTATATCTTCCTATTGTCCCTTGTTAATAAAGTTAAATAAAACTTTGCTGTGTGCTATTTTGTTGTTGTTAAATTGAGATATAATTGGCATATAACATTAGTTTTCAGTGCACAATAAAATGATTTGACATAAGTATATGTTGCAGAGTGATTATTATCTGTGTTTCAGTAATATCTATCACCATACAAATTTGCCTATCCTTCTATCCCCGTCTCTGGTAACTACCAATCTAATCTCTGCATCTGTGAGTTTGTTTGTTGGTTGGTTGGTTTTCTGTTTTTTTTTTTTTTTAAATTCCACATATAATGTCTTTTCTGACTTATTTCACTTAGCATGATGCCCTCGGGGTCCATCCATGTTATGGAGAATGGCAGGATTTCCTTTTTAAGGGCCGAATAATATTCCATTGAACACGGTAGAGAAAATGTGGTGTAGCTATATAAATACACTGGAATATTATTCAGCCATAAAAAAGATATCCTGGGGCAGCTGGGTGGCTCAGTCAGTTAAGCATCTGACTCTTGGTTTCAGCTCAGGTCAAGATCTCATGGGTCGTGGGATTCAGCCCTAAATTGGGCTCTGCACTCAGCAGGGAGTCTGTTTGAGGGTCTCCCCCTCTGCCCCTCCCCCTACTTGGGCACATGCTCTCTCTCTAAAATAAATAAATAAATAAATCTTTTTTAAAAATTAGAAAAAGAAATCCCGACATTTGCAATACTTAAGTGTCTTTCAGTACTTTCAATGTTGTTCCACTGTCTTCTGGCTTCCAAGATTTCTGATTTTAAAAACCTATCATTGCTCTCCTGCATATAATGTCTTTTTTTTTCTCTAGCTGCTACCAAGATTTGCTCTTTACTATTTGTTTTTAATAAACTGTGTTGTGACTCAGCATGTTTTCTTCACATTTATTTATTTATTTTTATTTTATTACGATTTTATTTATTTATTTGAGAGAGAGAGAGAGACAGAGAGTGCAAGCACAAGTCGGGGGTGAGGGAGAAGCCGACTCCCCTCTGAGCAGGGAGCCTGATGCAGGGCTCGATCCCAGGACCCTGGAATCATGACCTGAGCTGAAGGCAGACGCTTCACTGACTGACCACCCAGGCGCCCCTTCACATTTATTTTCCTTGGGATTCAATGGCAGTTTTGAATCTAAACATTTTTATCCTTCACCAAACTGAGGGAAATTTCTACCATGATTTCTTCAAATATATTTTCAGTCTCATATTCTCCCACCTCTCCTTGAGATGGGGACTGGAATCACACTTACGTTAGGCCTTTCGGTATTGTCTCATGGGTCTGTGAGGCTCTGCTCAATTTTTCCATGTTTTTTCTTTGTTCCGATTGGATCATTTCAACTGACCTATTTTCAAGTTTACTTACTGTCCTATGTCATTTCTGTTCTGGTCTTAAGGTGACCTTTTTATTGGAGATACCGTGTACTTGAGTTCCAGTTCTTATATATAGTTCATGCTTCACTGCTATTTCCTATCTTTTCATTGATTTGAAGGATATTGTCCTTTACTTCACCAAGCGCAGTTAGCATAGCCACTTTGAAGTCCTCACGTGCTAATTTTAATACCTCATGCTTCTAGGGTTGTTCATTTCTGTCTTATCCCTTGAAAATGAATCCTAGCTGCAAATGTCAAGTAATTTTGGATTGTATCCTGAATGTTATAAATGTTATACTGTTTTCAGCATGGATTTTGTTGTATACCTCCAAAGAGAGTTGATATTTTTGTTTTTAAAAGGCACTAATTTAGAACTTAACTATTTCTTGGGCTGCAGCTTTAATCTCTGCTCACTTCTTTTTGTTCTACTTGGGCTCGGTGGACTTATCCATGAGTGGCTAAGTGGTCAGCTAGATACTTAGAACCAGTTTGTGCATAGACTCTGGGCTCCCCTTTCTTCTCTCCTCACTTTTCAGTGGTTTGTTCTGTACTCTTCTCCTGCTTCCTCAGTCCAGAAAGGGGTGGGGAGGGGACGGTCTTTGGTCAGAGTTTCAGCCTCCCTGTCTGGGTACCTCCAAGAGTAGCCTGTCCTCAATCTACAAGCCATAAAAAACAGGTGACTTCCTTGGGCAAGTCCCGTCTTCCAAGGGTCTGCTCCCTCCTGAATCTGCTTGCTTTGGTTCACTCTCCAATACTTTCAGGTGTTTGTTTTTGTATTCTGTCCAGAGATCACAGCTGTTATCTGGCCAAGGACTAGTGTAGGATATTACCTGACCATCTTGGAAGCACAATTCCATGAGTGTTTTAAGTTTCTCTAAATTGGAAAACAACAATTTAAAAAAATATCGAGAGAATAACATTTTAGACCATGTTAGTCTCATGGATGGTGGGAAATACTGTTTAAGGCAAATCTCTCACCATGTCACTTATTTTTAAAAACTGACCAACTCCTACTCATCCTTCTGTGCTTATGTAAAGCATACTAAACTTGTCTGGGTCCCCTCCACTATGACTGCAGGGCAGGGTTAGGGTAAAATGTTCTTGAAATGTTTTCACGTTACCTGCACTTTCCTTTATCTCTGCAATTTCTTATTACTGGAATTGCTTGCTAATGTCGCTATTTATCCCACTACATTGTGGGATTCTTTTTTTTTTTTTAATTCAAGTATAGTTGACACACATGTTATATTTGGTTCAGGTGTACCGCATAGCGATTCCCCAACTCTATACATTTTGCTTTGCTCACCGCCAATGTAGCTCCCATCTGTCGCTATACATTACCGTATACAGATTCTCAAAGTAGGACATGGTCTTAATCATTTCAATGCCCAGCAATGAATGTAGCTCCCATCTGTCCCTGTTACATTACCATTAACTAGTCCCTCTGCTGTACCTTTCATCCCCATGACTTACTCATTCCATAACTTCAAGTCTGTACCTCCCACTCCCTTTCACCCCTTTTTGCGCATCCCCTCCCATCTCCCACTCCCTTCTGGTGACCACCAGATTGTTCTCTGTATTTATGGGTCTGTTTCTGTTTTTTTTGTTGTTTATTTGGTTTTTCAGAGTCCACATAGAAGTGAAATCATACAGTATTTGTCTTTCTGTGTCTGACTCACTTCACCTAGCATAATACCTTCTCCGTCCGTCCATGCTGTCACAAATGGCATGCTCTTATTCTTTTTTATGGCCATAATATTTCATTGTGTATATACACCACATCTTTATCCATTCACATATTGATTGACACTGAGGTTGCTTCCATATCTTGTCTATTATAAATAATGCTACAATAAGCAGAGGGATGCATATATCCTGGAGTTACTGTTCTTTTCTTCGGGTCCCTAACCAGCAGTGGAATTACTGGCTCATGGGGTAGTTCTATTTTTAATGTTTGAGGACCCTCCCTACTGTTTTCCACAGTGGCTGCAACAATTGACATTCCAATCTGTGGTTTTTTTCTCATTGAAGTATAAATAACGTAAATGTTATATTAGTTTCACGTGTACAATATAATTACTCAACCATTCTATACATTTCTCAGTGCTCATCAATTTAAGTGTATTCTTAATCCCCTTTATTTCTTCCATGCCCCCACCCACCTTCCCTCGGGCAGCCACCAGTTCGTTCTGTTTTTTTAAGCATCCGGATAGTATTGTTTGTTTTTTTCCTTTGTTCGTTTTGCTTCCTCACTTCTGAGTGAGTGAAATCGTACGGCACCCATCCTGGGATTCTCAAAGTAGGTCATGGTCTTAATCATTTCAATGCCCAGCCACTACCAGACAGGCCACAAAGACGGGAGAGGCCTGCAGAGCCCCAGACGAGGGACTCCCGTCGCCAACAAAACTGACAGCGAACCAGGAAAGCACTGCCCGGGGTGGGCAAGCCCAGGCTGGGGCTCCGCACCTATCTGCGAGGCCCAGCCCGCTGCTCCGCCTCTTTGCGGCAGAGCTCAGGCCGGTGCAAACCGGTTCCGTGCCCCGACGGACGTCCCGCGTCACCCGCTCCTCGGCTGGCCCCCACCTCCGCAGTGCTCCGTGGGCGATCGGGAGCGGCAAGCGGCCGGCCCGCAGGGAGGGAGCTCGGAACCGCGCACCCTGCGCCGACAGCTAACGACCACGACCGCAGGCGTCAGCGCGGGGGCGGGCCCTGGTCGGCGCGGATCGCCCCGGAGCCTGCGAGCGCGGGGGGCGGCGGGGCGGGCCCGGGAGCGGCCGGAGCCTGCGCACTGCGGCGCCCGCGGCCGGCCGGGGATGACGTAACCTCCGCCTGCGGCCTCCGCGCCCCGCCCCGCGCCGCGCTCCGCGAACCCGGCGAGCGCAGCGCGGGCGGCGCCTGGCTGGCCGCCGCCTCCTCCTTGGCGTCCGCGCAGCCGGGTCTTTGTCCGCCGGCCCCGCGGCCGCCCGCGCTTTGTTCCCGGCGCCGTTCCCCGGCCGGCCGGGGCGCGCCGCCGAGCAGCTCCCCCGCGCCGCGCTGGCGTCGTCCTCGTCCCCCTCGCCGCCCCCCGCGCGCGGCCGGGCCCTGCCGCCCATGGTCTCCCGGCCCGAGCCGGAGAGCGAGGCCATGGACGCGGAGCTGGTGGTGACGCCGCCGGGCTGCTCGCACCTGAGCAGCTTCAAGGTGGACAACTGGAAGCAGAACCTGCGGGCCATCTACCAGTGCTTCGTGTGGAGCGGCACGGCGGAGGCCCGCAAGCGCAAGGTGCGACCCCTCTGGCCCGGAAAGCCGCGGGCTGGGCTGGCAGCCAGCGGAGACCCTCTGTTTGCGGCGTTGCTCAGCAAGGGGGCGGTGGGGGGCCTTGCTGGGGGCGAGGAGAGGGAAGGGAGGGCCTGTTAGCCTCCCGCGGGCCCCTCCCGGGTTGCGCTCGCCGGCGGGGCGGGGCGGGGCGGGGGGGCCGAGAGGGCTCTTCTCCTTTCTTATTCCCTGCCCCCTCCCCTCCCCCTGCTCCCTCTGCTCTCCCTCCCCTTTTTTCCTCCTCCCCTCACCCCTCCTTCCTCTCCCCTCCACCCTCCCCTCTCTCATCCTCCCTCCCCCTTCTCCTCCTCCCTCCTCCCGTTCTCCTCCGCCTCGGTCCTCCCGCGCCCTCTTCCCTTCCCCCATCGTCCTCCCCCCTCCGCTGCGGGGGTGGGGACGGAGCAGGGGCGGGGTTTGGGGCGTGTCCAGTTCCGGGGGGTGGGCGAGCGCAGTTCTGGGAAGGGGCGGTTTTCTTCTCCGGGCTGGCTGTGGGAGCCTGGTACGGAGGAGCCAGGGGTCCGAGGTGCCAGCGCTAGGCCTCACCAAGGAGCTCGCCAGGGCGGGGGAGGGTTTGGGGGCGGGGAGGGGGGCAATGAGAAAACCCGGGTCAGAAAACTGTAAAGGGACAGAGACTCCGGGGCCTCTTGGGTGGTGCGCTGTGGGTCAGTCCCCTGCCACCATACTGAGCACCCGTTAATGTGTGTGCATTAAGGCTTACCTGGCTAGGGAAACGGAACCGTGTGTCGCGGTCGGGAGTTGTTAGGGTGAAGCTACAACTGTGCGGTGCTCGGGCAGAAGGCCGCACCGGCTCCAGGGTCTGCAGGAACGAATGCAGGGAGATGGCACGCGCCGCCTCATTTCAGATTTGAGCGTGGGTGGAGGGGGTAAGCGCGAGTGAGCAGTCGGAAGTGGAGCGAGTCAGGCCACTGTGTACACCTGTATCTGGGAAAGCCATTTCGTTACCATCACGGTGTGTTTTGGAGAATCGCTTGTAGCTACGGAGGAGTGGATTTAAACGGAAAGATGGATTTGGTGGGAAGGTGGGACAGTGGCATGCCTTCTGCGTTAAGAGCCTGTAGTAAGAAACTGATCACCTCCCTGAGACGTTGAGGAAATTACATTTGGTGTTACATTTTTCAGATACGTCTCGTTAGGCTTATTAATGTGGAAATGAGAAAATAACGGTATTATCTGAGTAAATCTTGTTACGGTGTAACGCGATTTTGCAGTTTAGTGAGATCGGGAGGTCTGTGAGGCTCTTTCCACCTTGAGTAGCTTTTTTTCTTTTTCTTTTTTTTTTTGAAAACAAACATCCACTGAGATTGTAGGGAATGTCAAGTACCAGTTTTCTTTCTTTTTATTAGTGATGGTGTCGGGAAACATCACCTCTTAAAATGATCTAAAATCAGCGATGATTTCTATTAGGATCAGAATGAGATTCTTGCTAATGGAATTATGTGCTCCTAAAAACAATCCTGGTTGAAATTGATGATCTTCAGGTGATAATCTTGGACTGCTCCATGTCGTTGGTTCATTGGTTGAGATTTATGTGGTGTGTGTAAATGCCTCTCAACGCTGGATTCCTTACTTAAGGAATCCCCTTTTTTTCTTCTTTCTCTTCTCCCCTTCCCCTGTAAATTTTTAACAGAGCTGAAGGAGTCAAGTTTAACCCATCATTAACTTTGTCTCCTTTCCTAAAGGAAGGAATCACTTTTTCTTTTGCCATATATATATATATATATATATATATATATATATATATATATATATATATGTCGGATTAATCCTTTAATGTCAGTTACTGAGTTTGGAAGCTGTTGAAGTAACGTCTCTGTTATTCACTTGTAAGCACTTGAGCTATTGACAGACAGGAGGTGGTGATAAACACCTCAAACTTCAGATCTGTCAGTGTTGCAATACCTTTTGGTACTAAACCAGCCAGGAATCCTAATGTCCTTCATCTTTTCTGCTCCGGATTTTGTGGGGGGGAGGGTCATTGCTGTATCACTCGGGTCTTGTCTAACTGCACGTCTAGCACTCTCTAGTGGCCCAGCCAAGGAAGAGTTGATTTGACAAAGGGTTTAACCCTGATGGTTAACAATGAACAGTACATGTTTCGCAGTGTGGATTCTCAGATCTGTAGGCGTAGCATATTTTTGGTTTTAATAATATTAAGTTTCCTATAAAAATATTTCAATTTAAGTTACAATCTTAGTAAACAAAGATGCCTTTCGAGGTCGAGGTCTCCGCTGCAGTGTAACCGTAGAAAGCAAGCCCTGGATAAACAGGAGAGCTTTCTCTAAGTAGAAAAGGGTTATGGTTTTTGTATCCACCGTTGATTCTTCTTTTGGTAGGCACAGAGTAAGAGGAACGTGATCAGATTTGGTAACTTTCTGTCCAATTTAGGCTTGACTTGCAGTAAAACGTGTGTACTGCTGGATGTAAAAATGTTCCCGTGGTTTAGGACTCGGTGCGGCCACAGTGGACTCTGCTTTTCTGGCACGTGTTGAATATAGCAAGTATCTTACCGTTTTAGGGTTTGTGTGTGAAAAAGAAACCGACAGTGAAAACATCAAGATTTTGCAGCGCTGCCGGTTATTATGACATAAAGTCTACGTGGTATTTTGGATATATAGATTTTTGGGAGGACAGGGAATATTTTTTTAAATAATCACCTCTCTCTCTCGTAATGTTTCTGTGACTCTAAAATTTTGCAGCAGCTTGTCCTCAAAATACAGCCGTCTTTTTTTAAATTTTTATGTAATTTTTAATTTTTTAAAGAAGATTTTATTTATTTATTTGACAGAGAGAGACAGCCAGCGAGAGGGGGAACACAAGCAGGGGGAGTGGGAGAGGAAGAAGCAGGCTCCCAGCGGAGGAGCCTGATGTGGGGCTCGATCCCAGGACCCTGGGATCAGGCCCTGAGCCGAAGGCAGATGCTTAATGACTGAGCCACCCAGGCGCCCCTCAAAATACAGCCCTCTTGGGACACCTGGGTGGCTCAGTGGGTCGAGCGTCTGCCTTCGGCTCAGGTCCTGGGATGGAGCCCCACATGGGACTCCTCGCTCAGCGGGGAACCTGCTTTTCCCTCTGCCTCTGCTGTTCCCCGTGCTTGTGCGCGCATGCGTGCTCTCTCTGACAAATAAATAAATTTAACCCCCCCCCCCACAACACAGTCCTCTGTAGCTGTAGTACGCACTTTTACCAAATATACTTTGGTACAAGAGAAGAAGAGTTGTCAGACGTACTGTAATTTGGATTATTATGGATTCTGGTTTAGTTTGGCCAGTAATCTGGAGGACAGTAAACTGCTTTTGAGGTTTCTATCTGAGGCACAACATTTGGGGCCTGAAGCAAGCGTTTGGGTAGAAATCCTTAGGGCAGTATCTCATTTGAGGAAGGGGCTCGAGAGAAGGAATTACCTGGGAAATGATGGGTGAAAGGGGGGAGGGCTCTAAGATCGGCAGTCATACCTTCCTTTAATACTTCGTTCTGTCTGATGTTTGTGGTCTTTACACCACCATTGAAATGTGGAATGGGTACCCTTTGATGGAAAGTGGAACGAATCCCTGTTTTTTCAGAACTCTCATTCTCTCTTCCGTCCAGAGTCAACTCTGAACCCTGGGTTCTGTCTTGAGGAATTGAAATCCTAATTGTCAAAAGGCCGTTCATTGACTAGTAGGTGTCATGCAGCCAGCTAATGAGTATCTGCCTTAAAATTTAGAGTATTTGTAGATGCCCAATGGTGATTCTTACACGTAGGGTAATTAGAGCCTGAACATACATAAAGGAATGTATAAATAATTCTAGATGCTTAATCGTTGGTCAGTTTTACTGAGGAAGATTAAAATGCATGAATCTGTGTATTAAAAAAAACAATTATGGAATGACAATATGAACATAGTCTTAGTGTGTAAAAATAAAACACCTTATAGGCTTATAGACTGTATGTGGTGAGTGTTTTCTGGCCCCACACAACCACTGTCAAGATATGTTTGCTGTCTGGGCCTGCTAGATTTTAAAAAAATTATAGGGGTGCCCGGGTGGCTCAGTCGCTTAAGCGTCTGCCTTCGGTTCAGGTCATGATTCCAGGGTCCTGGGATCGAGCCCCCGCAGCGGGCTCCTTGCTCAGCGGGGAGCCTGCTTCTCCCTCTCTCTTTGCTTCCCACTCTGCTTGTGCGCAGGTACTCTCTCTCGGTCAAATAAATAAATAAATAAAATCTTTCAAAAATTACAACTACGTCTCCATATAAAACAGTTACGTGTTTTATTTATGTAAACACACATGCCGTGTATCTTGTTTCCATTCTCACTCATTGCCCACGCGTGTCGATCTGTTGAGCTGTGCGGTTAATATTCCACTGGATGCAAACTGCATTGTGTATTTCCCCCTTTTTTTCAAGCTTTCAATTTGGAGGATTTACTAAGAATTTGTAAACCTCAAGCCTGCTAATCAGTTTGCAGAAGGAATAATCTTAGGCAAGTCGTTTATATATGTGTTTTTGTTTACTGAGGGATTGAAGTGGGACTACTTGACATCAAACCTGAGATGCCTTGAAAAAGTACAGTTTTATTTATGGAAAAACATGGGGAGGGAGGTAGCCAAAAGGAGACAAATATAAAAACTAAATAAGAAACATAAAAGTTTAAGGTGGTATGATTTCATGGAGTATACGTGTCATGCCCTTTCATTTTGAATCTTTACAAAGCGACAAATACAGGTCGTTACTCTGTGCACCCTTGCCTCAGATGAGAGTAGCTCTGACACTCAGGGTTGTGGAAGTGTGGATTGTCATGGGGAAAGGGAAGTCATTGTGGAGGAAAATGGTCTTAATTCTCTTGAGTCAGTGGCACTTTGCCACGTCTTTTAGAAAAAGCTGTCTGGTCTAGGGCTATGCACTGGTCATCTTGTCATAGGTGCTGTTTGGTTCTGGAGTCTGAGATCTGTCCCTTGAGAGCTGAATGAATCTCTTTGATTCGTTTGAACTTTTTAGTAGACGTCATCATTGGGGGGGAAACCGTTCTGCCGTTCCTGGCTTAGACGGACTGCCTGCAGCCGCCGGACAGACTGATAGATGGTAAACGGAGAGCCATGAGTTGTCCGTGTGTTGCAGGCTTCACCGCTGAGACAGGCTAATCCTCATTGACTTAGCCCGGCACTTCCCCAGGACGTTGAGAACGCTGCTGAGCCCACTCTGTGTTTTGTGTTTTTAAGTTCAGTTCATTTTTTGGATATGTCTTTTTTTTTTTTAAAGTAAACTTTTTTCTTTTCAAACTTTATTCCCTTGAGGAATTAACTCTTGATTTATCAATGCCTTGAATCTCTCAAATCCTTAACAGCAAAACGTCATACAGCTTATACGAAGCAGGGGACAGGTTATTCCAAGTAAAAGGTCCAGAATGGAAAAAATTTTTCTTTTGAGATAATCATAGATTCACTTGCTGTTGTAAGAAACAATACATGGAGATCCCTGTACCCTCCACGCAGTTTCCCCCAATGGTAACATCTTGCAAACTGTGATAAAATACTAACAACCAGGATGTCAGCATTGATACAGTCCGTCTTTGATACAATCCACCCGTTTTATTCCGACCACCCCCCTCCAGTCTCCCTGATAGTTAACCTCTTACTGTTACCATGGTACCTTCTGTTACAACTAACGAGAGAGCCTGATACATTGTTACTAACTGAAAGTCATGCTTCATTCAGATCCCAGTAGTTTTTCCCTAATCTGTTTCATTCTCAGAATCCCATCTGGGATTCCACGTTACATTTAGTCGTCATGTCTCCGTAGGCTCCTCTGGATTGTGACATTTTCTCAGACTCTCCTTGTTTTTGATGACCACGGCAGTTTTGAGGCATAGGGCTCCGGTATTTTGTAGAACGGTCCTCAGTTTGGGCTAGTCTGTTGTTTTTCTCATGGTTCATAGCTGTGGTTATGGGTTTTGGGAAGACCAGAGAAGCGAAGCGCTCTTATCAGGTCCTGTCAAGGGTGATGCAGTCAACAGGACTTGCCACTGTTGGTGGTAAGCTTGACCCTGGTTCTCAGGCTGCCCTCCAGTAAAGTGAGTCTCTTTTCCCTCCTTTCCGAACTGTCCTCTTTGGAGTGGAGTCTCTCTGCACAGGTCACACTTAAGGAGTGGGCAGTTACGCTCTACCTCCTTGAGGCCAGAGCATCTGTAGAAATTATTTGGCATTTTTCTATAGGAAAAATTTGTCCTTTCTCACGCATTTAGTATTTATTCAGTCTTTGGTATCAGTATGGATTTGCAGATACTGTATACTGTAGGTTATAATCCCCTATTCTGCTTTGTTGATCAGACTTCCAGCTTCAGCGGGGGGGGGGGGGGGGGGGCTCTTCCAGTTGTCTTCCCTGTCACTTTGACATACCGTTACCAATTTTTGTTTGGTTTATTGTTGTTTTTGAGGATTTCCTTACTTCCTTATTTTCCAGTACTGTGTTTCTAGGCTTATATTGTATATTTTCTGCCCCGGTCTTAGAATCTGCCGTTTCTCCAAGGGGCCCTAGTTCCTTTTATTAGAGAATAGAGTTAGAAAATACGGATTGGCCAGTGGCTTGCTTGTTGATACCAGTGATGTGGCTTCTCAGCCCTCAGGGGACAGAGCTGGGAAACAGAAGTGTGTGTACACAAAGTCTGTGGTTGTTCATCTCCACCCTTATTACACTATCCCTGAGTTCACAGTGATGTCTCTAACTCGAATCCAACATTACATGGATCATTCTAGCCTTCGCCTCTTGCTTATCTGTAACTTCTCTGTCTAGCAGACAGAAACTTATCCACCATCCACGTACTTACCTGTTTAATTTCGGTTTACTTGTATAGTGCTATAGGGGCCAAGAGTAGTCTGCCCTTAAATGTGACCATTTGGCATATTGTCTTTTCTGAATTAAAAGTTCCTTAGAAACGGGCCATGCAAGAACAGTCTGATCCTCCTTTGTGTCCAGAAAGCAGGAAATAAATCTTCCATGTCAAATGTACCCTCCTTGTACCAGGAGGCAAAGAGACATCTTTATCATCAGAGATAGGGAATTTAGAACCGAGAAAGCTGTATAACCTCTGTTATTTTTTACCACTTTACAGCCCAGCCCAAAATCTGTGTAGAATTCCTTATTAATTGAAGCTCCTGAACATAAGCTTTTGTCTGGTCAGTTCCTCTCAGATTTATTGTCTCTTTGCCAGCTTTTGTCATTTCTTTGGGTCTTAACATCAGTATTGGTCTTCCTGTGCACATGATTAAACTTTGGTTTTTTTCTTTTGTTAATCTGTCTGATGTCAGTTTGAATCTTAGACCAGCTGGAAGAATCTTGAAGCGTGGAGGAAAATTTTTCCCTTCCAACAGCGGTTTCAGAATTGTTACTCTGCCTCTCCTTGGGAAGCAGCGGTATCACCTGGCTGACACATGGCTCCTTGTGCCTTTCGTTTTACACCCTCTACTCATTTCCGAGTTACTTAGGCATGTTGTCCCATACCCTCTACGTACGTGGGCCTTACCGTATTCATTTATTGTAATACAGTTCTGTGAGGGCCTGCGCTGCATCCTGACATCCTCTGACTGCCTAACCAATTATTTACAGATTTGCATATATTATGGTTTGCCCTTTGTGCTGTGAAAGTTAAGAAGATTAAGTAGGAAGTATGTAAACTCGTTTTGGGGGACTGAAATGACCTACCTTAACAGATATTTGAGGTTTGTTTCTTGTCTCCTCTTATGTTGACTGGTACCTGGAGCGGAGAGTGAAATTAAACCCGAACCAGTAGCTTTTATTACTACTTATTAGCCACTCTGGTAAAAGACTGGGGAATAAAGGGGAAAGGGCAGGTTAAAATGAGGGTTTAGGAGAATCTGATCCCTCCTATACACACTGACAACTGACAGTTGGGAGGCGATGTAGAATTTAAATTGAGAATAGCCCAAGGGGGAAAAAAAAAGTAGCCCAAGCTAGTCAGTACCCTGGGGATTTTGCCTGTGCTTCCGCCCAGAAGTGTGACCTGCGCAGGTCCCCATATCTCTCTCGAGTGTCATTCATTTCTCATTTATGATGATAGTACCTATGTTACATAGCATTTTATATCTTAGAAAGGACTTTTCATACTTAATTTCACTGGATTTTGGCACTCGGGCTACACGTTTTTGGTGGGCGTGGCAGGTAAGTCTCCTAACCTATCCAGGGACACTGATCCTGAACACCAGGTCTGGGCCTTGAAATTAGGTTCCTTTGAGTCTGAAGTCTGTGCTCCCCGTTAAAGTATTCTGGGATGTTTTACAACATCACGAGGTCACTCGCGAATCTCGGCAGGCAGCGACCATACGTGGTACAAATGAGACTCAATCGGGGCACTTCCTGGAAACAGTGTGAGATTGTAGAGGTTAAGGGTTCAGTCCCAGAGCACCGCTCCTCCTTTAGACACGAGTCACAAGTCCCGATTGGCACCTGTGTTTGCAACTGATTAGGACCCCTTCTTCAATAACATGTTCAAATGGTTCACAAAACTGAGGGAAGCATTTAGTTAAACATTTACCACTTTATTATAAGAGATACTGTAAAGCGTACAGATGAACAGCCAGGTGAAGAGCTACATAGGATGCGGTCTGGAAGGGCCCCGGGCACAGCAGCCTTGCCCCAGTGGGGTCGGGCTGCACCACGCCCCCAGTGCATGTGATGTATGAAAGATGTTAGCGTTTGAAGCCGACGGCCAACAAGGAATTCTTGAGATGTCTTTGTGCAGAAAGGTGATTTTATTGAAGGACAGGGACAGGCCCCGTGGGCAGAAAGAGCTGCACCTGGTCATGAGGAGTGGCCCATTATATACTTTCAAGGTGGGAGAGGGTTAAGGACAGCGTAAGTCTCTAAGGAGTTTTGGGAGCAAGGTTTCCAGGACCTTGAGGGTGCTGGCTGTTGTTGGGAAAGGTTATTTATTACTGTCTAACAAAGCCTTAGTCATGAGACCCTTCAGATGTATATCTGTGGGTCCTATGCTTGGGGATGATTGCCAATATATATTTTGGGGGGTAGAGATAAAGGAAGTTTCCGTAGGAATTTTTTTTTTTAAGATTTGTTTATTTATTTATTTATTAGAGAGAGCGCACATGTCCTCGCATGAGGGGAGGGAGAGGGAGAAGAAGCAGGCTCCCCGCTGAGCAGGGAGCACGGCAGGGGTTCGATCCCAGGACCCTGAAATGATGACCCGAGCTGAAGACATCTGCTTAACCAACGAGCCACGCAGGTGCCCCCAAAGGAGTTTTTATATGTTAAAGTAGAGTTACAGGAACCCCGGGGGTCGCGCGCTAAGATTGCCTTTTGCCCTTAGCCAGGTATTACTATCGCGGCACCTGAGTTCCTAGAGGAATGTCACTCTGTTTCAAGGACTTGTCAGGGCTGTAACTAGTAAGGAAATGTAGTAATTTTTCTTCTGCCTTTGTTTCCCACATTACATGGATGCATTAACCAACCCAGAAGCCATTACTTAGTTCTCATTGATTAAGCAGACGCTGATTAGACCATTACGTAGGCACGATTGATTAAATCATTGGCGATTGGTGGAGGTTGGGGTGGGGCTGGGAGTTCCAACCCCCTAATGACATGGTTGGTTCCCTGGCACCCAGACCCTATCCTGAGGCTCTCCAGAAGCTTTTCAAAAATCATCTCATTAACACAAATTTAGACGTGGTCGAAAGGGACTTGTTGAATAACAAAAGACACCTTTATCAATCAGGTCACTTAAATTCCAAGGGTTTTAAGAGCTTTGTGCTTGGAACTTTGAAGGAAGACCAAACTGAGTTTCTTCTGTCACAGTTATGTCACTGCCACTTTCGTACGTCGAGGGAGTTGGACGAAATAGGTCTAGTTGAGTTGAGATTCAAAAACCTGAGGTTGGGAAGTTTGAGAAGATTGTTTCATTTCAAAATCTTTGCCTTTTAGTGCCTCAGTTCATGTGGAAAATGGAGTGTTTATTCCTGTCCCTTCGCTTATACTGGAGTCCATGACGGGAGAAAAGTATTTTGAGCCCTTGAAAAAGTCATTGAAGAGAATGAAGAACAGTTAAACTTACCTTCTTGGAGTTGTCAGGTGTTACTAGACCAGTGGCGGTGGGAAGTCGCGCATTCCCTCTCAGGGCGCGGGCTCGCGGTTGTCGCTTTCTTTCAGCTGGACTGAGACGTCACCGTACAGCTGAGTCATCCCCGACTTCGTGTGCGCCTTCTATCCCCACCCCATCCTTCTTGGGTGGGGAGGAGGGTGTGAGAAATAAGATCAGAGAGATTAGGGTATTCAAGGAAATGCTGTTAGTAATGGGGCCTCGAGTGGATGGACTTTCTGTGCCTTCTTGTACCGTGTAAGCTCAGAGCTGTTTAAGTTTTTATTTAAATTCCAGTTAGTTAACATAGAGCACAGTACTGGTTCGAGGTGTATAATGGTAGTGAGGCCACACTTGCATACGACGCCTGTGCTCATCACAAGTGCCCTCCTTCACCCCCCCCATCTCTCTGCTGACCACCAGTGTGTTTCTCTGCACTTGCCAGTCTGTTTCTCGGTTTGCCTCTCTTAGCAGAATCCTCTCTAGCTTCATCCACGTGGATGCAAACAGAACTGTTAATTACTGACCCCTGTCTGCTCTTGCTGTCAATAAAAATCCTAGTTGTGTTTCAGGATTTACTTGCAGGCTGCTGAATTTACCTGAATTAATTTATGGGAGAAAGGGATTTAATACAGAAATCATTGCAAGGCGTCCAGGAGCAGTAGACTCTGGGTCGAGTTTCCTGGAGCCCCCGCCAGCCCCCAGAATTCCGCTGCCTCTGTCGATCCAGGGAGCTTGCTGGGGCTACTTCCCCGGCAGGATGAGCCCAGGGAGGAACGTTGCCCTCCCCGCCGCAGCCAGCCGCTCCAGAAAGCAGCCAGCCCTGGCCTCTGCTGGCCCACGCAGACCAGTGGTGTGTGGTGCAAGGGTGTCCGGACCTTTTCAGGGCCAGCAGGAGCGGTTAGAATAGTCGTAGCTAACGTGAGCTCTGTATTCTTTCCTGCGGCTCCTTTAACAAGTGACCACAAACTGGGGGGCTTAGAACGAGTTCTGGAGGCTAAAAGCCCAGTCTGGTGTTGGCAGGAGCACACCCTCCAGAGACTGGAAGGGAGGAACAATTCTGGCCTGTTCCAGCTCCAGCCCCACCCCCTCCAGTGCCTGCCTCCTTCACTGGCCTTCATTCCCAGGTCCAGGGTCTTTGTGACCCTCCCAAGGACGCTCAGGATGGCATTTAGGGCCCACCCAGATCATCAAGTGTAATCTCATCTCGATGGACACCCGTAACTTAATAACACAAGCAAAATTTTCCACCTAAGGTAACATTCAGCGTTCTGGAGATTTAGACAAGGTCCCTTTTGGGGAGCGGCACTGTCCCCAGTACATTAAAAAGCGTCCAATCATTTAATCCTTGTGGTAGCCTGTATGAGGTAGACACGTGTCCACATTTTTAAAAGTCAGGAAACGGAGGCAGAGAACGGTGTAAGTTGTTTGGACTCACAGTGAGAGTGGTGGGAACCGGGATGGGACCCCTCGGTGCCCTGTAACAGATGTTGGGTGGGTCCCGGGGTTAGCTGCAGCCGGAAGCACGATCTTGAAGAATTAACTGGAAGTCAGCGGCCGGCTTTGAATAGGAATTGACGTCTATCTGTTTTCACCAGTACTGGGCAGTACTCATCACTTGCTTTTGTCCTAACTTCCTGAGATTTGGTGTCAAACCTACAGATGTCGGTGTTACGTCTCCTTCTCAGGGCATCCAGGGTTATTCCGAGCTGCTCTAGTCTCTGGGCTTCGGCTTCAGGGGGCCACTGAACTCAGGACACAGATATCACGACGTCCTCGTGTAAGTCCGTCATGGCTCATTTTAGGATCTAGAACTGTGCTGTCCAGCACGGCAGTCAACAAGCCACGCGGGCTGTTACGATTACTGTGAAACAGAGTGAGAAACCCAGTTTCTCGGTTGCGTGAGTCACTTCTCGGTGAAGACTGCTGTAGTGCACAGGGCAGACCCGACACTTGGAGCGTCGTTGAACCTTCTGTGGGCCGGGGCTGATACAGATTACGGCAGACGGCATCAGAGACGGATCCCTGCTTTCTGTAGCTGCTGTCTCTGGCCTGTCGGCTGGCCGCTCGATGACTGTCGGGGGACTGGTCTCCTAGCTGTTGAATCCATCAACTCCGTCTCGGCCTTCAGGGCTGAGTGCTGCACCGCCTGCCGTTGCGTGGCCTCGCTGTTAACGCACGTGAACGAGGTCTCCCCAGGAGGAAGTCACGTAAGCAGCGTTTATTCTGTAGAATTCTGTAGAATTGGAGCAGAAATTGTATACAGACTTTTCCTGATTTCCCCAGTCCTCCTCAGTCAGATGTGCTGGTTCTCCTTTTAAATTTCTTAGCATTCGGTTTATGTCGCTCAGTGTAACCGCGTCTGTTATCGGTGTGTCTGTTATTTCGTATTACGGCTTTTAATCCCTCCTGTTAAAGCGCACTCCTTGATGAATTTTCGTAAAGTGAACCCGCTCCTGTCCTTGTGGACTGCACCCAGCCCTCCAGGTCATGTCCCCTGGGAGCCCTTTCCTGGTGCCCCCTCGTCCCTCAGGAGGGTCTGCCATCCGCCCTTCCGTCCAGCAGGGGACCTCTGGCTGCCTCAGTGCTTTGTGTGACGGTAGCAGGCAGTATGTACCTCTTCGTGGCCCGCGTCCTCTGTGAGATTTGCTTATAAGATTCATCCTACCGTGACTTCCTTTCCATTGCTCTGGTCATTCCATTCACCGTCTATTCTTTTTGCTTCTGACGAATATTTTTATTTTCAGGTTTGGGGTGTTACAGTGATGACATTCTTCTTTGCGTCTTCTGGTGCCCTTGATATATATGCGTTTCTGTCATGTGTAAGTTCCTGTTTCTGTTATATATAAACTTAGGAAGGGAATTGCCGAGTTACAGGGTATGTATTATTTAATAGTTTTCCTTTATTTTTAACAAGTACAAAATCTGGGGCGCCTGGGTAGCACAGCGGTTAAGTGTCTGCCTTCGGCTCAGGGCGTGATCCCAGTGCGCTGGGATCGAGCCCCACATCAGGCTCCTCCGCTGGGAGCCTGCTTCTTCCTCTCCCGCTCCCCCTGCTTGTGTTCCCTCTCTCGCTGGCTGTCTCTCTCTGTCAAATAAATAAATAAATAAAAGTAAAAAAAGAAAATGAAGATTCTGCATTTGTATTTTTGTCTTTCCTACTACATTGATTAGATGGAATTCTCCTGGGAAAAAGACTGTAATTTAAAAATATCCCCTGAATTCCTGAAAGCAGTTATGGTTACTTAATTTCTTTATCACTGGAAGAATAAATAGATGATGTAACTACTATTTATACTACTATGGCATTTTATTTACTTATTTTTTAATTTTTGTTTTGAAGATTTATTAGAGAGAGCACGAGAGTGCACAAGGGGAGTGGGCCAGGAGAGGAGCGTGTCTAATTTGTCTTCTGGCTTCGGACTTTGGCCCCAGGGCTCTGCCGTCTTTGAGGAGCACACGTCCGTGCACCCTCCCCGCCCAGCTCGCCTGCTCCAGTTCCGCCGCCTCTGGAGGCTGGAAGTTCTCAGCGTCCGCACACGGCTTCCCCACAGGCGCTCCCATTAGGTGCACGGGATGATTCGTGTTTTATGTAAATATGGTTTGAGCCCAGTCGCCAGAGCTTCTCCCTGCGTGCCCTTCGCTCTAGGGGAATGCACAGCCTGTGACCCCCCCGGGCTCGGTGCCGGACTTGATCTTGTGTGCGCAGAGTGGAGCTTGGGGGGCCGCCTCCAGGCCGAGGGGGCTCCTGGGGTCAGGCACGTGCTAGTCCACGTTCTCGCTGCGTCACACACACCCCCTCGCAGTGGTCAGCAGCATATCCACTGACTTTGTTCAGCTGTCAGCGAGCCCACAGCCTTCCCCAGCGGGTGCCTGTGAGCCTGGAGTGAGGCGCATCATCGGGAAGCCCGCGGCACCAGCGTCGGGGGCGCGTTCAGCCGGCGGTGTGTGATGTTTGTGTGGCAGCCCTTTCCGTTGTGACCTTCCCTTCCCCGTACCCTCCTGGCCTCCAGCTCCCTGCTTCCGGCCGGCCCATCGTGGCAGCAGAAAATCTGACACCTGGTGTCGTCTTGGAGGCCGGAAGTTCTGTTGGAGGATCCGTGGGGAGTTGATCGTTACCCTGACGGTGTAGAGGTCGTATTGTGCTGGGAAACAGTGGTGGTCTGGGGTGGTTTGGGTGTGTAAGAATTACCAGTGCTCCCAGTGGCTGAGATTAAAGTTTCAGGTTTCTGTGGTCAGAAACACTCTTGGCAACAAACTTTCTTTTTCTTGTTGTTCTGTATCACTTTGACTCATGTCCCTCTCTTCGGTTGACGGATGGCTTCTGAATTGGCTGTGGTCTTCGACCTGGAGTAGCAAACGTACAGTGATGTCCAGGAAAGGGTGGCTGGGCCGTGAGCGGCTGGTCTGAAATGGGGACAGGAGCTGAGACGGTGGCGGCACGCTGTCCGGACTCGGACAACACTGGTGGCTCCTGCAGCTTCACGTAACCGTCGGAGCCGTTTGTGAGATCGTGGGCGGAGCTTTGTTACCTGGAGCTAGTTCTGAGCTGCATGGGCGAGGGTACCTTTTGGAGCCATTGAAAGGATTCAGAAAGCCAGCTCTTGTCCAGCGGGACTGCGGAGACCCTGTGATTTCCGCTCTTGTCGGTGGTGGGTCAGTGGGCTTGACCACTCTTGTCTCCGACAACGCCCGGTTTCTAACACTGTGCTCTCGATTGCAGGCGAAGTCGTGCGTGTGCCACGTGTGTGGCATCCACCTGAACAGACTCCACTCCTGCCTGCACTGTGTCTTCTTTGGCTGCTTCACAAAGAAACATATCCACGAACATGCGAAGTCCAAGCGACACAACCTGGGTGAGCCCCCCGCCCCTGCCCTTCTGTTCCCCGAGCTGTGGCTCGCAGCCGCCCTCTTCCCGGGGATGGGCTGAAATCCTTGTGCAGTCAGGGGCCGTGAAACACACGAACTCCGAGGGATTGTGCACCCGGCTTGCCTTGAGGCACTGGAGTTGAAGTTAATATTTTCTGTAACTGGAAATGATGAATTGCGAAGGCTCACCGTTCCAGCTCTTTCTCAGCTTTCCCTCTGAAAAGCGTGGTTACTTATTCGATGAGGCAGAAATTCGCAAAGAAAGATCTTTGGTGCCGTGTTGGGTTATTGATGCGAGCACGGATGAGAGCCCCACTGGGTGGTTTTTATTGCTTTCTAAAGTGGATTTTCACTCTTCTCGGTCACACCGCGTCGTGAAAAGGCGAATGGCACTGTGGCATCAAGATAAATTTATGTTTCTTATACTTACCGGTTCAAACTGTCACACATTGTGGAAGTTACATGAAGCAGAGTTTTGTCCTTGGCTTTATTTCTGTGCTCCTTCACTGTTCTCTCCTTCAGAATGATGCTTTAGGTGACGGGGGGGGGGTTCTCAGGCTACCCTTAAGAAAATCACTTTCGAAAGGTCCAAGCCAAAGAAACTTTGTGGGGGCTCAGCGATTCCAGCTAAAGATCTTTTTAGGCCTTTTTAAGTAGTAGAAATGGAATGTCCTAACTGAGTCATCCGTCTCGGAGTGGCACACTTGTAACTAAGAACTCACAGCGAGCGCTGGTAAAAAGGCTGCTTGGCTCACGTCGTGACGATGAGTAAATTGGCCTTTTCGGAAAGAGAGCTAATGGTGCCAGTGGTGCTCTTGTGAATTCTGTCCCACGGAGGAGTGAGGTCGTCAGTGACCTCTTCACGTTGGCCAGCCAGACGGAAAAGACACCGCTTAGGACAGTGTGGATGGGATCAAACTGTGTAGTATTTACTTAATGTACGTATGTGCTTTACAATAGAAAAGAAAGTATTCCTGCCATGTCTGATTCTCAGACCAGACCCGTTAGGCCGCTCTGCTGTTACGCCTGGGCTGTGATTTCATGGGGTTAAAGGGTTACAGACAGTTGGAAATACAGTTGCATTACCCAGAGTCGTCTGTAAAAATCACTTCAGAAATTTATTCATTTCATCCAGCTGATTGATAAACTCTGCCTCTGCTTTTGCTAGAATGAATAAGCTTTAGAAAGTTTGCTCTCAGATACAAAACCTTGAGATGGGAGAAAGATCCAGGTCTTTGCTGCGTTCGAGTCCATGAAGTTCCTGAAGGTCGCACGTGTATGTGTTTGACCGTCCGGCTGGGGAGGAGGGCGGCGGGCACAGGAGAGGGACGCCGAAGCGTGAAAGTGATGTGGGGCAGCCTGACTCCCCGCTTGTCCTTTGGTCTCCGTCGTTCCCGACTTGCTGAGACTGTGCGTCTCCCTGCCGCCCCTCCTGTCATCTCCCAGCAGCTTCTAGGCTGTGGGCACGTTGGTTTTTACACAGGGTGATTTGCAGGATGTCCAAGGGCCAAGTAACAGAGCAGTGGTATGGGGACTGAGGAGCCTCGATTTCCTTGTGGTCAAGTTCTTCCACCTCCCAGGGGGTGTTCGGCAGTACAATGTTGGGACCGCAAGTGGATTATTAGGAAAATTGTCAGCAGGCACCCAGTGTTTAGTTGGAGTAGCGTAAGAGGCCCACACTGAGTCTTGCCTGAATGTCGTGGATGATGCACTTAAAAATAGGAGTGTCAGTAGCAGCAAGGTCATTGTCCAAGGTCTCGTGGAGGGACAGACAGGAAGGCATGGGACGAGGAGGGCCTGACGGCGGTCTGATGGGGGTTCTAGGTCTTATCCATCCTGCCCTATAAAGTTGTCTTCATGCGATGCGGTAAGTACACAGTTCGGGAAGAAGAGCGTCCTCTCGTTCGGGGAGTCCCTCCGATAGGCTGGCGTGTGTACTTCCGGCTGACTGTGGGGCCAGCTGCCGGGAGGGTAGGTGATGAACTTGCAGCTGTTGGATTTCATACCTGCTCGTTCCGTACAGGTTTTTTTTATGGTAAGTCACAAGGTACTTAGATTTTGCCACCATGAGCCACTAAGGTGTAAAAGTAATGGCTTTAGCTTTCCTGTGTGTCTTCGAAGAGGTACTTTAGGTGTCCCCGAAAGAGCCCGTGCTGGTGGGTGCGGGGTACCAGCTCACTGAGCACCCGGTAGTGTTCTCCCTCCATTCTCTAGGTCACCCTGTGACCGAAGGGAAAAGGACCTCGCGTGGTGTCTGCAGGCACAGGGCCTATGTCGGCTGTGGCTTCGGGAATCCCCAAGGAGGCCGGTGTACCCCCATCGTGACTGTGAAACAATTTTCCAAGGGATCCACCTTGATTGTTGGTGTTGCTTTGGGTTTTTACATTTTATATTGAGGTGAAATTCACATAACGTACAATTAAACAGTTTTAAGCGTACGATTCAATGGCATTCACTCCCCACATTGTGCACCCACCATCTCTCTACTTCAGAGCCTTTTCATCTTCTCAGGAGAACACCCCACCTCCAGGAACGAGTTCTCCCCCCACCCCCAGTCCCTGGCAGTCACTAATCTGCTTTTGTCTCTGGATTTGCCTATTCTGAATATTTATAAAGGGGGTGATACAGCAGATGACCCTATGTGTCTAGCTGCTTTCTGTAGCGTGTTTTCGGGGTTCATCCATGCCATAGCATGCATCAGGAGTCATTCCTTTGTATGTGTGAGGACTCTCGCCTGGTGTGGGTCTTCCATATTTTGTTCATCTTTTTGTCCATTAGCGGATATTTGGGTTGTTTCCACCTTTTGGCTCTTGTGAGTGATGCTGTGTAAACACTCATGTGTGAGTTCGTGTCCACATACGTTTTCGTTTCTTTCAGATCTGTGCTTAGGAGTGAGACAGCAGGGTCAGATGCTGAGTCTGTGTTGAATTTTTTGTGGGGCCACCAGACTTGCCCACAGTATCTGCACTGCTTTCTCTTCCCGCCAGCCGTGTGTGGGCATTCCAGTTTCTCCACATACTGGCCAGCACTTATTTTCTTTCTTTTTTAGTAACTCTGGCCATTAGGATGGGTGTGAAGTGGTATCTTATTGTGGCTTTGATTGCCATTTTTGCTCAGTGACCGTTGATGTTAAATGTTTTTTTCATGTGCTTCTTGGTCCTTTGTATTTTTTCTTTGGAGAAATGTCTGTTCGAGTCACCGGTTCATGTTTTTAATTACGTTGGGTTGTCTTTTTGTTGTACTTATGAGAATACATATTTATTTTGGAAATATAGATATATATTCACACACACGTGCACACACCTTTGATGTATCTGTCTGTCTCCTGGATACATGTTTTGCAGATGTTTTCTCCCATTCTCTGGGTTGTCTTTTCACTTTCTTAATAATGCCTTTTGAGGCACAAAGTCCAGTTTTGCTTTGTGCCCAGTTTACCAATTTTTTTCCTTTAGTTGCTCGGGTTTTTGGTGTCAGATCTGAGTCCATTGCCAAATCTGACGTCATGAAGACTTAACCCCCCTAGGTTTTCTTCTAATAGTTTATACTTTCAGCGCTTTATGGAGATTGCTGATCCATTCTGAGTTCAGTTTTATGTATGATGGGAGGGTGAGGATTGAGCTTCATTCTCTAGTTTGTGGATTTCTGGTCCCCCCACCACTGTTGGTTGAGAAGGGGGTTCTTCCCCCACTGCGTGGTCTTGGCACCACGGTTGGCATCATTAGTTTGACACCGCGAGTGAAGGGTCGGGTGTGGAAACGTGCCTTGAAGAAGAGCTTGATTAGAAGGACCTGAGTGCACATTGAAATAGTTATATGCCTTCCGCGGGCTGGTAGTTGTGCTGTTGGCTGTATGCTTGGTGTGTGTGTGTCTGTGTGTGTATATATATTAATTTTTTTTAGATTTATTTACTTATTTGAGAGAGAGAAGGGGGAGGGGCAGACAGAGAGGGAAGGAGAGAGAACCTCAAGCAGACTGCCCGCTGAGTGCTGGCTTCGGGCTAGGTACCTTGCTTGAACATAGTTTTTATTGAATGCCACTGCTTTCCTGAAAATGCCTGTCATCCTCACTGTAGTCTGTCTTGGGCTTTGGTATCCCCATGCGGGGAACTGACCCGCTCAAGGAATCCGCAGTGCCAAGGGGCAGCCAAGCTCTGCAACAGCTTCGATGGGGACTTTGAGAGGCTTTGTAGGAATTTTGTCCGTTTTGGGTAAGAGGCAGGGGTGGGTGTGGGATTCTTACATTGAGCTTTAATACATCTGCTTTAGAGGACTTGAAAGATCCACCACCATATACTGATCTGTGGCCTGGCGACTGAAGACACAGCATACGATAAAAGCTGTGCTTTATGAAGACATTACTGTGCACTGGGTGTAACTGTTAAGTTATAAAGTCACCACGCAGACCGATGAGGTGCTGGTGCTGCTACCATCACCATGACGCCCAAGGGGAAGCTGAGGCTCAGAGAAGTGGAGTAGTTTATCAGAGGTGCGTAACCAGTCCTCCGCGGAGCTAGGATTAATCCCAGTAATTCTCAGTCTGTGCTCTTCCTGCTCCATTGCCTCTCAGACACCTTCTGTTGCTTGGTGAATCTGAGCCAGAAGAAAGTTCTTTTGAATTGTTGAATTGAGACACCTTCCTTCCAGGTGCTTAAATCAAAAGACTTCTCTTTCTTTACAATGAAGTGACCAAGAGCCAGTTTCTATAGGTGATGCAGTTGAGAAAATGCATAAGACCCAATCACAGGTGGGCAGGAGTCAGCTCTGTGGGTCAAGAAGTGAAGATTATCTGGGTAGAGGGTATTTTACCGCTGTCCTTAAAGGAAGAGTAGGCGAATAGCTGTTACCTTCCCTTTTGTAATCATATCAGGAATTCTAGATGTAGTAAAAAGCAGTTCTGTGTGTCAGGTGGCTAAGAATCCTTAGGAGCTGATCATACTCAATGAAGGTTCCCCCCCTTTTTTTTATTTGAAAGAGAGGACGAGCACAAGTGGGGTGGGGGGTGAGCCCAAGGCAGACACTTAACTGGCTGAGCCATCCAGGCACCCCTTCCCTTGTTTTAAATACCAGTCTTTGAGAGGCTAGACAGAGGGTCCCGATACTCGAGGTCCTTTGTAAAATACGGATGTGACGCCTCTCATTCTCAGATTCCTCGGCCTCCGAAGTGCTGGGCTTCAGGGAAAACACACATCCCTCACCTGCTTAGAATAAGGGTCTGAAGTGGGAGGGATAAGTCCTTTTATAAAAAGAGGTTTCTGTGGTTTCAGAGTAGGGACATGGTGGAAACGGTAAAACGTCTAAAACAGATGTTTCGTTTGTGACCTTAAGCGTCAAGTTTCTCACTGAGTTTGATCCCTCGTCCCTCCTTTCTCTTTTCAGCCATAGAGCTTATGTACGGCGGCATCTACTGCTTTTTGTGTCAGGACTACATATATGACAAAGACATGGAAATCATTGCCAAAGAGGAGCAACGGAAAGCTTGGAAAATGCAAGGTTTGGTTTCGCCTTGATTTATGTGCCTGATGCGTCTCCTGGTGGTGCCTTCCCTCGAGGGCAGAGCTTATCAAGAGAAAGATTGGTATCTAGGGAGACAGGGTAGGGAGGATAGCCGCTGGGTGTTTGCCCGTTGGGTCTCGATATGGTGAGAAGAACCCCCCCCACACACCTGCTCGCTTCCTCCTGTGGGCGCCAGCTGGGGCTCCAGGAGCAGCAGGTGAGGTGACTGGCCAGACAGGTGCGCAGGCTCCCCCTGCAGGGGCGGGGGGAGGAGGGCTGGAAATGCCAAGCATCTCCTCTCATCAAGGCGCCCTCTCTCTGGCAGCCAGCCCCCTGCCGGGAGCCCGGCGGGAGTCCAGCGGGAGTCCAGATGCTCCTAGCGCTCTGATCACCTAGGAACTTGCAAGGGTTTGAGGAGCTCTGTGCCGGGAGCCAGGGGCGATGTTTCCTCCTAGCTCTGGGACCAGTGTGGGCTTCTCAGGTGCCGCGGCTCCCCTGTCCTTCCTCACACGTGCTTGCTTCACCCGATGCGTAGTGGGGATACACACAACAGTATGCACCGTTTTCCCTAGCGTGCATTTCTTTCTTTCCTGTTTCCTTGCATTTGTTAGTTTTCATTTCCAGCAGACGTTTATTCACCACACAACAGTGAGAGGTACAGTTCACCCCACTTGACGAGTGAGCATCTCTCGGTGAGCAGAACTGTCACTGTTTACAGAGAGAACATAGAAACCCAGTGTCTGCTTTACAGTTTTTGGCTGTAATTGCTCTGCTTTTGAAACAACCCCATTTTTTGAGAATGGAACAGTAGAAACAGGCGTTCTCAGTGATTAGAAGTGTTTGAATGTAACAGATCTTTTCTGCAGAACAGTCTGTTTCACCAGCTTCCTATTCTTTCCTCCCTCAAAAATTTAGTAACATTGCAATGAAGTCTGAATGTATGATTTCTTTGGGAAGAACATTTCACCCACGGGAGCTAAGAAATGCATGGCCCAGAATAAAATAGATCATCTAAAATCTTTCCACAATTCCATGTGTCCGTGAGATAGGTCTTTTAAAGTTCATTGAATTTTGCAGAAATTTTAGGTCACGTGGAACAAGTAGGTATTAAGATGAAGTGTGGCAGTCAGCATCCGCACCACTGTCCGTGGTAGGAATCTTTTTTGGGTACCGCTGTTCAACGCGATGTATTTTCAAACAGTGTTTCAGCGAGTGCGTTTTCTCCGTGTTGCTTTCACTCTTTCACGGGAGACCCCACATCTCAGTGCCAAGCGTAGCACTTCCCGCTGGGGCTGGTGCAGTCTCTGTGCTCAAGGATTAAAGGCTTTGCAGAAAACCCGCATCTTGGCATTAGCATTAAGGTAGCGTTAATTAGAGGCGTTGCCTTTCTCACGGGAAACTGCTTATTTGCCACACGTTTTCTAAAAGAAACTCCCTCTAAGTGTTCTTTTTAGCCCGTCGCCATGTAATACGTTTGTAGAGAGACCTCGTGTTGTGGCCGCCCCTCCCTGAAGTGCAAGCTGATCCGTATTCTAGCCCCATCGCGTTTGTTTGTAAACGCATTTGATGAAAATTGAGCTCATGGCACCTGCAACTGTCTTCCGTCTGCTTAGGCGTTGGGGAGAAGTTTTCAACTTGGGAACCCACCAAACGGGAGCTTGAACTGCTGAAACACAACCCGAAAAGGCGAAAGATCACCTCCAACTGCACCATCGGTAGGTGGGGGACCCCTTGGGGCAGCCGTGTGTTCTGACTGCGTTTAAAAGTAGATGTAAGCAGGTGGATTCCACAGCATAGTTCTCTTTAAGCCCCTGTAGACGTCGTTCATCTATTGCTGCCTGTCCCCCCCAACGATGTCTGGAATACCTGTTTTCACCGGGGGGGGGGGGGGCTGCGGTAGGCTTAGTGGGCCTCGTGGTGATGGACGGAAGCGGTCCCTGCCCCGGGGCCCTGACGGTCTGTCCTGTAGGAAGACTCAAGTTTATTCTGCCCAGGGCTGCGGGGGCTGATCAACCTGGGAAACACCTGCTTCATGAACTGCATCGTCCAGGCCCTCACCCACACGCCGCTTCTGCGAGACTTCTTCCTCTCCGACCGGCACAGGTGTGAGATGCAGAGCCCCAGCTCGTGTCTGGTCTGTGAGATGTCCTCGCTGTTTCAGGAGGTGAGCGCTGGTGACGTGGGCAGCGCACCATTTCTGGAACCGCTTGTACTTTTCCTTTAAAAAAAAAAAAAATCCGGTTGACATAGTAAAGGCATGTTCCTGAAACCGTGCACAGTGAATTTCTCATGGGACAGTTTTGCCAAAGATCGCTAGGGGCTGTCGGAGTCACTTAGAGGCACAGGGCTGACTTGGAGGGTGAGAAAGAGCCCTTCGGAAGGGGCACAAGCGGTGGAAGACATTAGTCTGTAAATGCTGTGGTCGCGTCACCCTCCTGCATTGTCTGCCGTCCTCTGTTCTCAAGGACAGTGGCCCTTCTCTTGCCAGGCCTGGGTGGGCTTCAGCAGAACACCTGTGTTTGTGGCCCTCAGCCCCGAGCATCAGGTTCTGTTCTGCGAGGACCCTCGCTGCTCTCGGGCCATGCCTGTCCTCGCCTCCCCGCCCCGCACTCACAGTGCGACAGAGCTCGGGCCTGGGCTCGGCGTCCCCAGGCGGGATCCCCCGCACCTAGTGACCCAGAGGCTGTCCCGGCTACCGAACCAGCGCCTGCCCCGTGGCTGCCGAGAGCACCCGGATGTGCTTCAGGGGCCCCGCGGAGGAGCTGGCAGATTCGGCCGCGTCTGCTTTCGTCGGTACCTCGGGTCGCAGCCTTTGCGCGCACTCAGCGGCCGCCCACCGTGTTCCGCACCGGGCGCTCCCGGTTCAGCATTTTGGCTTCTCTGTAGAAAACCGACAGTGGGAGGGGACAAAATGATAGATTCAGAAAGTCCAGTGAGTCCGCATAAAAATACGTTTTGAAAAAAAAGAAGGGGGAATAAAAGAGCCGCGAGAACTTCTAGGTTTAACGTATTCTTCACCGTGCGTGCTCTGTGTTCAGTGTAGTACTTACTCCTGACGCGTGTCCCTTTACTCTGTGAGCAGTTCTACTCGGGGCACCGCTCCCCGCACATCCCGTACAAGTTGCTGCACCTGGTGTGGACTCACGCGCGGCACCTGGCGGGGTACGAGCAGCAGGACGCGCACGAGTTCCTCATCGCCGCCCTGGACGTCCTGCACCGGCACTGCAAAGGTGCGGCGCGCTCCCGCCCTCCACCGTGGGGCTCTGCTTTGGCAGATTGTATTGTTTATCCCCATTCATACCCCGGAGAGGCTCTCACGGCTTAAGAGAGGAGGGAACGGTTTGGGGTGTTGTGCTCCGACCTTGCTGGGAGGGAGGGGAACAGCATGGCGGGTGGCCCTGTAAAACCCGTAACAGTGAACAGAGCTCTCGGTCCTTGACGGGCCTTTGCCTCGAGTCCTCTGCTGCCGCTTCCTCTCGGCCTGATGTGAGGGAGCCAGTCTGCAGTTCCTCTGGGATATCGTGGCCCCCGGCAGGCCAGAAACTTCCACATATGCTCCACAAACGCAGCTGAACTATCAACACTGGCTCCTTCCCCTCGTGGGGTCTCCAGAAGGACTGACCGTGGCTCTAAGAGAGCTGAGAATACGAAATTGGACCCACACACTCCCCAGTGCTTCCCCGACCCCAAGTCACGCTCATGTTGGGGTCCGGCCAAGGGCTTTTTAAAGTCTCTCTCAGGATCTCACGGGATCTTGGCTTCTGTCCCACAGCCCGGCCCCCAAAAGGGGGCAGTCTCCCCAGGGGTCTCAGACGTGGGTGGGTTTGGACAGTCTGGGGAAGGGGACAGGGGGCAGCAGCTTTTTGGGCTCGGGGCAGGAGATTAGGACTCAATAAGCCACCGCGGCTTCCTCGTCCTGCCCTCGCCGTGCCGGGCTCCCAGTCGGACGGCCCTCCGCCGAAGTGTGCTGACACAGCGATCAGCCGAGGGGGGATTCAGTGGGTTGTAGGTGATTCTGTTAGACCACAGCTCTGTTTTCCAGGCTTCCTCCTGTCCCCGCTCAGCCTCTCTCCAGTCACCGGGCTGCTCGCCCACATGCCCCGTGTTGTCTGACATTACAACTTAGAGGCGAGCGAAACTCCAGATAAGATACCTGGCTTGTTCTCATCAGCTGCCCTGGCTTTGGGTTCTGGCTTTTGTGTGTACTTAAATGTTTTTCTCCTGAAAAACACACATCCTTTCAGTGCTCACCCGCAGAACCCAATAAACAGTGCTTAATGGCTTAGGTGAGGTTGGTTTCTAGGACGAAGTGTAGCACACACAGAAAAGAGCCGCGGTGTAGGACTAATCAGTTATTATTCCAAGCACTTGAGGGTCATCAGGAGACTTCTGTAACCAGCCTTAGTCTGTCCTAAAAATGAGCGGCTTCAGATGCCTTGCTGTGAAAGCGTTCATCTGACGGAGGCATGATGTGGTGACGGTGCTCCACTTCTCTGACGTAGTTCCGTTTCACACGTCACAGGAAGCCTGTGGCTCTTCTCGTCAGAAGCAGGGTGTTCTAGTCCTCCTCCGGCTTTGCTGGTTCACGGCCCGCAGTCAGGCCCTCCGTGCCACTGCAGGACTGTTCAGTTGTGTGCGGGAAGGGGGACTCGCTAGCTCTCCCCAGTGACTGGGTGTTAGCTACGTCCTGGTACCTAGCTAGAAGCCAAGCCGATCTTAGGGATGAGAAAAAGAAGAAAATTGAAAATAAGCCAGCTGGGTTGTTTCCTCTTTCCCCGCCAATCTCCCTGTTTGAATAAGGGTTCTCCTGTGCTCTTAGGAAAGTACCGGCATTTCGGCTTCATCGGCCTCTGCAGGTGAATGGCCTCGTGCTCTGGGCCCATGGCTCTTGCAAACTTGCGGACTCGGGGCACAGGTGCCAGTCACACAGCTGCGATCTTTCCCCAGGTGACGATAACGGGAAGAAGGCCAACAACCCCAACCACTGCAACTGCATCATAGACCAGATCTTCACGGGCGGTCTGCAGTCGGACGTCACCTGCCAAGTCTGCCAGTAAGTGCGAGGCTCCCGTGCGACGCCCGGTGTTCTGGAACGCGAGAGGCCGCCTGGGCGGTGCTGGCCAGACCGTGATGGGGGACCCCCAGGGCCTGCCTGTGAGACCGACTTGATTCTAGGTGCTGCTTTTTGAACCTGGTGGGACATGTTCAGCTAATAAAACTGCTGTGTTCTGAGCAGGTTTTAAAAGTTGCACACTTAGAGCCAAAAGTTTAGTGGGCATCTCCGTGCCTGTGCCTCTTTGGCGATGTGTAGATAAGTAGGTGGTGATTGTGGGTAAACACGGGAGCCTCTGCAGCGGCAAGCAGACGTGAAGCAGGACAAGTGGAGGTCAGACAGCCGTGGTAGAGAAGTAGAGAAGACCCACAGGGGAGCCGGTCACCCTGGGCGCTGCAGGTTGTGCGGAGCGGGGTCCCCGGGGCTGTCTTTGTTCCCGTGCACACCGCGGGGTGTGCCCTGAACCTTCCCCCCACCTCTCCTGCTCTACCAGGAGCTACATAAGCGAGCCCTGCCTTCCAGAGGGACTGGCGCACCCCACGTGTGTTGCTTTTCACGTCACGGTTTCCTTCCCCGTGTTCTCCAGTGGTGTCCCTGACGGTTCACAGCCGTGGTCTTGGCTCAGCGTGCAGAGCTTTGATTTCCAGGAGGGGGACGCATTGATCGGCGAGGTTGCAAGAACCCTCCCTTTCGACTCCATGCACACTCCTGTTTTTTTCTTCCATTTCAGGGTTTTAAAAAACCCTGGTCACGGGGCGCCTGGGTGGCACAGCGGTTAAGCGTCTGCCTTCGGCTCAGGGCGTGATCCCGGCGTTCCGGGATCGAGCCCCACATCAGGCTCCTCCACTATGAGCCTGCTTCTTCCTCTCCCACTCCCCCTGCTTGTGTTCCCTCTCTCGCTGGCTGTCTCTATCTCTGTCGAATAAATAAATAAAATCTTTAAAAAAAACAAAACAAAACAAAAAAAAAACCCTGGTCACGATCCACTCAAGTGATTTCGGATCCTCTGCTGGACTCCCACGTGCAGCTGGTAGAGGGTAGAGCAGATAGCAGAACGGGAGCGGTGTTGCCTGGGTCGTGCACGCGGGTTTCTGTGACATAGACGCCATCGTGGGCACTGCCCCAATGTTTAGACTCTCGGTTTTACGGAACCTCCTTGTGGGCTCTGTGCTACTGAATTCCGCCAGCAGGAGGTTGTCTCGGGTTTATGTCCTGTTGCAATTTCTGGAGTGAAGTTCCAGCCCGTCCTTCACATCCGTCGCTAGGAGGGACCCGGCCGCGTTACGTAGAGCGTCCCGGGGCCCCGCTCAGCCTGCGGTGCCTGCTCGGCGTGTGCTGTCGACGGGCAGCGTGCTTGGGGCTCTGAGGTACCGCCTGCACTCACGGTCTGCAGCTGGAGGCTGGTGACGCAGACCCATCAATTCAGAACTGGACGTGGGGCCCACGGGTTTCTGTTTTCAAGAAACCCCAAAGTGATTGTGACGACCCTCTGGGTTCGGAAACCGTTGCTTTGGAGCAGCCTGTGCCTGGAGTGGTTTACCTGCTGTCCCTCCGTAGGGCCCGCTTGGGAGCCCAGGGCGCGTCGGCTGGGAGCTGCCCTGCGTTTCCTGACCTTCCCTGTCATTTGGGTGGAAGGACAGCTGTGAGAGGATGCGGTGCTGTCGGCCAGGGGCTACCTCAGGCGGCTGGCCATCCGTTCTCACCTGTGTGTGTGTCTCCTCTTGCTTCTAGTGGCGTCTCTACCACCATAGACCCCTTCTGGGACATCAGTTTGGATCTGCCTGGCTCTTCCACCCCATTCTGGCCCCTGAGCCCCGGGAGCGAGGGCAGCGTGGTGAACGGGGAAAGCCACGTAGCAGGAACCACGACGCTTACGGACTGCTTGCGAAGGTAAGAAAGCCGCCGGCACCTGTCTCTCCCGCCTTGAGGCTCTTTGGGGTAGTGGATAGTCGGAAATTCTGAAGAAATTCAGGGCCACCCACAGCCCCGGTAGAATTTTCTTTCATGTGTCCGGTGTAGATAACGAGACAAGACAGGACAGGCGGCAGGTGGCTGCGGTTGGTGCCCAGCAGCTTGTAGCATCTGTCACGTGTTTGCAAGATGACTGTCGTGTTCACCCAGCTTTGCGTGGAGCGTGTGTGGGTCACGGCCGCCTTCCACCCCACGCATGGGGTAAGGTACCCGAGAGCCGGAGACTGTCCCCTCTGGCTGATAACCTGCACCAGCGTCTGGCGGGGCCTTTCCTGCAGGCGAGTGGCATGTGTGCGTGGCGCACGTCCGTTCACCGCATTTCCACCTGAGACAAGCACTGGGGTTTAGGGGATACTCTTGTCAGTGTGTTCAGGTAGGTCTCACACATTGCGGCAGAGAGACTAGAGACCCCTTTCTTTTTTTTTTTTTTTTTTAAGATTTTATTTATTTATTTGACAGAGATAGAGACAGCCAGCGAGAGAGGGAACACAAGCAGGGGGAGTGGGAGAGGAAGAAGCAGGCTCATAGTGGAGGAGCCTGACGTGGGGCTCGATCCCAGAACGCCGGGATCACACCCTGAGCCGAAGGCAGACGCTTAACCGCTGTGCCACCCAGGTGCCCCTAGAGACCCCTTTCTAAACTATTCTCATTGACTTTACTGTTTTACACTCTTTTCTTTTTCTTTCCTTTCCTTTCCTTTCTTTCTTTTCTTTCTCCCTTCCTTTCCTTCCTTTCTCTTCTTTCCCTCTCTCTCTTTCTTTCTTTTTGAAGATTTTATTTATTTGTTTGATAGAGAGAGAGACAGCCAGTGAGAGAGGGAACACAGGCAGGGGGAGTGGGAGAGGAAGAAGCAGGGTCCCAGTGGAGGAGCCTGATGTGGGGCTCGATCCCAGAACGCCGGGATCACGCCCTGAGCCGAAGGCAGACACTTAACGACTGAGCCACCCAGGCGCCCCTACACTCTTTATTTTCTTTTGCTCACATTAAAGGTCACCGCAGGGGCGTCCTTGAGCAGAGGTGTTCTTGTGAAGAGGGACAGGCTTCTTGGTTTCTCTGTTGCCGTGTAGTCAGCAGGCTTAGTGGTGTATGTTGAGAATTTTTAAACACGTCAGCTCCTCACCCTGATAGGTCCAGATGTAAATGGGGCATCAGACTTGGAATTTGTAAACCGAGCAAAACATCCGAACTGAAAAGCCCACCATTTTTGAAGGGAGTGTTTACGACTCCGTTAAACGTAGTTGTACGTTTCAGTAAACCTTGGCCCAGCAAGCGGGCACGGAGGGGGCAGCCCCCCTGGCCCCACTGAGATGCACCCGGAGCTGTCGGTGGGGGGCCAGCGGGGCTGGGTCAGCGGCCGAGTGGCCGAGGAGGGACGGAGCACGTTCACGTCGAGTTCGTGTGAACAGCAGAGGGGCCCTTTCCAAGTTACGTTGAGAGCAGATTGCGAAGCCGGTGGGAGGAAGTTGAGGCAGATGGAGTCCCGCAGCTGCAGACCTTCCAAGTCCTCAAGTACTTCACGAGGGCAGGCGGTGCGGGGGCAGCTAGGTGGCCGTCGCGCCTCGGGGGCTGCCTGAGGGCATGCGCACCCCGTACTCCTCGCACCCTTCGGGGAGGCGGTAGACTCGGCGGGAGCACAGACGCGGCCCCGGTGATGGGGGAGCCCTCGGCACGGCGAGTTGCTTCCCTGGGTGTCCGTGCCCCTCCTGGGATGGCCTCAGGCTGTGCCCTTGGCTCTCGTCGCTATATTGCTGGCTCCGCTCTTGACTCTCGGCGCTGTGTTTCCTCAGTCCGGATTGACATGCAGCCAGTTCGGGGAGGAGACTGCCTCGTGCTGCCTTCCTGTCCCCGTGTCCCCGTCCCCCCTGCCTCACCTCACCTGGGGATGCTTTTCTGCCGGACGCATGCTGAGGGCGCACGTGCATCTGCCAGGTCGGAGTGCTTGCAGGCGGGCGGGCGGCAGAAGTGGGCTCTGCCGAGCTCAGGCGGGTGGAGGTACCGGGAAGGCTGAAGACCCAGCCGAGCAAGCAGGTGGTCACCGTGCGAGGCTTGGGGACCGGTCTCCGGAACCGGGCAGCCCGCTGCCGGCCCGCTGCTCTCACGTGCGGTGCAGCTGCTGCCTCTGGCGAGACCGGGCTTCCTACGGACGCTGCTTGAGAGTGACCTTTCCAGAGACAGCGGCCTCAGGACGGGGATTCGACTGGGCGAGCCTAGGTCGCGTACCCAAACTTTTGTGGTAGCACTCATGAAGGAAGATGGGCCGTGCCCCCCACGGCGGTTTGGAAATCCCCAAGCGCAGGTGGAGCGGGGGCGCGGAGAGATCAGTGGGAAGAGACGGGGGTTGAGCGCCGTGGTCCTCCATTCTTGACTCACGGTTATGTCAATTCAAGCCAGATCCTCTTCGTACGTGACGCTGTGGGACATTCTCCTAGTGTTGAAGCAGGTTTGGTTGACCTACCTGGTGTCAGAAAGGTAGCGTAGTTTGGCAGAGAGGACAAGGATTTGGGGGTACGTGGATTTCAGCTTTTAGGGGCATTGCATACGGAAGGAAAAATGACAAAATACCAGGACCTTCCAGAAGAGTAAAAAATGAGAAAAACCTCGAGCGAGGACTTCGGACTCAGCATTTTATGCTGCCCTGGCGTGCTGCAGTCTTTAACGTACACGCTCTCGGGACGCCGTGGCCTTATTGCTCCGTTGATTAATGGGTACCAGGTAGCAGAGTGGTGGTAACTGGCTGACGCACGAGTTTCCAGATTCCAGGGCAGGTGAAGTGTCCGCAGCCCCAGTCTGACTTGACAGGCTGCGGACCCGTCGCAGACGAGCGTTCCTGCAGCGCGAGCCTCAGGGGGCTTCCTTCCTTCACGAGGGAGGGGGCTGGGGGGGGAGGGCCGTCAAGGAGCTGTTCTTGCAGCCTGGCTGGGTAGGTTTGTTGCCTCGGGCACTTTGCTTTCCCCCTTGGGACACCGGCTTCCTGAATGCTCGCAGGACGGCACAGTCCCGTGCCTCATTTCTGCTGGGGGCTGACATGGGGCTTCCCGCTCTGCGGGTCCGCGCTTTTCCTCAGTGCGCCCGGTAGGGACACAGGGTCCGAGTGCTTGTCGCTGCCGTCGCCAGCGCGGACCGGAGAAGCTCGTCCAGACGGCAGGGTAGCGCTCGTGGCCCCCGGTGTGTTCCTGAGCAGTTCGGCTGGGCTGGGGCCAGGCAGGTTTGAGGTGGAAAACTGGGGTATGGGGTAGTGTGCAGCGAGTCATGCGTCTCTAGAGCCTTCGCTATAAACGTGGGCACGCGCTTCTCTCTTCCAGTCAGGTTCCCGCTGCTCAAGCTGCCCTGATTGTTTTTGTGATAAACTGTTCCGTACAATTTGTCCAACTCAGGATCCAGACGAGGTGTGCACGTTCCATTGGGTTGACTGGTTTCACAATCCCTTGCAAATCCATAGGCTTCAGCCCCCCTTTGGTTTCCTTGCTGTTTCTGTGTTGCAAAGACAAGATCGTTTTTCAAGAGTGACGCACACTGCGGCCTTTGCCGCGTGCATTTGTGGGCTAGTTCTTGCAGGTTGTGGCAGACACACTCAGACGCCTTGTCCCGTGTTCCTCCCTACGAGCTCTGACTGCTGTCCTCGGCTTCCCTCGGCTTCCCGCTTCTGGGGCACCTCCCGGGGCAGGCGGGGTCAGCTGTGGTCAGGAGGGGGCATCGACTTGCCCTGAGATGACGGAATTTCTGAAAGGAGAAACAAATATTTCGAGACATGGTTGGGAAAAGATGAACTTTGTTTTCAGCTTGCTTTTTTTTTTTTTTTTTTAAGATTTTTAAAATTTATTTATTTGACAGAGAGAGGCAGCCAGCGAGAGAGGGAACACGGGAACACAAGCAGGGGGAGTGGGAGAGGAAGAAGCAGGCTCCCAGTGGAGGACCCTGATGTGGGGCTCGATCCCATAACGCCGGGATCACGCCCTGAGCCGAAGGCAGATGCTTAACAACTGAGCCACCCAGGCACCCCACGTTTTCAGCTTTCAACTTAAAAAATTTGGCATAAATCATATTGAAACATCTGTTTTATGGGTTTCTGTCTTAGTAGCCACCACTGGTGCCGGAAATGCTTGCTGACTTCCTTCGCACAACCTTGCTATGTCATGGTCTGTCTTCATCATTCAATAATGATCATTTCCCCGTTTTTAGAATTTAACTTTTATTTTGAGATACAGATGCACGTGCATTTAAAAGGAATAACTGAGTACCCTCTACTGAGTTTCCCCCAGTGGTAACGTCTTGTAAAATTATAGTAAAAGGTCACGATTGGGATATTCACATCCATGCAGTCAAGATACAAGGCATTTCCATCCTTCCAGGTCCCTCCCGCCGCCACTGCCTCGTGACCCCCGGCGGCCGCGGATCTGTCCTCCATTTGTGTAAATTCAGCATTCCGAGAATGTTACGTAAATGGAATCATAGAACATGGAACCTCTTGGATCGCCTCCCCCGGGCTCCCCGCCATAAGTCTCTGGAGATTCATCCAGGTTGTGTGTCCGTAGTTTGTCCCCGTCTGTGGCCGACGAGTATTCCACGGGGGTCACGTCGCCGTTCTTTAACCTTCTGCACACTGGAGAGCTCCTGACTGCTGCCAGGTTCTTTTGGCCGTTAGAGACACAGCTGCTAAAAACATTTGCATTCAGTCGTTTGCATGAACACAAGTTCAAGTTTTCCTGAAATTCGAATTACTGGGTCTTACGGTCATTAGAAAATTACTATTTCACCAGACTTTTAAATTAAAAAAAAAAAAAAATTAAGATCGTGTTTAAAGTGATGAGGGGAACAGATGAAGGAAGAAATCGTTTGTTCTTTTTTCCATTGTGAAATTATAAACGCCCCTAACTGGATGTGTGTTTTTAGTCGGGAGATTAACCCACTGAAAGTGATTTAATAATTATTTTCGGCTTTTTTCCTCTCTTACCTCTCCCACCTTCTTTTCCCTAAAACTGTATCGTTGGAATGTCTTGCAGATTTACCAGGCCCGAGCACTTAGGAAGCGGTGCGAAGATCAAGTGCAGTGGCTGCCACAGCTACCAGGAGTCCACGAAGCAGCTCACCATGAAGAAGCTGCCCATCGTAGCCTGTTTCCACCTCAAAGTAAGCTTTCCAGAGAGCAGGCTGCAGTGGGACACCTACCGTGTGATCCCCAGTACATGCGCTTGGAGCCTGTGGGTTTGCTGCACAGAAGGACGTTTCGTAAGTGCAGTGACCGCATAAAGAGCGCGGAAGGCACGAGAAGGTAGTAAGTCGTGACTGCCCCCCGCCCCCCACGTCTTCTGCGCAGAGAGGTTTATGGTGAACCGGAGTAATTACTTCATAACGAAAGTAGGGTGTGAGTTATTCTCCCCGGGGGCGGGGGTTAAGAATTTACTCCTCCTCCTCCCGAGATTCCCCACCCTCCCCCCAACACCGAAGTTTTCTGGTTTTCTTTTACTTAAAAGCAAACAGGACCCTAAGCGTTGCGATCTAGTCTAGGGGTCAGTCAGCTTTTTCTGTAAAGGGTCAGATAATAAATGCTTTAGGCTTCGTGTTCTCATAGAATCTTCGTTTTATGGTCTGTGTTTTATTCTGTGAGCCTTTCAACACAAAACCCAAACTGTTCCTGGCTTGCTGGCCCCGGTCTAGTCAAAGGAATGTCTTTGCTGAAAGGAACAGTATGTCCGTTTTCGCTCCTGGAGCTTACGGACGTTCTGTTTCCTTCCACCGTGCGCTTTGCTGGCTTTGTTGTAAGATGACTTTTTTGCACACTTGGCGTCAATCACTTTCAACAACCCCATCCTTTCAACACTCCATTTGTGAACCCCATAAATTAGATTTGTATGGCTCAGTGCCGTGTTACTGAGTCTGTAAGCTGTAGATGTGGCCGGAAAACGAAAAGCCCGCTTTCGGGAGTGTCCAGAGAAGCCCCATTGGAGGAGACCCTACAGCTTCACCCTTGCCTTGTCTCCCCAATTCCTGTAGCGATTCGAACACTCGGCCAAACTGAGGCGGAAGATCACCACGTACGTGTCCTTTCCCCTGGAACTGGACATGACCCCCTTCATGGCGTCCAGGTATGAAAGGGTTGGGGACACGGTGTGACCGGGAGGGCCGTGGTTCCGTAGGGTCCGTGATCGGCACCGGTTCCCTGTGAGCCTGCGTGGAGGCTGATAGAAGCATATCTGCTAAAATGGAACCTTGACCCTGATCTTAACCCAGGTCACTGTTGAGTTTCCTCAGCTGTGTGCTTTGGCTTCGGGTTTTCGCCGGCAGTCCTTCGTGCGCTGTCAGACGAGCACGTGGGGGGGGCGGTCACGGAGGGCGGCGCTGCCGCTGACGGAACTGAGTTTGGATACAGCTTGATGGCGCAGTTGTCGATTCCGCTTCTCTTGTTTTCAAATCTCGACATCCCAGACCACATAAAATGTCCCCTGCAAATCACCGCGACGCTCGCTCGTGTGTCTCCTGTGGCCACTGTAGCAGATCACCACGAACTTGGCTGGAAGCCTGGCCTCCACTTCCCCACCTTCACACCGGGAAAGTCTTCCCCTAGAAAGCAGAGTTGCTGGAAGAATTAGAAAGCATGTCTAAAGTGCACTGAGTGCCCCGACTGGCAGAGGAGGCCCCCAGGGTAGTGGTACCGTCGTTCGAGCCACGCGTCTGCTGATTAATTATTTTACATGATACTGACGAACTGTTCTTTGTTCCAGCAAAGAGAGCAGGATGAATGGACAGTACCAGCAGCCAATGGACAGTCTCAACAATGACAATAAGTAAGTGGCACCTCGTGGGTTGGCGCTGGGCGTCTCCAGTGTGAGTGGGGAGTGTGGGACCACCGGTGGGCCGCACGGGCGGGGGGGGGGGGCCCTGATGGCACAGCCCTTCTTTCCTTTGGCCACGGGCCTGCTGCCCCTCCACGCCTGTTGAAAATGCTGCAGCCCTGTGGGGAAAGGACTTTCCACGCCTGCACCGTAAAGCTCCCCGATGTAGGAGCCTGACCCCTCGGTCCCAGCCCCTGTGTGGGAGCGCGGTCCCGCCGGCCACGGTGGTGCTAGCGAGAGCTTGGTGTCTGGATTCGGGGCTCCCTGGCCCCTGCGTCCGCTGGCGCTGCAGTGAGGCCTCTGTTCTGTCCTTCACCACCCGCTTACTGTTGCTGTGGGAGGAAGAAGGGCCAGTGTGCTTCCAGCATCCCCAGCGCGGCTTGCTGTCCCCACTTCCGCTAAATGTGGTTCCCGCAAAGCAGCTCGAGAGCTGCGTGGGCTGCGTGCCCGCCGGGCGATGGCGTGTTCCGTTTGGGGTCTGTGGGCAGCGCACCGTGCAGGCTTCTGACTGCTTCCGATGGTGAGAAGACTAACTTGACTGCTCCTTCTCTCCCCGCTCGCGCGCTCCCGTACCAGGTACTCCTTGTTTGCCGTAGTTAACCACCAAGGGACCCTGGAGAGTGGCCACTACACCAGCTTCATCCGGCAGCACAAGGACCAGTGGTTCAAGTGTGACGATGCCATCATCACCAAGGCCAGCATCGAGGACGTGCTGGACAGTGAGGGGTACGTCCGGGGTGGCAGCTGACTGTGTACATCCGTTCAGGACGTTCACCTCGAGTCCTGACGTCATGAGGCTTGTTCTGGACAGGATGCCCGCTTCGCTCGGTCGTTGGATGGGCCGGGTCGCTCTTGATGAGCACGTTATCGCCCCGAACGTGGGGTGGTCGTTCCTGTTCTCACGGCAGGAGCGGCCACGTCCGTTCTTGGGGAGCTCCTTTCTTGTTGACCCGCCTCATTCCTCCCTGGCCCGTCGTCGTCCACCCTTTGCTTTGTGAAGTCTTTATTGGTCTTGAGACTGTGCGTAGGATCCCCCCGCAGGGTGGGCCGGGCTGAGCCGTCGGGAACGGCCTTGCGGCGGCTGCACTTGGCGTTTTCTCCAAGCGGCGGGGCGCCCCTGGAGCGAGTCTGTGTAGAAGAATCCGTGTGTGAGAGGACAGTGTTGTGGGTAGCGAGGAGGCCAGAGGAGGCCCCCCAAAGGGGCGGATTTGGACTAGAAGCCGTTGCAGGAGTCTCCCCCAGAGGAGGCGCGGCCCCAAGGCAGTTGGGGTGGACGGCGGGAGAGGCGGACTTAGGGGCGGGGGGGGGCGGACAGGTGGGAGGACGGGCTGGGGGGGGCGGACAGGTGGGAGGACGGGCTGGGGGGGGCGGACAGGTGGGAGGACGGGCTGGGGGGGGGCGGGCGGACAGGTGGGAGGACGGGCTGGGGGGGGCGGACGGGTGGGAGGACGGGCTGGGGGGGGCGGACGGGTGGGAGGACGGGCTGGGGGGGAGGACGGGCTGGGGGGGGCGGACGGGTGGGAGGACGGGCTGGGGGGGCGGACGGGTGGGAGGACGGGCTGGGGGGGCGGACGGGTGGGAGGACGGGCTGGGGGGGGCGGACAGGTGGGAGGACGGGCTGGGGGGGGCGGACAGGTGGGAGGACGGGCTGGGGGGGGCGGACAGGTGGGAGGACGGGCTGGGGGGGGCGGGCGGACAGGTGGGAGGACGGGCTGGTGGGGGCGGACAGGTGGGAGGACGGGCGGTCGCCGTGGGCGCCGCTGCTGCCTAGCCAGGGCCCCTCCTCCTCGGGGACTACGAACCAAAGCGCAGCCAGGCAAGCAGTGGGCCGCCAGTGGGCGCCGGGACCCCCGCGAGCGTTCTGGGGGCGGCTTGCCTTGAGCGCCGTGACTCAGCACGTCAGCGCGCTCCCTGCCTCTGCGCCCGCAGGTACCTGCTCTTCTACCACAAGCAGTTCCTGGAATACGAGTAGCCTTCCCTGCGGCTGCTCCACCAGGACAAGGCGAGCAGCTGGCCAGCCCCCCAGAATCCTCCCCGCCCTCCCTGACGTCATGAAGCCGCCCCCCACACAGAAGTGCCCAGAGAGCATCGGATTGCATCGGATTCCTCCGCAGCCCGGCCGCAGCGGCTTCCGGGGCCGCGGCGTCCGCGTGGACGAGCGCTGCGCTCGGAACGAGGCCCCAGGAGCCGTGCGGCGGAAGCAGCGACGTGGCCGCTGGGCCCTGCGTGGGGAGGGGCGCCGCCGTGCGTCCGTCCGTGACGCGTCTCCTGAGCTGCTGGAGACCACGTGCGGGGGGGGGGGGGGGGGCGCAGGGCGGAGCGGTTTCTAAGGGCGCCCGCCTGGTGCCCCATCACGGTCCGCTGAGGCCGCGGAGCGCAGGAGCCAGAGACGGGCGAGGACGGGGACTTCGCAGGCCCCCTCCTCTCCGTGGGTTCCGTGTCGAGCGTAGGTCGCTGCAGCCCCGAGCGTCGGTCCGTCAGCCGCCAGCAGCAGCCCCCCCGCCCCCACGTGGAACCGAGCACACCCGCCGGGGTCGCCGAGCACGGCTGTTCGCGCGCCACGTGGCATCCGACTGCATGTGGACGCGTCCGCCCAGGTGTTCTCGCTTGGTTTTTCTAGAAATAGGCACTTTCTTAGTCCCCGCCCCTTCCCTCTCCTTTCTCACAATGGTGACCCGCATAAACGTGATGGTGGTAACGTGAACGAATTATTGGATCGATACAGACATGTAGATCGTTTCCTTCATTCCCGAGAGTGAAGCTGGCTTTTTCATTGGTGCTGGTTTTGTTGCCTCCCCTCCCCCTTCCCTCTGGAAGCGCCCGCGTCCTGGTCGAAGGCTGCGGGGGGCGGCGGACGAGGGTCGGGCTGAGGCTCGGAAGCCTCTGTGTCCTGTTAACGTTTGAGTGGATGAAGCGTTCCCGGTGGCTTCCTCGTTCCCTGCCTCCCATTCGCTGCCCGGCCGCCCGGCCCGCTCGCTGTCCGCGTGGCTGCGTGGCGGCCCGTGGGTCGGCTGGACGCCGGCGGGGCTTCCACGGAGCTGGCGTTCCGTGGCTGATGCCTCCGCTGTGCCCTTGGTGTCGTTCCCGCTGCAGCGGGGGGCGGATGGCTTTGCCGCTGAGCTGCCAGGGGCGGGAGGAGCCGCTGGAGCAGAGGGAACGGTGTGCACGGCTCCTTGTAAGATATCCTGCATGCGTCCGTCTGTGCAACCCCAACTTGGATTGTCCGTTTCTGAGAACTTAACAACCCAGACGTGGGGGAGGAACGGCTGCTTTCACGTCGTTCGTGGAACAAGCAGCGCTTGTCCTGGGCGCCGGTCTGCATCTGAGCTGTGGGAGGTTCGTTCCTGGACGAGAGAACCGTCTGTTTCAGGTTCAGTGCACGCACTTCTTTCTTCTTTTGTCAAGAGCCAGACGGTGAATATTTGAGGCTTTGTGGGCCGTGCGGTGCCTGCCGTGACTAGTACAGAAACAGACGAGCATGGCCGTGTTCCAGTGAAACCTCTTACGGACGCTGACATTTGACAGTTTTCATCTGTCGTGGGTTTTTTTTTCTGTCCCTATTTAACCATGTGCAGACTGTTCTGAGCTGCTAGGCCGTGCAGACGGTCGGTGGGCCAGAGCCGGCTCGCGAGCTCGTCGGGTTAGGAAGTGGGTCGGAACAGTTGACTAGGTACTGCTCAGTGTGGAATGTGCTGGAATACAGGAAACCACAGTTGTCTGCTGCAGTGGCCTCCACGACAATGTCCTTAGCGGTGCAGCTTGTAAAGCCCTTGCTCGGTTCATGCTCAGTGTATTTCTGCCTTTCGGGAATACGTGTTCTAAGAGAGCAGGCGTCCTCAGAAATACGGGCGGGTGCAGATTTTCAGAAACGGCCCCACGTGCTTGAGTTTGTATGTGTGTGTGTGTGTGTAAGACAGAGAGAGAGACCGACCATGCTTTGGAGATTTTTTTTGAGAGAGCCGTTGCCTTTTCATAAGGAGCAGATCAAACGAGGAGCTGGCCGACGCTGGCCTGCACAGTTCTGAGCCATGAGCTTTGCTGCCTTGTGACCCGGCTTTACTGGATTGTCCTGGGTTTTCTGGCAGGTTCCCTGTGGTCTGGCGAGCCCCGCTTCCCACGTCTGTGTCTGCTCATGTTCAGGGGAGCTCAGCTGGTCCAAGAGCATGAGGTCTGGGGATAGACGATGAGGCCACGTTTCTCTTCTGTAGACGTGACTTTAAATTTTTGTATCCAAATTAATTGTCGTGACTCCCTGTGGGCACTGGCGTTGCAAGTTGTCACCTGTGTCTGTGCCGCTGGGAAGCTCCTGTGACCGCAAACCGTGGGCAGTGTTGGCAACAGGACGTCCTGCCACCAGCGTGTTCAGTGGGATTCACCCTGTTACCCACAGAATACTCCATGCCCGGCCTGGGAATGTTTCTCTTCGCGCCCAAGCCAGCTGTTAAATTCAGGAAAGTGGCTTTCTTGTTTCCTTGTAACGACCCCTTGTCTATGTGTTCAGGTCATTACCAAGTGCGTCTGACACGAAAGGGATCATCAGGTGACCCCACCCGCCCCTGCACTCCCACCCGTGGTTTTAAAATAACCTGTATTTCTGAGACGTTGGCCGTCCTTTCAGCACGTCACAGGGAAACCGGGCTTTCCGTCTGCAGGCGTGTGAAGCGAGTTCCGAGCAGCGTCCGTGCTGGGCAGGGGTGGGTCCGGCGGGCAGCCCGCGTGGCCGGGCCTCCTCTCCAGGGCACAGGATCGATCGTCTGAGGCCTCCTTCCTGCGGCAGCGCCCCCGACCCCACAACATAGCCCCGTGCTCTTGTCCTTTGGCTTGGTGTGTACGCTTTCCCTGGGTAAATGGCCCTTCTTCTGACAATTCAAGTGACTGTTTCGTTTACTATAACCTTGAAAACAAAAATTGTAAGAAAAATATTCCAATGATTGTGCTGTGGATTTTATTACCAAGATGTTTACACCTCCCTTTTACCTGTCATTTTGAGAAACTGTCGACTCTTCTCCCTTAATGGCTTGTAGTCTTTCCTATGTCATAATAAAGCTACATTTTCTTCTGAACACTGGCCGGCTCTCCTCTTACTACTGACAGCAGCCGAGAGGGCGCAGCGGAGGGGAGGGGGCACTGCACGGCTGCCAGGGCTGGGGCTGCCAGGGCAGGGCTCGGCGCCACAAAAGCCCCGCTGAGCTCAGCGGCCGGAGCTCATACCTGGTTTGGGCCAGTCCAGTGCCGGCTCTGGGTGTCGGGACGTCCGTGCACCCCGCATTCTCCTCCTCTTCCCTCCTCTTGGCATCCGGGAGTCAGGACAACCATGCATTGTCAGTGTGTCACCGTCACAGTCCCCGGAGGAGCTTTTTAAATGCAGGGATCGTTGCCAGCATCTGATGACGAGACCCAGGGTGTGGTATGACGATACGTGTTTGTAGTAAGCTCCCCAGACGAGGAAAGAGCATATATGAATCCGTAAGGAGAAAATGTGCAATTAGTCCTGCCCTTGATCCTGTAATTGGTCACACCACTGTACTTGGCGTTTGTGACATCCTCCCGCCTCCCTCCACACTTCGTTGTCCTCAGAACCTCCCTTAACTGGTTTTTACTTGGTTGACCCAAAGCTTCATTGCTGAGCTGTCCCATTTTAGAAACTTCTGTTGCAAGTTCCTTTACTTCCCTCACATGGAAGCACCAAGAGACACCAGCGACTTCTGGGTCCCAGGCTTAGTCCTCTGTCCCCACGGAGTAGCAGTCAGTTCAGATCACCCAGAACCAGTGTTGTGTCCCTCAGGGGAAGACCATCAAGCCAACAAAGCCCAGATTTTCCAGGCCTGGAATAAAAAGACTCTGTGATTGGGTTATTAAGTATAATACCGGGAAGTGCCAACCCCACCCCCGCAGCTGGCTCCTCAGACCCATATGTCCTGGCTGGGGGCGGGGGGAGTCTGCCCCAGATAACGGTCTCTGGCTAAAGGCATACAAGTCATCCTGGAAGACAGAACCCCATTCCTTCACCATAGCTGAGTCCTCAGTATGCCCACCTGCGTCCCGGTGGGGGGTGATGCAGTGTGAACAGTTCTTCGGACACAAGCCCGTTGCTCATGAACGTCCGTTGCTATGATTTGGGTTCTGTGATCTGGGTTCTGTGATCAACAGCTATTTGCGGAGTGTGACCATGGATGGTGGTGCTGATGGGTGGGGTGGGCGTGTCCGTCATCAGAATATGAGTTTATTCCAAGAAGACCAACCTTCCATGATGCAAGAGGCCCAGTGTAGTCAACCTGCCGCCGGGTGGCCGGCCGGTCCTCTTAGGAAATGCCAGCCGAGGGACTCGGTGTTAGTGTTCGTAGTTCGCTGGTTAGGCACTCAGCGGTAGTTAGGTTGGTGAGCCTTGGGCAGGGCAGATCTAAGACCTTGAACCTAGTTCAGCCCCCACCCTGTCTTGATGGCCCCTTGGTTCATGGGTCCACCAAGCAAGCATGGTGTCTGGGGAAGGAAGCTCACTGTATCCACAGGCATGCCGTTTTGCCTCCCTGATCATAAGAGCGTCCCCTGTAGGGATTCTCCAGCAGGCACACATGGATACAGGTCTCTTCACGGTCTGTGCCCATTTTGAGACCTCTGTCCCCATCCAGACCTCGTCACTAATCCTGGAATCCTCTTCCAGATGTTTGACCGTCCAAGCAAGCTGTTAGCTCAGCACAGATCAACGTCGCCCCGTCCTGTCTCGTTCCAGACAAGTGGGTAACCAGACGTACAGCTCAAAGCTCCACTCAGGGTTTTCCTCCATCACTGTCCGTAGGCGACCTCAGTCATCTGGCCACAAAAAAGCACCCGATGCCATGCAGCAGGTGTCCGTTGAAAGTCCAAGCCACCTGTTCGTGCAGTTCACCTGGGCAGGCCTGCGCTCACTCTTCCACGTGCCGTTTCTGCTGCACGATCCGTGGCTGCTGCCCAGCCTTAAGGCCAGGCGGGTCAGACCACTCGTTCTGCTGTGGGATGCCCGGGCTGCACGGGCAGCTCATGACCCGTGAGTACACGTTTAGCGTGCGAAGTCCGAGAGACGAGCAGGAGCTGTTTCTAGAAAGGGTACGTATCTGCGGAAGACGTAGATTGGAGTTGCTCTGAAATCCTGGAGGTCTGTGCTGTTCCTCGCCTGCTGGCCCCCGCTAGCGTCTCCCTAAAGCGTCCTTATCTGCCCACTTGGAGTATCGCTGGATCTTCTGGATCCTACGATTTGAGTGTAGTGCGGCGTGTATGACAGCCTGAACTTAGGTCCTCCTCGCAGCTGGGAGCCGTGTGATGCCTCTGGAGGTGGGTCGGATTGACACGCTAGGATGTGTGTGCAACCTCGCAAACCCAGCAAGACCCGTCAGGCATTGTGGCTCTTTTTACATAGTAGGTGGTGCGACTTGCAGCCATTTGTCCTTCACCTTGAAGAGGATATCCTGACAGGCTTCAGACCCCTGAGCCCCCAGAAACTTCACGGAGTTGGGGGCTTGAGTTTCGGGGAGTTTATTCCTCATGCTTTGGCTCACTTGTCTCGTTAAAGCCTCTGTAGAATTTACTGCTCCGTGCTTCTCAGAGCCAGTCAGCATAATGCCAGCAGCAGAGTGGACCAGAGCCGTGAGTGATGGAGTATCAGGGCAGTCCGTGTGCATACAGACTTCCTATAGCAGAGTGACGTAGCCCCGAGTCTGTACCGGGAAGGTATGCTGCGGGCCCCGTCAAGTAGAAGCAAGGCCCCTCGGTGGGCCTTTCAAATTGGTATGGGAATAAAAATGCTTTAGTCAGGTCACCGGCTGCATACTTCATGCCAGGAGCCATGTTGACTTGCTCCAGTAACGGCGCTGCCTCTGACAGCAGCTGCGATCGGACGGCCCCTGATCAGGTTTCTAGAAGTCGGCCGTCATTCCCGCGATCTGCACACGGTGTACAGGTGAACTGCGAGGGCCTGTGATACGTAATATCACTGCTGTGCCTTTGGGGTGTTACTCTTTGAAATCCCCCCAGGAGGGGCACCTGGGTGGCTCAGTTGGTTGGGCGTCTGCCTTTGGCTCAGGTCATGATCCTGGGGCCCTGGGATCGAGTGCTGCGTTGGGCTCCCTGCTCAGCGGGGAGCCGGCTTCTCTCTCTCCCTCTGCCTTTCCTCCCTGCTCGTGCTCTTGTGCTCGCTGGCTCTCAAATAATAAAATCGTAAAGGAAAAGAGAGATAAGAAAGAGAAAAAGGAAAGAAAAGAGGGAGGAAGGAAGGGGGAGAGAGAAAAGAAAAGGAAAGAAAGAAGAAAGGAAGGAAGGAAGAAAGAGAAAGAAAGAAAGAGAAAGAGAAAGGAAGGAAGGAAGGAAGAAAGAAAGGAGAAAGAAAAAGAAAAAGAAAAATTCTACATAGTCCTTCCAACCACATCAGCCCTCACCTAGTGGGTAAAAAGTCACCGTAGGGATCCTGCCAATGCCAGGTATGCCCACTATACACTTAGGAACTGGGGGAATAACCACAGAATGGATAAAACATACTTCCATTTAAAAAAAAAAAAACACGTATATACACTTTCTGGGCAGACTCAGAGCCGGTGCATGTTGCCCCATGCTCGCTGTCCCCTCAGCCACGACTGGCCACGTTCAGTTAGTCTCCATTGGCCAGCATGTCCCAGGTAATGGGTCACGCGGAGGAGAACTTATAGGTGACCGGACACTCGTGTGAGCAAGAAATACATATTTTTTTAAAGAAACACTACTGTCTTGGGCTGCATTTAGGATGATACCTAAAACTGGGGATGGGCCAGGTCGAGTCTTCGCATATCCCCAGCACTTAACATAGCTCCCACTCCACAATATTCATTAATAAGTGACTCTCGTACTCAGCGTGTGACTTCAGTAAGAAAAGATCTCCAGTGGAATGTGATGGGGAGCAGAAAGGGGCCAGGTCCTGTCCCCAAGGAACATGCAGGAAGGGAAATAGTGTTGACATAGTATCTGAGAACCGTGGACAAACTCGGTACAGAGTTCTCTGGCAATCTTACAGGGCCGTTCGGGGACTGAGGAAGTGACATTTAGCAGGACGGGGACATCGGTGGTGTGGGTGAGGTGGCCCTGTTGATGAAAGGACAGTCCTCCTCCAGAGGGAGAACCGGGCACTTCAGTCCGGCGGTGCCTGGGGCGTGCACCACAGCATCCCCTGCACTCAGTGACATGTCTGCGTCCTGAAACTCTCACGTTCACGCATTAGTACCGGCTCTTGCAACGGACACGATGACCAGTGTCATTCAGAGCAAACCAGAAGCCCCAACCTGGACCGCACTCCCAGGCTTGCCCGGGTCCCCGGCTCCCTGTCTGCACACACAACTCCGCCAGTGAGGAGGGCATGCGCCACCTTTTTCATGGGAAGAAATGTAACCACCTGAAATCTTAACGCATTTTATCCCAACGTGGGAGCTCATGTACGTTTGAGGCAAACACTCTGCACGCCACAAATTCGTGAAGACTAATGGGCTAATCAGAGCTCCACGTGCCCCCTCCGTTCTGTCTCGGTCAGTGGATGGGCCTGCTCCGGCGAAAAGCAGTTTCATGGAGCAGGAAAGGCTCTTTCCCGGGAACTAGAGATGAGCATTCTAGTTGGGGCTCCGTGCTCCCTGGAGGTGCTCCTAGGGCTGGCTATTCTCTTGAGCCCCCTGGCCCCTTGGCTGTAAGATGAAAAGAGGCAGAGCTTAAAATGGGTGGTCGGGAAACTCCATTCCAACCCTGCTGTTTGATGAGTCTTAAGATTTTTTTCTGCTTGCCTCTCCTGATGGTGATACCAGTCTGTCGAGAATGGATGTCAATGCCAGTAGCTAGGAGAGGAAGGCGAAATGTAAATACATTGCATTTTTGTAGAATGTTCAAAGTAGAAAAGACTTTAACAAGGATTCCATTGGGCTCCTGAATCTATTCATTTCACAACTATTTTTTTAAAAGATTTTATTTATTTATTCGACAGAGAGAGAGACAGCCAGCGAGAGAGGGAACACAAGCAGGGGGAGTGGGAGAGGGAGAAGCAGGCTCCCAGCAGAGGAGCCTGATGTGGGGCTCGATCCCAGAACGCCGGGATCATGCCCTGAGCCGAAGGCAGACACTTAACGACTGTGCCACCCAGGCGCCCCTCATTTCACAACTATTTGACCCTCTGTATCGTGCAGGACTTGTACTGTTCTGGACACGCGGGAGCAAGAGACCACAGTCCTGTTCTCACGGAGCGGACGCGTCTATGTCAGAATGTGGTAAGCACTGTGTAGACGAGACAGGCTGGGGGCCAGAGCCCGACAGCAGGGACCGTGCTGTTTACACAGGTGGTCAAATGGCTCTCCAATAAGACAACCTCAGAGCAGGGACCTGAATGAAGTAAGAGACTGAGCACAGGCTATCAGAGAGAGAACATTCCAGGTAAAAGGAACAGCGTGTCCTTGAAGACGGGAAACTGAGGCTCAGAGGGTCACCTTAGCGAGCCCCCTTCGGTCTGCTCTCGGATCCAGCCCACGCTGGTTTTTTCCCATTGATTCTAAGAGCCGAGTCTCGAAGGATTGAAGGAGGGACATTGTGTGACCACTGTGTCTCTGACCTGTGAAGTGGCCTGGTTCTCCCGAGGAGCCAGTGGAAAAATTCCCCCTGGTCTCCAGCCAGGACTTTTCGTGCTTTCCGCGCCAGTGGGTTCATGTGGTGTCTCTGCCTTGTCGGGCATGTCACTGCATGCTGAATGGCTGTTCCAGCTTCTCTGACATTTTACATTGTAATTTTAACCTTCTCTGTGGTATAGTCCAGTGATTAAGAGACAGGGTAGGGAGCCAGATTGCCCGAGCGTGAACCCTGGTTCTGGGTAAGTTCCTTCAACTCTTCAAGCCTCATCTATAACGTGGGGACACTAATAGTATATCCTCGCATAGGATGATTGCATGGGGAAAAAAATTGAGTTAATATATGGAAAGTGCTTAGGAAAATGCTTGGCTTGGAGTAAGAATTATATAAATATTTTTTTAAAACCCCAAACCTGAGAGCCAAGCTTGGGGCTCTCTGGGTGTGTGGTGTGTCTTCTGACTCACAGGGGAACAGGCATACCAAGCCCATATGTGCATTTCTGAGGATACGTTTTGGGGTTTTCCTTTGATTAGTCTATAAATGAGAGTGTGTCAACAAAAGGTAGGAAGGCAAAACCAGGCGTTTAGCTAAGCAGATGGGGGACCTGTCCCTGTTCAGTTGGAACGAGACCGCATGTGTCTGCACCACAGTCCAGCCTGGGTGAAGATGCGGGAAAGAGCATTCCTGGTAGAGGGAACGGCAAAGGCAAAAGCCTCGGGAAAGGAGGATGCGGGTGCGAGGGGCTGCGGGGTGGTGGGTGCCCTGGAGTGTGATCTGAGCTGACTCTGAGAGGAGGCCAGGGGCCAGGGCACATGGGCTCAGAGGCCCTTGTAGGAGGTTGAGGTTTTATTCGGTGTTGAGAACCCGCTGGAGGGTTTTAAGCCGTGAAAAGACATGATGTAATCGATATTTTATAAGGTCACTCTGGCTTCCAGGGCCACCTGGGAAGGAAAAAGCCAGAGAGAGAAGCACTCCTTCCCAAGTGGTAATAAAGCCAGATAATCCACAAAGCCGTATCTTCCCTGAGCCCACCTGTGAGGCAAAGCCGCAGGGCAGCCAGGTAGCCTGGAGTCTAAGGGAGGCAGGTGCTCCCGAGGAGAGAGGGGACGAGAGCAGGGAAGAAGGCAGAGCCGCCTTGCAAATGGGCAAGAGGAGGTCCTCCAATGCTTTAAGGGATTGCTGAAGGCTGAGTGCGGGTTAGCACGAGAGCACAGAACTTTCAGGAACGTTGAACAAGGGGAGTTGACACGACTTGCAGGTTCTTCTCCATACACTTCCACTGGACCTTATAAAAAACATCAGGCACAGAGCGGAGACCACAGGAAGCATCCCTCAAAGGTGCAGGTGTGGGGCCTTGGCTGCTGGAAGTATTCACAGGCCCACCCACACTCTTCTTCCCTAACAAACCAAAGCTGGGAAAAGGGCAGCAAACTCAGGATACAGGTGCTAAACACACTGCAGGCAAGAGGAAGGAAAGTACCCTCTAGTCCATCTGGGGGCAGGACACTGTCCCGGGCCTGATCCGTGAGAGAGATTCCATTCCTAGGTGGAGGGGAGGACCACTGGATAAGGCTTATTCCCTCAGCTCCGGAACGTGGGCTGCCTGAGACTGAGTCGGAACAGGATGGGAGACCGCTCCCCCCGTCTGCCAGCCCCCAGGTTGGCAAGCACCAAATAACGTCGTCCGCCACGGACGGAGGGCAAAGAATGGAGAATGACCCCCTTCGGCAGAGGCATGCAGGGAAGGCATAGAGCTGAGGGCGTAGCAGGAATATCACAAACCCAGCCACCCCCTGCCACCAAGAACGTGGTAACACCAGGGGCATTTGAAGCCAGCAAGGCACAAAAGGTGAGCATACAGCAACAAAACCCAAACCCAGCTCAGCTCATAACTTGCTCGACTCAACCCCTCACACTGTGCAGGTGAGCAGGCGTGCCCGTTTCCCGCATACGCACTTCGTCCTTCTGCCTACCGTCCCGTGCAGATCTGGCGTTTGTTAGAAAGATCACAAGACACACAAGCGGGGGGCTTCAGCCTGAATAGAGGGGGGGCTTCAGCGGAGAGCTGGAAATGGTAAGAGTCAAATGGAAACTCTGGAAGGAAAACCCATGTAATTGAGACGAAGGCCCACCAGTCAGCTCAACACAGCTGAGGAATGAAGCAGTGAACTTGAAGGCCAGTAGAATTTACCCAGACTGAACCACAAAAAGGAAAAGGAATGGGGGGGAAAAACCAATAAAATAACAGGGCACCAGAGCTGTGGGATGATATCAAACAGTTGGAAGAGATAATGAATGGCCAATAAATATAGTTTTTAATAATGAAAGACATCAAGCTACAGATCAAAAAATCTCAGAGAACCCCAAGCAGGATAAACAAAAACCAAACCTAATCCAGGGCACTTGGGTGGCTCAGTTGGTTACGCATCTAACTCTCGTTTTTGGCTCACATCGTCATCTCAAGGTTGTGAGATCGAGCCCCGTGACGGGCTCTGAGCCGGGTGTGGAGCCTGCCTAGGATGCTGTCTCTCCCTCTCCTGTGCCCCTCCTCCCCCGCTCTCACATGCTCTCTCTCTCTTAAAAAAGAAACCCAACAAAACAAAAACAAAAAAACAAAAACCAAAAAGGACCTAACCCAAAACCTCCTAGACACAACATATTCCAACTGCTAAAAAGGTAAGAAGGGCGTCTGGGTGACTCAGTCGGTTAAGCGACTGCCTTCGGCTCAGGTCATGATCCCAGGGTCCTGGGATCAAGCCCCGCATTGGGCTCCCTGCTCAGCGGGGAGTCTGCTTCTCCCTCTGCCTCTGCCTGCCCCTCCCCCTTGCTGTGCTCTCTTTCTCTGTCAAATAAATAAATAAAATCTTTAAAAATAAAAAGGTAAGAGAAGGAGAAGAAATTGAGGGCACAGAGTACAAAGGAACAAAGAGAGGAATCAGAGGAGATGTCTTCTCAGAAACTATGCAAACCACAGATAACGGAGTAATGTCTTTAAAATTCTGAAAGGAAAGAACTGGCAACCCCAGTCTATACCCAGGCACAAAAACATCTTTCAAAAACCCAAGAGAAATAAAGACTTTTCCAAACAAACAAAAATGGAAAGAATTCACATCCTGCAGACTTGCAGGACAAGGAATAAAGGAAGTTCTTCAGACAGAAGGGACATGTTACCAGACACTTGGCTTTACACCAGTGAGGATCCAGAAATTAAGGTAAACATAAAAGGCATTGTTTTTCTTATTTTTAATTGCTCTGAAATACTGAACTTCTAAAGCAAAAATAGTAGTGATGTTTAAAGGGTTGATAGAGGGGCGCCTGGGTCGCACAGCGGTTAAGCGTCTGCCTTCGGCTCAGGGCGTGATCCCGGCGTTATGGGATTGAGCCCCACATCAGGCTCCTCCGCTATGAGTCTGCTTCTTCCTCTCCCACTCCCCCTGCTTGTGTTCCCTCTCTCGCTGGCTGTCTCTATCTCTGTCGAATGAATAAATAAATAAAACCTTTAAAAAAAATAAAATAAAAGGTTGATAGAACATGTAAGGAAAATGCGTGCGGGCGGCAACACAGAAGCTGGGGGGCGTTGGGAGGGTACTGCTGTAAGGTTCTTACGCTCTGTGTGCAGTGGTATATTATTATTTGAGGGTTGACTGTGATGAACGAAAGACATACCATCAAGACAAATTTAAGAGGCATAGGGCGCCTGGGTGGCTCAGTCGGTTGAGCGTCTGCCTTCAGCTCAGGTCATGATCCCAGGGTCCTGGGATCGAGTCCCGCGTGGGGCTCCCTGCACTTCTCCCTCTCCCTCTGCCCCTCCGCCCCTCCTCCCACTCATTCTCTCAATCTCTCTCTCTCTCTCTCAAATAAATAAATGTGATCTTTAAAAAAATTTCAGAAGCATAAATGAAAAGATCAGGGTTCAGAGAAACAGCAAGTAGAATGGTGGTTAGGGGGGTTGGGGTGGGGGTGGGGGTGAGATGCTGGTCAAAGGGCGCAAACTTCCTTTTACAAGATGAACAAGTTCGGAGGAGCTAATGTACCCCATGGAGGCCACGGCAATAATACTGTATCATCTCCTTGAAAGTGGCTAAGAGAGTAGATCTTAGGTGTTCTGACCACCGGAAAGGAACGGTAATTGTGTGATGGGATGGAACGGTTCCTTAATGCTACGGCGGTCATCGTCTTGCAATATGTAAATGTGTCAGATCGTCACATTTGACATCATAAATGTACACAACGTTACAGGTCAACTCTATCTTAATAAAGCTGAAAAGGAAAAAAAAGATCAGGGCTGCCATGAATGGGGAAAGGGCCGGGTTCCAAGGTCTGGCCCGCGGATCAAATCTGACCCGCCACCTGCTTCTAGAAGTCCCGTTAGGGAGCACAGCCTTCCCTGCTTGCCACTGTGGCTGGGGTCGCGTACCTGTCCGGCCACTGTCGCAGGAACCCAACAGGCTACAAAGCCCAGGATAGTCACTCTCTGACCCTTTCCAGCAAAGCTGGCTGTGTCCCAGGCTAGGGGACAGGGTGGTGACAGAGCGGCCAGGGGGCGCTGGTGCACTCCCGCGGGGAAGCTGTGGCAGGAGCCTGGCTCCGAGGCTGGGACAAGTGGCAGGAATCAAAATATATGTTGCAGATAGAACCAAGAGAACTTTATCCAGAGCGTGCGTAACACAGACAGTATTTAGTTTCCGATTTACTATCTATCACAGGGATCCCTGTCTTAAAACACACACACACACACACACACACACACACACACACACACACTTACAACAAAGAGCAACTGAAAACCTGAAAACCACTATTATTCTTGTCTGATGGGGGCCAGGGTCGGGCACTCAGCGCCTGGCGTTTTCTGCAGCCCTGACTTCCCCAGCACTACCAGAAACATCCCCCAGAGTCCCTGGGTTCGGACGCAGAGCTGGAATGCTGGAGAAGAAACAGAAACCCGCACACCTTCCAGGTGAGCCTTCCCGTCTCAGTGGTACCTGGATGTCTCCCAAACATGCCGTTACCTTGTCAGCGTGCGGGGACATCTACACCGGTTACAGGGCTTTAGTGTCAATCCCGTCATCGGATAAGCTGCTTGCATGGGCTTGGTGGCAGGAAACACCAGGGGGTCACTGTTTGCCATGTGGGGCTGACTGTGCGACGGGTCAGACACGTGTCTCGGGCAGAAACGCTTTAGAAGCCCCCGGTTCACATGTTAAGCCCTAACCCTCAGCTCCCTGGGATGTGACCTTATTTGAACATGGAGTCTTTACAGAGGTGATGGAGTTAAACGAGGCACCCGGGCGGGCCCCGAACCAGTACGACTGGCGTCCTTAATAAAGGACATGATTAAGCCCCAGACACAGAGGGCGAGACGACGCAGGCCAAGCCGAGTGGCCCGGAGCAGACCGGTCCCTTGCAGAAGGAGGCAGCTCCTTTAGCACCTCGAGAAGTAGGGGACAGTGACTTTCTGTCCCTTAAACCTCCCCGTGTGTACTAGTTTGTTCCAGAAGCCCCAGGAAGCCGAGACAGCCTGTTAGCCCGAGGAGGGTGGACAGGTGGCGCATCGGGCATCCCGTCTACACCACCCAACGTGTGTTACGTGAACGTCTGGTGCGTGTCGCTGTGCAAGGGAATCTTGGTGGCACAGGATGAATCATTTTCATTCCCATAATCATGGCTTTATCTTACGTGTAAGTGCTTCTAAGACTCATGCATGTTAAGTGTGACTAAAATGTCGATTTCAATGCCACTAAAAATAGAAATACAAAACACAGGTCACATCTACAATGTGTGACTGTTCAAATATCAGTGCTTAGTGTTATCACGCGTAGAATTTAGCGTGAGGCTCAAGTAGGGCTAGAAGAAAAGGGTGAATAGAAAGAAGAATCTGAAGCCGCTAACAGTACAGGCTGGTGGCTAGAAAGGGCCGAAGGTGTGTGCGAAGGAGAGCGCACCCCCGGGGGCCAGGCAAGGAGGCTTGGGCTTTCAGAGCGGCTGGGCGCCCTGGGCTCAGCCTGCCGCTTCCTGTCCACCCCATGCCGCACTACACAGACACACACACACTCACACACGTGCGCGTGCACACACACACACACACACACACACGTTGCACCGTGCTCGCCGCGCTGCCTACGGACGCAGGGTGGAGAACTTGGTTTGCAAAAGGAAAGCAGGTGAGCCCAGCCCTCCTGCAGGAGGCCCACCGGCTTCCCTCCATTCTTTGACTTTCCCTCTTACATGAAAGCGTGCCTCAGAGTCCCGGGGTGTACCCCCTGCTTCCCACCCTGCACAGGTCAGCAAGCTCCTGGTGGGGCGGTCCACTTGCAGGTCCTTGGAAACCAGGCGTCTGCGGGAGGAGCCTTGCGCACAGGGAGGCGGCGGGAGAGGTGGGGCGTCCAGAGGCATCCCAGGGAGACACGACCAAAACCAGGGAGAGGGCGGAGTGGGCAGCCGGGGAAGGTTTTATTTCTAAAGAAGGGTTCTTGGGGGCTGTGTCCAGCAGGCACGGATGGCTTCACTGCAGGTGTGTAGGTGACGGTGACCTGCGTTGGAGACGTGGGAGAAAGACGTGACCGGCCTCCTTCCCTGACACCTCTCTCCCCCCTCCCCATCTCTCTCCCTCTCCCCATCTCGCTCCATCTCCCCATCTCTTTTCCTCTCCCCATCTCCCTCCCTCTCCCCACCTCTCTCCCCCCTCCCCATCTCTCTCCCTCTCCCCATCTCCCTCCCTCTCCCCACCTCTCTCCCCGCTCCCCATCTCTCTCTCCGCCTCCTACTCCTACCCCTCTCCCCGTCTCACCCTTCCACGTCACTCGTCACTCGGCGGGGCCTCCCTCCTCCGCGGGGGCGCACAGGACCTCAAGGCCGCCGTCTGCGGCGCGCACGCAGGGCTGTGCGGTCGCGGTCCGGCCTAGGCGCCCCCACCTCCCCGAGGGCGCGGCGTCAGGGGTCCCGGGCGCGCCCGCGCTCTCCTGGGTGGGCTGCCTGCGCTCCGGGAAGCAGAAGCTGCACGTCTCCACCGGCTCTGGCAGCGTGCCCGGGGCGATTCCAGCTTCCAGACAGTGATCTGCGGGAAGGGGAGAGGGCGACGGCGTTGGCCTTGGCCCCATGCCTCCTCAACCGCCCTGCACCGAGGGGATCCTCGGCCAGGGTGTCAGGTTCCCGAAGAAGGTAAACTGCCCTGTCCGCCCGCGCCCCGGGCAGCGCCCCCTCTCGTCGCCAGCGCCCCCTTCCGCTGGGGAGCCTGCATAGGAGCAGGCCTTCACACCTTGGCTGACCTCACCCCCAAGCCCCCAGGGGGACCGCCTCCTCCAGGTTTCAGCCCTGCGCCCCTGCCAACCCAACCCCCTGGCCATCGCCCTACACCCACCCTTCCTCAGGTGCCCCATCTCTTGTCTTGATGTTGAACCTGATTTCACCAAGACAGAAAAAAGTCCTGCAGGTGCGTGGCCTGGGCCTTTCTCAGGAAGAGCTGGCAACATGCTGTCCCTTTGGAAGCAGGGCCAGTGCCGGGACAGAGGGATGGCCCGCGGCTTGTCCCACAGGCGGTGGGAGTATGCGGGCCCGTTTCTCGCTCACCCTGGGAGGACTTGGCCTGGGTCCGACATGGCGCCGCGGAGGGCTGGCAGGAGAATGGGTCCCCTCTCCTCTTGAGGAAGCAGGCCACGGCCAGGAGGAAGCAGCAGATGATGGCACAGAGGCAGAGGCCCAGCGTGCTGTAGACCAGAGCCAACTGGTCGGCGCTCAGCTTCAGCCCTGGGGGCACCCCAAAACAGATGTGAGGCCCTGAGATCTGGAGGGGCCCTTCACTGCCCAGGGCCCTTCTCTGGAGTGTCCCCTCCTCTTTCTTTTCCCTCATATGCCCCCCGGGAGGGCGGAGCCCCCAGCCCCAGAGTGTTGTCCGTCTGTCTGGCTCCTGGAGAGGCTCGTTCCCTTCCTCACCCTGAAGTTTGGCTGGTGGGGACCCTTCTCTGGACTTGGGAGGAAATCAGCCCCCTCTATCCCAGGCTGGTAGCAATGTCTTCTGAGAGCTCAGAGCAGCACTTCTAGAGCTGGCCCTTTCTGCCGTCCGCTCTTGCCATAGGACGTAGGTTGGGACAGTACCAGAAGCGGAGAGCTACATGGACAGACAATAATCCCGGGAATTGTCCTGACCTGGGCTTTCCTCCAAGAGGGGGCCTTCCTGGGGAAGCATACTTGGAGAGTGAGACAGGTCCAGGTGCTAATGAGTCTGGGATAGCAAGGCAAGAGGGCCCTGGGGACCTGGGGTGCTGGGCACTCCACTTCTCAGGGCCTTGATCCTCTGGTTTGGACACCAGAGGAAGATGACCCTGAACCAAAGCCCTCCCCTTGAAATTTTTCCTGCCCCTGGAATCGGGGCACGCCTAGGCCCCAGGTAGAAAGACAGAGGGGCCAGAGGTAATCCGTGTGCGTAATGAAGTGGGCCACCCAGGGAGCCCTTACACGTGCAGGCGCTCGGGGGAGGGTCTCCCATAATTCCCCTGCTCCCGTAAAGGTGGGTTGATTACCCTGCCTTTAGATCCTGAGATAGGGCCAATCTGGCAGCACAGTCCTCATCCTCGAGTGTGCAACTCAGTGGGTTTGAGTGTAGTCACAAGGTTGTGCGAGCATCACCGCCGTCTGATGGGAAGACATTTCCATCACCCGTGTCCTCACTCACTAGCCGTCACTCCACATGTCCCCTGTCCCAGCCCCTGGCACCACCGATCTCCCCTCTGTCTCTGTGGTTGTGTCTATTCTGGACCTTTCCTATGAAGGGAATTAATCGCACAATATGGGGCCTTTTGTGTCTGGCTTCTCTCACTGAGCCTGATTTCAAGGCTGCTGCGGACTGTCCTGTGTGTCAGGACTTCACTCCTGTGTGTGGCCGGATACTGTTCCGCTGTAGGGTCATAACCCTCTTTCTCCGTTCATCTGCCCGCGGACGCTTGGGCTGTTGCCTTGTTTTGCTGTTGTCAATAGGGCTGCTGTGAACATTTGCGTGCAAGTTTTCTTGTGGACGCATGTTTTCCGTTTTCTGCCGTAAACCCATGAGTGCAGGAATCTCTGGGTCAGATGGTAATTCTCTGTGTCTCTTTTTGAGGAAACTCCAGACTGTTTTCCACAGGGGCTGCACCAGTTGACGCTCCATTTTGCAGGTGACAAAACAGATTCAAAGTCACCCCGTTCCCAGTCGCCGCTGTCCCTGGGAGCAGGTGTGATGGACTCTGGGCCAGTGCTCAGGGCTGGCCACACGGACACGATGAAGAGGAAACCGCCCCCGACACGCTCCTCAGAGTCACGAGTTTTGTAAAGTCACAGAGCTGGCAGGTGCCACCCTGACATTTATGGAGGGAGACCGGGTGCTCTGGGCGGTGCTGTCCTTCGTGTCCCTTGCCCGGAGCTCAGGGAGGCCCAGGGGAGGGGGAAGCAAAGAGCCCCCAGTGGGCACCATACTTTGATATTACAGATCTGGAGACTGAGGCCCTCAGAGGGAAGAGGAGCCAGGGAAGGGTCACAGGGCATAGAGCAGAGAAGGGCAACGCTTCGCATTTCCCAGCTCCCAGGTCTTTCCATCCGCCTGCCTGCTCCTACTCGGCTGTGGAATAAAATGACATCCTATGGCTGGATCCACAGCGGAGAGGCCGGCGGCCTTCATTCACATCAGGGACGGATGCCCGGCCGCCAGACTGCTAAATACAAATGAACTGCCGTGTCGATTCAAGAGCAAGTCTGACCATCTGCGTATTTCAGACGTTCTCAGCGTGAATTCTACCACCCAGACCTGGCAGCAAGTGTTCACGGACGGTCCCCAAAGAACTGCCTGCCCACAGCCTGCCCTTCACGTCAGGACCGGGCCAGCCTCCCTGACACCAGTAGAAGGTGGCGGAGCCATCGGCGCCTCTGAAGGCCTGGCAGCCCTTGCTTCTGCTCCCCTGGGAGCCCCGAGCCACCGCGTGAGAAGGACCGTGGAAAGGCCACGCGGAGAGACAACTCAGAGAGGCCACGTGGAGAGGCCACACGGAGAGAGTACGCGGAAAGGCCACACAGAGAGGCCACGTGGAGAGGCCGTGCAGAGAGGTCACTTGGAGAGGGGTGGGCCCTGAGACTGAGGGAGGGGCGAGGCCCGGCCATCCCGGCATCAGAGCCAAGCTCCAGGTGACCCCATCCCCCCACGCCCCCAGCACCATCTGCCTGCGGCTGCACAGACACCCCAAGCAGACAGCAGGCCTGCCCAGCTGAGCCCGGTAACCCACAGAACCATGCGAGATAATAACGGGGTTATTTGTAGGCCACTAAGTTTTCGGTGGCTTTTGGAGCCTTCGGTAAACAAGCAGACTGTGCTCCTGAGGGGGTGAGGGGCTCGTCCCAGCTGCTCTCTGCCCCTCTGTCCAGACCAGCCGTCTGAGGTTTCCTGCGGGCCATGGGACTAGCTCCTGCTGGTGACCTGCCCCGAGTACCTGCTTTCAGAGCCCCCGAACCAGGAAGGGACATGCAGATTCAAAGTGCAGCTGTCCCTTCCCACCCGTCTCACAAGAGCACCTCGTTTGGGGGGCGGGAGAGCGGAGAGAAGTTTGGGGGGCACTTGGAACCAGCAACCAACAAAAACAGCACACTTTCCTGATCCCCGTGGATTCGGCGACTTCACTTCCAGCCCACGTCCCGCCCACACAGACACAGGCGTTCACCGGAGCCTTTCTGAAGCAGCTGGGTCACCTCAGACGGACCGAACCCCACGAAGTGTGCAGCGAAAGCGGGAGGCAGGCACTTTGGGTGCCAGCAGTGGTGTGAACCCCGCGAGGAGCTGTAGGTGTGCCTCAGATAAGGGAGAGTAGTTTCCGCGCCCAGCGTAGAGCTCAGTGTGGGGCTCGATCTCAGGACCTGATATCAAGACCTGAGCTGAAGTCAAGAGTCAAACGCTCAGCCGACGGAGCCACCCAGGCGCCCCTCTTCTTTTTCTTTTTTTAATCATTTGTGTGTGACATCTATTCAAAACAGAAGAACAGCTTGAAGCTGTTCTGGTTGCCCACGTGTCCAAAGAGCTGCATAAAAGGGCCACCAGAAGGACGGCGGTGGGGGGGTGCCGGTCAGAGTCCCAGCAGCTGGTGGACCCACGAAGGGGATGGCTGTCCCCCGCTGCTCTCTGTACCACCCGAATGGGCCCTGCCACTGGCTCTGGCAGCGGTGAGCACCAAGACCGTCCTGGAGGGTGTGGGTGCCCTTCTGTGCTCTCCTTTGGTCAATCACGAAGGTCTCTTGGGTCACGACATCAGAGGTCGCCTTCTGTTGGCCCTCGGTGACCTGGCCCCTGCAGGACAGAGAGGCCTTGCCCTGTCTTCTCTGTCTGCTGACCCCGGGAGCAGAGGGGCACAGTCAAAAGGTTTTGTGAGAAGAACACATGCATTCTCTGTCCTTGTCGGAAAATCAAGTCCAGGGCAGACAGCCTGTGCAGGTGCAGTTCCCAAGAACCACCACCAGAGGGCACACACGGCTGCAGGCTGCTGGGGAGCGAGGCTGGCCTCAGCCCAGGGACAGTTTATCTCCAGGCTGGTTTTTATTTTTGTTTTGTTTTGTTTTACTGTCTTCAAAGCAATCTCACATCTAAAAATAGAATTTCCCCAGACTGCTGCGGTCCCCGGCTCAGGCTAGGCTGGCCAGGTGGTCGGGGTTACGACCCGTCACTTAGGGGCCGGATAAAGGGGCCTCTGCGGGCCGGGAATCCAGATGGCCCCACTGAGCCGGACGCAGCCGAGGGCCCCGCAGCCACAACTGCTGGAGTTGAAGGTGGCTTTGGACACTGTACTCAGCTTGCTCAGCCCTCAGTTTCCTCATCTGTGAAATGGGGCACGAGATTCCGCTCAGCATTGTTTGGCATCCACGAGCTAGTGCGAGTCAATGGATATGAGGCTGCGAGGCCCTGGGGTGGGAGGGGGGACACGGGTGCCGCAAGTCCCCAAATGTCCCCACGCCTCCACGGCTCAGCCAGTGGGAGTCTGTCTGGAGGAAGGAGGGAGGCTGGGGTGGCAGCTGTAGGACACCAGACTCAGGAGGATTTCAGCCCCTCTTCCCTCTCGGAAGACTGGTGCTCGGCTGCTGGGCCGCGTCCACGGGGACCTGCGTTGTCCCGTCCTTCCCTCTGCACGTGCTGGCGACACTGGGCCCGATGTCCACCTTGCCGTGACTGTGAGCCTCACTCTCCGGTCGCTGGGGGGCCTTTCCGCAGACAGCCCCCCACGGGCTCCGTGTGAGCTTGTGTGTGCGACACGTGGCTGCCGTTCCGGGAGACGAGCTCGGGAAAGGATGCGGGGCATCCCCCACTCCACCTGCCACCCCCATCAGGGCCTGGGATCCCAGAGTCCCCGTGCTTTCTGGTACCACCTCCTCTGGGAGCGAACCCGCATCCTGCTGGGGGAAGGGCGGGGGGGGTGACTCCTTCACAGCCTCACCCCTGCCCCCTTTGGCCCCTCTCCTGGCCCCGGATCAGGCCCACTGGCCTTTCCCTTTGCTCAAGCCGCTCCAGTGAGTGAAGGAAGCCCCCTTCGGCCCCCGGGCCCACTCCAGCCACAGCCTGTTCCTCCCCTCCCTTCTCAGCCGGGTTTTTTAAGAGCAACCCCAGGCCACCCTGTCTGGCTTTGGGTCCCACACACGAGGAAACCTTGAGCAACTCCTGAGACAAAGGCGGTGTCCTCCCTGACCCCGAAGGGCTGACCGCTGGCTTTTACAGACGTGACCCCGGTGAGAAGACGCAGTTTCCCACCCTGCCCTCGTGACCCGCAGACAGACTCACATCGGCCGCTGTGTTTCTCTTCCTGAAATGCCTGTGGTGCTTTCTGTTTGCTGAGCCGGTGCCCCAGCTGTGATCTCCTTGTGCCTTTTTTCCCTGGGGTGCGTGCACCCCACAGCCCAGTGCTCCCCACCACGCTGGACGCTGCTGCCCGCCCGCTCCTCCACACCCTCCCCTCCTCTGGCTTCAGGCCCCCCCGCCTGCGATCTTCACGGGGGGCTCTGCGCCCCCGGCATGGCATCCCAAGCTGCTCCGGGAACACGGGGGCCCTGGAGGGCGGTCTGTGCGCGTTCCCATCTGGTGGAATTGGGTTAAACTGGACTAGGGGATGCTAACGGCCTGATAAGGACGAGGCTAAGCGTGAGAGGGAGAGGCCTGGCCTCTTGGCCTCGGGCACAGTGAGAGAGGGGCTCCCTGCCGTGCCCCCCGCCATTTCCTCAGGTCAGGACTGCCTCCACCACGGACACCTGAAAATGGCCCTTCAGGGGGTCCTCTGGCCTCTTTGTGGCCAGAACTGCTGGACATCTGCGACTTCCTCTGTGCTGTGACCTAATCCTTCCAGAACTTTCCTCCTCTGTGCCTTTATGGACATTAAGCCCTCTGGGTTCTGCTCTGACCTCCCTGACTCTCCTTTGCAGTGTGTCTAGGGGACCCTCTATGACCTCGCAGACTCCCTCCCCCCCCAGCACCCATAGAGTTTCCCTCTCAGTCCCTTTCTGTGCACACAAGGTCCCTGGGGTATCTTTTCCACTCTTGGAAACACAACTGGCACTCCGTAGGCCCACGAAATCCAAGGTCTCCAGTGAGATACTCCCCAGAGCTCTGGACCTTTGTGGGGGTCCTGGCTGCCCCCAGGGCTGGTATCACCCTCCCATGGGGAGACCCACCTCGGAGCTCTTGGTCCCGCTGGTTCCCTCCCCCCGACTGGGCTTCCTTCCCTCCCCCCAGAGAGATGCCCCTTCGTAACCTGCAACTGTGACCTTATTTGGAAACAAGAAACTTTGTGTAATTAAGGATCTCAAGTCGAGACCATCTAGATTAGGGAGACCCTAAATTCAGTGACAAGTGCCCTTAGAAGAGAAGAAGACGGACACACGGTGAAGCCACATGACGACAGGCGCAGAAACTGGAGGGAGGCGACACACGCTAAGGCCCCCCTGGGGCCACCAGAACCGGGGTGGGGCAAGGAAAGGGCCTCCCCTAGAGCCTTTGGAGGGAGCACCGCCCTGCCGACACCTGGATATCGGGCTTCCGGCCTCCAGAACGGCGAGAGAGGACATGCGTGTGGTTTGAAGCTCCCAGTCTGTGGCGTGGCCTAACAGCAGCCGCAGGAAGCGGACATGGCCCGCCTAGGGAAGGACCCACCTTCGGCTCTTCCCACGCAATGAGGCCCCCTGCCCCCAAATCCCAGAGCCCTTTAGGCCCAAGAGAGCCCTGTGAGGTCGGTGCTGTTATGACGGTTACAGGTGGGGACAGTTAGGCACAAGTGGTCCAGAAACTTCCCCGGGGCACCCAGGCAGGTGGGCTGGCATCCAGGTGCCAGCAGGCTGGTGGAGGGCCCTGTTCCGAACATATCCGGAGCACTTTACCTGCGACCCAGGGGGCCCGTGGATAAATCTGGGGGCTCCGTGGACTTGGATAAGAAAGGCACGTCTTTAACTTCCCTGATGGCCAACTGAGACTCCGCCTTTGCTCCTCTGTGCGCGGAGGCCTCAGCCCCGAGCGGTAGGAGCAGGCGTGTGGCTTTGTCCGTAGCGGAACCCGGGGACTCTCGGCACCCCGCGCTGTCGTCTGTGCTTCTCCGTAGTTCGAAACCCACTGTCCTCATCCAGCCCACCGCCCCATCTTGCTCTCTGATGCACTCATAGAAAAGCTCGAAGATTCATCCTGGGGTTGCCACGTGTGCAATGCTTTGGTACTCTTTTGATTTAATATTTACTTTGATTTACTATTTGGAGATACAGTTGTGACCAGCATCTCAACATCACTGGTTTCTCTGTGACCCTACGTGCCTTGTTGCATGTGTTTTAGAATTACTCGCAGAAGGGCCCCCGCGGTGCCGAGTCATCCCGGAGCCCGAGCGGCCCCGCTGTGCTCGACGCGTCCACAGCTGTCCAGAGCCGAGGGCCTCTGCTGCCCACCCACCCTGTGCACGGGCACCACCCCTCGAGGACCATCCAGGTCCTCGTCATCTGTGGCCTCTTTGTTGCCAGAATCAGGCTCTCCGGGTCCCTGCTGCCTTCTCCAATGGCCACCCTTCAGGGGCCCTGGGGGATCTCCCTGCAGCCCAGTCCCCTCCCTCTGGTCTGTGGCTGCCCGGGCCTCCAGGAGCACATCAGTCTCCCCATCCTCGCACAGAGGCTCTCTGTCATCGGCCTCTGATCCTCTCCCAGGGCCCTCGGTTGCTCCGCTGTTCCGTCCGCCCCCGACCCCGGCACCCACCTCCCCTTCCCCAGAAGCCGGGCAGCCCCTCACCGTGCAGTCTGTCCAGGGAGAGGCAGACGTTCCATCCACCTAGCCCACCCCTGGGCGTCTCCCTGGAGCCAACAGCCACACTCCGTAGGTTCATTCGGGCTCCCCACTCTGCCCCACGTCGTGGCAAGCTGACGGGAAAGACTAGGGGCCTGCGCTTCTGGTGCTAGTGGAAAACTCCAACCATGCGTGGCCCCTCGCGCAGGGGATCTCTCACCTGCCCACCCCCGTCCACAATGAGACCCCAGGCAGCCTCCTTCCCCGCCCTCTCGGGCCCTTTCCAGAGCAGCTGTCCTGCTGTCTCCCTTGAGAGCCTCACGGTGTCGGTCACAAGATTTCTGCACGCTCTTGGCCAGTGTGTGGTATCATCGTCGCAACCTCCAAAGCACCAGCACTTTCGGGTGGGGGTCCCTCCTGCCTCCGTGGAGTGGCCACCTCCCCCCCAGGCTGGGAGCCCCTGAGCAGAGACTCCGGGTCGTTCTCCTCCGATTTGCCCTCTAGTGTGAAGCCCCTGTCAGCCCTTCATGACACAGGAACTTTACTCCTCACAGCATCTGTACGTGCTGTTCCCTCTGCCTGGAATACTGTTCCTCCACCTTCTCTTACACATGGTTTCTTTTTAAATGAGCACTTACTGTATGCTTGGTGGGCACTCAGGTTTTAAAATCTTCACAACAACTCCATGCAGGTGTATTATCTCATTCTCACAGAACCAAGGCTCAGAGGGGTTGAGTAACTTGCTCAGGGTCACACAGTTAGTGAGGGATGGAACCAGGCTCTGTCTCCACAGCTTCCACTTTACTCCCATCTGCCTCAAAGGCCCCTCCTCCGAGAAGCCTGCCTTGCCCCCCGTCGCACCCCTGGCTGGGTTACGTTGCCACCACGCACTGAGATTAATTTATCATTTGCCCGAGTCTCGTGCATCGCCTGTCTCTCCCATTAGACTGTGCCTCCTCTGGGGTCAGGGACAGGAGTTGCCTGTCTTGTCACCTCGCCCATGCACAGCAAACCCTCACAGTTATGTGTCAGATGAAGGAATGACAATCTGGAAGGACCGCACGAGAGAGCTGGAGTAGGGTTGAGGTGGGGCCTGGCAGGGATGCGGACTTAGTAGGGGGGTGGCAGGATCTGGGGAGCCCACAAGGGGGACGGGAACACGTCAGCGCCACCAGTATCTCCAGTGAGATACTCCCCAGAGCTCTGGACCTATGTGGGGGCCCCCAGGGCTGTGGCCAGAGGCAGCCTGGTCCCGTGGCGTCCTGCAGTCCATGCCCCAAACAGGTCCACACCTGGTGCTCCCGCCGTGTGGTCCTGGTACTGCTGTTCATGATCCACACCAAGCCCAGCTCCCGCTCCAGTAGCACACGCAGGTGTCAGAGGAGAGAGCAGAACGGACCGAAACCCCAGCCTCTGGGAGACTCAGGCCATAGCAAGACAGTCATTAAGCCACCAAGTCCCTGGGAGGGCATGTGGTGTCCCCAGCTGCGCTGTGGTAGGAGAGCGACAGCTAATGCCGCAGGATCAGGCATGACCTGTCATGTAGACCCCACTGGCTCCCCACCGTGTCCTTACACACTCCCATCCACACGTCCTGGGGGATCTAGCCCTGGAGCCAACATGAGGCCCCCAGATTCCACCCGCTGCCCTGCAGGGGTGAGGCTTGGCTGAGAGTCACAAGCAGGAATAGCTCATCTTGCCCCCACGGGCAGCAGGTTACCCTCAGGGAGTGACAATCCATCCCAGGACTGCCGCTCTGGGATTTTTGCTCTTGCGGAGGGGATAAACTTCGGAACCCACAGACTTGGCCTGAATCCCAGCTCAGCATTGCTCATGCGCTCATTGCACAACTCTCAGCAAGTCACTCTAAATGTTGAGACTCAGTTTCTCGATCTGTAAAATGGGTAGGATGGATCTCAAGGGGACCCTATGGCATCAAAGGTGAGAAAGTGCTGGCTTTGGCTGGAAGAATCCAAATACATCGCCAACTGCGGGTTGGACATATGGGTCACTAGACACTGGAGGAACAGGTGTGCCCCGCCCATCCACCCTTCCTGTTCCACGCATCGCTCCCTCTGTGTCCATGCCCCCCTGCACGTGAATCTGCAGTTCTCATGAGAGAGAGGCTGTGCTGGATTAAAGTCCAGCTACGAATTCTTTGTCTCTCCTCCCGCATCTGTCTCCCCATCCTTGAATCTGACTGCCTTTTCAACTTGAGTAACAGAATGCAGCAGCGTGTCCCCAGCCTGGCAACACAAGCCTTGTGTATTTCTACCTCTTATGCTCCTGCCATCGTCATGAGAGGGACATGCCCGGCCAGCCTGGTGCTCCCGGGAAGAGGATAAGGGACACCTGGAGTGGAGCCACCTCTGGCTGAGCCAGCGGAACACAGCTGAGCCCAGTCCAAACCCAGATACACGAGAATAATAAGCCCCTGAGTTTTGGGACTGTTTGTTACACAGCAACAGCTCACTGACAAGGGAACAGAAAAGAGTAAATGCCAACAGTCTAACCAAGTAGAACTTGGGGCTGGGCAACCTCCATTCTCAGGGCACACAATACCTGCCCTTTGGTATCTTGGCCCTAGGGTCTGGTGCCATGGAAATGATGTCATTGTGAGGAGAGTCACAACAGAGGAAAGAAACCAGTCAGGCCACCGGGAGCTTCAGGCCTATTGTCTCTCCCGTGACAGACCAAGAGCAGTGTAACTAGCTCAAGTGTTTACGGACCCACATGGCATTCACCTCCCATCCTTTCTGACACCACAGAGCAGGGTAGGTAAGCCAAGAGGTGTTTTCTGGGAGAATACTTAGACACTTTCAATGCTTGGCCCTTAGTAGATGTTGAAGGGACCCTTCTCACCATGTCCCAGGTGGCCACACCCCCACCACAGTTGTTTTGTAATACTTTTTTCCTTCTCATTCTTTGGAAGTCACTATTGTCTCTAAATGGAATCAAAGATCTTGCTCACAAGGTTATCTCTGCTGGTTACCTACTGCCCTGTGTTTTAAAAACTCATTTAGCCTCCACTATAAGGCTCTCAATGGTCAGGTCTTCTTTTTTTTTTTCCCCTTCTTTTCCTCCTGTGTCCTTCTGGCCCACAGACTTCTAGATATTTTGCTTAATTTTTATTTCTATCCTGTGACGACCCTCCCCTGCCTTCTGGCCGTTTGCCTGGACTCTGGACTTCCTGCTTTGCAGACCCTCCTTATTTAGGCCTGGCAGCTGGCCTTCCTCCCACTGTGACCCTCAGATACCATCAGGCCAACCTCAGAGGGCTTACCTGGACCTGCCTCTGAGCCTCTGTGCTCTGTTCCCTGGTACCTTCCCAAGTCGTCTGACCTGGTTTCAGCTTCTCCAGCCCGCTGTCTCTTGAGCTCTGGTGGGAGGTTCATGTGGCTCCTGAGCTTGTTCTCGCAGAAGTATGTGCACTGCTTGGGGTGACGTCCGCAGATGGATGCACAGCTGATGCAATCCCTCAGGAGCTGGTCATAGTACCTGCCTTGCTCCTTGCGGCAACTGAGGGACTCTGGGAGACGGAAATGAGTGATGTTACTGGGTGACAGAGACGTGCAGGCCCTGAAGCTGGCCTTCAAGGGTATCACAGTTAAAAAAAAAATCACAATTCAATTCCCCAAAAGCAATTCCAGAGTAAAGCAAGTCCTTTCTCAATATGTAAATGGAAGGCTATACATTGTCCTCTAAGTACTGTTTTAGCTGCAGTATATACTTTGGTATGTAGTATTTTTCCTATATCTCCTTTACAATGTTTTTATGTTTCATTATTACTTCTTCCTTGGCCTATTGATTATTTGAAAGTGAATTTCTTAGTTTCTAAACATATAAGAATTTTCTAGTTATCTTTTAAAATTTAAATCTAGTTTATTACATTATCACATATGTTCTTTACTTGCATTTTTCAAACTTCATAAAGGAAAAACATACTTCATATTAACATAAGGATTGGAGGAGGAAGCTAACTAATAATGTTTCTTCTGTCTTAATGACTGAGAATTATAAGAGCTTAAACAGGCATCAGTGCCAAGGAGCAGAAGGCAAGCAAACTAAAGCCCACACTTGCTTTAAGAGAACAATTTTGAGTGCATAACAGAAATCTATACTTTCACAGGGCAAGACTCCCTTGTCTTTGAAATAAGATTCTATTTATATGAAAATGTGACACACAGAGGGGATTTTAAGGGCACATTTCAGAGGCAGGGCAAGATAGGGGGTAAGAACACAGACTTCAAGGCCAAACAGATTTGAGAGCATCCCTAGTCTTCCACTTGCAGGTTGTGGGGTCTTAACCTGTCCAGGCCTCAGTTCCCACATTTCCAAGACTAAGGTTAATGTCGACTTCTTAAACTTGCTATGGGGACTTGAAGTTCCTGGCACAGTGTCTGACACATAATAAATAAATGGTGGGTTAATGGAAGGTTTAAGTAGAATATTCATTTGTGTCTCTTTGCAACACAAACACACCAACTCTTATGTCCGTGAAAGAGTAAAGGAAAAGACCAGGAAGATGGTGGAACTGGGACCTCAGGGAAAACTCAGATGAGATCAGTGACCTCTTCTTGCCCTGGCTCTGCCCAGGGGCTCCACTAAGCCACATAGGGCCACTGTCACTGCCACTTATGAGATGGAGTTGACGAGATGACCATGGTGTTCCCAGGGTTTTATGTGCGACCTCCTCCCCTCCTCAGGCCCCCCGTGTTGTTGCTGCAGGTGGTGTCTGTGCTCCCCAGACCACCAATCCTCACTGCCCAACCTCATAGACTTCCCTTCCGATGATATTTCCTGTTGTGTTTTCCACCTCCGTGCCCTTGTCCACACTGGTCTTTCTTCCAGGAGTGTCCGTCCCCCCACATCTGACTGCCACACCTACAAGCTCTTAACAATATATCTCAGGTGGTATTTACTCCAGGAACACCCCCCTGCTCCCCAACCCATCAGCCAGGATGGTGTCTCCCAACTGTAGCATTTTATGGTACTTTATCTTTCACCCTTGAAATGTAGTTATTTCTTCCATTAAGTGATAACCCCCTTGAAGGATCACGTCAGTTTCCTATTTTCAAGGGGCTAGAGAGTTCCATGAATATTTGTGGAGTGATACAATGAATACTCTACTCCATTAATGGATAGTGCAGAGACTCTCAGTCAGCGAAGTGTCTGCCTTCGGCTCAGGTCATGATCCTGGGGTCCTGGGATCAAGTTCCTCATCAGGCTCTCTGCTCAGCTGGGAATCTGCTTCTCCCTCTCCTGCCCCCTCTGTACTCTCTCATCCTCTCTCAAAGAAATACAATCTTTAAAATAAAGTAAAATAAAATAAAATACACGAGCAAACAAAAAAAATGGCCGGGGAATAAAAAGGCAGAATTTTTAACACTAATGATGGGTTGATAGGGATTTATTATCCTATCGTCTCTGTGATAATTTCTATAATAAAAAGTTTCAAAAGAAAGTCAGAACACAGAACGACGAAGGAGGTCCTCATTTCTATTGGGCAGTCAGATAAGACCTTTGACATTTGGCCTCAGACCTGAAGGTCGAGTAGGAGAGAGCTGAGGGAAATATAACAGGGAAATACATTCCAAGCATAAGGTACAGCATGTGTAAAGACCCTAAGGCAGGAAAAAAGCAGCATGCTCAAGAAACTGCAAGGAGGCCAGTGTGGCCAGAGCAGAAAGACTGAGGGGAAAAGGGGTGCCACATTGTACATCTCCTTTCACCACCTCCTTCTCAGCCACCCAAGTGCAATGGGGCCTGATGGACCTCTGAGGGGAAAGAAGGGGTGATCCAGCCCACAGGGCTCGGGCCCCAGAACTCACTGCAGAATGCTGCACAGGTGCGTGGAATCTGATGGCTGCAAATGGGTTTGCAGGAGAGGCAGACGTTCAGCAGGGGGTCCCAGTACTGTTCTTCAGGGCAGGGCTCCATGGCCATCCCCATTCACAGGCCCTGTGGAGCTGAGAGGCAGGGAGCATGAGGGCAGCTGGCACCCTGCTGCAGGTCAGAACCCAGAAAGCCACTCCCACTCACATTCCTACTCTCTGTCTCAGAGAGCAGACGGGGAGCCAGACGCAGCTAGCTTCCAACCCAACTGCACCTGAGGGTGAGCTGGGGCAGCCATCTCACTTCCTTGAACCTCAGTTTCCCCATTTGTGAAATGGCTGTTCTGAGGCTCCCTCTCTCACAACATCTGAGCCCTTCTCTGAGCCCTGTTCTTTGCCCTCTTTAATGTGCCTCTTTCTACAACAGTACCTTTGCACAAAATGCTGTTCCCTTTGCATAAATGCTCTTCTTCCCCGCTCCTCTGCTGGTTATTTTCTCCTGGTCCCTTAGAGCACTGTTTCAATTTCATTTCCTCAGAAAATCCCGATTCTTTTCTCAGATTACGACATGCCCCTTTTTCTGAGCAGTGATGTGCCCTTTACTTGTCACTGTTTTCACTTCACTGTTGTGACTATTGGATACTGTCTCCCCCATTAACTGTGAGCACCATTCAGGCAAGAGCTCTAATTGTTTTTTTCACTCTGGGTCCTCAGAACCTAGATGGTGCCCAGGACAGAGCTGGTACTCAGTAAGTGAATCAAAAGAAAACCAGATCTAGCCAGTGCCTAGCATACAGCAGGCATTCAATAAATGTCTATTTCCTTCCCTTTTTCTTTTTCACTGAGGTATGAAACACACACAATGATGTGTGTAGAGTGCAAAGATCTGAAGCATACAGCTTGATGAATTTTTCCATATGTATATACCTGTGTCACTACAACCCACAGCAAGGTACGAGGTGTAGATATTTCTTGCACCCTGAAGACTCCCTTGGCTCTCCTCCCATATGATACTTACTTCCAGAGGGAACTTCTACTCTGATTTTTATCACCATAGGCTGTTAACATTGCCCATTCTTGAACTTGTGTGCCTGCTTTTGTTGGTTCCACAAGGTACCTGAGACACATCTCTGTTGAGGCTCCATCAGTCATTTGTTTTGTATTGCTGAGTCTTCCATTATATGAATGCATCACCTTTTCTACAATTTTCTGCCTGATTTCATGATATTAGCTTCACCAGAAACATCTCCTTTTAAACATTTTGTAAGGCCGTTTGTTTACTTTTTAATGAAAGTAAGCCGAGAAAAGACCAGTGGCTTCTGGTTCAGTGTGGCAGCTTAAACACACGGGCTTATCTTCCTTCCCTCTTAAAACCCTACTAAAAGGACAAGAAAAATATGCTTGTCCTCAAGGAGAAAGAGAATGTAAAAAAGTTACTGTAGCAGGGGACAGATGTGAGCAACATTTTGGGATAAGGAAGGCATGTGAACTGGGGCTGATTTCAGTTCAAGTTCTCTCTCCTCTGATGCCCTCAGGGAGAAGGAAACTGATTTGAGCCACAGAACCCTAGGAAGTCTCTGGAATTGGGCGCACCAGGTGTCTCTGACAGTGGGGGATGGGAAAGCAAAACGACGAAAAAAGACTGGTTGGAAATTTATATAAAGAGGGCTTGACCCCAGCCAAATCCCATCCGCAGATAGGTAACGGCTTCTTGACAACCCAAGCAAAAGACATAGCTGAAGGTAGCCATAAGGTCCACTCTCTCCAAAACACAACCTAAGGAGTGCTGTAGCCAGGTTATAAAAAATGTCTCCTTCCCCATCCTGCAACTGGCAGGAAATCAAGCAGACTCTGGGAAAACTGATTGAAAGGAAAGGACCCAAAAGCACTGACTGGGAGATTCTCTCAAGAAAATGACCAAAACAACCCCATTTGTTAACCCAGAACTTCCCATCAGCTGTTTCTGCCTCAATCTAAGCTGTGAACCAAGAACCATGGGTCACCTGATATTGGAGCACCCCTCTACATGAAAGAGAATTCAAGCAAAGCAAGCAGAAAGAACATGCTGGGAGCCAAGAGAGACAATGCAGAGAATAGACGAAAAGTAAAAGGTGACAAGAGCAACAATTGATATCTCAGAAAGATAGGAGAATTTTTACATTCATGAAAAGGAATGGTGTGCTGTCTTTAAAAAAGAATATGCATAGAATAAACAAGAATTATTAGAAATTAAAAATATAATAGCCAGAATAAAAACATCAGGAAGAGGGTTGCAAGATGTAATTGAAGATATTTCCCAGAAAATAAGGAAAACTATGGAATTATTTCCAGAGGTCCAAAGGTTGACTAATGGGAGTTCTAGAGAAAACAGATTTCCAGGATATAGCTTCCAGATTCAAAGAGCCAGTCAGTAGTCTGGCACAATAAATTCTCACGAGCCATGACGGTCATCATAAAATTTAGGGGGACCAGAGATTAACAGCAGATTCTACAATCTTCTTGAGAATGAGCAGGTTGCCCACAGAGTTTTGTAGGGAAATCAGTAGACATCTCAAATCAAACCTGGGATGTGAGAACAATGTCTGGGAAGATGGCAGAGTAGAAGCCCCTGTAATCTGCCTTTCCACCTAACAGCTGCTAGTGTTAGCAACCATCTGAAGTACCGGTTTTGGAACTCTGGACTTATCCAGGGGAAAGCTGGATGAAGAGACTGGTAAATTTTTGGAATTTTGGTGCATTTCAGCCAATTTCATGGTGGTGGCTACCATTCCTCAGTCTCCAGCCCCACGGATGCAGCAGTGGGAGCAGCTGCTTTTATTGCTGGTGCAACTTCCTGGAACCTAGATGGGCAATAAGGACCTTGTCCTCCAAATATTGGGATTGTAGGTTCTGACTGCTGTTTGCTGTTTTGGATCAATGAGATGCTAGCACATAGGTTGGTGACCATTGTTTCAACCTCCATCAGCTGAAGTGGCTTCCATGGGGATTTATTTATTTTTTAAAATATTATTTCTTTATTTATTTGAGAGAAAGAGAGAGAGGGAGGGCACGAGTGGGTGGAAGGGAGCAGAGGGAGAGGGAGAAGCAGACTCCCCGCTGAGCAGGGAACCTGATGCAGGCCTCGATCCCAGGACTCCAAGATCATGACCTGAACCAAGGGCAGACGTGTAACTGACTGAGCCACCCAGGCACCCCAAGCATTCCATGGAGATTTAAAGAGACAATACTCTCCCCCACTCTTGGGAGCCAGACTTTTAAGGAAATCTTTGTCAGGTCACTGGCTGACTGTGGAGATAAACGGACAGAAACTTCAGTGGCCACACACAATAAATATAAACTTTCAAAAACAGTCTGGAAAAGCCACAAATGGACTCCAGCCATCAACAAGCAAGGTACAGCAATCCCTGAGGAATGAGAGAGTTAGAATTACCACAACATAATACTCAAAATGCTCAGTTCTCAAAAAACTTACAAAACATACAAAGAAAGAGGAAAATATGACACATTCACAGAAAAAAAGAATTTGACAGAAATTATCCATGAAGCAGTTTAGACATTGGAGATATTAGTCGAAGATGTTAAATCAATTGTCTTAAATATGTTCAATGAGCTAAAGAAAACCATGGACAGAGAACTAAAGGAAATCAGAAAAACAATGCATGCATGACGTATGAGAATATGAATAAAGAGAAGTTGTAAAAGAAGGAACCAAAACTTGGAAGCAAGCAAGGTTTCCTTCAGTACGTGTGTGGGTAAATAAACTATGATCCGCCCAAACAATGGAGTTTATTCAACACTAGAACGAAATCTGTAATCAGCCATGAAAACACATGGAGGAATCTTAAATGCATATTAGTAACTGAAAGAGACCAAGCTGAAAAGGCTACTGTGTGATTCTAGCTGTATGACTTTCTAGAAAAGGTGGAACAGTAGAAAGATGAGTGGTTGTCAGGGTCTTGGGGAGGGAGAGATAAAGGTGGAGCCCAGGGGATTTTATGGGGCACTGAAACTATTCTGTTTGATACTATCATGGTGGGTACACGTCCTTATACATATTTGTGAAATCCCATAGAAGGTACGACACCAAAAGTGAATGTTAGTGTAAACGTATGGACTTTGGGTGATAATGATGTATTAATGTAGATTCATCAATTGTAACAAATGTACCGCTTTATTGCAGGATGCTGATAGTATAGGAGGCTGTGCATGTTTGGGTCCATGAGGTATAGGGGAACTCTCTCTACTTTCCACTCAATTTTTCTGTGAACCCAAAACTGCTCTAAAAATAATCTCTTAAACAATAGAAACAAACAGAAATTCTGGAATTGAAAAGACCAATAACTGAAATGAAAATAAACTCACTAAAGGGGTTCAACAACAGATTTGAAAAGGCAAAAGAAAGGATCAGTGAACCTGAAGATAAAACAATTAAATTGTTTAGTCTGAGAAGCAGACATTTTTAAAAATGAGGACACATGCACAAAATCTGAGGAACTTGTGGGCCTCATCAAACATACCACCATAAATTTATAGGAGTTCCAGAAGGAGAGAGAGAGAGGGACATAAACAATATTTGAAGAAATAATGGCTGAAAATTTCTCAAATCTTAAGAGAGACATGAATATACATTTTCAAAAATCTCAATGAACTCTTAATAAGATAAATTCAAAGCGCCCACACTGAGACACATTTAATCAAAGGTAGAAACCCAAAGACAAAGAGAAAACTGTAAAACCTGCAGCAGAGAAACAACTTGTCACATACAGGTGATCTTCAGGCCAGGAGTCAGTGGGATGATCTGTGTAAAGTCCTGAAAGGAAAACTTTGCCAACCAATAATTATATAGCCAGCAAAACTATCTTTCAAGAATGAAGGGGAAATTAAGACACTTCCAGATAAACAGAATCCAAGGGAGTTCATTACCAGTTCATTAGACCTGCCCTACAAGGAATGCTAAAGGGAGTCCTTTTTGCTGAAATGAAAGTATCCTAGACACAGACACAGTCATAGGAACAGATAAGGGACATTGGTAAAGGTAACTGCATAGGTAAATATAAAAGCCAGTATTATTGTACTTTTTGTGTGGTTTGTAACTCCTCTTTTTTTTTCTGTATGATTTAATGAACCAATGCATGAAACAATGACTATAAACCTTTATTAATGGGCATAAAACGTATAAAGAGGTAATCTGTGACAATAACAATATAAATGGGAAGGGATAGTGATATAGGAAGAGAATGTATATTATTGAAACTAAGTTAATCTTCAAATTAAGTTGTTATAAGTTTAAGATGTTAATCATAATCTCCAAGATAACCACTAAGAAAATAACTTTTAAAAATGCAAGAAAGGAAAGAAAAAGCTAATCAAATGTTACACGCAAGTAACCAACTAGGTACGTAAAAGGGTAGTAATGGAGGAATTGAGGAACAAAAAACATATAAGACATACAGATATGGTGACTAACATAATAAAAATTATTATAAAAAAAGACATGCAGAAAACAGATAAATGACAGAATTAAGTCCTTTTTTTTAATCAGTAATCACATCAAAGTACATGGGCTAAATTCCCCTATTAAAGGGCAGAAATTGGCAGATTGCATTAAAAAAGAAAACAGTATCCATCTATATGCATCTATACAAGAGACTTCCTTTAGATAAAAAGGACACAAAGAGATTGTAAGTAAAAACAATGAATAAATATATTTCATACAAATAATAGCCCAAGGAGAGCTGAGGTGGTTATATTATTGTCAGATAAAATATGCCTTTAAGCAAAAGAGGTTATAAGAGAAAAGAAGGACAAAATATATAGATAAAAAGTTTGATACAGTGAGAAGGTTATAAACATCCATGCACTTAACTACAAAGCCCCAAAATATATGAAACAGAAATTGACAGAATTGACGGGAGGAAAAGATAGTTCTACAATAATATTTGGGTATGTCAATATCCCACTTTCAGTAATGGATAGAAGAACCAGGCAAAAGATCAATAAGGAAATGGAGAACTTGAGCAAGACTGTAAACCAATTATAAATAACAACGCTATAAACCAATAATGTATAATGAACATACACAGGGCATTACACTCAACAGCAGCAGAGTGCACTTTCTCTTCAAGTGTACATGGGATATTCTCTATGATAGACCATATATTAAATCATAGAGGCACCTGGGTGGCTCAGTCAGTTGTGTCCAGCTCTTGATTTTGGCTCAGGTCATGATCTCGGGGTCGTGGGATCAAGCCCCACGTCGGGCTCCACACCAGGTGGGAGCCTGCGTAAGAGTCTCTCTCTGCCTCTGCCTCTTGCCCCCTCACTTTCTCTAAAACAAAACAAAAACAAACCCAGACCATATAATAGGTCACAGAACAAATTTTAACAGGTTTTAAAAAATTGAAATCATTCAAAATATCTTTTCTGATCAAAATGGAATGAAACTAAAAATCAGTAACAGAAGAAAAACTGGGAAGTTCACCGATATGTGGAAATTGAACAACCTGTTCTTAAACAACTGCTCTATCAAAGCAGAAATCACAAGGAAAATTAGAAAAATATTGAGATAAATGAAAGTGAAAAAACAACTTAAAGTTATGGGATACAGCAGAAGTAATGCTAAAAGGGACATTTTTAGCTATAAATGCATATGCTGAAAAAGAAGAAATTCTCAAATCATAACCTAACTGTACACCGTGAGGAACTAGAAAAAGAGGAGTGACCGAAACCCAAAGATGGTAGAGGGAAAGAAATAATAAAGATTAGAGTGGAGATAAATAAAGAGAACAGAAAAACTGTACTAGAGAAAATCAACAACCCAAAAGTTGATTCTTTGACTAGATTAACAAAATCGACAGACCTTTAGCCAGATTGACTAAGAAAAACAGAAGACTCAAATTACTAAAGTCAGAAATGAAAGTGGGACACGAAAAGACGCTCCGCATGACCCATCGTCGGGGAAATGCAAATCAAAACTACAACGAAGTATCACCTTACACCTGTCAGAATGGCTAAAATAAAAAAATACAAGAAACAGCAACTGTTGGTGAGGATGTGGGGGAAAGGAACCCTCTTGCATTGTTGGTGGGAAGGAATATTGGTGCAGCCACTGTGGAAAACAATATGGAGGTTCCTCAAAAAATTAAAAATAGAACTACCTAATGATCCAGGAATTGCACTACTGGGTATTTACTACTACTACTAATACAAAAACACTAATGCAAAGGGATACATGCACCCCTATGTTTGCTGCAGCATTATTTACAATAGCCAAACTATGAAAGCAGCCCAAGTCTCCATGAATAGACAAATGGATATGTGGTATATATCTACAATGCAATATGACTCAGATATAAAAAAGAATGAAATCTTGCCATTTGTGAAGACATGGATGGAGCTAGGGAGTATTATGCTAAGCAAAATAAGTCAGTCAAAGAAAGACAAATATGAGTTCGCTCATATGTGGAATTTAAGAAACAAAACAAATGAGCAAAGGGGCAAAATAAGAGAGAGAGGCAAACCAAGAAACAGACTTAACTATGGAGAACAACTGATGGTTACCAGAGGGGAAGTGGGTGGGGGGAAGGGTGAAATGGTGATGGGGATTAAAGAGTACATTTACCATGATGAAAATAAAGTGAAATGGAAGAGAAAGATTTAAAAAAATGGAAGTGGGGACATTACTACAGATTCTACAGATTATGAGAATGCTATGAACAATTACACATCAAACAAATCAGGTAACCTAGATATATAGACAAATTCCTAGAAATGTACCAATCTACAAAAACTGACCCATGAAGGAGGAATATCTGAACAAACCTACATATAACAAGTAAGGAGATTAAATCAGTAATCAGAAACCTCTCAGTGAAAAGCCCATGACCAGATGGTGTCACTGGTGAGTTCAACCAAACATTTAAAGAATTAACACTTCTCAGACTCTTCTAAAAAATTGAAGGGGAGCGAATACCTCCTAACTCATTCTATGAGATCAGCATTACACTGATACCAACGCCTAATAAAGACAACATAGGAAAAGAGAATTACAGACCAATATGCCTTATGAATATAGATGTAAAAATTCTCAACAAGATATAAGCAAATAAATTCCAAAGGGTTTATTAAAAGGATTTTACACCACAACAAAGTAGGATTTTTTTCCTGGAATGCAACAATGATTCATTACATGAAAATCAATCAGTGTAATACACCACATTAAAAGAATGAAAAGAAAAACTGTATGTTCATCTCAATGGATGCAGAAAAAGCATTTAACAAAATTCAACACCTTTCCATGATTAAAAAAATAAAACAGTAAAGTTGGAGTAGAAGAAAAATTCCTCAATATGATAAAACCCATATATGAAAAACTCACAGCTGACATTCTACTCAATGGTGAAAGACTGAAAGCTTCTCTCCTAAGATAAGCAACAAGACAAGAATACCCACTTTTACTGCATCGACTGAACATAGTACTGAAAGTTCTAACTAGAGCAATTAGACAAGAAAAAGAAATAAGACATACAAATTGGAAAGAAGAAAGTAAAATGATCTCTGTTCACAGATGACATGATCTTATATGTGAAGTCCTTTAAAATCACACACACACACACACACACACACACACACACACACACCTATTGGAGTGAATGTTAAGTTGTAGGATACAAAATCAAAACAAATATATGTATTTGTAACAAACAATTCTAAAAGGAAATTAAGAAAACATTTCCATTTACAAAGGCATAAATGAAGAATAAAATAGTTAGGACGAAATTTAACCAAGGTGGCAAAAAAGTATACCCTGAAAAACTATAAAACATTGCTGAAATTAAAGACCTAAATAAAGGAGATCCTATGTTCATGGACTGGAAGATTTAATATTAAGATGGCTATACTACCCAAAGTGATCTACAGATTCAATGTAATCCTTAACAAAATCCCAATAATTTTTTTACACAAATACAAAAATTCATCCTAAAATTTCATATGGAATTGTAAGGGCCCCTGAATAAGCCAAAACAACTTTGAAGAATAAGAACAGTTAGAGAATCAACACTTCCTGATTTCAAAACTTATTGCAAAGCTAAAGAAAACAGTTGTGCTATACTGGAATAAAGACAGACACACAGATCAGTGGAATGGTCCAGAAATGGACCAGAAATAAACTCTCACCTAGTGAACTGATTTTCAACAGGGGTCCAAAATATTTCAATGGAGAAAGGACAATCTTCAATCAACGGTGCTGAGAAAACTGGATACCCACATGTGAAAGAATGAAGTTGAACCCTTACCTTACAATATATACAAAAATTAACTTAAAATGCATCAAAGGCCTAAACTTAAGGCTAAAACTATAAAAATTTTATTTTATTTTATTTTTTTAAAAGATTATTTATTTATTTATTTGACAGAGAGAGACAGCCAGCGAGAGAGGGAACACAAGCAGGGGGAGTGGGAGAGGAAGAAACAGGCTCGTAGTGGAGAAGCCTGATGTGGGGCTCGATCCCAGAACACTGGGATCACGCCCTGAGCCGAAGGCAGATGCTTAACCACTGCACTACCCAGGCGCCCCTAAAACTATAAAAATTTTAGAAGAAAACAGGGGGAAGTCTTCATGCATTGAATCTGGCAATGACACCTTTGATACAACACCTAGATAAATTGGATTTCATCAAAATTTAAAACTGTGCATCAAGAGTGAAAAATGGGAGCTCATAGAGCTCTGCTTTCACAGAGTGGGAGCAAATATCTCTGATAAAGGACTAATATGCAGAACATATAAGGAACTACTGAGACTCAACAACCATTAATGGAACAAGTCAAGTCAAAACTGGACAAAAGACTTGAATTGACATTTCCTCCAAAGAAGACATCCAAATGGCCTATAAGCATATAAAAATAGTCAACATCATTAGTCATTAGAGAAATTCAAATCAAAACTACAATGAGATACCACCTCATGCTCATTAAAATGGCTACTTTTAGGGGAAAAATAACAAGTGTTGGCAAGAACGTGGAGAAACTGAAGCCCTCATGTATTGATCATGGGAATCCTAAAGGCTGCAACCACTATAGAAAACAATTTGGCAGCTCCTCAAAAAGTTAAATATAGAGCTACCATTTGGCCCAGCAATTCCACTCCTAGGAATATACCCAGAGGAACCGAAAGCAGCAGTTCAAACAGATAGTTGTACACAACGTTCACAGCAGCATTATTCACAATAGCCAAAAGGTGGAAAGTCCAAGTGTTCATCACTAGATGAAAGGAGAAATAAAAAGTGCCATTTACACTGGAATATTATCCAGTTATTAAAATGAGTGAAGTCCTAACACGTGCGGCAACATGGAAGAACTTCCTAGACCTTATGCTAAGTGAAATAAGCCAGTCACAAAAAGACAAACGTTGTACGATTCCATTTGCATGAGAATAGGCAAGTTCATAGAGGCAGAAAGCAGACTAGAGGTTACCAGGCACTAAGGGGAGGGGAAACTGGGAGGATGAAAAGTTTTGGGGTATAGATAGTGGTGATGGTTGCAAAACATTGTGCATGTATTTAATGCCGCTGAATTGTACACTTAAAAGTGACTAAAATGGTAAATTATATTCTGTGTATTTTACCATAAAAAAGCAAACCAGAGGGAAGAAGATAGTGGCACAATGCTCCAAATTTATGACAGGAGTGTTTTGAGTCTAGAACGCCACATGTTATTAAGCAAGTGTGGGGTCAAATAAAGATGTTACGAGACGTACAAAGTCTCAAAACTTTTTATCTTCCATCCACGCACCACTTTTAGTAAGCTACTGGGAGATACGCTCCATGAAACGTAGGGAGTAAACAAAACAATGGGAAGTGGGGGAGAAACACTGGGTCCATCTCAGCAAAGAGGTGAAGGTAGAATCCTCAGAATGATGATGAAAGAAGTCTCTGGGAACAGCTGCCTACAGGCCTAGAGGGAATCCTATCCCAGCTAAACGAAGAGAAAAGATGGAAGGAAGGTGTCCAGTGAAAACATTGAAACAATAAACAAGTGAATATGTTTGGCCAACTGACATGCTAAGTTTGTCACAGGCCTGAGGATAAATTACTGATACGTGCAGAGAAAATTGAGGCGCTATCAAGCCCAGGGAAATCATAGTACACGTACGGCTCAGCTGAGAACAAAACCCACGTCATCATAAACGTGAGCAACTGTCCATGAATAACTCAGAGACTTTGAATTATGTCTGCTATACAATAGTTTACTCATCTGTGTGAGTGGCGGCAGCCATTAGACCACTGTCAATGGACAAAGGCAATACCAGGACTTACAAGAGAGGACGAAGAAAGGGAAGAACAGAACTATGGAGGGTTTTCCATCTGGGGGCAAACTAATTAGCTGGCCGAAAAGAGGGCAGTCTATCCTTGAACACCTGGGTCGGTAAAGGGATCCAAAGGAATTTCTGTTGTTGACGGATTCTCTGGAAGCCCTGAGGGCATCAGAGAGGCCAGATGCGCCAGGCTGTGTGGGTACACTGCTGGTCCTGCCTCATCCACAATGGGGTCAGCCCCATTGTCTGCATCAGACTTGCTCACAGTCTCCCCGGGTCTAACTAAACACAGCGCTATGGGAGACTGGGTGGAGGGGAGGCTGTGTGTACGTGGAGGGTGACGTAAGAGTTGAGCTCTTGTCTTAGAAAGTAGGAAGTTAATACATAATGTATAAAATGGAAAAGTCAAGAACTAGCAGTGTATGCCTATTATACTCTGAGACTCTTTGAGAGTGAGCCCAGTGAAGCCATCAGGTAGCAATGTCTGGGAACCACTGGACTGTACATCCCGGGCCCAGCACTTCCTAGCTGTGTGACCTTGGGCAGAGCTTCGCCTCCTGGAAACCCAGTGTCCTCATCTGTAAAATAGGAACGTTAACGCTTACCTCATAAGGCCATTGTGAGCATTACATGCATGGCAAGTGCTTTGCCTGGCATGGTACTGTGCAATTAGTAAAAGGTTAACCCACTAAGCTATTGCCCTTATTAATACTGCCCTTCCTTGCAATATGGAGCACTGTGCTGGCCACTAGGTCAAGGGAAGAATAAAAAGGCCGATTCCTGCCACAAGGGCCTAAGCCAACTCCGTATCTCTCTCCAAGGTGGGCAGAGGGTCCCATCCCCATGAGAAAGGAGCAGGATGGGTGAAAATCTCAGCTCCTCCTTCTTACTCTTTACAATTTTGCCAATAAAATCTATCCATGGGACTTGAAAAGAAAGGACAATAAAAGCTTCAAGACAGGAAGCTTCTTGTCCAATCTTTGAGTAAATACAACGTGAACTGGGGGCTTTGAGCTAGGCTGTCAGTGGTGGGGTGGGGTCAGGAGGGGATTCCAACGTAAAGAGACAGGGTGTGTGTCCTGGAGGAGGTCACAGCCTGACACCTGGGGCACCCGCAAGAGAACTGGCAATGACCACTTACGACCTTGCTTTTACTCTCACGAAGAAGAAGGAGGAGGAGGTAGAGGGGTTGGGGTGGTGGGAGAAGTAAGAGGACAAGGGGAGGGGAGGAGACAAAGAAGGGAATGAGAAGGTGGCTCTTCATTTCAGTTATTTGTAGTGTGATTTCCTACCAGACTCTTCTGAAATATTGAACATATCTCGGAGACTGACCCTTGCCAGCCCCCACCTCTGCCCCAAACTACCTTTCAGAGATTCTCAGGGTGGTGAGCCCACCATCCCCATCCTGGATCTGAGTCAGAACTAAACTAGGTCCTGGGAGTTCTAGTCAAGTCACTTTCTCAGTTCTGGTTTATAAGAAGGGGACAACCATTTCTACCCATTGTAATTTTTGCCTTCTGTTAGCTCATTTTGAAAGTTGATTTGCCACAGTTCAGGGACAGAACAAGTGTGAGAGAACAAAAATGGCCTGTGTGGGGAAAGCGCAGCTCTGGGTTACCACTGAATCTCCTTGGGAAAGGGCACAAAACCTCGGCTTTCCTTATCTGCAAAATGGGGGGTATAGGCTTTCCTCTGCAGAGAAAGTTCTCTCAAGGACATGTATGGGACATGCATGTAACTGCCCCGAGGCACGGCTGCCAGGTGGTAGTTACTTGCCTGATAGAAGTGGTATAAAATATAATGGATTAATTATAGTCACAATTAGAATCATTTGATGATAATATAAAACCTATGGAATCATTTATAATGGTAGAGTATTATTATTAATAATAACGATAGTATCGTTGGATTAGCCCTCCAGGTCTGGGAACTGCTCCCACAATCTCAACTTGTGGCTTAAGCATCATAATTTTCTAAAAACACTTTTGCCCCCATAGCTGCCTTGTCCCCTTGCTTCTCCTCTGAGCTGTCGTACATGTGTCTTTCTGGATGACCATGCGGCCTGAGCATGTCTAGTGATGATATTTCTTGTTTTGTAATTTACATTTGAGGGTGTAGCCTTTCTGCCTCCTTACACTGTCTCATTCATCTCTGAATCTGATGCCTCCCATAATACCAGGACATAGCAGGTCCTTGATAAATGCTCATAAATGACCTTGCGCATCGTTGTCCTCAGTAAAGACTTGTGGAATGAAAAGCAATCTCCATTTTTGCACTGTGTTACAGACAGCCGGGCTGGGACAATATTTAAGTTTTACTCTGCCCCCTCTCCTGCCTGCATTTCCTGCGTTCAAGTAAGACTCAGGGCAGAGATGTCCTGGTGTGGAGAGAGGGGAAAGCAAAAATCTTGGCTTTTGATTTTAATACTTAGGGGAGAAGATTCTTGGCAAAGGGGAAGTAACTAGGCCAGAAACCAGCACAGGAAATAATTTCCCCTATATATATATATATATATTTTTAAACCCACAAAAAACAAAAAACAAAACAACAACAACAAAAATCCAGAAGTCCCATCAAAGATTTAAGTGTGAAAAAGAGTAAAATTACAAAAAGTTCTAGCGAAAAAAATGATCCGATATTTCTTTGTAACCGTGGAGTATGAAAGGCCTTTCTATGACCCCATATCCAAAATCTGTAAAAGGAAAGACTGATAAAATAGGCTACACAGAACAAGCAAACAAACATGACCAAAAACGCCTTTAAGAAAGTCTAAAGGCAAATGAAAAATGGGAACAAAACATGGAAATTCATGTCTATAAACAGAAGGGGAAAGGCCAGCTACCCAATAGAAAATTGGGCAAACACAGTGAACAGACAGTTCACACACAGGGAAAACATCATAAAGACGTCTGGTCTCATTCCTAAGAGATAGGTGAGTTCAAACTATGCTGATACTCTCTTCCCTCTAGTAGACTTAAAAATCCAGGAGCTTAATAACACCTTCTATTGGCAGAATCATGAGGAAATTGGCCCTCTTATTCACTACGGAAGGGGGGAAAATAGGGATAACCCTTGTGGAGGGCGATTTGGCAACATTTGTCAAAATTACTGATGCATTTACCAGTCACATAGTGATTAGACTCTGGGATTTATCCCAGAGTATGAAATAATAAAGTCATTGGAGCAATGTTTGTAATAGCAGAAGATTGGTAAAAACCCAAATGCCATCAATAGAGGACTGAATGAGTAAATTATAGTATGCTTATATACAGGACTATTGTGCTTTTCTGAAAAAAGAATTAGGAAGTTCTTTATATGTTGCTAGGGAAAGAACTCCAAGATATATTATGTGAAAAACAAAAATAAAAATAAACAGGGTAACAACAGCATAGCTCATAAAGCTCCTTTCTTCCTTCCTTCCTTCCTTCCTTCCTTCCTTCCTTCCTTCCTTCCTTCCTTTTTTCAAAAAGGAGGAAAGTTCAAATCTATAAGCATTGGCATATACACAAAAAGCACTATAAAGAAACTGTAAAAACAAAAAAAATGGTGTTTTAAGTAAAATTCTTGGGAATAAATTTAACAAAAAAGTACAAAACTTTTACATTGAAAACTACAAAGCTTGTTGACAGAAATCTTAAAAGACCTAAATAAATGGAGAGACATACCATGTTCAAGGATTGAAAGACTTAATATTGTTAAGATGGCAATATTCCCCCAAATTATTCTACAGATCCAATGCAATCCTAATAAAAAATCCAGCTGGCTCTTCTGCAGAATTTGACAAGCTGATCCTAAAATTGTATGGAAATACAAGACACCCAGGAGAGCAAAAACAATCTCAAAAAAGAAAAACAGTTGCAAGACACACTTTTCAGTTTCAAAACTTACTACAAAGCAGTAGTAAATAAGATAGTGTGGTACGGGCATAAAGATAAGCATAGACCAATGGAATAGAATTGAGAGTTCATAAATAAAGCCTGACATTTATGGTCAATTGATGTTCCATAAGGGTCCCAAGACAGCTCAATGGGAGAAAGGATAGTCTTTTCACCAAATAGTGCTAAGACAACAGGCTAGCCATGTAAAAGGACAAATTTGGACTCCTACCTCACACCGTACACAAAAATTAACTCACAGTGACCATAGATCTACAAGTAAAGCTAAAATGACAGATTTTGAAGAAAACGAGAGTGAATCTTCATGACTTGGGGTTAGGCAATGACCAAATGCACAAATGACTACAGAGATTGAGAGACTGGATTTCATCAAAATCACACACATTCATGTTTCTGTAGAATACCATCAAGAAAATAAAAGGACGATCCACAGACAGGGAGGAAATATTTGCAAACCATATATATGTTAAGGGATCCAGAATATATAAAGAATGCTTATAACTGAATAGTGAAAAATAACCCAATTTAAAAACAGATTGAAGAGTCAGACATTTTTCCAAAAAGATATGTGAATGGCTAATAAAGACAGGAAAAGGTGCTCAATATCATTTCTCATTAGGGAAATGCAACTCAAAACCATACTGACGTACCTACTAAGAGCTACAATGAAAAAGAGGGATAATGACAAGAGTCCATGAGGATGTGGAGAAATTGGAGCCCTCCTGCATGTAGCAAGATTATCAGATGGTACAGCTACTGCGGAAAACAGTTCGGTAGTTCCTTAAAATGTTAAGGGCAGAATTACCGTAAGATCCAGCAATTCCACTCCCAAGAGAAATGAAACCACGTGCACCCAAATACGTGAACACGAATGTTCGTGGCAAAATTACTCGTAATAGCCAAAAAGTAGAAACAATCCAAATGGCCATCAGCCGATGAAATGGAGAAATAAAATGCGGAATACCCATTAAATGGAATATTACTGGGCTATAAAAAGGAACAGGGTGCTGATACACACTACGACCCGAATGAGCCTTAAAAACACCGTGCCAAGAGGAAGAAGGCAGTTTGCCAAACACCACATTCGATTTTTATAAAATTGTCCAACACAGGCACCTAGGGGCACCTGGGTGGCTCAGTCGGTTGAGCGGCCAACTTTTGATTTTGGTTCCGGTGGTGATCTCAGGGTCTTGGGATCGAGCCCTGACTCTGTGCTTAGTGGGGAGTCTGCTTGAGATTCTCTCCCTCTCCCTCTGCCCCTTCCTCCTCAAATAAATAAATACATCTTAAAAAAAAAAAACAGGCAAATCTGTAGAGATAGAAAGCAAATTAGTTGTAAGCTAAGGCCGGGGATGGGGAGGAACGGAGAGTGTGGGGTGATGAAAATGTTCTAAAAATAGATTATTGTGATGATTGAGCCACTCCGCAAATACACTAAATAACATTGACTCGTGTAAACTTTATGACATGTAAATGGTATGTCAGTAAAGCTGTTTCTTCCAGGGGAGGCAGGAACTGGGCAGGTGAAGGACAGAGAGGGAAGGAAGACTTCATATTGTATATCTTTTTATACTTTCTGGGCTTCCAATGGGTGACCACTGTCTACTCAAAGAACAAATTGAAAATACAGAAGGATCAAACACAATTAGAGGGAACTCTGACCCTTCCATCATTTGGGGAGAGGACAGAGAGGGTGCTGCCACCCACCCCTGCCCACTGTGAAGTGATGGCTGGGGGGGCCAGTGGGTTAGATTGGACAGGGCAGCCCTAGAGAGCTTCCAAGACATATTCATGGTCTGGAGGCCACCAAGCTGTGGGACCTGACGGAGACATAGGACCCAGTGGGCCAGATGGCGGGCACCCCCCCAACTGACCAGAGGGCGCCGGGCCTGCTCCCCACTCCTCCACCACCACCTGGACCTACATAAAAACCCCGAACCATCATCCAGCCCCAAAGAGGGGCAGGGAAACCCCAAGCTTGACACCGGCCAGGCAGAATAGAAGCTTGAGAAAGTTCTATTGACATAGAGGGAAGAAAGGAAGAACTCCTCTTGCATGCCTGGTTTTGCAGACCAGGCTCACACCCCTGGCCTTCTGCACCCTGAGACCTGAGAGCAGCCAGAAGGAGTGATGGTTGGAGCCCTCTTCCTGTGATTCCTCGTGTGCTTGGCTTGAAAGTTTCCGTACCAAGAAAGACCTCTGTGGTCGAAGTGGTTTGAAAAATGCCAGATTAAAGAGAGCCAAAGCTTTTTTAACTATAGCCCTTCTCCGAGCCTCTACTTGGGACTCAAGAGGGGTTCTGGCAGGTTCAAAGCCCTTTGGAGGTTTTGAGGGACTTCTGGTGGGACAGAGGCTCTTCTTCATGGTACAGCTGAGGAAACAGAGCCTGGGGAGGTCACACAGCGAGTCCGTGAACACCGGGACCTGAAACCCCGGATTCTGCTGCACCCGGCACCCGTGCTCAGAGCTCCGTCACAGTTCTAACCAAGTCCCGGCCCGTGGTCCTGGGGGCCTGGGCACTTTCACCCTGAGTCAAGGTGGCCTCTGGTCCTTGCCTGGTCTGAGTCTCTCAGAAATTTTATACGTTTGAGCCCTCAGCTGGGGACATGTCTGGGGACACGGTCACTGGGTGAAAAAAGGAATCAGAGAAAAGGTATGCTTCCTGCCTGACGTGAGCGGGACAGAGAAGCAGCCAGCCGTGTGTGAACCCAGACCGGGCCACCGAGGGGCCCGACAGCCCCTCAAATCCAACCTTGGGGCCCCTCTGCACAGCACAGACTTGAATCGATCTGCTCCAGCAACCTATGCTTCCTGGTTTGTGCCTTCAAACAAACCTTTAAAACCCTGATAAAAATTCTGCAGGGTAAGCAATCTAGCGTCTTCAATAAATAAATTGCACGGGGAGAAAAGGAGACCAGATGGGAACTGTTCTGGATTAAAACATGTAATCAAAGGCACGGCGTGGGCCGTAGTCAGATCCTGATTTGAACAAATCAGTTGGAAAAGACATTGATAAGACAGTTGGAAAATCTCAACATTGACTGGCTGTTTGGTAATGCTAGCGGGGTCATTCTTTTTCAAACTGGTCAGGGCATGATGGTTAATTTTTTGGTTTTTGTTTTTTAAAGAGCCTTTTAGAGATCGATGCTGAGGTACCCACAAATCGAACAACACAAATGTTTGCTATTAGCTTCAAAATGAGCCGGTGGGGCTGGAGGGGGAACATGGCGGGCACAGAGGGTGTAACATTGGCCGTAGGTCGATAATTGTCGAGGCTGGGGGATGGATGCGGAAGCCGCATTAAACTCTCCTCTTCCCTTTGGCATAAACGTCACTTCAAAATAAAATACTTTTTAAACGTCCCGGCCAACCTGGCTCAGGTGCCCCGGCCAGCTTGGGGGTGGGGGTGTCTCAGCTGGTATTCCTGCCTACGTGCTGACCCTCCAGCCTCCCGGCTCCTCTCCAGGAATGCAAGGTGCAGACCCCCAAAGCCCCCAGACGTGAGGTCCTCCACGTGCAGGGGCATGGGGTGACCCCCAGACTGCCCGAGATTGCCGGTCTGCTGTGGGTGCTGTGCCCACCAAACCCCATCGAACCCATGCGGGGTGCCCCTGGCCAAGTCGTCCTCACCCCCACTACCCCCTACCCCGCCGCTTCCCCGGCTACTCACTCCACTCTTAGTGGCCCGCCCGGCTCCGGCCAACTCTCTTGCTCCGGCCCAAGCTGCTCATTACTCAGGACGTTTATTATTAGCCTTAGATTTGATTAGTGCCTGAGCTGCACTTCCTGGGTTTTCCCCCCAACCTGTAGGATGTAAATCAGCGGTACCCCCTCCCGCCCTGCACCTGCGTGTTAGGAGCTGAGGTGGGTGGCCTGGGATGACTCCGGAGTCCCCAGCAGTGCTGTCTGCGGAGCCCCCACTGCACACTGCCCACCAGCGCCCGCCGAGCAGGGGAGGACAGGATGGCCTGGCGTAGGGATGAGGTATAAACTGGTAGGACCCCAATCTGGCTCTGACCCACCGTGTGGACCTGGTTTCCTGCCCCATGGCACACATTCCCAGCTGCAGGCGGGGTGAGCCCTCTCTCCAGCCTCCAAACATTGCTCAGGCCCTTCCCTCTTCCTTGACACCCATTTCCTGTTCCATCGCTTGGTCATCTCTTCTTGTTCGGCCTTCAGGCTCAACTGAGGGGCCAATTCCTCCGGGAAGCCATCCCTGACTGTCCCAGGCTGGGCTACATGCCCATTCTCTGTGCTTCCTAAGCCCGATCAAAGCCCTCGAGAGGCTGAGGCTAGCGCAGGGCAGCCTGGGTTTGAATCTCGGCCACTTACCAGCAGGAAGACTTTGGGGCAATTTACGTAACTTCTCTGTGCCTCCATGTTCTCTTCCTGTGAGTGGGTATCACCGTACCCGGCTCACAGGTTGTTAGGAGAATGAAAGGAGTTGCCACAGTCTTAGAGCAAGTTCTTGGCACCTAGTAAGTGCTCAATAAACAATCTGGAGGGTTAGCGCCGTAGCCCCCATCACACTATTGTAAGTCGTTCTCTACACCTTCCCGACTCCCCTGAAACCCCCATGGGATTAAGACCGGATTGAGACAGATGTGGAAGCCCATGGCGTTTAGGAAGGAAACTTTGAGGGATGGGAAGGAATCGGGTAGGTGGAGGCGGAGCGGGACGGCATCAGGGGGCAGTTAGGGCAGGAGCGAGGGCAGAACAAAAGCCTGAGTTGGGTGATAGTACAGCAGGGAGGAAATTGGGTTGGTAACCCTAAAAACTGCTCCATCTCAGTGATCAGAGACACACCACGTCAGCAATGAAAAACGAGTTTTCATCCACCAGGGGGGCAGAATCTTGGAGTCTGATGCTCCAGAGGGCTGGAGGCGAGCCAGGCAAACGCGATCTCGCGTCCTGCTGGAGGGAAGGAGTTGGTCCCGCCAGTTTGGAGGGCACCCGGCCAGCGTCCATTAATCTGTACAACGTATGCCTCACTCACGACCGGCACATCCTTCTCCCCGGAGCATCTGGAAACAATGTACATGTCCATCCGAGGGAGGATGGCTGATGGAGGTACACAGGTCATAACCAGGAATGTTACACAAAGGTTACAAAGAAGGAGTTGGATGATTGTCAAGACCAATCATGATACCTACAGTAAGACACCTTGTAGTAAAAATCCCAGATGGCCTTCTCCGTGGCCCCATACACGTGAATGTGGGACGATGGTTGCCTCTGGGTAGGACGAGAGGGACCAGGTTTGGGGGTGATGGTCAAGGGAGACTTTAGCCCTATTGGTAACGTTTTAATTTTTACACAGAGAAGATACTTCTGTATTACTCATGCCACATATAGGCCGGTGGGGGTGTGTTTGGGAGCCAGGAGCTCCCTGCCTGCTGCATCGGGCCAAGCCCAGAGTCACTGTTGGATGCCCTCAGCACGTCTCCTCCTTACCTTCTACCCAGGGCTGGGGCTCTCAGCACCTCACAGAGCAGCTGGCTCCCAGGGGTTAGTTCTGACCGTTAGAAAGCTGTCTCTGTCTACTGAGCGGACTGTGCCTTCCAGAAACAGACCCACCGGACGGACCGCCGCTCTCTGAAGCCACACACGTCCTCTTGCTCAATGAGATCGCACTTTCGAGTTTTAAAGCCCGCACAGGTTAGACGTGAAACAAAAGTCAAACAAAATCCAATTTGACTTTTGGGGTGGCCGAGACTGGGATGGTAGGGTTTCCTCATGTCTCATTGCTGATCACAGCTTGTTAATGCTTTTGCTCAAACACCCTTTACAGATCGTGGATTTTATTCACTTTCTATTTTCTTCAATTACAAGTGTAATTTATATGCAGTGAAATGCGTGAATTTTAAGTGTGCAAATCAATGAATAGGTTACATATGTGCACGCCCAGGTAACGCTACCCAGATTCAAGACTTAGAACGTTTGGAGTCCCCCAGAAGTCTCCCTCCCTGCCCCTTCCAGGCAGCCTCACCACCACCCCAGAATCGCCACCCTTCTGACGTCTATACCCATAGATTTTCATTTTCCTGACTGTATAAACAGGAACCTTCTTTCTTCTGGTTTCTTTCGGTTGATATTAGATTTTATTAAACCAGACAGACCAAAGCACGTGTGACCCGCCCCCGCCAGGGCCACACGATTACAAGGAATTTTATTATTACCGTTACTGAACTCGAATTTCACGACCCATGCAAATAGAATCCCTTCCTCCCCGGCTCCCTCAGAACAGGTGCTGAAGGTTTCTGAACCTCATTCTGAAACCAGCCCTCTCTCAGAGCTGTCTCCCCGGGGGGATGAGGGATTCTAATTTTAAGCCCCACACTTAAAGGGGACAGAAGAGTCTGGAACCTAGAGTAAAGATACCTTATACACCTCCAGGCTTTGGAGCTGATGCCTTCAAATACACGTACCTAAACAGTTAAAACAAGCACATGGTAAAGAAAAATTCAAACAGTGTGAAAGGGAATATAGCAAAAAAGAAGTTTCCCTCCTGTCTAGATACTCTCGACAGCCCCTTTCCCTGCTCGAAGCCGGCAACTGTGACCAGATCTGGTTCACACAGGCTTCCAAGCAAAGCCCTGGCATTTACATGCCTCTGTACGCATCACAGATGATAGATTTTTGCCTCCATCCCCCCACCCCCACCCCATGCACGTTTTTTTTTTTTACACAATTGCTTGTTTATGCAGATTTAACACACTGTGAACATACAGCCTTTCTTCACTCAATATATCCTATCAGTCAAGCCTTATCTTTTTAAAGGAGCTCTTTAAATGCTCATTAGAGAGGCGCCTGGGTGGCACAGCGGTTAAGCGCCTGCCTTCGGCTCAGGGCGTGATCCCGGCGTTATGGGATCGAGCCCCACATCAGGCTCCTCCGCTATGAGCCTGCTTCTTCCTCTCCCACTCCCCCTGCTGTGCTCCCTCTCTTGCTGGCTGTCTCTCTCTGTCAAATTAATAAATAAAATTAAAAAAAATAAATGCTCATTAGAAATAGTAACAATAGTGAGCATTTATGCAGCATTTACCACGTTCCAGGCACTATTCTAAACCCCTTACATATGTTCATTTCATATATATTTTATCTCTGTGTCTCATCGAAGGCTTGAATTCCCTAAGTGGATTACTTGGTCAGAGGAAACATTGTCCCGTTGATCAATATTTTCCAATGAGACTGTTCCACTCTACACAGCGCAGTGGTGATATATCGGCCCTGAGAACCTCTAGCCAAGCTCGGTGTCGTGGTCTCTCTGAGGCCGTGGGCATTTGTCTCATCCACGCCCTGGCGTCTGCCAGCCCCCACCCACCCGGTCCCTTTGAGGCCGTGCTGTTGAACCTTCTCTGAGAGTCCTAGAGGTAAGCCAAAAGCAAGAGTATCCAAAAAAGGACATTTCTTAGAAATGCAGTGAAAGCCCTGATTTTCATGATTGCAATTTACATATGCGACTCAGATGTGAATTTCCTATGCTGCTAATGTACCCGGCCCCTCGATTTGTGTTAATTTTTCAGAAACACTAAATACTTTTAGCAGAACCAGCTTCAAAGAAGCAAACGGCAGTTTCTAGAACAAGAGCCGCCAACTTTTGTGGGAAAACCTAGTTTCTCTTTCCATTTAAAAATTTCTTTCCCGGGGCGCCTGGGTAGTGCAGTCGTTAAGCATCTGCCTTCGGCTCAGGGCGTGATCCCAGCGTTCTAGGATCGAGCCCCACATCAGGCTCCTCCGCTGGGAGCCTGCTTCTTCCTCTCCCACTCCCCCTGCTGTGTTCCCTTTCTCGTTGGCTGTCTCTCTGTCACATAAATAAATAAAATCTTTAAAAAAAAATGTCTTTCCCCTCAAACCTTTTTATTACGAAAAATTCAAAATTCAGTGAAAGGTTAAAAGTAGCATAGAATGAACACCCATGGACCCCCCAGCGAGGTTGAACGTGTGTTCACGTTGGTGTCTGTCTACCATCCACTCTTCCCGCTGAGACGCCTGAAAGGGTTGGCAGACAGTGTGACATTCACTCCTCAGCCCTGCAGCAGGCATCTCCTAAGACACGGATGTTCTCTTCCATAGATTTAGCATTTCCACACCTAAGAAAATCAATAATAATTCGAAACACCATCTACTAGCTAGTCCATATTTAGATTTCCCCAGCTGTCGTCTGAAGCTTTTCTTGGCTGCCTCTTCTGAATCAGAACCCAGCCAAGGGGGGCACCTGCATGGCTCAGTCAGTGAAGCGTCTGCCCTCGGGTCGTGATCCTGGGGTCCTGGGATCGAGCCCATGTTCAATGGGGAGCCTGCTTCTCCCCGTCCCTCTGCTGCTCCCCCTGCTTATGCTCTCTCACTCTCTCTGTCAAGTAAATAAATACCTTAAAAAAAAAAAAAAACAGAACCCAGCGGATGGTCACATGTGGCATGTGGTTGTTGTGTCTCTTTAGTCATTTTTTTGGGTCTAGAATTGTCCCCTCCCTTTCTCGCTCTTTTCTCTCTCTTTGTCTTAATTTAAATTCAGCTAGCCAGCATATAGTACATCATTAGTTTTTGATGTGGCGTTCATTGATTCATTAGTTGTGTATAACACCCAGTGCTCATCACATCACGTGCCCTCCTTAATGGTCGACACCCAGTTACCCCATCCCCCATCCCCCTCCCCTCCAGCAGCCCTCAGTTTGTTTCCCAGAGTCAAGAGTATCTCACGGTTTGTCTCCCCCTCTGATTTCTTCCCATTCAGCTTTCCCTCCCTTCCCCTATGGCCCTCCGTGCTATTTCTTATATTCCCCATATGAGTGAAACCATATGATAATTGTCTTTCTCTGATTGACTTATTTCACTTAGCATAATCCCCTCGAGTTCCATCCACGTCAATGCAAATGGTAGGTATTCATTTTTCTCTTTTCTTTTATCTTCTTTTCCTTTCTTTGGTTTGTCTGACGTGGACGCAGCCTCTGTCTTATAGAATTTCCCACACCCACACCTCTGAAGATTTCCTCCCCTGGCCTTCAGCCGGTCCTTCTATCCCCCGTGAGTTCCTGGAAGCGGAACGGTACGTCTGCACACTTGCTTGGAGTTGGGCTCCCCGTCTTGGGGGAGAAGACATCCCAGGTGATGGGACGTACTTCCTATTGATTCCCTTCAAGTGGTGCCTTTGTCAACTATCCCCCACGTGGTGCTGTCCAGTTGGACTGCCTGTTAAGGCAGTGACGCCAGATGTCTCCATGGAAAGGCGCCCTGCCCCCTCTGCGAGTGTCACCTGCGGGGGCCGCTTGGCGCCTTGCCTATCTTGCTCCCCAACCACTACTCGCTGGTGGTCCCTGTCTGACACAACTGTAACACTTGGAAAATGGTGACTTTCTAAACCTACCATTCCTTCTAACTTCTTAGCCAGTGTTTTCTCTTCTTATTTCCCTTGTTAAAAAAAATATACAGAATATAGCCGTGCACGAGATCACAAAACCCATATTTTCAGCACCTAGAGTCACCGGGGAACAGGATAGCATATTCACCTTCCAATTTTTCTTTTAGGAAAGAAAGCATTACAGCTCTGAAATCACCTCCCCCCCGCCGCCGCCCCTACGTCTCCCCTCCCCAGGAGGAACCACCAACATGAATACGGCTCCATTTTCCAGGCTTATCTTCATACCTTTGCAAGGATGCGTGTATCTATGAACAATGCAGTATCCATCACTATTTTGCGTGAGTGATTTAAAATTGTTTTCTTTTTTTTTTAGATTTTTTTAATTTATTTATTTGACATGACAGAGACAGCCAGCGAGAGAGAGAACAGAAGCAGGGGGAGTGGGAGAGAAGAAGCAGGCTCCCAGCGGAGAAGCCTGACATGGGGCTCAATCCCAGAACGCCGGGATCACGCCCTGAGCTGAAGGCTGACGCTTAACGACTGCGCCACCCAGGCGCCCCTAAAATTGTTTTCTAAACATGGTATTCTGTATCTATCGTTATGCATTTTCCCACTTTCACCCAACGTTGTGGAGATCGACTCCCATTAATTCGTACGTAGCTAGTTCAACCCTTTTAACAGCTGTCTGGTATTCTACACTCCGCTTCTGCCCCTCCTCTGCCGAGGAACGTTTAGGTCGTTTCTGACTCCTTGCTGTTAGGAGCAGTGCCCTCCGGGGCAGACCTGTGCATCCTTCTTTGTGTAAACATGAAAGTCTCTCTAGGGGGATGTTCTCAAGCAGGGCCCCTGAATTGTGGGGTGTGCCCTTTCCCCACTCTAGCAGCTATTGCCGAACTGGCCACACTAAGATTCGTTCCCACGGGCAGCGGATGGCTATGCCCAGGCCCCATCTCTTTATCCACACAGGGGAGTATCAGACTGTTTCATCCAGTATCAGATACTTTGGCAATGTAATAGGCGAGAGTTGGTGACTTGCTGCTTTCATTTGCATTTGCTGATTACTCATGGGGCTGTGCACAGATGCTCACTGGCCTCTGGGAGAAGGAGCTGCTATGTACCTGGAGGCTTGCAGTCACTCACTGGAAAGGAGGGAGCGTGACCACGAGAGGCGTGGGGGGCGGGGAGCACTGCTGTGAGCATCTGAGCTGCTAATGAGTACTCACTTCCTAGAGATGTCTTGCACCCCCGAAGCCCACCCTAAACCTGTATTAGCTAATAACCAGGTGGATATCATGGAAGGAATTAAGGCATGTATTATTATCCATTTATAATGTTCCTATATTTGTATTAATAATCCTTGTCACCAATTACTGGCATGTGTGAGGCACCTTACAGATTTTATTTAATCCTCTCAGAAATACATTTATTATTATTATTCCTATTGTACTGAAGATGAGACTGAGGGTCAGAGACGTGAGTGATTTGCCTAAGGTCATAGAGCTGGTAAGTGAATTGCTTGAAGGGTCCAAACCCTTCCCTCCCCATACTCCTCCCACATGCCCAGATAGTTCCCAGGCAGAATAAAAGATGACTTCTTATTGAAAGAAGAAAGGTTCTGGTTGTCCTGCCCCTCCCCTTGGCTACGAGCAGGGAAATTTTTTGTTAACCAAAGAGTGCAGCCTTGCAAATAGCTCCCAGCCCACTGACCCGGGTTCTGGATCAGGAGAGAGAGAAGGCAGTTTAAAGTACTTCTTTCCTCACTGCGGCTTAGGAAGGCGAGGTGAGCCGGAGATCTCTTCATCTTTTATAGTTTTTTGATCTGTTGGAGTCAGGGTGGGTGGGGAATGGAGCTGCGAGGCTCAACAATGGGGGAACTTTTATATCTTCAGTTTGGGAGCAGAAGGACTCTCTCCGTCTCTCTCTCCACGGCCTCTGTTGTACTTGTGGGCAGAGATATTTACAGACTTCTCCACTGTCATCCGGACTCCAGAAGAGAAGTCTCTCACAGACATCCGTTCCAGCTACCCATTTTATACATGGGAAAGCTGAGGCATAGAAATCTCTAGGCTCCGGTCTGCTTGAGTTCACCAAGGTATGTGACTTGTCCTCAGAGCCCAGCAAAGTGTTCGGCACACAATATACCTTCACAAATATTTGTTGAGTGAATACGTGAATGAACGAGAAGGTTGGAAATTGAAAACGAACAAGATTTTGGTTCCTTTGGGTTCTGCTGGGCGGTGACCAATTTAAGGAAGGAAAATCGGTGAACCAGGTCCTTCGTGAGAAGACGAGGCCGGGCCCCGCAGGGAGGCGGTGGTGACTCAGCTCACACTCACGTTCACAGCCCACTGATTCACAGACCTGGGGCTGAGGCCACCAGTACAAGGCCAGGAACAGAACCCGCACAAGGCCCCATGCTGCCTAGTTCCACTGCCTCCCTGCTCTGCTTTCCCACCTCTCTCCCCCGCTCCCTCCAAGAGCCCCGCCAGACCCATTCCCACCTCGGGGGACCTTTGCCCCTGCCGTTCTCCCTGCTGGAATGCTCAGCCGTGGCTCTTCGTGAGACAGTCTCTGCTCCTCGGAGAGGCACTCCTGACCCCCCGAGCCAGAGTTCTCAACCCCACCACTTGGACCTGGTTTATTTCCTTCTGAGCGCTGACCTCTGCTTAGAACGAGCTAGCTGGTTGGTGGGCTTGCTGGCAGCTCGTCTGCTCCCCTGCTAGAACGTAAGTGCCAGCAGGCCACAGCTCCATCTCCACATCAGCGTGTCCTTGGTCCCCAGAGCTGTGCCTGGCACGTGAAAGGCACCCAAGAGACAGGTGCTGCATGAATGAGAAAGAGAAGCTGCTGACTTCTGGGCGGAAGTCTCTGGCAACCTTACCTGTAAACAGTAGGAGACATGCTGGAAAAGGGGCTTGGGCCCCACAGTGAAGGTGATGGTGTGTGATGGGCGGGGGTTGGGGGTGGGGGTGGGGCATTAGGAGAATAATAAGTGACCGCACTTAGTTGAACTGCTACTGCTAAGTGCCCCACACAAGCTTTATATTAAATTGCTTCATTCTCAGAATAAGGCCGGTGCCACCAAGCCCCCCATTTTTGCAGGTAAGGGAGTTGTTGAGACTGAGAGAGAGCATTTTTCCTATAGCCAAGGATGTGGTAGAGCCAAGATTTTCTCCCACCGGTATCTGACCCTGGGGCCCACGATCTCCCCAGTGGGTGCTGGAACAGCGGGGGTTGTTACAAATTTTCATCAAGCTCCAAATAAGAGCTTGAGCTCCTGCCCGACCCTGACGTTCTTCTGCCCTGGGACCCCTGACCCTCTCAGGGAGGACACAAGGGATCAGAAGCAGAGTGGTTCACTCACTCAGTCCACAAGCATTAATAGAGCACCTACTGCGTGTAGGGGTGCTGCGGACAGGGCAGCGTGTAAGTCAAAGTTCCTGCAGTCATGGAGCTCGGGTGATGGAGGGGGAGGGATGCCAGCGTAAGGAGATGACAGGAAGTCAGACGCTGGTCTGTGCTGGGGTAAAGGCAAGTGACAGGATCTGGAGCGCCCAGGGTGTGTGCATGTCGGCAGAGGGAGGGGTGACAGGATGGGGCTGCCCACAAAAGTGGATAGGCAGCTTGCAAAGGTCTAGGTGAAGGGCAGTTCAGACAATTGGTAGTTATGAGTGAGTGAACTTGGCGTATGAGTGTAATAGAGAACAAGGCCTGTGTGGGGGAGGGTGTGAGAAGGAAGAGAGAGAGAGATTTACCTAACGAAGGAAAGATGGAAATAACGTGTTGAGCTCCCACAGAACCCGGCATGGGGAAGGTCCTCCAGAAATGTCTGAACTGAATTGAATTGAATTGAATTGAATTGAATTGAATCAGATCAATCCTTGGAAAAATCAAGAAACCACAGTTTCTGATGCCGCCTGCCACACAGGAAAATTCCCCCCGAAAAGAATGAGGGTGAGTGTTAACCTCCCAGTGGCTGGCAGACCAAAACGATACATGCTGATGGTAGACGGCAGATTAGCAAGCATCAGGTTGCCGACGCAGAATTGAAAAGTTTTGGGTAAAGGAAGGGAAAAAAAACTTAAGACCTTTTGTCTTGCAGGATTTGAGTTTAATCTCCTGCTACTATTGAAGGCTCCTCGATTTTTCTCCTTTTTCCTGCTAAGATGGCTCTGGTCCAGGTGGCTACACCAGCTCTGGGGGCCCTAAACCACATGGCTGGGCTGGCCTCGTTGTTGCAGCTCTGGGTCTGAAGTGGCTAAGGACACAGGGAGCCCAGGGTAAAAATGGTGAGATCCTGCTTCCATCCGCCTGCCCTGAACTGTCACCCTGACATTACCCACTAAACAGAACATATCCAAAGCATTCCCTCTGCCACTCTTGCCCATCCCAGTACGTGATACCACTGTGTACTGAATGACTCAAGCCAGAGACCAGGGATGGCCCTTGATCTTTTCCGTTCCTCACTCCCATGTCTTATCCATCACCAAGTGGCCTATTCCGTCTCCACAATACAGAACATCCTCAACGTGGCCATTTCCCTCCCCTCCGCACCACCACTCTCGTATCCACATCACCTTTCTGCTGAGCCACTAACTGATATCCTACCACCCGGTCACCTCCAGCAGTCGCAAACGCACTTTTCAAAACATAAATCAGGAGCACCTGGCTGGGTCAGTCAGTAGAGCACACAACTCTTGATCTCAGGGTTGTGAGTTCAAGCCCCACCTGGGGTGTAGAGTTTACTAAACAAACAAACAAAAATAAAAGCTTAAACCAGATATCATATTAGTCCCTCACTGAAAACTCTCTATTTTCTTTTCTTCTGTCTACTCCTAAGATTCTTCTTGTCTTAGATTCCTGGTAACATTATTGTGCTGTACTTAAGTGTGGTTTTCTTTGTATTTGTCCTCCAAAGGGTTCATTAGTCCTTTTCAAATCCATGGCTCAATGTCTTTTCATTCATCTAAAAATATTCTTATCATTTTCTCTTAAACTACTACCACTGTCCAGTACGTCACCTCTCCTTTATTTATTTATTTATTTACGATTGATTCATTTAGAGCACAAGCAGGGTGGAGGGGCAGAGGGAGAGGGAGAGAGAGATTCCCAAGCAGACTCCGTGCTGAGTATGGAGTCCAACACAGGGCTCGATCTCACAACCCTGAGATCATGACCTGAGACGAAATCAAGAGTCGGTTACTTAACCAACTGAGCCACCCGGGCACCCCTCTCTCCTCTTCCTCTGGAACCCCAATTACACATATGTTAGGTCTTTTATACCATGTCCCATATTTCTCTTAGGCTCTTTTGTCTCTTCAATCTGGATATTTTCCTGTGACCTACCTTCAGTTCCTTACATTTCTCTTCAGCTGTAGATGCGTTTAGATAATCAGCTATTAGACTTATCTTTTTTTTTTTTTATTTGACAGAGATAGAGACAGCCAGCGAGAGAGGGAACACAAGCAGGGGGAGTGGGAGAGGAAGAAGCAGGCTCCTAGCGGAGGAGCCTGATGTGGGGCTCGATCCCATAACGCCGGGATCACGCCCTGAGCCGAAGGCAGACGCTTAACTGCTGTGCCACCCAGGCGCCCCTAGACTTATCTTTTGAGTTCTTAATTTCAGTGACTGAATTTTTCAGGTCTGCAATTTCCCTTTGATTTCCTTCTCTTTCCTTCTTTCCTTCCTTCCTTCCTTCCTTCCTTCCTTCCTTCCTTCCTTCCTTCCCCTTTAGTTGATCTTCTTCCAGTCTTTTACAAATAATATTTCATGTTTTAGAGCCACATTTAGGTTCACAACAAAATTGAGCAGAGAGTACAGAAAGCTCACATATGCCCTTACTCCACACACACAGTCTTCCCCACCATCAAGATCCCACATTGAAATGGGACATTTGTTACAATCACGAACTTACATTGAAACATCATCATCACCCAAAGTCCATAGTTTACATTAGAGTTCACTCTTGATGATGTGTATTCTATGGGATTTGAAAAATGTATAATGGCATGTATCCTCTATAGTATCGTACAGAGTAGTTTCGGTGCCCTGAAAATCTTCTGTGCTCTGCCTATTCATACCTCTCCCCACCCAAACTTCTGGCAACCACTGATCTTTGTACTGTCTCCATGGTTTTGCCTTTCCCAGAACGTCATATAGTTATATCAGACAGTACATAGCCTTTTCAGATTGGCGTCCCCCAGTTATAAATATGCATTTAAGCTTCCTCCATATCTTTTCATGGCAAAATAACTCATTTCTTTTTACTGCAGAATAGTATTCCACTGTCTGGATGTACTATTTATGTACCCATTCACCTCTGAAGGTTGCTTCCACGTTTTGGCAATTATGAATAAAGTTGCCATAAACATCCATGCGGGGTTTTTTAATGTTCATATAGGTTTCCAGTTCATCTGTGTAAATACCAAGGATTGTGATGGCTGGATCATATGGTAAGAGTATGTTTCATTTTATGATCCCCTTTTATAGTGTCCCACTCATTGCCAAAATTCTTATCTTGTCTTGTAATTCACTGAATATTTAATCATAGTTATTTCAAAGTCCATGTTGTAACTCCAATATCTGGCTCTTCTTGGGTCTCTTTTTATTATTTGTGTGTGTGTGTGTGTGTGTGTGTGTGTGTGTGTTTTCCTCTATCTGGGGGCAAGGCTTATATTCTCGTAGGCCTGGACATTGAGTATGAAAAATTATAGAAATAATTTGATGTCATCTTCCTCCTTACTTTTGCTTTGGGCAGGAAGCTAAGCTGGGATCACCTTAGCTGGCCAGCCCCAGATCACCTTAGTCAAGAGAGAAATTGGTATGCCTTAAAGCTGGGATACAATTCCTGTGAGGACTTGTCTATTTTTTTTTTTCACCTTTATTCTCAACATGCAGCCCTTAAGGATACCAACCCAAAGCTTTGGGTGTTTCATAAATGCCGCCTCCTAGACAAGTTCTAAAGTCAAACTTCATGAGTCTGTAAAAAGCTCTGCTCAGCTTCTCAGCCTCTCAGATATTGCTTTCAAGTCAGTAATCCCCTTGAGAGGAAAAGTGGTAACCCCTGCCGGTCTCACTCTCTGGGCATCCATGCTGTCCCAGATCTTGGCCCCGTAATTCCCGTAATTTCTCACCACCTTGATAGTTATCTGGTACCTTCAAGTAGACGCGTTTTCCTTTTTAATTTTGTCCAGATTTTCTAGTATTCTCAGCATGGGGAATGGTCTGAAATAATCTGGTTTAACATTGATGGAAGCTCCCCCATTACCTTGGGAGAAAAGTAAAAACTTCTTGCTCTGCCCACCAGACAATATATGATTTAGATAGCCTAGACCTCCAATTTCCTGTCATACTACTCTCTCCCTTGATCATTACACTCTAGTGAGATGTTGGGCTTTTCCCTGTAACTCAGCTATGCCAAGCTCCTTGGTGCCGCAGGAACTTTGCACATGCTCTCCTCTGTCTAGAATGCTGTTTCCTTTACCCGATCCTCCAGGTCTCTGTTTAAATGTCCCTTCCTCTGAGAAGCCTGTCCTGACCTTGCATTCTAACACATTCAAGCTATACCTTCACACTCCTCACTACCTAACCTCTCATTTATACCCTGTTCTTCCCTCTACACCCCTTATCATAATTTCAATCATATATTGATTTGTTATTATTTTTTTATTCTCTATCTTCCCACTAGCTGGAAGTCCTGTGAGGGCCGGAGCTGTCTTAATTTGCACTCCTCATGAGCAGACCCTGAGAAGATGATTAAGTACAAGTTGTTCAGGAAGTTGTACAAGGAAGGAAAAGCAGCCAAGAAAGGATGTTATGATGCCAGCTGCCATGGTGGGTACCTGGAGCTCAATCCCACAAGGCAACTCTGAGAAAGGGTGTAAAACTTATGCCTGGGGTATGGGGGAGGGGGAAGGGTATTCAGACACCAGTTCCTACCAGTCTTATTGGTTGAAGGCTGCTCCTGGGGTATCTTAATTCCCTGGTGCCTCCAGGGAATTATTTGGCAACAAGCATAGCAGCCTCCTGGAATTAGAGCTATGGACCCTGGTGTGCAGTGAAACAGGGAGGCCCGAGGGGGGTTCACCGGGCCCCTGATAGGATCATGTTTGTTTGGGGCACCATCTTATTCCCAGCCCCTATCATGGGACCTGGCACATAGTAGGAAATCAATCAATGTGTATTTAATAAGTGAACGTTCAGAACTCGGTGCTAGGATTAGGACGTTGCTCTTTGAATGGGATCACTATGGTATTAAAGACAACTTTGGAGAGTCTGCAGTTGGCCAGGCCTCGTGGAGGGTGGGAAGGGGCTTTCCAGAACAGGAACAAAATCAGAGGAGGGCACCCAGCAGCCTGGAGCCTGTCCCTCGTGGGGAGCAAGACCGTGCATCCCGTGAAGACAAGACTCGGTGACAGTCCTCACACACCCTGCTGCCCTCCTGGGGGTCATCCCGTGTAGACTCCACGGGGTGAGAAGGACCTGGGAAGACAGCGCTCAGTGCGACTTTGAGGAGAGCTCCTTCCATTCAAAGGCTCCCTCAGCTGAGTAGTGAGCTCCCTGTTGCTGCTACTTTAGAGGAAATCGTGCTCTCTGTCCTCAAAGGGTCCAGTGTCTGCTGGAGAGGACAAGACATCACTCTGCATAGAGTTGTATAAAGGTTTAAGTACAACAACTCAAGGGCAAAGCACTAAACTCAGCTCCCGGTTGGGGGAGCTCACACTGGGGTGTCTGAGGCAGGAGGGGGTAATCCCATTTGATTTTTCTGTGTAATCAATCTTACAGTGCTGTGTTTCCGAGGGCTCTGCTTGGTCCAGTTCGGGGCCTTGTATGAGAGGCCCTTGTTGGGTTTCGGGGCACCTGAACCCCCTATTGAGATCCTGACAAGCCCGGGAAGAAACCAAAAGGAAGATGGGGCTGTTCCTAAGAATCATACCTGGATCTCCGACATCTCTGCCCCACCATCCCCTCACTGTGGTGGTTAATTTTATGTGTCAACTCAGCTGAGCCACAGTGCCTGGATATTTGGTGAAATACTAGATATCACTGTGAAGGTATTTCTTGCTGAGACTAACAGTGAAATCTGTGGACTTTGAGTAAAGCAGATGACCTGCCACAGTGTGGGTGGGCCTCATCCAATCAGTTGAAGGCCTCAAGAGCGAATGACTGAGTGTCCCTGAAGACGGAATTCTGCCTCCAGTCTGCCTTCAGAGTGGAAACTGCAGCATCTAGCTTCACTAGGTCTCCAGCCTGCAGATCCGAGACTTGCCAGTCCCCACAAGTGCATGAGCTAAGTCCTTAAAATAAATCTATGTATCTGTCTCCTGCGTCTTCTCTTCTCCTGGGGACCTCTGATGAATACACTTGGCCTGTGCTCGGTGTGTAGTAGTAGTGACAGTGCACAAATCCTCATCTGCATCCAGGCCTCCCCTCCGGACTCCAGACTCCGCTCCCTGTTGGCCTCCTCCCAGCTTCCGAAGAGGCATCTCAGACTCACGGCCGCCACAGCGAGCCCCGCCCTTACCTCTGTGGCCTGTCCCACCGTGTCCTCTCTGTCCTGGTAGCTGGTAGTTCCAACCTTCTTTCTCTTTCTCTGGATCCCACTCCCTCCAACAACCCAGCGGCAAACTCTGTTGGCTTTGCCTTCAAACTATCTCATCTCGCCAGCTCATGCCTGCCTCAAGCCACGCCTCGCTCCCCTAGATGGTGCCCATTGAATTCTTACCCAGGTCCTGGTTTCCCTGCTCGCTGCTCCCTACCCCCACCCCGTAGCGGCTCCCAGCCTCGAAGCTGGGAGGGAGGTGTCCTGGGAACACTGTCGGACGGCGTCCCTCTGCTACTGGAACCTCCGGGGAGGCCAGGGCAGCTCCGGGCCGAGGCTCACGGCTGGGTCAGCCTCCGAGGCCCCATAGCCCAAACAACTACCCCTGCTCTGGAGTTTTCGTTAGGTAAAAGTTTGAAAATCCAATACAGTATGATATAGACGTTGTAAGTGGGCAGCTCGAAAGGCTTTCACAGCCCCCCAGCATCCAGATCAAGGACCAGACCGCGCCCAGCCCCTCCCGGGCTCCGCCTTCCCCCAGGATAACCTGGGCTCTGACATCCAAACCTAGGGCCTGTCTGGGGCTTGACTGAACAGAAATGGAGAAAGAAGTGCCTTGGTTTCAGATGATTTTAGAAGTACAGAAAACTTGAAAACATGCCACGGGATTCCTGAATATTCTCCATCCAGCCTTCCCTAATATTAACACTTCACAGAACCCTGACCTCTGATCAGGACTAAGACATCAACCCTGGTGCGGTGCTATTGGCTAAATAATCCAGTTAGCTATTAACCGGTGTTATTCACAGAACAATAACGGTAATACAAACCGTCACCTGGATTCGATTTCTCCCGTGGATCCCTCCCGCCCTGTTTGTGTTCCAGGGTCCCGGCCGGCTCCCCACACTCCGGCACTGCCTCCTCCATCCCCTCCAGCCCATGACAGCTGCTGTCTTCCCTTATTTTTCACCACCCGCACAGCTTTGGGGAGCACCGTGGATGGTACGGACAGGAAAGGTCTCAGAGCCGGGGTGGGCACGCGCCGACAAAAGGTATGGCTCCACGGCCCCACACCTGGCCCCCGAGCTAGGTGACCCCCCCCACCAGCCTCCCAACACCTGCGGTGTCCCCGGAGACCTCTGTCCGGTCCCCATCACAGTGGAGGAGCCCAGAGAGCTGCTGGTTGTGGGCACACCTATAAACAGTGACGGTGTTGAAAATTGAAACTGAGAACTTAAAGACTATTGATTTATTTTATTTTTTAATTCTTTTTTTAATTTAAGTTTTAAATTCCAGTACACTGGGGCACCTGGGTGGCGCAGTCATTAAGCATCTGCCTTCGGCTCAGGGCGTGTTCCCGGCGTTGTGGGATCGAGCCCCACGTCAGGCTCCTCGGCTATGAGCCTGCTTCTTCCTCTCCCACTCCCCCTGCTTGTGTTCCCTCTCTCGCTGGCTGTCTCTCTCTCTGTCAAATAAATAAATAAAATCTTTAAAAATAAATAAATAAATCCCAGTACACTGTTCTCTTAGTTTCAGGTGTACGATATAGCGACTCGGCACTCCATACATCTCCGTGTCCTCCTCACAATACACGCCTTAATCCCCACCCCCACTTGTCCCATCCCCCAACCTCTCCCCTCTGGTCACCGTCAGATTGTTCTCTATGATTTACAGTCTGTTTCTTGGGTTGTCCCTCTCTCTCCCTGTTATTTTTTCCCCTTTGCTTTTTTTTTTTTTAAGATTTTATTTATTTATTTGACAGAGATAGAGACAGCCAGCGAGAGAGGGAACACAAGCAGGGGGAGTGGGAGAGGAAGAAGCAGACTCCCAGCAGAGGAGCCTGATGTGGGGCTCGATCCCATAACGCCATGATCACGCCCTGAGCTGAAGGCAGACGCTTAACCGCTGTGCCACCCAGGCGCCCCCCCCCTTTGCTTTTCTGTTTTGTTTCTTAGATTCTACATATGAGTGAAATCATATGGTGTTTGTCTTCGACTTATTTCGCTGAACATTATACTGTCTAGCTCCATCCGTGACCTGTTCAGATAAATGGCGTCGTGTTATGAGAAAGTCCCTACGTATTTCACGAAAATGAGTGACAGGAGCAGCACTGTTGTACATTTTCACAAATCTCTTCAAAGTCACGCCTGAGACAGTGCAGCTCGGCTCTGGCACCTGCCCGCAGCCGGTCTGTGGCTACGAGCTGCTTGACCCAAGAAGTGAAGGAAATCCGCCTCGGGCGTCTGTCACTGGCAAGGTGGGACCTGGCAGGTCTCCCGGAAAGGTCTCGGGGTCCCGCTGGGGTCCCGAGAGCACGAGTCCTGGTTTTCCCCTCTGTCAAATGGGATCCCTGCCAGCACCGACTCCGCGGGCTGCTGTGAAGGTCGCTGGGGGTGATGCTCAGGAAACACTCCACGGGCCCCTGGCTCACTGTGGGCTCCCGAAAGGGGCAGGGCTTCCTGGCGCCCTTCCCTCCAGGTCTGCGGGGTGTATGAACACGTCTGCGTAAGCAGCACCCCGAGGAAAGTGTGCAGATGCTGTCCCACGGACAGCCGGGCCTGCCCCCCCACGGGCTGACCCGTCACCAGCTTCCCCCCCCACGGGCTGACCCGTCACCGGTTTCCCCCCCCACGGGCTGACCCGTCACCGGCTGCCCCCCCCACGGGCTGACCCGTCACCGGCTGCCCCCCCCCACGGGCTGACCCGTCACCGGCTGCCCCCCCAAGGGCTGACCCGTCACTAGAGATCAGCTGTGCCTGCTCCTAGGCTTCGGATACACGGAGTCCCGCAGCGCCTGTCCTCGCGGGGCTGGCTCCGCGCAACGCTGTGTCGGAGAGTCATTCGTGTTGTGCGAGGCTGTAATTTACCCACTGCCATGGCCGTGTGGTATTGCATCCATTCTCTGTCTCTTCCCACAGTTCTTAGGAACTCGGGAAGTTTCTAGGTTGCCGTGATCACCGCCGGCACTGCTGTGAACTTTCTTTCACCCGTCTCTCGGTACCAGGACTGACCCGTTGGCCGACGGCATACCCCTGGGAGTGCGATGCCTGGGACGCCGACCTGTCACTTTAGCGAATTCTGCCAAGTTGTGTCGCTACTTTCTGACATGCTGGGCCCCCTTGGCCTCCCACCAGCTGTGCGTGAGAGTTCCAGCAGCAGATCAGGCTGTGTCACACGCCCGGGTCAAGTCCCACTCTGCCAGCCAGTAGCTGTGACACTGTGGGCAAAGCACACAGCTTCTCCAAGCCTCAGTATTCTCATCCATGAAATGGAATGATAGTGGGCCTTACCGCACAGGACTGTGGTGAGGATTGTGTGCGATGAAGCTTGTTAGGCTCTTCCCCCAGCGTGCATGACCTTGAGGGACACAATTCTCCCTCCTCAGAATTAACAGGAAGACGCCTTCCTGGCCCAACAGGAAGGCCTTGAGGGGGACATGAGGTGCCAGTTCTTATCTGTCCTGGAGGATAAGCCCCAGATCTTTGCTTCCAGAAACAACCCTCCTAGGGATCAGGATGGCTCTAAATTCCCCCGAGCTTAAGCTCCTCCCCCACCATGAGGGTTTCCCCAGAAGCAGCGACAACTGTGTCACCACCACCACCACACCTGTGTCACAATCGACTCCCAGACCTGTCTCACCACCACCTCCCACACCTATGTCACCACCACCACTCATACCTGTGTCACCACCAGCACCACACCTGTGTCACCACCACCTCCCACACCTGTGTCACAATCACCTCCCACACCTGTGTCACCACCACCACCACCACCACACAGGTGTTACAATCACCTCCCACACCTGTATCACCACCACTCACCTGTGTCACACTCCCACACTTGTGTCACCACCACCTCCCACACCTGTCACCACCACGTTCCACACCTGTGTCACCACCACGTCTCATACCTGTGTCACCACCACCTCCCACACCTGTGTCACCACCACGTCTCATACCTGTGTCACCACCACCTCCCACAAGTGTGTCACCACCACCACACCTGTGTCACACCCACCAGGCCCTCCCACCCAGGCAGCACCTCTCTGCCTACACACTCCTTTGGGTGCCTTCGTCCAATAGTAACAAACCCTCCCTTTCAGTTCCTCAGACATGCCACACCTTGTCCCTGCTCAGAGTCCTTGCACATGCTGTTCCTTCTGCTGGAGAGACACTTCCCTCCCACCCTCCACCTGCCTGATGCTCTCTCTGCCCTTAAGCCTCTGTTCTAACATCCCCCCTGGTGGAGGCCTCCCCGGGCCACCGTCAGGAAAGTGCACCGTGCTCACCCCCGTCTCCCAGGCCTTGCTCATCTTCCTCGCAGCTGACTGTGACTTCACGTGTCAGCCTCTAAGGTGCAGTAGTCCGTCTCCTCAGGCGAATGCAGCACGAGGGCAGGGACGCGGTCAGTTCACCGATGCGTCCCAGGTAGAGGGGAGTAGGAACTCAACAGATACCCGTCCAGTGGCTGCATGCACTTCGCAAAGAGGGCAGGTGCGAGATGAGGGGACACGCGGGTGAGGTCGCAGCACGTGGCGCCTCCTGGGACCGCCATTGTCAGAGCTGGTGCTTCCTGACTATGTCAGAGAGCCGGTGGCTGAGCGGACACCGACATGGGTGGTCTGGAGCCCGGGGGATGCAGATGGGGGGCGGAAATCAAGGTGGGAGGCCCGGCCAGGGCAGTCACACAGCCAGCTGCCGGCAGAGCCCACACCGAAGCCTGCTCAGCCTGGTCCCTGCACTGCCCAGCGTCATGGGCTTGGACTCCACGTTGCTGTCCACACCGCATTCCCATCCAGCCCGCCAGCTCGTCATGCAGGTGGCGCCCTCAGAATGATTCTTAGCCCACCAGTTGTCAGCGCCTCCCTGAGCCCTACCTAGTCTGAGCCACCCTAGTCACTCACCCGGACTGGGCAGGTAGCCTCTTCACTGGCCTCCCTCCTCCTGCCCACGCCCCTCCTCAGCGTGATCCCCATCCAGGCCCCGTGACACCTGTTAAGCCCAAGAGGAGCTTAGCTCTCCTGTCTCAGAGCCCTCTGCTGACTCCCAGCTTACTCTGAGTGACAGCGGAATCTTTACAGGAGACTCAGGGCACTGACCCTGGGCCTTTCTCGCTCTCTCTCTCTGAGCGGTCTGCCGCTCTCCCGCTACTACACCAACTCATACAGGAGACTCTCCTCTGGGCTTCAAGCATGCCAATTATGGTCCTGACTCAGGGCCTTTGCACTTGCTGGTCCCTCTGCCTGGAACACTCTTTGCCCCGATAGCTGCTCGGAGAACCCATCACTTCCTACTAATCTATGCTCAAATCTTGCCTGGTCAATGAGGACGGCCCTGACCATGTCAGGAATGGTATCCAGGACATAGTACTTCCTCAACAAGTACAGGAAAGGAGAGAAGGAGAGAGGGAGAGAGGGAAGCAGAGAAGGAAGGGAGGGAGAAAGAATGAGCGAAGGAATACGACACAGCCATTGTCATTCCCGTGAAACCGGGTTACGGCAAATGCAGAAGAGCAACCCAATGGTGCAGAAAGAAAGATGATAAAGGGCCAACATGAGTCATGAATGGGGGTAGGAGAGGGAGGGATGCAGCTTGGGAGACCCCGGGGCATAGACGATTCTCTCTGCCTTCTCTCCCCCACCTCTCAGCCTCGCCCAGCCACCCCGGACTCTGGACAATACTAGGAGGCCCAGGACCCCGGGAGGGGCTGGTGGGGGGCAAGGCGCTCTGTGGGCCTCAAATCTCATCTCATTTCTGCTCCAAATAGGCAATCTTGCCGCCTCTGGAGGAGGGAGTCCAGACACTGGGTTCTAGTCCTGCTGATGTCCCAAGCTCATTGGGTGACCTCAGACTCAGCACTCAACGTCCTGGGCCTCAGTTTCCCCTTCTGTCAAAAGCAGGGAGAGAGGACGCCATCCTCCACCAACAAGCCCCCTCTCTTCTGAGCTTCTATAAATAGCGCGGGCACAGTGCTTATCTGCTAGGAAACCCGTCACGCCAAAACCACGCCGAGCTCCCGGGGCAGGTTTTACTGGAGACTGTAACCGCCGCACCTGGGCCCACCGCACCGCAGACCAAGGGCAAGGTCACCTGGCACCCCCTCCTTCCTCCACTCTTTCCTCTCGGGAGGGACTGGGGTTTCACACAGAGCAGCCAAGGGCCATAAATAGCCGCTGGCCACTCACAGGCCAACCCTCCCAGGCCCCAAAAAGGAAGTGAGAGAAAGGCGGGCCCTTTTGTTCTTTGTGCAGAAGAGAACTGCCAGCCACTCCCCAGGGCCCAGAGCCGACCCGCCCCCCCGCCCCCGGATGCTCTCTGTGGGCTTGGCCAAGTGGGGCTCCAACGGATCCGCCACTGACCCTGACAGATGAAGAGACAAGCACAAAATCACAGCTGACGAGGAAGGGGCTGAGGCTGGACCGGGATTCCCTGCCCTACAGCTTTCTGTGAATGGCAGTTTGTTCAACAGGGACGTGCAGACAAAACCCTAGGGGACATCGCCGTGTAAAGAAAACCCACGGGCAGTCCTCTGGGGTGACTCCGGGAGGAGGCCACTCGAGGGGCAAATTCCTTTGTGGGGGGCACACACTCACAGATCGAAAGAGTCGGCCCCCACCTCCTTCCCTAACACTAGATTCCAGGGCGCCGAGTGGCTGAGAACAACCTGGCCCCGCCAGCCCCCTCTCAGGCCCGTAGGCACGAGGACGAAGTGGTTTGCTGTGGCGGCATTTGAAACAGCAGCTAGAGGAAAGATGGCGAAGGGTGTTGTTTTCCCTCGGCCTGCCAGATCTTTCTAAAGAGCCCCTTCACTGAGTTCCTTCTTGCTTTGAGCGCTTTGTCGGTTTCCTGCCCAGACCCTGCCTGAAACGTCAGCAGGGAAATGAGTGAATGAAACGCGACGTGTTGGGACAGTGGAGCCTGAGACAGCAGGAAGACAAAGGAAGCCAGGCCTATGTGTGTCTCCGCCAGGGGCCTCTCAGAAACACAGGGATGAGGGAGGAGACGCCGGGCTCCCTCTGCGTGGACCCTGCGAGCACGGGCCCCGATGAGCTCGAGGTATAGCTCACGGCCACTCACGTATGGACGTCAGATAGAAAAATGGCCTGCGAACCCACGCACCAAGCTCACAAGAATGCGTCCTTCTGGGGAGGGGACACCTCTGGCGGTCCAGGTCCAAGGGGCCTGTGACCACACGCGCAGTGCTTCGTATCTTAAAAAAGAGAAACGTGGGGGCGCCTGGGTGGCACAGCGGTTAAGCGTCTGCCTTTGGCTCAGGGCGTGATCCTGGCGTTATGGGATCGAGTCCCACATCAGGCTCCTCCGCTATGAGCCTGCTTCTTCCTCTCCCACTCTCCCTGCTTGTGTTCCCTCTCTCACTGGCTGTCTCTATCTCTGTCAAATAAATAAATAAAATCTTAAAAAAAAAAAAAAAGAGAAACGTGGAGTGGACCCAACCGGTTGTCCAGAAGGCGCACGTGGGTGCTGTTCGGTTATTCCTCGTGGTGTTCTGAGTGTTGAAATCTTGGATATACTTGTGTACCTGCCGGATTTCAACTCCGTCTGCTGAGCCTTCCTCTACGCCCACGCGGGTGATGAATACGGGTGATAAAACGGGTGAAATACCCTGCCTTTTGGGGGTTCGTGGCCACTTGGGAGACACACAATCCATGACGTAGGTAAGTAGAACGCATGGCCTGTCAGCTGCTGCCAAGGCCATCGGGGGAGGAAGCAGGGGAGGAGCTCTGGGCGCGGGGACTGCAAGGTGGAGTCAGGCCGTGGCCTACTTTCCTACGGCGGCCGTGGTCAAGAAAGTACCACTAACATGGTGACGTGAACAACACACATTTATTCATTCCCCCAACTATAATCTTGAAGCTCAGAAGTCCCAAGTCAGCCTCACGGGGCGAACGTCAAGGCGTGGGCAGGCTGACTCCTTCTGGAGCCTTCAGGGGAGAATCAGCTTCCAGAGCTGCGCCCCTCGCATCCCTCGGCTCGTGGCCCCTTCCTCTGTCTTCAAAGCAGGGAGCCCAGCACCGTGCTTTGGTCACATTCCTGCGGCTTCTCTGTCAGATCTCCCTCGGTCTCCCTCTCAGGGGACACTTGAGGTCACACTGAGGGCGCCCCCAGACAATCCAGGATCCTCTCCGCATCTCAGGATCCTTACCTCGGCCACAGCGGCCAAGTCCCTTTGTCAGACGAGGGAACATTCCCAGGGTCCAGGGAGGAGGCCCTGGGTGTCTTGGGGTCAGTGTTGAAGCTCTCACGGGTAGGAAAGGAGACCTCATAACAAAGTGGCCTGCGGGAGGAGGGAGCCAAGTTCTCTGTGGACGAGTGTTCCAGGCACAGGGAAGCGGCCTGGCAAGTCTGAGGAACAGCGGGGAAGCCAGCGCGGCTGGAGCTCAGTGAGGAACGGAGAGTGCGGGGGGCGGTGAGGCAGCCGAGCCAACGGCTTCGGGGCCCAGAGGGCCTGGCCAGTGGGCGGAAGTCGGTTTTCCCTGAGTGACAAGGAAGCCACGGGCCCTTCCCACAAGGGGCCTGATTGCTCCATCTCTAAAGCCCTGGCCCCCGGGTTCTAGAGGATGCAGCCTTCCGGGACACACGCGTTCCTTTTATTGCTGAGTCATACTCCCTTGTACGGCTACATCCACTCGCCAGGGATGGCCATTGCGTTGTTTCCAGTGCTTGGCAATTCGCGGACGAAGCCGGTAGAAAGCATAAACGTTCCGCAGACATGTTTGTATGAACACGTGTCATTTCCCTTGGGTCAACGTCTAGGGGTAGAACGGCAGGATCGTACCATAGGTATATGTTTAAAATGTCAAAAACCTACCAAATTACTATCAACAACGGTCCTACAGACTACATTCTGACCAGCGGGGCGTGAGGGACTCAGTAGCTCTCTACCCTCGTCAGCACTTGGTGTTGGTCAGTCTTTTTAATTTTAGCCATCCTAACAGGTGCACGGCAGGATCTTGTTATGGTTTTAATTTTTATTCCTCTAATGACTAATGAATGATGCTGAGTATCTTCTCATGGGCTTACTGGCCGTCCATATACCTTCCTCGATGACGCATCTGTTCAAATCTTTGGCCCATTTTTATTTCTTGTTTTTATTATTTATTTATTTATTTGAGAGAGAGAGAGAGAGTGCGAATGGGGGTGGGGGTGGGGGTGGGGAGAGAATCCCACCGCAGACACTGAGGCAGGGCCTGATCACATGACCCTGAGATCATGACCTGAGCTGAAATCAAGAGTCATATGTTTAACCAACTGAGCCACCCAGGTGCCCTGGCCCATTTTAAAAAATTGAGTTGTTTGTTTTCTTACTATTGGGTTTTTGGGAGTTCTTCGTATATTCCGATACTAGTCTGTAATCACTCCATGACTTACAAATATTTTCTCTCAGTCTGTGGCTTGTATTTCCATCCCCTTAACCAGCATCTATTGAAGAGCAGAAGAGTTTAATTTAAATGAAGTCAATTGATCCATTTGGTCTTGTATGGATTGTGCTTTTGGTTTTGTGTCCAAGAAATTGTTGCCTCACCCAGGTTTTCTTGTACGTTTTCTTCTAGAGGTTTTATACTTTTAGGTTTTACACTTAGGTCTATGATCCATTTTGGGTGAATTTTTATATATGGTGTATGAACTCTCTATCCTGTTCCACTGATCTCTGTTCCACTGTCAGCCAACCCATGTAGCTACGTATGGTATTAGCATACTATGCTCCCCAGGTTTACTGCACGACCAGCTAGTGTCAGCTCCCCGGCTTCGTTCTTCTTCAAAGTTACTCTGGATATTCTAGTTTCCTTGCATTTCTATATATTTCATATAGCTCTTCGGACTTCTCCAGAGAAACAGAAATATATATATATATATATATATATATATATATATATATATATATATATATATAATTTGTTTGTTTATTTATTTATTACAGGCATATATATGCCTGTAATTTTTTTTTAAAGATTTTATTTATTTATTTGACAGAGATAGAGACAGCCAGCGAGAGAGGGAACACAAGCAGGGGGAGTGGGAGAGGAAGAAGCAGGCTCATAGCAGAGGAGCCTGATGTGGGACTCGATCCCAGAACGCCGGGATCACGCCCTGAGCCGAAGGCAGACGCTTAACCGCTGTGCCACCCAGGCGCCCCATATATGCCTGTAATTGTTTCAGGCCAGAGCTAGCCAGGCTAGGAGAGGCTAACTGCTGAGACCAGCTGAAGGACTCAAGTGGAAGGACTCAAAATGAAAGGCAGAGTGAACTGTAAATATTGCATGCTGTATGGTAAACATGACATGGTATTACATAGAGTATATATAAATACAGATCTATTTTTTCTTTTATAGAAATATATATTATTCTGTTTCTCTGAAGTACTCTAATACGTCAAGTGCCTAGACCAATGCCTGGCCCACTCTAGGCAATAAATATTTGTTGAATGAATGAATAAGTCTATCTGTGTGTTCACTACCACATCCCCAGTGCCTGACACTCAGACACAGTGAATGACGAATGTGAGCATGAGTCTCTCCCAGGATGGACTCTTCCTGTTTATGGCTTAGCTTAACACCGTCTGATGAAATGCTCACCTGCTGGCGGTCCAGAGTCTTTACACTTTCATCCCCAAGGAGTGGGGGTGACTTCACAGGTCTTAGACATCCCTCTCCTCATTCGGGTTTTATCTAACCCAGTGGTTCTCAACTCAGGCAGTTCTGTCTCCCAGAGGACATGCAGCAATGTTTGCAGACGTTTCTGGTGGTCTCAATGGTGGCATGGGGCTCAGGGGAGGGCATCCACTGGCGTCCACAGAGTAGAGGCCAGAGATGTTGCCCGGCATCCTACAATGCACAGAAAAGCCCCCCAACAAAGAATTACCTGGTCCACAATGTCAGTGGGGCTGATATTGAAAAGCCCTGGTTTATACGGGTCACTGATCAAAAACGCTCCGTATCTACGGGGCGCCTGGGTGGCGCAGTCGTTAAGCGTCTGCCTTCGGCTCAGGGCGTGATCCTGGCGTTATGGGATCGAGCCCCACATCAGGCTCCTCCGCTAGGAGCCTGCTTCTTCCTCTCCCACTCCCCCTGCTTGTGTTCCCTCTCTCGCTGGCTGTCTCTATCTCTGTCAAATAAATAAATAAAATTTTTTAAAAATGCTCCATATCTGATCCCTTTCACGTACAGCTTCGCACCAGCCTTCCTTCAGAACGGCACGACTCCTACATGGGATGATTATGAAACTCCAAAACCACAAACAAAATGCATTCGTTTTACAAGGAACACACTGGAGACCACAACCGTTCTAAGAACTTTGCATACGGAAGGGTTTTGTTTTTGAAAACTGAAATTACAGAATAAGAACCCAAAGAGGAGAGAGGGAGAGAACTTCACTATTTGGGTTCAAATTAGCAACCTGAGTATTCTTGGCTCCTGGCAGGAAAGGTCCGTGCCAATGTCAGACCAGGCCACCTGCTGCGGCCATGGGGTTTTGTTTTGACCCGCTCCTTCCCGCTCCTGTTACAAGAGGAGCAGATGTTTGGGAGACCAGATGACGAACCAGACAGCCAAAGAACAAGGTTTATATGCAAACAGAAAACGATCTTTTGAGTAGAATGGAAAGATCTGCCGACTGCTAACTCAGAATGAGATGTGGTAATGAGCTGACCTTGACCAGTGTGGCTCAGACCACACAGCCGGGCGGACATGGGGAGGAGGTCAGCAAGGCAGGGCCTGCTTGCTTCAGCACCGGTGTGTTCTATTCCGTAAGGCAGTGGGGGCCGGGGGGGGGGGGACATCAGGTGGAATCCGTCTATGCCGTTCGTGTAAGCATCCAGAGTCTAGACCTATCACTCTTCAGCGTGGCGACTGCTAGTCTCTTGTGCAATTGAAATCTAAACATAAATTTCATTTAAAAATTCAGTCTTTCAGTCTCACTAGGCACCTTCCAATGCTCGATAGGCATGGTGGCTGGTGGCTACTGTACTGGACGGTGCAGACACAGACCATCTCCAGACATCACAGAAAGTTCTATCACAAGGGACTGATCCGCATCTCCTCTCCCTGATGCAGGCCTGCCAAGGACAGGGCAGGGCTTCAGGGAACGTCTGCGCTCACGGGGAAGGTGGGGGAGGCCATGCCTGTGCCTCGCCACACGCTGTCTTCCCTCCTCCTGGCTCATCCGCACTCTTTCTCCAATCTCTTGCTCCTCTCAGCCCCACCCAAACCAGAGGCAACGTTTCCTTCTTCCAAACTCCCGTAATCCCTTACGCGTACTTGTGAATTTATTATTTTGAATTGCATACGTATGACTCAGAACAAAAGCTACTCAAGGCCCCTACGTCATCTCTGCGCACATCTCCTACCTCCCTGCTTGCGTTCTCCGCAGCTCCCGCCCCCAGCTACTTGTGGTTCCGAGAACGCATCGGGCAGGTCCTGCTTTGGGGCCTCTTCAGCGGCTGTTCCCTCTGCTCAGAATGCGCTTCCACCCAATACCTACGTCGTCATTGCCTCTCTTCTTTCAGGTCTCTGCTCAAATGTCATTTTATCAGAAAGATCCTCCCGGACCATCCTATCCCGCATAGCGTGGGCACGAGCGCGCGCGCACGGAGGCAACAACTTCTCCACGCGTCTTCTCCTGTGGCCTTTCCCCAAGTTCTGGGCATGGCGCCCCCCTGTGGACAGCTTCCCGCAGCGCTCCAGAGGGTGGATTTCCAGCAAGGCCTGCAGGCGCCCCGTTCCTCCACATCCATGCGCTCCCCAACGAGGTCTGGGGCTCAGCCCTGGCTCTGGGAGGGACGCCGGGGCGGGGCTCTCCCTCGTGTGCTCCATCTCGGCCCTGGTGGGGCGGCTGCTCGTTCTTGGGCTGAGTTGTAACTTCTTCTTAGTGAATGCCTTGTTACACCATGGCTTTGTTAATAGTCCTTGCTGATAAACGTTCTCCATTCCAATGATGCTGTGGCTTCTGTCTCCCAATTGGACTCTGGTAAAGGCACCGCGACACTGTTCCAGCTCTTCCCCGCCCACAGAGCCTCGTATGTACTGCGCGTTTGATGCATGTTGGGTGAACACATGAATGAATGACAGTTCTCTTTTGGGTTCACCCCATATGCTGGTTACTGGCTGTTGTCCCTCCGTGGGGGAGGGGGGACAATGAGAAGATCTAAGTCATGGAAATGAGCAAAGCTATATTGGGCACCTACAGTGCAAAGCATTTCCTAGCCGCTGTGGAAGATACAAAGATACTTATTTGCAAAGAGAATAGAGAAGCTGTTCGCACTTATTCAAAGCACGAGCCCGGTGGTGGGTCCTACTCCACAGAGTGCTGGAGAAAGATGGCCCCGTGGTGAAGGTAACTGACATCAGCTCACAGAGGCCTGAGCAGTCCTGCGTCTCACCCGGCTGGGCGACTCGTCCCAGCTGAGAGCTTCAGACGGAACTACCATCGCCGCTAGCTAGTCCCAGAACATTTCCATCACCTCAAAAGGAAACCCTGTCCCCGTTCGCAGCCACTCCCCATTCCGCCCTCCACTCCCGCCCTGGCAACCACTCAACAGCTTTCTGTCTCTACCACTCTTCTGAATATGTCATTAAAATAGAATCATACAATACACGATCTTTTGTGTCTGGCTTTTTCCCTTAACAGAATGTTTTTCAGATTTATCCACGGGGGGGAATGTATCACCAGTCCGTTCCTTTTTAGGGCTGAATAATATTCCAGCGTCCGGCCGGACCACATTTTATGTGTCCCTTCGTCAGCTGATGGGCACATAGGTTGTTTCCACCTTTTGGCCATTGTGAATACTGCTGAAAATTTGTGCACAAGTGTTTGTTTTCAGTTCTTTTGGGGGTACACCTAAGAGTGGGAATGTGGGGTCATACGGTAATTTTATGTTTACCTTTTTGGGAAGCTGTCCAACTGTTTTCCGTGGCAGCTGCACCATCTCCGCTCCCGCCAGCAATGTAGGAGGGTTCAAATTTCTCCACGTCCACACCAATGGTTTCATTTCTTTTTTTCTTTTTTTTCGTCATTCCCCTAGTGGGTATGAAGGGGTATCTCATTGTGGTTTTGATTTACATTTTCCTAATGACATTACCCATCTTTTCCTGGCCTTGTTGGCCATTTGTATGTCTGCTTTGGACGACTGTCTATTCAAGTCCTTCACCCATTTAAAAATTGGATTGTTTGGGGCTCTTGGGTGGCTCAGTCGTTAAGCGTCTGCCTTCAGCTCAGGGCGTGATCCCAGCGTTCTGGGATCGAGCCCCACATCGGGTTCCTCTTCTGGGAGCCTGCTTCTCCTTCTTCCACTCCCCCTGCTTGTGTTCCCTCTCTCACTGGCTGTCTCTCTCTCTGCCAAATAAATAAAATCTTTAAAAAAAAATTGGATTGTTTGCCTTTTTGTGGTTGAGTTGTAAGAGTTCTTTATTTTTTCTGGATACTAGACCTGTATTAGCTAGATGCTTTTAAATATTTTCTCCCATTCTATCGTTAGCCTGTCTCTCAATAATGTTTTCTCCTGCCCATTTTTAATTTTAATCAAGTCCAAGTTGTCTATGTATTCTTTTGTTGCCTGTGCTTTGGTGTCATATCCAAGAAGTCTTTACCAAATCCAATGTATGACACTTTTCCCTTTGGTCTTCTTCAAAGAGCTTTACAATTTTTACTCTTACATTTAGGTCCTCGATCCATTTTAAATTGGTTATCATATATGGTGTGAGGTTGGGGTCCAACTTCACTTTTTTGTGTGAAAATTCAGTTGACCCAGCACTATCTATTGAAGGGACTATTTTTTCCACATTGAATGGTCATGCCACCCTTGTCAAAAAATCAACTGACCGTATATGTGTTAATCCATACAGCAGTACCATACTGTTTGGATTACTGTAGCTCTGTGGTAAGTTTTTTTTTAAGATTTTATTTATTTATTTGAAAGAGAGAGAGAGAGCATGAGCAGGTGGGGCAGAGGAAGAGGGAGAGAGAGAATCTCAAGCAGACTCTGTGCTGAGCACGGAGCCTTAAGTGGGGCTTGATCCCACGACCCTGAGATCACGACCTGAGCTGGAATCAAGAGTCGGACGCTTAACTGGCTGAGACACACAGGCGCCCCTGTAGTAAGTTGTAAAACCGGGAAGTGTGATTCTTCCGACTTTGTTTTTTTTCCCCTCGAGATCATTTAAGCTATTCAGGGTCCCTAAAATATGAATTTTAGGATCAGCTTTTCCATTTCTACCAAAAAAAAAAAAAGAGCCATTAGGATCTGGGTGGGGATTGCACCGAATCTGTAAATTGCTTTGGGCAGTATTGCTTCTCAGCAATGTTAAGTCTTCCGGTCCATAAACATGGGATTTCTTTCCATGCATTTAGATTTTCTTTAATTTCTTACAGCAATATTTTGTAATTTTCAGTATACGCATCTTTAACCTCTTTACTTAAATGTATTCCTAAGTATTTTATTCTTTCAGATGCCATTATAAGTGGATTTATTTTCCTAGCTTCCTTTTGGGATTGTTCATTGCTAGTGTAGAAACACAACTAATTTTTGTGTGTTGATCCTTTACCTGGCAACTTTGCCGGATTCGTTTATTAGCATTAATAGTTATTCAGTGGATTCCTTGAATTTTCTACATATAAGATCATGTCATCTGTGCATACAGATAGTTTTACTTCTTCCTTTCCAATTTGGATGTCTTTTGTTTCTTTTTCTTGCCTAATTGCTCTGGCTGGAATTTCAGCACTCTGTTGAATAGCAGTGGTGAAAGCAGAGTCTTTGTCCTGTTTCTGTCTCGGGGGAAAAGCTCTCATCTTTCACCACTGAGTATGATGTCAGCTGCGGGCTTTTCATAACATCCTTTATCACACTGAAGAAGTTTCCTCTATTCCCAGTTTGGCGTTTTATCATATGGGGTGTCGGCTTTTGTCAAATGCCTTCTCTGTATTAATTGGGATGTTTATGTGGCTTTTTTCCCTTTATTCTATTAATGTGGCATATTACGTTGATTGATTGGGCAGCTCTGATTTTCCAAGATTAGTGGAAATCTGAATTCTGGTGGGAAATAGTCTTACTTTTAAACACTGACATACCTTAAAAAAAATTTGCATGGGCCAAGTTCAACTCAGCTCAGAGCCAAGTTGGCTCTATGGCCAACAGTTGGAAATCTCTGATAAAGAAACTTAAAAATCATTCTTCCCTTCGTTGACTTAGGAATTCCACTTCCAGGGATCCATCCAGAAGAAATAATACACTTAATTATCATTTTTATTTTATTTTATTTTATTTAAAGATTTTATTTATTTATTCGACAGAGATAGAGACAGCCAGCGAGAGAGGGAACACAAGCAGGGGGAGTGGGAGAGGAAGAAGCAGGCTCATAGCGGAGGAGCCTGATGTGGGGCTCGATCCCAGAACGCCGGGATCACGCCCTGAGCTGAAGGCAGACGCTCAACCGCTGTGCCACGCAGGCTCCCTTTAATTATCATTTTTAAAGCCTAAAGCTGGGAAGCTCCTGCATATTGAATAAGAGAGGTTGGTTAAGGGCCATGTTCACCCCAGTGGAAAGAGTGTTTTACGGCCACTTACAATGGTCGTAATGAAAACTGTGGAATGCCATCAATGGATATAGGTGATATAATGATTGCCATTCAATATAATCATAATTGTTATCTACTATGAAGATATGTGTTTTTTTCCCCTTATGACAAGAAGCAGACAGGATCCCGAAGGCTGCCCTGCTGGCTGGGTTAGGTTGGCTCAACAACAGATCATTTGACCACCTCCCTCCCAATACCCCCCCCCACCCCTTTCTTCTAGTTTCCAGATTTGGCATAATGTGCTAATGTGATTTTCTTTTTCCTTTTTGGCATTCTCCACATTCGATTCACATTTTCAAGCATTTCAATCTCAAAGGCGCATTTCCACATACCAACTTCCCTTCTGCTGCTTCCATGGGCCACACTGGTTTGCCCCGACTGTCATACATAGGAACTGCTGCGGGCGGAAAGCCACTCCCTTACCCAAAGCATCCCTATTCTTTATAAGCCCTTGAATCAAAACAATCTTGAACATGGCTTTTGGCACTGCTGGCTGGCAGGGACCCACACCTCTTCCAGAATTAAGCACCATGGACAACAGTACTCACTGCACTGCTGCTTTAACCCACGCCAACTGGAGCCCTTCCACCAAGCAGCTCTGGTACAAGCAGGCTGTCTGAAGATTCATTTTACGAAGCAGATGCTGCTCCATGGAAATCTGAGAGCTCTTTCCATGGGTTCGTCTTATGAAAGCTGACTTCCATTTTGAGCACTCCGAGTCTAGACGTCAGTGATGATGACTGGAGGAGAGGAAAACAGGAATCCTGCTGCAGTTTGAGCACTGGCCTGGTGACTGTCCCACTCATACCACCTAAGCCCAGGACAGGGGAGCGGTTGGGGGCACAGACCGGGCTTCCCAGAGGAGGGGATGCCTTGGCTGGGTGCTGAGAGGCAGACGTAGGGAGAAACCGCTACAAAATCTACGTGTCCAGTGCAATGTGGTGCAGACCCTTTCCAGAGGCCCCACATGCTTGCTGGGGCTCAGGACAGGACGTGGTCCCGGAGGATGGGGAAGGGCTGCCTGGAGGAGGCAGCATTTGAGTCGGGCCTCTGTGGGAGGTCGATAGTGTGCCTCTGAGATTCATAACCACCTGGACCTGGGAATGGGACCATATTTGGAAAGAGGGTCTTTGCAGATGTGATCAAGTGAAGATAAGGTCATACTGGATTAGGGTGGGCCCTGATCCAATGACCCATGTCCTTAGAGGAAGCAGGAAATCTGGATGAGGATACCCAGGGAAGGAGGCCACCTCAAGACAAAGGCAAAGATTGGAGGGGGGCGTTTGCAGCGGAGGAATGACAAGACACGCTGGCCGCCACCAGAAGCTGGGGAAGAGGCAAGGAAGGACTCTCCCATAGACCTTTTGGAGGGCTAGTGGCCTGGCTGACACCTTGATTTCAGAGGCTGGACTCCAGAACTAGGAGAATACAGTTCTGTTGCTTTAGGCCTCCATTTGGGGTACTCGCTTACAGCAACCCCAGCAAGCCACTGCGCCTTGAGGGGGGGAAGCCTTGTCGGGAAAGCACCTCTGTCCCTTCCTTGTGGGTGGGCCCTCTCCGAAGGGTTCTCCCGATTGTCACCAGTAGGTGGCAGCCCTGGTTTAGGCTCCAGCACTTCTCCCTGGGCCTGGGTCTGACTAAGAGGAGCCCTGGTGGCCTGACTGGGCTTGCTGCCTCCTGGTGAGAGGTGGGGACAGCAGGTGGCTGAATGCCACTGCACCCAACGCATTGCCTTCCTGACAAGGCCTGAGGCCGGGGCTGGGCTGCCCTCGCTCTGCAAGGCACTGGTCCCCGGGGCCAGATGAGAAGCACGAGTTCTGTCTTCCTTTCCAAGGTCGTGTACGGGCTTCAAAGAGTTCATGCTGTTCCATGCAATGATATAACGGAGCTGGCAGTGGAGGACACTTCCCAGGGATGCGGGACTCTTGGCCAGGGCACAGGAGGGTAATGGGTCCCCCATGCTCCAGGTCAATGTCCTGCTTAGAAATCCCTGGTGTGTGTCAGAATGTGTGACCTTACAGAAAATGTCCACAGGAGCGTCGGGCGTCCTGAATAATCGGGATGGCCTGGCTGGAGCTGTTTGGAGGCTCAGCCTCAAGCCACCTGGAGCCAATCCTCTGTCTCTGAGGCCTGCTCCAGGGGCCCACCCCGTTCCCCCGGCCCCCATCCCCAACTCCACCTGATCCACGAACACTGAGAATGAGGGGGGGGGGGTTGCCCCCAGGGAGGTCAGGAGGGCAGATGCCCGGCAGGCAAAGGCAGCCACCCTCCTCTGACGGATTCACTGGGCTGTGGTCTTCCTCTTCCCCTTCCCTCTGGGCCGGCCCCGGAGAGGTGGGAATGCTGGCTCCCCAAAGGCCTCATCCCGTTCTCTGTGGAGGCAGTGGGTGGCCTGAGGAGGCAAGAAAGGCTAACGTCTTGCAGTAGAAAGAGCACAGAACCTGGAGTCAGAGCTGAAACCCGTCCCGGCTGTACCGTGCACCAGCCACGTGGTCACTTCGGTTTCTTGGGTGTAAAATGGGCCCAAAGTCGTGCACCTGTCTTTCACGGAGGTTGTGTCAACCCTTAGAGACATCACGCGGAAAGGCTCTGACCGCAGGGCGAAACTTGTAGCACAGAAACTTCTCCAGGTGTTTTGGAGATTTTCTGGTGGTGCTGGTGGTGGGTGCTCGTGGTGAAATACACATAAAATAAAGTTTACCATTGGAATGAAAAGAACTCTTTTCATCTTGTAAAACTGAACCGCTGTCCGCATTCAACGCTAATTGCCCACTCCCCTCCCCCCAGCCCCGGGCGACCGCCATCCTACTTTCTGTGTCTGTGAATCTGACGGCTCTAGAAACCTCGTATAAATGGGATTGTACAGCATTTGTCTTTTGGGGACTGGCTTATTTCACTTGGCACAGTGTCCTCAAGGCTCATCTCTGTCGTAGCCTGTGACAGGACTTCCTTGCTTTGAAAGGCGGAATAATATTTTATTCTGTGCACAGATCACATTCGGTTCATGCATTCACCTGTCGATGGATGCTTGGCCTGCTTCCCCCAAGCTGCGACGGGCAGGGGAGTACAAATATCTCTTAGAGAACCCGCTCTCAATTCTTTAGATCTATACCCAGAAGTGGGATTGCTGGATCATATGGTGATTCTATTTTTAATTTTTGAGGAACTGCCAACGGCTTTCCACAGCAGCTGCTCCATTTTACGTTCCCACCAGCCGTGCACAAGGCTTCCAATGTCTCCACGTCCTCGCCAACATTCACTGCTTTCTGGCTCGGTGATCGCGGCCGTGCCCCTGGGGGTGACATGGTACCTCCAGGTGTTTGGAGCACACCACGCCTGACACAGGGATGGGTGCTTCCGAAATCAATGAGAAGCCTGGGCCTCTGGGGGCGCCTCCCAGGTCCCTGCAGAACCCGCCTACCAGATAAGGGGGTGCTGCCCCCCTCCACCAAGGCCAGGTGGACAGTGGGGGGCATCACTCAAGCAATCTCCCCTGGGTGCAGGGAGCTGGGATCGGGGCCCTGTCCCACAGCTCAGCAGCCCAAGATCAGATGCTGGGTCAGCACAGCACCGCCAAAGCCGCAGGCAGATGGCCCCTCCTCCCTCTGCCTCCCTCACCTCCCTCCGCAGCCCTCGCTCACATCCAGAGCCTAGCCGCAAGGGAGCCTGGCAGATGCCGTCTTTTCGCTTTCCAGCCTCCACAGGCCAGGAAGGCACCTAAAGAGCGGGACAGACCCAGAGGGCCACATACCGTGCGGGTTCAGCAGGGGCTCGGGGCCCCGCCACTGTTGTGTTAGTGTCTCCTGCAAGTGTGAGTCCTGGAAGCGGCTTCCCGTCAGCCACACCTGCCTGCAGGACCCCTCCTGCCAAGAGCCTTTGCAAGGGCCATTCCCTCCTTCTCGACTGTTCCTACCCCCTACCTCCATATATTCAGGTTAACTTCTACTCCGCTGAAAATGCCACTTTCTCATAGCATCTTTATTCTTAGTAGGTGAAAATTGGAACAACCTGAATTTCCATCAACAGGGGAACAGATCAACTGATGGTGTCCTCGTGCAATGGGGTGTCTACCGCAATGAAAAAGCAGGGCGTGCTACCACGTGCCACGACGAGCCGGCGTCTCATGGTCGGGGGAAGAAGCCAGACACGGAAGAGCACATGCACACGCTTCCATTCATACAGAGCTCAAAAAGAAGCAGCATTTATCTATGGCCAAACAACCTTTGGGGAGTAGGTACCAGCTGGGAGGGGCTGCAGGGAGTCTTTGAGGGGCTGGAAGTGTTCTCTCACGGTCACCATGGTGTTTGCATGGTTGGCACACCCTGGTAACAGTTCACCAAGCTGTCTGATTGAAAATGCATCGTCTGTGCAATAACAAAAATAAAAATAAAACCAGTTCTTCTCTCTGGAAAGCTTTTGCTCCGACTAGAACAAACGTCCCCTCTGTGAACCGTCAGAGTCCTGGGCAGCCCTCCCCCGGGGCTCTGGCCACTGCTGGGACAGGTGATGCTGGCCGCCGGCTCCCCTGCTGGACCAGAAGCGCCCCATGGGAGGTCACTCTGTCTTGCCAGCGCCCGTTTCTTCAGGCCCCTCTCTGGGCGTGGGTAGCCATCCTCGTAACATAAGCCCACTCTCTGACATCAGGAATGTGGGCTTGTGGCTGCAACGTGAGATCTGCACCCAGAGCGGGGAGAGAATAATCAGATTTGCAACTGATTAATCCTGCAGCCGTCCAGCTGAGCCGAGAAGCCAGGGAAGGCAGGCTTCAGAAACAGAACCACCTACGCCTGTCACTCTTCTGAAAATGTCCCACGTTCAAAGATCGTTTCCAAAAAAAAAAAAAGAGAGAGAGAGAGAAGAGAGAGACAAAGAATCTTTTCACCTTGAAACCTCCGTACTTATGATCCTTAAGATCGTGCACAAGTAATATTTATGTAAGTGTATCCGTGTGACGGGTGAATACTTCACAGCTGCCTAGCGCATTCAGGGGCAGAGACTGTGTTCGTGTTGAGGAGGAGGAGGAAGTGAAGACTTGCCAGGCTGGGTCCGTGTGCAGCTCGGCGGTCCCAGAAGAGCCGAAGGGACTCGCCCTGCCCGGACCTCGGCTCCTCCATGCCAACAGGACGTTCGTTGCCATCTGGCAACGGCAGGCCAGTGGAGAGGCAGCCTCAGAAGAGAAACAAGCTCTGAAATGATTCGAGATAGGTGATGAGCCCCCTGTCCCTGAAGGTATGCAAATAGAAACTAAAAATCTCTCATCAGCGAGGAAGACTATGAGACAGGCAGAGGGTGAGGGGCTAGAAGGAAGGCCTCTCTGGGGATCTCGGAGGCTCAGGAATCTTGTATCTACATCCTCTCGAAACGTTTCATTCTCATTGAGGGAATACCACTCATCAGATTGCCTACAACTATATAAAGAGTCTCGGAAGGCAGGAGCCAGGAGGGACCTTCCAAAGTCTTGCTTCCTATCCCCAGACGACAGCACACAGGGAGCTCGAGCTTTTGCCAGGTGTCACGCTGCTCCTGGAGGCTCGGTGCACAGGGGAGGCTGGATGGGTCACACGCGCCCAACAGGCGGAATCACAGTTGTGCTGAAGAGTGTGGGTTGTGGAGCCCGACTGTGGGGCCCCCCCCTCCTGACCTGGGGGTGAGAGTCTCAGAGTCAGATCCTGGAACAAGGATTCAAGGGCAAGGACTTGACTTGGGAGGCGCTGTCAGGAGAGCGGACGCACGGGGCAGGGCAGGGAAGGAAGCACAAAGTGTGTGTTATCAGGGCTGTCACCGCCGGGTCCCTGGGGCTGAGGCCTGCTGTGGAGCCCTGGGAGAGAGTGCGCAGGATGTCCCCCAAGCAAAGGGCAGCAGCCGGTCTTGCTCTCCACCGCCCCCCCCGCCCCATCCAGCAGGGACCCTCATCACTGACTGCAGCACCAACCTGCCTCCTTGCCCTTCCCGAGGGCTTCCAGAAGGCCTTGAAGCACCCCCCTGTGGCATGAGTGTTGGGCTGGGCTCCCAGCAATGGCCCATGGGGCGCTGCTAGCTGTGGGCAGGAAGAGGAAGAGACCTGGGGGGGGGCTGAGAACCTGAGGAGCACCCCTCCCACGCAGTCCACCCCCACGCTCCGGAGTGCAGGCTACAGAGCCCTCGTGCCCCCGCCCCCCCAGGCCAGCCGGGCTGCTGTGAGTGTCCTCTCTGCTAGACGTGGCTCAGAACACTTGGAAGCGAACCCCCAAGAACAGCTTGTCACTGGGCGCAGAGAAGGCCGAGGACTCCTGCAGAACAGAGTGCTCCCTCGCGCGGTCCTTCATTCCTTCCTGCCTTTGCTCGGCCACCGCACGCAGCCCTTCCTGTGTGCTGGGCCCACGGCTTGGCATCGTGCCTCTCCCGTGCCCCCCACCAGCACACAGCCTGGGGCACGTAGGCAGGACAGACAGCAGGGCCCGAAAGCCCCCTGAGCCGCCGGCCCCGGGGGGTGAATGAGCAACGTGGGAGATGAGAAATCGGTAGAAAATGCTTCTCCGGCACGGCATCCGGGCCGTCCTCGGCACTGGGGGACTGTGAGCTACCAGAATGATCACCCTTAGTAACGCGCACACAGGCATCACCATCCACCCTGTGGAGCGTTTCCTAGGCGCCAGGCACCGCTTCAATAACTCAGGGTGCCCCCTCTTCCATGATGCCTTCTTGCATCTTACAGGAAGGAAGTGGAGGCCCAGAGAGGATCGTTACCTCGTGCGAGGTCGCCCAGGCAGCAAGCAGTACAACCCCAGGGAACCTGGCGTGCGTGTGGGCTCGCAGCCCCGGGGCCCGAGCACCCGCCAGCCGGCCCTGAGCGCCCACCTTGCCGGGACGGAACCCACGGCTCCCAGAGGCCTCTGCCAAAGGCTCCTTCTTGAGCTGCACGCCGTGTCAGTCGATGAGTCACCTACTTCGCTCCAAGGAGAAGCCGCTCCCGGCCTGGCGAACGCCGGGGTCAAACCACAGACCTCTTCCGCGCGTCTCTGCCTGGACCTCCCCGGGCGGAACCTCAACCATCCGCCTTGCGAGAGCCCACTCCTCAGGAGGCCCGCAGTTTACACACCAGCCACCTTGATTACATTGCAGATGACCTGTTTCCTGGTGACATCACAGAGGAAAATGACCAGAGGCTTAGCCTGGGAGATGTTGACACGCAGGAACACTGGAGGCAGGCAGCCTCTCACCCGGAGGCCCGAGGCCTAGGCCTTGCATACAGGAGGCATTCAGCCAATGCCTGTCGACTTGCTGAATAAGCAAGGGAGGAGTGTAAGTTTTCGCAGCAACCTGGGTCTTTGGTGGCACTCAGGTCTGGGTTAGAGCCCCAGCTCTGACCCTGGAACAGGTCACTTTCCTTCCTTGAGTCTCAGGTTCCCCATCTGACCTCTCAGGGGTGTTGTGAACGTAAATAAGGCAGACAGTGCAGCTGTGTCCCCCCCCCCAGCTTCCCTGCGGCCACCAACTTTTGCACCCTTCCCCGGAGGACACCCTGGGGCTCCAGGAGCCATTCCTCCCTACAGGCAGAGCTGGGCGTGCCTGGCAGCTAATGTCCTCCAGCCCTGCCCCAGTGACCCTCGCCTAACGACTGATTGGTGCACAAGTCTGAAAACCCAGCTGCCCCGCCTTGAGGGGACTTTCTCTCAGGCTGGGGCTTCTGAAGAAACCGCTTGCACACAAATATTTTTCTCTGGGCCTCACTTCCAGAATCAGCCTAAGATTCATGCAGAAATCTGCCCCCCCGTCCCACCCCACAGAGCGTGGGACCACCTGACCTTACCATGTAATAGAACCTTTCCTTATCTCAGCAAGCACCTGCAGTTAATAGGCTCTCATGTTCCTAAGGAAAGGCCTGTGCCCCCTTCCCAAGGGTACACTGCATCTCTATGATGAAGGAGGCGATCCAGAAACACTAGCAAACCCCTGTTTTTAAAGCATTTTGTTTCAGAAATCAAGCCTGACTTGCTTTTACCAATTGCAAACATCAGAGAGGTCCTTATGCCTCAGTAACCCAAATAAGGTAAAAGAAAACTAGGACTGGATGTTGAGCAAGAGCCTGCTCAAAGTGACCAGGTGAGCAGCCAAAAGACTTCATTACCCATTTCCAAGCAAGTAAAGGTGGCTGATGAGATAGAAGCAGAAATTACTGGGCAGGTCTTCCAGGAAAGCTCCCAAAAAGCCAGTGTGCGCCCTTTTTGTTTTCTTCCTCCTTCTTCCTGCCTGGAATATATATGCGATGGCTGGCACTCCAGTGGCCATTTTGTGAGCTTGAGGATGGAGTCAAACTCTATAATAGAACAGAAAGACAGAAGGATTGTGGATTCCTGATGAGGCTCTAGAACTACCCTACCTGTCAGGAAGTGCCTGACTTCCATGACCTGTGAAAATAAACCTATTTCATCGAAGCCACTATTTTTCGGGTCTCTGCTACTGGCAGCTGGGTACCATTTCTAACTGATATAGATGTAACCCACGTCTACAAGGTTTTGGTCCTAACGGATGCAACAGGATTTTCTCTTCTCAACCTCTCTCTCAACAGGACCATCTGGTCCTGCTCACAGGGATTTGACTGCCAAGGGCAGGTGACCCTTTCACATCACTGAGAAAACCACACTAGCTCTGGGGCCCAGATCTTCTTAGGACCAGAGTGGGGACAGGTAACACCTGGTTACTTCATGGTATTGCAGAGAATAAGGACTCTTGGATCAGAGGGAAAGCCATATATGACAATTCCATAACTTGGTAGATAATTGCCAAATTGCCCACCAAAAACATCGCACTAATTTATATCTCGCCCATAGGGCTCTTTCCCCACATCCGTGGTGATACTGGGTATTCACTCTTAAACAGGCATTTTGCTTCCTGCCTCTTTGACGGAGGATTAGGTGTTTGACATTATGTCGGATGGCTGTTGGCGCTTCCGCACGTGGCCTTTGTGTCCTTTCTTCTTGCTGATTTGTAAGGTCTTTTTGCATAATGGATTTTAACCCTTCGTCATGGTCGATAGGTTGCAAATATTTTCTCAGCTGATCATTTTACTTTTGGCCCTGTGGAGGGGGATTTGTGTGTTTGTTTTGTTTGGTGTTGGTATTTGGGAGGTTTTCGTGTTCGTGTAATCAGATCTGTCATTCTTTTTCCTTTGTCATTTCTGGTTTCTATGTTAGGAATTCCCTCTCTTAAGCTCCATTCCTTGGCCTCCCTCTTCAGACTGACCTGCCATTCTCTCTAGATTTGGCTCTCCTTCTGTCCTGGTCTCTCTGGTCCTTCGTGTAAACCCAGGTGGCTACTCTCATACCACTGACCCCATAAGAGCAAACCCGAAGTACCCCTTTGCCTTGCTCACGACCCTATCCAGGACCCCCAACTCCACGGTCCCTATCCACTTCCCTGACCTGCCTTGAGGTCCCCCCTCACTTTCCTCCTTTCTTAAACCTCAGGAATGTGGCCCGATTATACCTCTCTGATCTGACAGCAACACCTTTCTTTTCTTTTTTTTTTTTTAAAGATTTTATTTATTTATGTGACAGAGAGACAGCCAGCGAGAGAGGGAACACAGCAGGGGAGTGAGAGAGGAAGAAGCAGGCTCCCAGTGGAGGAGCCTGATGTGGGGCTCGATCCCGGAACGCCGGGAGCACGCCCTGAGCCGAAGGCAGACGCTTTAACGACTGCACTACCCAGGCGCCCCAGCAACACCTTTCTTAAGCACAATCAACACAGCTGCTTATCACCATCCTTGACAAGTGGAGCACACTCTCAGCTCAGCCCCCTGGGTCAGCATACAAGGTCATCATTTCTACCAGAAGGGAATCAGCCAGTCCTCCTGATGATTCTGGAATCATCCTGATGATTCTGGAATGATCTAGAATCATCTGTGGCTTCCCCCAGCTCTGCTCCTACTGGTGCCTCCTTCTTGCCTTCTCAGACCAAACGCCCTCATGTCTAACCCCGTGACCTGAAACACTTGCAGCCTCTCACTGGTCCATCCACTGCCCACCATCGAGCCTCACGCAGCATATCACCCACAGACCGTTTGTCACATGCTATCACAGCCCTCACAGACCAGGAGTCCAGAGAAGGACACCACGCAAGCTCCTACAGCAGACCGTGTGGTTCTGTTATAAACGAACGGGCCGTTAGGAGGCTGCTGTCCTTGCCTCCTGGCCAGCAGCAGGAAGAGTAGGGGACGTGAACAGCTTTGACAATATCTCCACAGATGGAGCTGCTGTAGGGGAAAAGAGTCACTGTCGACAAACTCCATTCAGCCCAGTGGGCTTCAAGGGGGCCACACTCTGTCCCGGGCCCACATCCTGGGTCTCCAGCCCTAACAGCCTTGCTATTCCTGGCTCCCAGGACAGGGACTCGCAGGATGTCCATGCCAGGGAGGCCTGTGTGGCCGGGAGCAGCTGTGTCCCTCTGTGCCCTCCATGGGCTCAGGAAGACCCCACCCTGCAGGTGGCAGGAAGGGGGCCCCTGCGGCTGGGGCAGGTCTGCTTCTAACTTTCCATTCTTGTTTTCATTGGCAAAGGGCTCCAGCTAATGTGATGGGGGAACTCCGATCTCAGGTGACCCGGCAGGCGGCTGGTTCCTAGCTGCTTTGCAGTCTGCTCAGGTCAACACACGTTTACTGAATGCCTACTGTATCTTCCTGGACGCCTGGGAGATTTCTCTCTGTGCCTCCTTTGTGTGAGGACTCTTCTGTGTGCTGGGGATGCAGCCTTGCACGAAGGTGTCAGTTCGGGTCCTCCGAGAAGCCAGCAGCAAGACAGAGTTAGAGATGCAAGAAACATGTTGGAGGAATGCCTGGAATAAGTGGAGAGGGAGTGTGCACAAGAATGGAGAGGCTCCAGCCTGCAAAGGAAGTGGGCGGGAGGATCAGCGGGGAGCCTTGGCCAGCCTGCCGGGCACTCCAGATCAAGGCCCACCGTGGAGGAGGTTCCTAAAAGTGCCCAGGCTGGAGGCCGCGAGCTGACCGCACTTTTTGTGGCCGCTTCTCTCTGGAGGGGTGATCGGAGCGGCACGCCCCGACGGCTGCCACAGCAAGGTGGGACGCTGCTGACACCCTGTCAGGGGACACAGGGGACAGCCGAGCCGCTGAGCAGCAATCGCACGCCCTTTCCCGGACAGAGACCCAGTGACAGTGTCTTAAAGGAAGGAACTGTGCCCCTTCTTCTCGGCTCTCTTCCCCCTGTGGCCAAGCAATTGGACATGGTGGTAAGCCATCTTGAGCCACAGGCAAGCGAGACGCCCCAGGGATGGGCAAAGAGGAGCCTGGGTTCCTGAATGACGGCACGGAGCAGAGCCACCACCACGCCAGCCCCACATAGCAGACTGTAAGTGGGAGGCACGGGCTCCCTTCTGCTCAAGTCACTGCTGCTACATGCAACTGAAATCATATCCTCAATGCCAGGTTCCATTCTTTCTGTCCACAATAGGGCTCTGCCAGACAAACAGTGCCTGGAAAAAGATTTAATCAGCCCGCAAGCCCCAGCCCTCTGCACAGAGCTTAGTTGGTGCGGAGTGGGGTGGGGAAACAAGGCAGAGGGAGGAATTCCTTTGGGGCATACAATGACTTTTCCACTGGTAACATATACACAGCACAAAATTTACCGTTTTAACCATTTTAAGTGTATAGCTCTGTGGTATTCAGTACGATAGCATTCTTGAGCAAGCGTCTCCACCATCCATACCCAGAAAATTTTCATCTTCCAAAATGGAAGCTCTGTATCTATTCAACCCTAACTGCCTCCCCCCGCCCCCCAGCTCCAGCCCAACTCTCTGCCTCTAGGAGTTCGATGACTCTGGTTACCTCAGGTAAGTGGAATCATGCAGTATTTGCTCTTCTGTGTCTGCCTTATTTCACTCGGCAGAATGTCCTCAAGGTTCACCCATGTTGTAACATGCATCACAATTTCCTTCCTCTTTTTAAAAAAAACTTTTATAGAGATTTTATTTTTAAGTAACCTCCACCCCCGACGTGGGGCTCAAACCTACAACCCTGAGATCAAGGGTCACAGGCTCCACAGACCGAGCCAGCCAGGAGCCCCAGAATTTCCTTCCTTTTTAAGGCTGAATATATTTCATTGCATGGACAGACCACATTTTGTCTATCCGTTCGTCTGTCTACGACACTCGGCGGCTTCTGTCTTTGGCTATGGTGAATAATGCTGCAATGAACTTGGGCGTACAGATATCTATTCAAGTCCCTGTTTTTAATTCTTTTCCGTATATGCACACCTGGAAGTGGAATTACTGGAGAGCAGGTTAATTGTACACGTGACTTCTTCACAATTTTTTGACATGACATCCCAGCATGATAGCTCTGAGAGTAAATTGAAAAGACGGGGTGCCTGGGTGGCTCAGTTGGTTGAACATCTGACCCTTGATCTCGGCTCAGGTCATGATCTCACAGTTGTGAGTTCGAGCCCTGCCTTAGGCTCTGCACTGGGTGTGAAGCCTACTTAATAATAATAATAATAATAATAATAATAATAATAATAATAAATTGAAAAGACAACAGTACTGGGGAAGCGCTGGGAGCAAGGCAGTTAGACCTGTAGAGAAGACGGTCAGGGGCAGCTCCTTTATCACGCACTCACCCTCATCTACCAACAGGGACAGACCCTCCCCCGATAGCCCCAGCAGCCCTGGGCCTTGGCCCACCTCCCCAACCCCCACAGGTTACAGGACAGCGCTGGGTCTTCTTCACCCAGTTTGTCAGCCAGCATGACCACTCGGTGCACGCGGCTGATGTCATCGGTGGCCCAAAAGGGAAACGACACGTGCTGCTACTGAGACCAGCTCCGCTCTGCCCTCCATGGGGCATTTACGGGGTTGTCACAGGTGAATGACCGTAGGTGACTTGCTTCACCCCCTGACTTTGGAACATAAACCCACGGTGGGGGTCCATTGGGGGGGGTGTTTTCCAGAAGAGTTGTGCCCTTCCTCCTATCTTCAATCTTTATCACTCAAAAAAAAAAAAAAAAAAGAACCCCAAGCAGAAGCTAAATGTCCCCTCCACCCAGCCTGCACCCCCAGGGAAGGGAACGCTGTGCTCCCACCGATTTCCCCCAGCTCCTGCTTGTGTAGCCTTTGCAGATCTTCTGTACCCTCCAAGGGCACCTCCCCCTGAGCGTGCGTGGAACCCTCCCAGCAGACCAGCTCTTCGCAGGAGCCTGTGGATGGGCAGACGGAAGGGTCCGAAATGCAAATTCCTGGGCCCCACCCCAGGCCTGCTGACGCAGGAATTCTGGGAGGGAACCAGCCATCTCTCGCCCTGGCCTCCATCGTCCTAGCTCTGAGCTCACCCGGCTACCGGAAGGCTGAGTGGGGTTGGCGCTCAAGGATGGGCCACGCTGGGCTCCAGCCGGTCCCACATTCTCTCTCTTCCTGTTGAAATTGAGGCATAACTTACAGCAAAGTGCACAAGCGTAGCTGGACCGCTCACTAGCCACACCCCCGATGGAGACACAGACTGTTTCCAGCCAAGAGCCAGGAAGGTTCCCTTGTGCCTCCTCCCAGTCAGCCCCCCTCCCCCCCAGGGAAACCACCGCCCTGATCCCTCGTGCTGATCAGTTTTGTCTGCCCTCGTGAACCCCATGTAAGGAGAACCATGCGGTTTGCGCTCGCTCTGGATTTTCTCTTCCCACTTTGCGAGATTTGCCTAAGTAGCTGCATGCAAGAGGGGTTCGGTCTTGTTCTTCGCGGCACACATCTCCCGTGGTATGAACCCAGCGCACTATCACACCGGCTGTCGGAGAACATTCCTTTCCAGTTTTTAGAGAACGCAATAGCTCCTTGGCTGGACGTAAGCACTTGTTTCTCCTGAGTGCCTGACCCCTTCCCGAGCTTTCTGACGCCAGCTAAGCTAAGGGCGAGGCGTTTTCGACTGTCCATCACTGGGACCTGCTGTGCAGCCCTTACCTGGAGCCCAAGTCCCAGCAGGGCTGGGGCCGGCCCAGCTGAGGGAGCTGTTCTTCCGGCTCAGGTGGGAGTCGGTTAGTCCTATGCAATGGGGCCAAGCCAGGCCAGAGCTCTGGGTGCTGTGACGCCAAAGGCTTCAGGCATGTGGTTTTACAGGGCTGAGGCTGATGGCATTCTGTGGTTGTCATCTCCTGGGGGCTGGGAGCCTTGTCATGGGGACCCCTGCTCTGCACATAGCAGTGTAAGAAATGCTCTCTCCCGTGACAGCGCGGGAGCCTCCCCAGCATGGATTTCAAACATGGGAAAAGTTTCTAGAACATTGCACAGCTGGCTGATTTTCAAGCGGGGGTAGGCAGAGGTTTGTTAGAAGCAGTGGGTGGAGTTGTCCTCATGCCAACAGGAGGTCGTCCTGGAGATCAGGTGATGGGGGACAGAGGCAGGGCCAGGATGCAACTTCAAGTTCCAGGCCACATTCCAGAGGCCAGGAGGTGAAAGACTCCGACCGGGCAGTCAGAGCGGGTGTGGCCTCTTCAAGCCACCCCAACTTGGATGTCTGCTTCTGGCTCATGTCCCAGCTCCTCCACACAGACCAGAGAGATCCCCAGGAATCCAGGAATGAGGGGCAGGTGGAGAAGACAGATTCGGTGGCACCAGGGCCCCGCCCCTATTGAGTCACAGGAAGGGAATGGAAACAGGGCGTGGGCTGAAGCTGACAGGGCCCAGTCTCGCCCTCTTCGGGCCTCACCTGGCTCTGAGGTGAGTCCCACCTACCAAACCCTGGGAGGGCTCTCTCTCTGGGGGTAAAAGTCCCTGCTGCCTCCACCCAAGGAGGGTGGAGAGGAGCTGGGAGAGCAGGAAGAAATTGAGTTAGCCATCAAGCAGGACTCTCCCGGCCCAAGGCCGGGATGCTGGGAGGCATCTCTCAAAGGAAGTTGCGAAATCTCCTTGGGACTAATTTGGGTTTTGGTTTGGGGCCAACCAGCCTATCTTTATGGCTCTGAGAATGTTTTCAAGTAGTAGACATTCCTTCCAAGACATTGCTCAGCGAACACTAAACTCCTCGGCCCCTCACCCCCCCTTCCCTCGGGGGAGACTGCTTAGCCACGCTGACAAGCTTTCAGATTTGAAAAGGAAGTGATTGGCAACAAAGAGGACAAAGGGCTGATTTCTTAGTATAATAAGGGTGGCATTTTTTGAGTGCTCAGTACACGAGGGAAAAGGTTCCGAGCCCTTGATGTGCACTAGCCCCTGCGATCCTCATGGTAACCCCTTTCACAGAGGATGAAACTGAGGCACGCTGAGGGTAAGTGGCCCAGCCGGCAAGCGTCGGCACCAGACCTGGACCCAGGCTGTGGGGTGGCGCCCTCGCCAGCACGGCGGAATGCTTTCTCCGTGCTCTTCCAGCTCCTCGCAGGCATCAACGCACGTTAATCCTCACAACCACCCAAGACGGACAAGAAAAAATTCCGTGACAGAGAAAGGACAAGGACAGACAGAGACAGGGCAAAGGCTGCAAACAGACGATGCAAAGAAGGAAAAAACCAAACACATATTATATTCACAACCAAAGAAATCAACGCTGTCCATTGGGGATGTCTTCAATTGGTAAAGGTTTTAATGATTTATAAGAATTCCGAGCTTGCCAGAACGCCGTTGGGCTGGTGCCCTGCTGCTGGTGGGCGTGTCCATTGGTACAACCTTTCTAGAATGCTGGAAGGCTGCTTGGCAGGACCTACCAAATGCCTTTAAAAGCCAGCAGTCCTCTCCTCTGTTCTCCCGCCTGTGACTCTTCCTAAAGACCGATCAGAGGCACAGCAGAGATGAACATATAAAGCTCTTCAGGGGCACCTGGCTGGCCAATCATGAGAGCATGCCACTCTTGATTTCCGGGTCCCGAGTTCGAGCCCCACGTGGGGTGTAGCGATGACTTAACTAAATTAAAACTTAGAGCTGTTCGGGGCAGTATTATTTACACCGGTGAAAAGGCAAACTCCAGCAAAGGAGAACAGCTAAAGAAATTAGGGACAGATTTACTAGGGAGCGATATTTTTAAAAAGTGACATTTGGGAGGGAATTTTTGTAACACAGGAAAATGCTCGTGATGTAATGTTACGCAAAAAGGGCAGGATCTGAAACTGTGTTTTGAGAGAGGGTGACACGTTTGCTGGTGAGCTGGTTAAGGAGTCTTGAACAACAGTAGATTTTATTATCCATTTGAGACAGAGAGGGAGAGCACGGAGGGAGAGGGAGAGAGAGAAGCAGACTCCCCACCGAGCAAACAGCCCAACATGGGGCTCGATCCCAGGACCCTGAGATCATGACCTGAAGGCAGATGCTTAACTGACTGAGCCACCCAGGTGCCCCCTTATAATTTTCTTAATAACGTTTTCTTTTCTCTGCCTTAGTTTAGTGTGAGAATATAATACATAATACATATAACATACACAATACGTGTTAATCACCTATTTGTAGTATCCGTAAGGCTCTGGTCGACAGAAGGCTATTAGCACTTAAGATTGGGAGGATTCAAAAGTTATACGTGGGTTTTCAACTGCCTAGGGGGTCAGCACCCCAAACCCCGGCGGGTTAGGGCCAAATGTAACAGGTAATTTCTGAGTGATATTTCTATGTGAGTATCCTGTTTCCCACCAAGGTTTTCCTCATACTGGGGCGTCTGTCCAATGCCTGAATCAATTACTATTATGATGGATACAAGTATGTATCCACTTTTATACTTTAAGGCAAACCTTACTTTTAGAAAATTCATGATTTTTCATTTAAAAAAAAAAAGGTTGTACCAATGTTGCTGAGGCTGGGTGATCGGTGCTCTGGGATAATCACACAATTCTCTCCGCTTTTGTACATTTGAAAATTTCCATAATATAACTTTTTTTTAAAGTGATTTCACTGTAATAATATTCATGCTGAAGGGCTTCGGGAGTGCACACTGTTGTCTTCAACTTAATTTGAAACGCATCACAAACTAAGATAAATGGCTGGATAGATAGAGGCTGCGTGAGGGATGGAGACGTGAGCCCAGGACCAGAGGAAACGCGAGCCACAGACTCGAGGTGGTCGTGTGCACGTGGGAGTTCCCTGCACGATTCCCACAGCCGTGCTGCATGTTTGTAACGGGCCATCGTAAAATGTTGGGGAAAGTGGTTATTTCTCAGTGGCGGGTTATTTTATCTTTCTGTTGTATGTGTCTGTGTCTTTAAAACCAAGAACCAAGATAAAGAACACAAGTTACTTTGTTTTTTGTGTTTATATTCAATGCTCAGGAATTCAGAGCTCTAAGAGGTGGCGGCCCTGGGGACCTGCCCCCAAGCAAAGGAGGAACAGTCTGTCCTCGCAGGAGGGCGCAGGGCTCGGGCAAGCTTAGGACTGGCCCCCGCAGGCAGAAGCACTGAGGGCTCCTTGGGAGAAGAGGGCAGGCACCCCTTTGAGGAGGAATGGCTCCTTCCTTTCTCCCTCAGTCCCTTCTCCAGATGCACGTGTCACTTCTCAGTAGCTGACACTCAACTTGCCAGGCACTGATCTGGGGTCTTCTGTGCTCCCCGTTCCTGCTTCTGCTCCCTGCCCTGCACTCCCAGGAAGGAGTCTGGTCAGGGAGAGTGGGACTTGTAGAGAACAAAAGAGCAGAAAGGGAGAAGAGGATCGTGTGAACTTTTCGGGGTAGGAGAGCGAGGGAGACGCAGCCCCTGGCCGGAGCTCTGGCCCTCTCTGCCGCAGGGTTCCCGAAGCTGGAACCAGGCCCCTCCCTCTTCCTGTCTACGTCAAGGCAGAACTGAGGCCCACAGGCCAGGCGGGGTCAAATCCCAGTCTCACCACTCCCTTGTGACCCTGGACATGCATTTTCTCCTTTCTGAGCCTTCATTGACCCATCTGGAAAATGGGGCTAGCTTGGGAAGTGAAGGAGATAATCCACAACAGGGGTGTGCCCGTGGCTTCCGCAGAGGCCTCAACAATCAATCACTGTCCTTCACTCATCCGAAGCCTCTTCTGTGGCAGCAAGTCTTCCAGGCAGAGAAACAGCGGGAAACAACACACCGTCCTCTCTTTCTCGGTCTGCGACCTGGTGACATTTATTATCGGTCAATGTGGTCAAAAGCCCTTGACTTGGGGCGCCTGGGTGGCACAGCGGTTAAGCGTCTGCCTTCGGCTCAGGGCGTGATCCTGGCGTTGTGGGATCGAGCCCCGCATCAGGCTCCTCCGCTATGAGCCTGCTTCTTCCTCTCCCACTCCCCCTGCTTCTGTTCCCTCTCTCGCTGGCTGTCTCTATCTCTGTCAAATAAATAAAAATAAAATCTTTAAAAAAAAAAAAGCCCTTGACTTACTCAGAGGGTCTGCGGTTGAATATGAGGCCCTGGATGTAGAAAAGCAGTGAAATCAGTGGAAAGTTCCAGGAGCATCTATTCAGATCAGGTGCAGGTGCCGGGGCCGCTCAGGGGAGCCCAGGTGCCTTATCACAGGGAGGCTCAGGACAAGAGAGACCCAGACTCCTTCCAGGAGCCACACAACAGAACTGCCAGGAGAATGAGAGGGTCAAGTGCAGGACAACTCTATCCCCTCCTCCCCTGAGGAGTTAGTGTCCCTTCAGGGCCCCCTGCCAAACACAGCTACATATTTCTGGATTTCTCAGCATCTCCCCGGGCCCTCGGCTTCCTCTGGGGTGGCCTTGGTTTTTCCGGCCCGGCAGAGAGAAGGGCATGGAGTGCTCATCCATCCAATGTGAAGGGTTCTCTTGGGCGGAGCTCTCAGGCCAGGGTGCCTATAGATCGCTGGTGGCCTCTGGCTGGTCGGTCATATGGTCCCCACCCCCGGCCTGGGTATGTGCTGCGTAAAACTTTGCACAAGGAAGATATTCAACCACAGTCTCCAGGCACTCTGTCTTCCCTTTCACTCCTCCCCTGGCACAGGGGGGTGTTAGAGCGGCCACAGGCATTTGAGAACTACGGACACTACAGGGAGGCAAGCTGGAGCTAGGTTTTCTTTGGGCTGCACGGGCTATACTGACACAGTTCACACGCGCTTCCTTGTGTAGGTAAGTTGTTTCTAGCCATCTCAGCACGCAATTGGCTTCCAGGAATCCTCCTTCCACCCAGGGCAGACTCACCTGTCTGGTGTCAGTACCAGGAGGCTCAGGACCGAGGATGGAATGCTGTGGTTCCAGGTGGCACGTGGGTCAGGGTTGAGAAAGCAGGGTTGAAATGCAAGAAGTCTCACTAGCAAAGTATGCAAATGTACCCATAGTCCGTCTGCCCTGTCCCACACCCTGCCCACGGTCCCTGGGAAATCAGCAGGCCAGAGCTCGCTGCAGTGGGGCTGGGGGCACCTGTCCCAGGGGCGGGCTCCCTTCCCACCTTTGCAAACATGGCTGATCCCAGAGGCTCGGCCCACCTTGAATGTTCTACTTCTAATCCTCAGATGCGCTCCTGAGGGTGGGATGTGTGTTTTTGAAGGAAACACTGCAAAGTAGGGAATCCTTTGGAAAAGCAAGTGATCTTTCCCTATTTGCCCACTTTGAAAATGCAGATTTTCCTTGCACATGCAACTTTCATACTCACCACATCATGCTATTTTCAATTTAAAAAGAGATGAGTTTGGCAGTGGAGACAGACTTCAAACCAAAGGCTTCAAAACCACTTGCACTTCCAATACAGAACCTGGGGACAGTTGCTGAGCTCTGGGAGCCTCAGTTCCCCCACCTGTAAAATGGGAATAATCCTAATACCTACGTCATAAGGGTTGTTGTGGGGATTAGACAGGGTAACACATACATGGTGTTCAAATCCAGGCCTGGTCCATAAACACTGCTCAATACTGTTAGCTGTTTTTGCTAATATTATTTTTTAGTAATTTTGTTACTCTTATTTCCAACACCACTGTAAGGAGAGAGCTAACACATTATAAGCCCTCGGTGCGTGAAGGAAGGCAGGGAAGAAGTAAGAGCAGGTGAAGAGAGGAGCTGTCTTTTTTTTTTTTTAAAGATTTTATTTATTTATTTGACAGAGAGAGAGACAGCCAGTGAGAGAGGGAACACAAGCAGGGGCAGTGGGAGAGGAAGAAGCAGGCTCACAGCGGAGGAGCCTGATGTGGGGCTCGATCCCACAACGCCAGGATCACGCCCTGAGCCGAAGGCAGACGCCTAACCGCTGTGCCACCCAGGCGCCCTGAGAGGAGCTGTCTTGATCACAGTTCCCAGAAGCAGATCCTGATTTATGTGGCAGCAATGAACAAAGGAGGCGCACACTGGTGAGACTGGGAAAGGAAAGGGGGAAGCAGACACAGGAGAAACCAGGTAAGGCTGTGAGTCAGGGCAGAGATCTCCCAAGGGCAGCTCCCCCTGACCCCGCAGGGGACTAAGCCACCCATCCCAGCATCTCCTCAACCTGAGCTAGGATCCTAGCCTTTCACGCTCCCCAACCTATTAGTCACCAGTGACGGGCCATCCTGGGGGGACATTTGCAGCTCTCTGAAAGAAGGGACAAATAGTGCCAGTAGTTTGAAAACAGGGCCTTCCGAAGAATTTCAGGCAGGGACAGTTAGAAGCCAAAGCACGCTCAGGCCAGGGAGAGATGCATGCAAATAGCCTTGGGATAGGACCTGCGAAGAGCCCAAAACCAGGAGCTGCTCCAGGACAAAAGTGTGCATCCGGGATTAAGAGAAGTAAACAGGCTTAAACAGACAGGTGTGCATACACAGTACTCTGTCCTTGAATCCTGCTCTTTTCACCGAATAGTTTGTCCAGGAGTTCATCCCAGAGTGTAGACCGCTGCCCTGTTCTCTTTTTAATAGCTGCAGTGTTCACTGAGTGCATCTATTATCATGGAGCTCATTGTCCTCTATTGACGGGTATTTAAGTTGTTTCCAGTCTCTTGCTACTACAAACAAAACAAAACAAAACACAAAAAAACTACAGTAAATATCCTTGTGCTAGTATCATCGGTACATATGCAAGTGTCCTTGCAGGATAAGTTCCTAGGAGGGAGTTTTCAGGGCCAAAGGCCTGTGCATTTTAAAATTTCTGATAGTGGCTGTGCCAGTTTACACTCCCACCAGTAATGTATGAGAGTACTCGTCTCCCACACCCACACCAACACCGTATTATTGAGGGTTTGGATCATTGCCAATCTGATATGTGAAAAATGGCATTGGGCTGTAGTTTCAATTTGCATTACTATTTTGAATAAGCCTAAACATCTTTTCATAAGTTTAAGAGTCATTTGTGTTTCCTGTTCTGTGGACTGTCTGTTCGTAGTCTTGCTCATTTTCCTATTGAAGTTTTCTCTGTCTTATTGACTTACCGGAACTCTTTACATATTCAGGAAATTTGAGTCTTGAGCAACACGACTCAAGAATGGAAGCAGAAGTACATTCATTCCAAAGGCTGCCCATGAATTCTGTTACCTAAATCTCATGGCCTTTCCAATGTCCTTTCCAATGTCCGGTTCTTCCTTACTCTTCTGCTTCTGTGAGGTAATTCCTATTCTCCCAATACACTCCTTGCTTGTTTTGTTTTGGCTTAACTTACCAGAGTGGATTTCCGTGGTTTAAGGGGCCTTGATGTATATGCCCTCGGTGACCCGATCAAGGGTCCAGGGTAAAGAGTGTGAGTTGGGGTCTCCCTCCTCCACCCAGGACTCTCTGTCTTCTATGCAGAATGTCTCACTTCCTGGTCCAAGGCTACGAGGGACCCTAGCAAGCGTTTGCAGGCTCCTTTGCCCTGTCCTTACGTCTAGGCCACGGGGCCTGCTCTCTTCACTTGGAAGATGATGACACTGAATGATCGAAAGAGAGTTGGCCTGTGCTGCCGGCTCTGGGACTATACACAGATCTCCCTTGACAATTACGTCTGGGGACTGTCACCTCCGTGGACAGAAACGTGGTGCAGAGCAGATGGTCGCCTGGCTGTGCTCTGAGTTAGGGGCACCCACAGGCCTGGAACTCCCGTTCTGTTGAGTGTTTGTTCATTCTCTGGGCAAACATTCCTGAACGGCTGGATACTGTAGCACGCAGACAGGGCCACTCAACGGGTGAACACCTAAGCCCATCTGAAACACAGGGGACGAGGAGGCCACGGGGAGACTGTGCCAGTGTAAAGGGGTGTTGGTCAGGAGACTGCTCCCTGAGCCGGAGCAGGGAAGAACAGAAACAACGGGGCAACGGAAACGGCCCGCAACAGGTCTTGAAGCTGCAGGGGGCCGCCGAGGTGCAGGGAACTGCGGGGAAGCAGCCTGGCTGGAACCGAGAGCGGGTGGGGAGTCAGGCTACAGATCCGAGTCTCCTCCGGCTCAGGCCAGGGCTGGCTGCGTGCACCGTGGAGACGAGCTTTTATTCTGAGCGTTCTTGGGGATAACTGGGTGACCCTTCAAAGTTTTACCTCCATGTGTTGTCATGACGAGGGTAGAGGGGAAGAGGTGGGAACTGTAGGAACTGCCATTCCTCAGATGGCCTCAGAAGGGGACTTGAAAATTGTAGCAGAAGCTGTCCTTGAACCCGTCCCTGGCTATACCCAGGAAATGCCTTCTCAGTGACACACTGCAGCCCCGGGGAGCCTCAGAATGAACCCTATCATCCCCATCCCCGGAGCAGCCACTGCCTGAGTGGGAGTGGGTGGGTCAGTGCCCCGGCTGGCTAGCTGTGCGACTGCGCTGACTCTGGGGGAGTTCTGCAGGGGAGGGAGCCCCAAGTGCCCACAGTGGAGGCCTGCCCACCAAGGCCGCCCATCTGGGCTTCTCCCCTTCCCTGTCTCACCTCACCATGCACCTATGGGGGTTTTCTGGATCGCCTCCACACAAGCCACCTGCACTCAGAATCTTGTCTTGGTGGGGCAGCGGGGGGACCTAAGTCAGAGCTCTTGCAAGAGACCTAATGCTCCCCTACTCCATTGGGTCTACTTTGGGATTCCTGCCTTGTAAATTCCACAAAAGCCTGGAGTCCCATCCTTGCCCCTCAACTCATTGCTGAACCCAAGCAGAGTGCCTACAAGTGACAGGCTCCTGCAGAGAAGGCCAGGGAGCCAGAGGGACTGAGGTCAGGAAGAGACTCGGCCAGCTGTCCTGGGCCCAGCGTCCAAAACCTTTTACCAGGTAACCGGGCCAAAGGTGTCAGCATGGGCTGGTTTGCAGGGCTCCATGCTGTCCGCAGCAATCCTGGCAAACTGGCTGGGGAACCTGTCTGGCTGGGTGCAAGGCCCCCGGGACCCTGGTCCACCCATTCATGGGCAGGTGGCTCAGACACGGCCATGGAGGCATTCTCGGTCCCAGGCCCCTCCCTGGACAGGGCCCACTCCGGATCTGCCCTAGTGCCACACCCTGGTTCAGTCCTTAGTTCTTCTAAAAACCTAGAAGGGACTCCAGAATCTGATTTTCATCAGTGAACACTTCCAGTGTTCCACGTCCAGCCAGACCAGAGCTGAGGATACAGCGACAGGCAGTGGGAATCTCCTGCCCGATCTGATGGGGCTTCTGGCCGAGTGGGGGAGCCAGGCATGGAGCAGGTGTTCCCATCCTCAAAGCCTTGAGTGCTGGGCAGGGAACAAGCAGACAGCTCCGAGGGCCAAGGGCAGAGAGGCACGTTTAGGGAGCAGATGGGGAAGGTGGCTCAGAGAAGGTGACCTGCCGACACTAGTTTGGGCAAGGGACAGCAAGTGCAAAGGCCCCGAGGCAGGAAAGAGCAGACATTTTGAAACTCCAAAGGTAGACTGGTGGGGGAGGGGCAGGTGAGGGAAGCAGGGTCAAGTCATAGGGCCAGGAAGCGATGGGGGCCCACCACGTGTCCTTTCGGGCGTGCGGCAAGGCCATCTGTGGAAGTGTTGAGCAGGGAGATGGCCGGAGCTGGACTTGTGTTTCTAACAGCCTTCTATGCAGGCAGGACTTGGGAGCCGAGCCAGAGGAAGGTAGACTGGTACCGGGCTGTACCCCTTTTCACCACCCACTGCTACCCTCTTCACACTTTACACTGGAGGGAAAGGGGTCTCAGAGAGGGGAAGGGGATGGCCCGAGGCTCCCCCAAACAGCGTGCTCCCCACCACCCCACATACCTCAAAGTGGCTTCTGGGGCACCCTTCTTGTCAGTGAGAATGTTTGGTCCCTCTGGGAAGGAAGATTGGGAGAGAAAGTGGGGGGACAATGGAAGGAAGGGAGAAGATGTACCCCAACCTGTCTGGCGGTCCCGCATTCGGGGCACAAGACCTGGGGCGCTGGCCTCACCCCCTGTGTTGTCATAGGTTTGGGTTTGCTTAACGTGCCCATCTCCTTGGCCAGGGAGCAAGGACGGGGAACCACGGACCAGAATTAAGAGTCAAGTGAAGGAGTAAAGTCGGATCTCGCCTCCTCTGCTTATCGGCTTCTCACGGTCCCATCTCCGCCCAGGAGGCCCAGCTGATCTGACCTTGGATCTGACACCCTCTGTGCAGACCTCACCTCCTCCTTCTTAACCCTCTGGTCTTCAGGCTCCTGAGCTGGAAGGAGAATTTCCTTAGAGAGCCTTCCAGCAAGTCTGGGTAAGCAGGGCCTAAAGCCCAGCCTGCTGGCTCCTCGCCCAGTCCTCTGTCGACTCCAGCTGGTGCTTCCCACTGAAACCCCATCACCACCGGCCTCCAAGGCTGTGACGGGGGCTTCTGAGGGGCCATGCTCCCCAACGTGGCCCCAAGTGGTGTTGTTCTCACTCTTCCCTAGGGAGAAGGCTGAGAAACCAAGGTCCCTTGTGCTAAAAAAATTGCTCATGACCTCAAGCAAGCCCCTGTCCCTTCTGGGCCTCAGTTTCCCCTTCAGTGAGGAGGGAGATGAGGGTCCTGTCTAGCTTTGAGAGCTGGCGATTTGGGAGGCAAAGACACATTCCCAGAATCCCCTGGAGTCCTGAGAACGCCCACGCCCCTTGTCCCAGCAATCCTGAGAAAGGCCAAGCTGATAAGGCTGTGGGTGGCCAGATGACAACATTCTTGGGACTCAGATGAAGTGGGAGGGGCCCACCCATTCAGCTGCGCATAATTCAGGGCAATGGGGGCAGCAGCCGTGCGGGCCACAGGCAGCCAGCGTGCCTGCCCTTCCCGGCATCCCGGCATTTCAGGGAGGCCACGGAACCCCAGGCCACAGTTGGGAGCCACACAGTCCTCTTGCAAGGTTTCGTGGAGGAAAGAATTCCAATCCTGTGGGAGGGGAGACTGGGTCTGCCCTCCCTCCCACCCCCATCTTGGCTCCCTCCGAGGCTCGTTCCTGAGAAACCCTCTTGTACCTTCTCCCAGGCGGCATCGGGGGGGGGGGTGGCGCAGTGCAGCCCTTTCTTTAGCCGGGGATGAGCAAGACTGCTCCCCTCCTCACCACCCCCAGCCCACAGGAGAATCGGAAACAGCCTCTCCTCTAGGCCCAGGGCTGCATTTCAGCCACCACACCCGAAATTCCACCATCCCGGCTCGGTTCTTGACAGTTAAGGCATCACCTTGGGCGGAAAATGTCAATTTCTCTGCTGTGAAATAAAAGCGAGAGGAAGCACAGACGGTTCGTTCAACACGTGGTCACAAATGCCCAGAAAAAGCTTCTATAAACGAGAGGAACTGGGAGATGGCCCTGCAGGCTGCCCCCCTGGATAAGGGGAGTGGGGACCCCACTGCCAGCTAAGGTGGGGAGTCCCGGGCTTCGGTCTGCTGCTGGTGCTGTGAGTTCACAAGGAGGGTACGGGGCATAGAATAAACCTGAGCACTGACCGTGCCCCTCACCAGCAGTGGGACCTTGGCCAGTGCTCTCCCCTCCGAGCACTGTTTTTCAGATAAGGGTGGTCATGGTCCTTCTCTCTGTTGGGAGGAAGGAATGAACGTAATGCCCAGAGCCAGCGCCTGGCATACAGTCAGTGCTCGATAAACAACAGTGATGCATCAAATCATACCAGGAGCCCCAAGCACATGCAGCCTTCAAGCCCTTTTACCTTAGGGCCCGCCACCAGACTCTCTCTCCAATGGGAGGAGATCCTGGGGTGCCCATTCCTGGTGGTTGGCCGTGGGGTGACCACCTCATGAGGGAGTGAGCTCCCCATCAGTGCGGATGGCAGGTTACCAAAGTCTGGCTGGAATGAGCCTTAGGGTGGAGAGAGAGGAAGGCTGTGGTGACTGGGGATCTAGGCAGACCACGGCAGCCCAGCCTGCCCTCCTCAGGGGGTAGTCCACACTTTCTCTGAGCACTGATCCTGGGCCGGACCCTGCCAGGAACACAGCAGACGTGGTCCCCATCCCTGGGACATCGGGGTCAGCAGGGAAGCGGGAATTTGGGCGAGAAGGCCCAGGTACACTTTTTCTTTTTCCTTAATATTCAATCCATCTTTTCCTTTCCAATGTCAGCAACTGTTATCTCCCTGCAGACTCATTCTCTGTTCTTTCCAGTATACGTTTTTAAACTATATTGATTAGCATTAAAAAATGATGAAACTTTTCAAATATTCAGAAAAGTATAAAGAAACATAACAGGGGGCACCTGGGTGGCTCAGCCAGTTAAGCGTCTACCTTCGGCTCAGGGCACGATCCCAGGGTCCTGGGCTTGAGCCCCGCGTCAGGCTCCCTGCTCAGCGGGGCGTCTGCTTCTCCCTCTTGCTCTGCCCCCACCCCCCCCCCCGCAGCTCGTGCTCTCTCTCTCTCCATCTCTCTGAAATAAATAAATAAAATCTTTAAAAAAAAAAAAAGAAACATAACAGATATTCATGTTTTCAGCACTCGGAGTTAACAATGTAAACATTTTGCCATGCTTCAAATCCTCTTTGTAAAATAAAATTAGGGGCACCTGCCTGGCTTGGTCGGTAACGCATGCAGCTCTTGATCTCGGGGCCCTGAGTTCAAGCCCAACGTTGGGTGTAGAGTTGACGTCAACAAATAAATTTTTAAAAATAAAATAAAATTGGACGACACGTGAACAGGTGAATGGGTAAATATAATGTGGTGTTCCCATACAATGAACATCATTCGACAGTACAAAGTAATAAACTAGTGATACAGGCCACAACGGGGATGAATGGGGGACGCACTGTGCTCAGTGAAGCAAGCCAGTCACAAAAGACCACATGGTGTAGGATTCCACGCGTACGAAATGTCCAGAAGAGGCAGAGAGTAGATTTAGGAGTTGTCAGGGCGGTGGGGGGCGGGTGCAGAAAGGATGAGCTGTGGCTGCTTCATGGGTACAGGGTGTCCTTTTGGGGTGAAGGAAATGCTCTAAATTGAGACCATGGTGAGAGAGACCATGGCACAAGTCTAGGTGACAGAATAAAATCACTGAATTGTACACTTTATTTTTTAAAAGATTTTATTTAATTATTTGAGAGAGAGAGAGAGAGCACGAGTGGGGAGTGGGGACAGAGGGAGAAGCAGGCTCCCCCTGAGCAGGGAGCCTGACACGGGGCTCGATCCCAGGAACCCAGGATCACGATCTGAGCCGAAAGTAGATGCCTAACCGACTGAGTCACCCAGGCGCCCCTGAGTTGTACAATTAAAACTGGTGAATTTGGGGATATGTGAATTATATCTTATTAAAGATGTATATTAGTTTGCGAGAGCTACTGTAAGAAAGCACTGGAGATGGGGCTTTAGTAGAAATTCACTGTGTCACTGTCCTGGAGGCCAAAAGTCCAGTGACAGTGTCACCAGGGCTGTGAGGGAAGGATCTGTCCCAGGCCTCTCTCCTGGGCTTGCAGGTGGCTCTCTGGTCCCTGTGTATGCCCGTCTCTGGGTCCACATTTCCCCTTGATGTACGCACTCCAGTGATGTTGGAGTTGGCTCGCCCAAATGACCTCATTTTGACTCGATCACCTCTGTGAAGACCCCATCTCCAAATAAGGAGACATTATTATTGTTCCCGTTGCCATGGCTATTGATGCAGAGTTCGGGAAGCTTCCCAGCAAGAAGGTTGGACTTGAGGATCCCTGACCCTGGAATGCAGGCCAGCAGCATCTCCCTGGCCCTCCACCCACACCACAGACACCTGACTGGAAACCACGCTGTGTCCTGTGGTCTCAACACCAACCTCTGGAAGGGCCTGTCCAGTCCTGCAAAGGTCACAAAGCCCTGGAGGCCACAGAAACAGAACACAGGTAGGAAGCATGGGGGCAGGGGAGGAAAATAAAAACCTAGCCTCAGAGACCAGCAGGGAAGGCCACTTGCCCTCAGAGCTTGGCAGCTGGCCGAGAGCAGGGGCCAGAGCTCTATGGGGCCAGAGCTGGGTATCTCAGGTGTTCGGGGCAGGGGAGGGCAGCAGGGGCCCCTAAGCCACCTTCTTCTCTAAGAGTCACTCTAGGTGGGTGGTCCTGATGAAAGCTAGCCCTGTCCCCTATGTGACTGAGGCCACCGACAAACTCCGGATTCGGGAGGGCAGCCAGGTCGTGGCCGAGGCTACAGCAAACCTTCCTGCTCTCTGTAGAACCTTCCTGAAGGAGGGGAGGCTTCACGGCTAGCTGTCCTGGAGGGAAGCTGGACCCAACCCTCCCAGCCAGGGGTCATCCTCGTTCCCTCTGGTTCTGCACCATGTGGCCAACGGCCAGCTCTCTCAGGTGGGGTTCCTGAAAAGCAGACTCTGAAACCAGGATTTGAGGACAAGTCGTTTTGTGGGGTGATGGTCCCAGAAAGTACCAGTAGGAGAGTGAGGAAGTAGACTGGGGAGGGAGAGAGGCCAATACCATGTGCGGTAGTGAGTAGGTTGCCGCTCATTCCCTTGGGTCCCTGAAGAGGTGGGGCGGACCTCAGTCCTCCCCTCGTGAGGTACGGAAGTTGGGGACGGACTCACTCACTCACATACCTCATTGCTATGAAGTCCCGGAACTTCCATCCGTCCTCTCATGGTGACAGGCACGCAGGGCCAGGGGCTGGGCAGGGACCTCTGGAACAGCCCGAGCTGCTGAACGTGTGTCCTGGCCGAAGCGTTTATCAGCTGCGCAAAGTTGAGCAAGTCACGATCCACGTGTGTTGACTGGGCGAAGGAACCGGAAGGTCAACTCATGACAGAAAGGGCTAAAGCTACTGTTCTCGGCTCTATCTGCCCAGCCCGGCCCAGTATCTGGCACGTGGAGCACTTGGTAAATATTTGTGGAATCAGTGTCTCAAGACTTGAGGTGTAAATCCCTCATTATTGATAATAGCCACCAATGATTGAAGACTTCCTCGGGGCCAGGCACGGCGTTCAGTGCTTTACGCCCCACTCTGCCCCCCGAGAACGCCGTTGTTACAGTAGTGGTGGTCTGCTCGTACTGAGTCATGATGGCCCAGCGAGGCAGGAAAGGGGCCTAACCCAGGCCACCCAGCTCAGAAGGAACAGCAAGATTTAAGCTGGGCTCCAAAGCCCATATTGCTTTTTTCAGTTTTTCATCTTTTAGAGCGATTATGTCCTATAACTTCCGTGCCACCAAGTGCGTAAGTCACAAGCGTACAGCTCAGTGAACACACGCGTGCCCTTGTGTGACCACAGTCTGCACCAACCCACGGAGCACGTCGAGCAGCCCGGGAGGCCCCCTGTCCGCGCAACGCCCTCGTCCACCCTAGGCAGCTGCTGGACCTCTCGTTTGTCCCTTCTGGAAATTCCTGCCGATGCATCCCTAGAGGATGTTCTCTTCTGTGTCCGGCTCCTTGCGCACAACATCGCCTCTGAGTTTCTCGTTACACTCATCAGTCGTTGATTTTTTTAACGTTGACTGTGGATAGGTGTGTGGATATGCTGTGGTGTGAATTACCCCATTCCCGTCTCCAGTTCTTGGCTATCAGAAATAAAGCCACGGTGAACACTTTGGTACGTCTCTCTTGGTGGACATAAGGGCCCATTTCTGTTGGGTTGATGGGCAGGAGTGGAATGACTCAGTCGCTGGGGGCACCTCTGCTTAGTTGTAAGTGGTTTTTCAAAGTGCTTGCACCAGTCGGAGCCTGCACTCCTAGCCAGCATGGGCCACTGTGTCCTGGGGTCATTCCAGACCAGGGCCTGCAGAAGGATAGGTGATGTTGATGTGGTCTCTTACGTGCAAGGAGCTTAGAATCAAGGAGAAGAGATGAGGGTCCCGCACTGATGACCACTATGCAAATTAGACTCTAAGGGCCAAAGGTGCTCTTCACTAGTACATAATACTTCATAGTTTGCTTCTAGAACTTCATTTCCCTCTCATAACAAACAGCCTGCTGGGGCTGGGGGGTAGGTATCACGACCCGCCTCCCTTTGCAGATGAAGAAATGAGACCTGCCCAAGGTCACAGGCAAGAGCGGACAATCTCAGGTTCTCTGAGCCCTACATGTGGTTCCAGAGTGAGATCTGGGGCCCCTCACAATTCTGACAGGTGTTTGGGGTCCTGCAGAAGAGCAAGGAGGGTCTCGGGGTGCCTGGGTGGTTCAGTCGGTGGGGCATCTGATTCTTGATTTCAGCTCAGGTCATGATCTCAGGGTGTAAGATGGAGCCTTGCGTCAGGCTCTGCACTCAGCATGGAGTCTGCTTGCATTCTCTCTCTCCCTCTGCCCCTCCCCCTGCTCATGCTCGCTCTCTCTCTCAATAAAATAAAATAAATGAAAAAATAAAAAAGAGCGAGGAGAGTCTGGGACCACACTGGGTGTGAGTCCTGGCTCCCCATGCACTCCCACATGCAAGTTACCCAGGCCTCAGTTTTCCCATCTGCAAAATGGGGGTGATGACAACTTGCTCCTCAGAGAGTCCAGTGAGGATTAAATGAGTTAGTGCTCCAACAACACTGGCATTGGGTGTTCTAGATGTTATTTTTATAACATGTATTGCTTTTTCACTCTCTCATAAAAGTCATGCTTGTGTGTGCAGTTGAAAAGTCAGATGGTGATGGGGACTCTGGTCCTCATTCCTGGAGCTGCTCAGGCGTCGCTGGGAGGAAGGATCCAGCTTTCTTTCAACACTTTCCCCAGCCTCCCTCTCATCCTGGACAGGAAGGAATCCTGGTGGATCGCTCACAGTCGGCCCCATGCTTCAGAGGGGCTGCCCAAATCCACCCAGCTGCCGTCAGCCCAGGGCACAGCCAAGTGCACGCAGCAGGCCAGTTCTGCCTGCCCTGTGACTGTGGAGCCAGGAGCATGCCCGGGGCCCGCGGCCCCTAGCCTTGGCTGTGTGACTCTGGCCTGCAGCACTGAGCACCACAGCAAGTGCCCTTGAGCAGTGGTCTTTGCCCAGGACTTGGGGCAGGTGGGGGAGCCCGGGTAGGGCTCGGCAGGAAGCGGAGGCCTGAGGATGAATGTGGACAAGGCAGTGTGCCTGCAGCCTCACCCAGCCTCGGCCCCTCCTGCGTCCTTACCGGGCCTCGGAGCACTGGACCGCTGACTGTGCAGGTGACGTTCCCTTTGCCAGCTTCGGTTTCTGGATCCCGGGACAGGAGCTCAGACTCCAGCCTCCCTCCAGCGGGCGCGGGGAGACCACGCGGTGAGGCGTGTGTCACCCAGCAAGCTCTGTATGACCGGTGGCCACTCTGTATAACCAGGTGATGGTCACTCAGGCCTCCCATTCATTCTGGAAGCCTTACAGGACCCTCCACCACGCGCTAGGCATGGTTTCCGACTCAGGCTCCAGAAGGAGACGAGACAAACGAGAGATCTGCCCTTGCGGAGTGGAAAATCTCGCACAGGAGACAGAACAACACCACTCCAAGGGACAATGCCCATTAGTGGAGACAGGGTCCTGGGGGAAGAACATTCCAGCAGAGAGAAGGACAAGTGCAAATTCCTGAGGAAGGATGAACTTCGGGCATTAGAGGAGCAGACCACTCTAGGGAGTGGGTTCCCCGGGTCATTCTTAGGGTCCTTGGGGGTCCCCTCCGCCAGTAATGCACAGCTATGCCATCAGCTTTTTGTAGAAAGGAAGTTCTTCCTAACATCAACCCAAAGTCCTACCCAGCACAGCGAAAGCCCAAGCTGTCTCTTTTAGGGCTCCCTGGAACCAGAGCAAGCTGGTTCCTCCTGCCTCCTCCTCAGCAGCTCCAAGATAACCATCACGGTGGGGAAAGGTAATGAAACACCAATGACCTAAAGCATCTTCCCACGAACCCAAGGCAACAGATGGGCCTATCTTATCAGCCCCAGGATGCAATGAGAGGGGCAAAATCCTGGAAAAGAGAGTGGGCCTGGGGCACTGAGTGAAGCCTGAGGAACCGGTCTGAGAGCTCCATATGGGGACCTGAGCCTGTGGGGGAGGGGAAACAGGTGGGTGGTACTAATGGAGGTGTTTAAAGCAGTGCCCTGTAACCAAACGGAGAGAACAAAAGGGGGCTTGGGAATCAAGCAAATCTTAGCTTCAGGTATGGCTTGGTCCAGCACTCTAAGTTTTGGGTAATGGCTGGTGGCTCTCCTCCTCTCCCCTTATCACTCAAATTGCAGTGACATGATGGCATTCTCCCTAGGTCTCCCTCTTTCCATTCTTGCCACCCCCACCCCCACCCCCATGAATCCATTTTTTTAAAAAAAATTTTATTTATTTATTTGACAGAGATAGAGACAGCCAGCGAGAGAGGGAACACAAGCAGGGGGTGCGGGAGAGGAAGAAGCAGGCTCATAGCGGAAGAGCCTGATGTGGGGCTCGATCCCATAATGCCGGGATCACGCCCTGAGCCGAAGGCAGGCGCTTAACCGCTGTGCCACCCAGGCGCCCCCCATGAATCCATTTTCTATACATTTTAAAAACCGTGTCACTCCTCTGCTTAAACCTGTCCCCCATGGCATCCGGACGCCCTTAAAATAAGACAGAGACCCCTTATCAAGACCCCAAAGGCCCCTGTTAACCTCCCAACCCCATCTCGCTGTCCTCTCTCCTCACTGTTCTTCTGTCCCTTGAACACACCGTGGTCATTCCTACGTCGCAGACTTTGCACCTGCTGTGCCCTCCTGGCACATTGTCGTGTGGCCGGCTCCTTCTCAACAGGACAGTTCGGATGTCCCTGTCCTCGCCCTCCAACCCTGCAGCCCCTCTATTCACTCTCTAGATCAGCACCGTCTGGTAGGGTTGTCGTCAATGATGAAAATGTCCTCTCTCTGTGGCCCAGCACTGTACCCTCCAACCCCACGTGTCTGATGAGCACGTGAAATTGATGAATTTTTGACTTCATTGAAACTTAAATGTGGCTGGTGGCTACTGTGCCAGACAGAGAGACTGTAATCACAAAGCATTCTTTTATTTCCTCTCCTTTAGCATGAGCTGACATTATCTTCTTTGTTTATTGTCTGCCTCTAGAGTATAAGCTCCGTAAGGGTAAGGACTATGTTTGTCTTGTCCACTGTTGTATCCCCAGGGCTCAGAACTGGGCCTGGCTATAGCAGGTGCTCAATATATACTTGCTGAATGAATGAATGAATGAATGAATGAATGAATGAATGAATGAAAGAATCCCATGGGCTGTGAATCTGCAACTACCCAGTTCTCTGAAGGTGATGCTTCCCAGTTCTGCCTGGGACTTGCTGTGTGACCTCAGGTCAGCCTCTTGCCTTCTCTGGGCTCAGTGTCTTCATCTATAAAACAGGAGATTGGACTAGAGGATCTCCAAGGGCCCCTCTGGACTTAAGGCTCTGAGGCTTCTGGCTTCTTTTATGCTGTCCAAGCTGCCTCCTTGGCTCCGCACCCCTCCCCCTAACCCCCCAAGCTACCTCATAGGAAGGAAGACCAGACAGACTTCCTGTACCAGGAGCCTATGTTTGGGGAGTGATCAAATCAGGCTGGGCTGCACTCATCTCCTACAAACAAATGGCCGTCAGGCAGCACCAGTGGGAGATGATGAAGTGGTAGCAGGCTGTGGGGGCTGCGCCCTGGATCAAAGACTCTGGCAGGCCAAGGGCAAGGGAGGAGCCAGGCCAAGGCAGGCTGGCGGCTGCCTTGTGTGTGCACACCAGGAGCAGACCCTGGGGTCCTGCACGCCTGGCCCCTGCGGCTGGTCCAGCCTTGCCCCTCTCACCCTGTGGTTGGGACTCAGGGGCTGGCAGGGGGTGCTTGGACCCCGTGTGCTTCTTACGGCAACTTTGAAGAACGAGGCACAGGGAACTGAGAAGCTGGTCCTGATTATGAGTGACTCACACCCTGACCCCCAGCCCCCAGCATCCCGTACACACACACACACACACACACACACGCATTTATATCCTCAGCCAAACACAATGCGCGGCTAGGGATGCTGAGATACGCTCACGCAGAGGCGTGGACACAACCGAGACTCCCGTGCGTACAGCACACATGCAAGCAAACCCGATTCAACTGAACAGAGCAGACACCCCCGCCCCCCGCTCTGGTAAACACACAGGCAATCCCACAGAAACACAGGCAGGTGGGCATCGGGGCCGGCCAGATAGTCCAGCTGCTCACAAACACACATGAACACAGGGCATCATCTCACACGCTCGTGACAGGTGCAAAGATGGGTGCACACGTGCAGTCATGGGCCTGCAGATGAGCGTGGCCATACCATGGCCATGCCTGTATACACCCCCAGAGATAGTCGGCCTCACTTCGGCATGCACGGACACGGACACCCGGGGAAGTGCTATATCCGTAACACATGTGTGCACACGCACGCCCACGGAGCGGCTGCCCGCGCGGTGACCTGGTGACCCCGAGGGTCAGAACCCAGGCATGCAGGCCCTGAGCAAAGCTCCACCCCTCGGCCTGGCCGCACGCAGGCCTGCAGGCCGGAAGAGCGGCAGCCTCTCCCGGCCCTGGCCGGCTGGCTGGCCTCCAGGCCCTGGTGCAGATGGTGAGGCCAAGGCGGGGGCAGGCCAGCCGGTAGCCTGTGTTGCCTGCCTCTTCTCCTTGGCCGTGTGACCCTGGAGGACTCTTTCCCACAGCTGAGTGGGCCCTGGACATTCGTGTAACAACCTGGTTTCTTTTGGAAAATGAGAGGATCCGTCAAGCCCGGTTCCAAATCCTGTAGGACGGCAACTGGCTGGGGCCATGAAACCACTGTCCAGTTTAGAAGGACCGTGAACATTCCGGCTCGCCCAGATCACTGTGGTCTTACTTGCCTGGCCCCTGGAGGCTGCAGCTTTGGAAGTGTATGCCTCCAGACTTTTGTTTTCCTGCCTGTGTGCATATCTGCTTGCAGAGCGACTCATGCATAGACAGGAGTCAGCAAAATTTTTTTTCAAAAATGGGCTCATTCGGCAGAAACTGAATGAGACCGTACACAGACTTCCCTTTAACATATCATAAAAACATTTCAACGCTAATAAGTATTTATGTCTTGGTTTTTTTGAGAAAATAATATTTTTTTAAAAGATTTTATTTATTTATTTGACAGAGAGAGACAGCCAGCGAGAGAGGGAACACAAGCAGGGGGAGTGGAGAGGAAGAAGCAGCCTCCCAGCGGAGGAGCCTGACGTGGGGCTCGATCCCAGAACACCGGGATCATGCTCTGAGCCGAAGACAGATGCTTAACGACTGCGCCACCCAGGCGCCCCTTGAGAAAATAATATTAAATATTTTAATGATTTTAGGTTTACAGCAAAGAGAGCAACAGAGTTCCCACATACCCTTCATCTAGCTTCCCCTCACGTTAACATCTTACTCATATATAATCACAGCCCATTTGCCCAAACGGAGAAATTAACACGAGTAAAATTTATCACCTACACTACAGACGTTGTTTGGATATTGCCAACTCTTCCACAAAGGTCCTTTTCCTGTTCCAGGACCCCATTCGGGTCCCAGATGACATTCGGTCTAAGTCACTTCCTTCAGCCCCTCTGGTCCGTGACAGTGAGTCTTGCCTTGTTTCTCATGACCTCGACAGTTTTGAAGAGCACTGGTTGGGTATTTTGTAGAATGCCCCTCGATTTGGGTTTGTCTGACGTTTTTCTTATGATGAGACCAGGGTTAGTTTTTGTGAGAGAAGAGCCCAGAGGTGAGGTGCCTTTGTATCAGACCGGGGAATACCTGATAGCCATGTAATTCATCACTGCTGATGTCAAGGAGCCGGATCGTTCCCGTGTAAAGCACTGTTCTCTCCCTTCTGCACTCCATTCCGCAGACGTCAATCGTGAACTTCTCGCCACACTCAGGGGGAGGGGGACAAAGTTCCACCCATTGAAGGGGGAGTAGCTACATTATTACAACCTGATTGTCAATGACAGAGCAACGTTTCATTTTATCATTTACCCGGCCGGTACACTAATGTCATATATTTCTATTGCTTTCGGTTTTTCCTTCCACCAGCAAAGCTGCAAAGGACACCACTGTAGCTGAACCTCTGATGCAACAAATATTTTTCAAGCAACCTCTCTGCACTGCACACTCGGGGGACCGGCATCTGGGCACCTCTTTCCTTTTGTTTTCTTGGAAGAAACTCATGGGTTGGCATTGCTGGGTCAAAAGATAAGCACATTTTTAAGGCTTTTGGTAAGTATCCTTAAACAAAGTTCCAGGAAAAGTTACCAGTCTACTGTCTGGATTGACATATTTTTCTTTTTCAAAGTTTTTTTTTTTCCTTCTTATTACAAAGAGAAGTTATGTTTTTCGGAGATAACTGGAAATTACTCACTGGACATTTGGTGATTAAAGAATTACTGGTTTAGGTTTGTTTGTTTGTTTGTTTTAGGTGTGATAATGGTAACGTGGCTAATTTTTAGAAATAGTCCTTATCTTTAGAGGCACGTGTTGAAGTGTTTATGGAAGAAATGACACGAGTTGGGGATTTGCTTCAGTATAACATGGGAGGCGAGGAGGGCACGGGGTTTACTGGAAATGGGACTTGTCTTAAGTTGATTGTTGCAGCTGTGTAATTGGCCGGCTGACCTTCAACATACGACCTCTCTATATTAGCAAAAAGCCAAAAGTTTGTTTAAAAAGTTTTTACAGACTATATAAAGTGATAGCTCAGGTGAGAGTCTCCATTCTTTTATCTCCTGTGGTAAATTTCAACAGTTTGGTGTGTGCACCTCTAGATTTTTTTTTTTAAGATTTTATTTATTTATTTGACAGAGAGAGACAGCCAGAGAAAGAGGGAACACAAGCAGGGGGGGTGGGACAGGAAGAAGCAGGCTCCCAGCAGAGCAGGGAGCCTGACGCGGGGCTTGATCCCAGGACCCTAAGATCACACCCTGAGCCGAAGGCAGATACTTAACAACTAAGCCCCCCAGGCGCCCCATGCCTCTAGATTTTTCTATGCCAATACTAACTATGTATATAGCACATACATATATCCTTCAAACAGGAATGAGCTACCACCGTACACACCATTTTCCCCCTAGCATTTAAACGTCACCATATTTTGCAGACGGTCGGCAACTTCAAAACTTTCTCATTCCTTAATAGCTTGGTGGCACTCCCCTGTATCAAAGAACCATAATTTATTTATCTGATCCTTTAATGGTGGAGAGCTGGCACACCTCCAGACTTCTGCTCTTAAGAACAATGATGCAGTGAACATCCTTGCACAGAATATATCTTTGTGTATCTACGTGAGTAATTCTGCAAGCTATCTTTCTAGAAGTGGAATCATTAGGTCAAAGGGTGTGCATATTTAAAATTTTAATAGAATGACTAAATTGCCCTTGTGGGGGACTTTGCAGGTCCCATGTCTGACAGTCTCTCCTTTTTTTTTTTTTAAAGATTTTATTTATTTATTCAACAGAGATAGAGACAGCCAGCGAGAGAGGGAACACAAGCAGGGGGAGTGGGAGAGGAAGAAGCAGGCTCATAGCGGAAGAGCCTGATGTGGGGCTCGATCCCACAACGCCAGGATCACGCCCTGAGCCGAAGGCAGACGCTCAACCGCTGTGCCACCCAGGCACCCCCTGACAGTCTCTCCTAGTACATATCTGAGGACTGTTGTCACTGGGTGCTGAAAAGCAGTAGAAAAGCAACATGGAGTCACAGCCGGAAGGGGTCTCCAAGATCTTCTGATCTTGCTTTCAAGGTCACCCCCTGAGCCTCCTCATCTGTGAACTAGGAGTCATACGAATGCCACGTGGCAATCAGGAAGATGGACGCTTCTGAAAGCCTGGCCAGGACAGGGATGCTCGAGCAACAGGACAGGAGGGAGCCAAGAGAGACGTGGCCACATCTGCTCTGCCGTCACGTATTGTACATACAGCTTTCTTGGAACAGAGCTATCCTCCTCCATTTAAGTTTTGTCTGCGAATGCCTCCATGTGACAATGGTAGAGTTGAGCAGTCCCAGTAGAGACCATGCAGCCTGCAAAGCCTAAAACTATCTGGCTCTTGACAGAAAAAATTCGCCAGCCCCAGATAGGGGTTATAGGTGTAATATTACATGCTGATCATTTTCAAGAACTTAGTGTGTCTCCATTCTGAACACGTCACGGATATTACTTTTCTCAGTCCTCATAGTAACCCTATGAAGTAGACACTATTTGTGGTAGCTAGTCTCAAGGATGGCCCCAGTGAACCACATCTCCTGGGATTCACGCCCTTGTGTGGTTTCCTCCCACAGGTCTGGGGCAGTCTTGTGCTGACTAATAGGACATGGACATGACCGTGTGCCGAGTCTTTAAGATGACTGGGAGCGTCTACTTCTTCCCTCTTGGATCCCTTTGGGGGACCCAGAGATGGCCCTGAAGAGATGGGAAGAAAGGCCATGGGGAAGAGAGGAGGCTCGGAGACGGGAAGAGTAGGGAGTGGCCCAGTTGGCCTTGGGGGTTACATTCAAGCCTCCAGAGGACCCAACCTGGTCACCATCTGACTGCACTTGCATGAAACATCCCCCAGGCAAGACCAGCAGAACTGCTCGCTGAGCCCACGGAGCCCACAGAACTGTGAGAGGCAATAAAAGAGTTAAGCCACCAGTTCTGTAGGGGTGGGGTGGTTTCATGCAGCAACGCGCACCTGAGACAGGACCTCTACTGCGCCTAGCCCAGGTGTGTCTGAGCTCAAAGCCTTTTCCTCTCTCCTGTGCCCCTGCATGGACACTGGGCTTCCCCCACAGAGCTCGTCCAGATGCCAACTAAATCAGAATATCTGGGAATGAAGGCTCAGAGTAGGTATTTTTTAAATCCTGCAGGATTTGAGAAACATGGTACCATCCACTGTTTCCAAAACTTGCCTAGAGACAAGAAAGGCCTGGCACACTTATTTAAAAAACAGAGTCCTGAGCTCCCACAGATACGCTGATTCAGAATTTCCACGGGAAGGCCCTGCTACGCTGCAGAGTTAACGTGTTCCCCCAGGTAAATCCTATTATCAACTTAAGGAGAAAAAGGGAGAAAGGAGAGCCAGCCCCCAGGTTGGAAGGACTGTTTGACAGATGCCTGCCGAGTTCAATGTGACACCAAAACAGCTATCCCCCCTTGGGTGTCCCCAGCAGAAATGAGTACTTACGTCTGCCAAAAGGCAAGCACGAGGATGTCCCTAAAAGCTTTCTTCATAATGTCTCAAACTGGAAACATCCCCAGTGGCCGTCCAGGGGAGCATGGCTAGATGGACCATAGCTGAGCGGCACAAGGGACTACGGGGTGGCGGCAAGAAAGCATGGAGTGCTGACAAACACCACAACACCATGACAGCGCAACAGGGGTGCGTCTTCCAGACGTCCTGCTGAGTGTGAGAAGCCAGCCAGACAGTGCGTATTCTACCTGCATTCAGGTCAGGGACAGAAGAGACTGACCTGTGCTGATAGGGATCCAATAGTGAGTACTTCTGCGTTTGTGTCTGTGTGTGGGAGGGAGGTTCTAGACCTTGATGGGGGAGAAGATGTGTGTGTGTGTGTGTGTTCTGCTCCCTCCTAGGATGCCACGCACACAGCAGGACTTACCTGCCTCTGGGGCCCACTTGAGAGGCCTCTGCTGGCTTGCTCCTTTAGTTATTGCTTATTTGAGATATCCATTATACGTTGAGATGCGTGCCATAAAGTGAGCAGATCTTAAGTGTACAGCCCAATGAACGTTCACACATTTACACTGAGTCTTTGGCCTTGTGCAAAGTGCTCTTCTAGGCTCCTGGAAATGGAAGCCAAGGCTATTTAAGACACAGATCCTGTTTGTGTGAGTTTTATAATCCGGGATGGGATATACGACAATATAAGACAGCAGAGTAAGTTTTCATTCATTCACTCAGCAAGTGCTTTCTGAGCACGACTACGTGCCAGGCACTGAAGTCAGCCCAGGAAATGCAGCAGAGACCAAGATCCCGCCTTGCCCTCATCGTGCTCAGAGTCTAGTCATCGAGTCTTGGAGCGCAGCACAAGGAACAGTTAAATGTACTTATTCCAACTCTTAAATATTTCCCAAATTCATTCTGATCTTCTCCCACAGAGCCTGGCCTAGTTCAGCCCCTACTGTCTCTACTCTCTAGGCTTATAGTAGTTTCCTGGCCTGCAGTGTTTCCAGTCTTCCATCTCTGACTCATTCTCCAGGCCAACAGCCCCTATTTAAGTGCTCAATCTAAAAAATTCAGTTAATGGTTCCCTGTGTTAATGGTGTCATCCTGTGTGGTCTTGAATCCTCATTGAGAGGGTCTATAGTGTGACCGCAGGCACATTCTTTAAATGCCCTGAGCCTCATGTGTGCTTTCTGTAAAATGGAGATAAAATAGTAATAACGATAAATAGAACACCACCACGCCGCCTATCTCCCTGAGGAGGTCAAGCTTTCATCTATCATAATAGGTATTCATAGAGCAGGTGCTAAACCTTCGCTCTCACTGCTTGCTACTCCTGCTTCGCTGCATGACCCACTAATGTCGAGGTGCTTCTATGCATGGACACACCCTTTGCTTTCAAGGCCCTGAGCTCATGGTGCTTCTTCTGTCTGGAATGCCTTCCCTCTACCTTCTCCTGGCTGGATCTTACTCAGCTCGGGACTCAGGCTAGGCATTGCCTCCTCCGAGTAGCCCTCCGGAAGCTGCATATGGAGCCGAGTGCCCTTGTCTGGATGATAAGCCCATGACAGCCCATGACACCCTGGATTGAATTTGTCTGTTTGCCTCCTGTTTCTATTTGTCTCCACTTGCTCAAGTGTGAGCTCCTTCCGGGCAGGCATGAATCAAAGGCTTCTTTATACCCCCAGCTGCGGACCCTTCCTGTTCAAGGCAGGTGCTAGATGCGTCCACTGACTTGAGCAGAACATGCCAAGCGTTTTCTTAAGGCTAGTGGCCTTTGAGTTGGCCTTGAGGCATGGATAGGACTTTAAAAACTTATGTTAAAACAAATTGTATGTGCACACAGTACCAAATCCAAGAGGAACAAAAAGGCTTACAGTGAAAATTAAAAGTAGGTCACCTCTCAACCACCCAGCACCCCTCCCCAGAGGCCGTCTTTGGTATCAGTTTCTGAGTATTCTGTGCAGGCAAGAATGGTCTGTCTCCTCCCCTACACACACACTTTTGTATTTTGCAAAAGTTTAAACCAATAGAAAAGTTACAAGAATAGTGTGATAAACACTCTCTGCCTAGATTCACCAATTAACATTTGGCTACATCATGCAAAATATTTCACAAGCATTATATCATGTAATGCTCACCACAACCATATAATCATGCCAATTGTGTAGATGAGGTAACTGAGGCAGCAGGCAGGTGAAGGGACTTGCCCAAGGCCACAGAGCTGGCAGGGGTGGGGCTGGGCTTCCCCCGTAGGCTGCCACAGGACTTTGACCCACCTTTCCTCAGCTTGCTTTGGAGGAAAGCATTTTCTCACACTAGGTTGAAATCCACCTCCCTGGGATATTCACCAGATGATCAGTGGAAAAGTACACAGCTCTGGAAGCATTTGCTCCTTCTCCTAAAACCTCCCCATTCCCTAAGCAACAGCTGCTGTCGCTGCTGTTAACACATGCTTCAATGTCACCTCCTCTGTGAGGGCTGAGTTAGCTCACTCCACTGTTTAAAAACTCCCGTGGTCTACTCCTGGCTGCCAGGAGAATGACATTTACGCTCCTGAGCTTGGAATCCAAGGCCCTGAGTGATCTGGCCTCATGAATCGCTTTAGCCTCAACCGTCATGCTCCTTCTTGCTCTAACCTCCACCTCCAGCCGCTCTCAACCTCTCACCATCTGCTTAAGTTTCCCCTCCTCCTTGAAGCTACCCCTAATTTCCCAAAAGAGTGCATTTCCTCCTTTTTGGGCTCCTGAATCTTCTGCCTGCATCTCCCTTACGGTTTTCTCCAGGCGGTTTTCTGGCCATGAGACTGGATGATGGAGGATTGCAGTGACAGTCCGGCCCCTCCTGAACAAATTACTTCAGGAGTCTGAACCTTAATTTCCTCAAACACATAATGGGGGAAAGAATGCCTAGCTCAGTACCTGGCGTAGAGTCAGTCTTCACTAATCTCCCGGAATAGAAGTGACAGCTCTTCAAGGCTGACATCTCTTAGTCATCCCTTGAAACTCTACCTCTTATTTCTTAACTTCTCTGAGCCTCAGTTTCCTCATATGTAAAATGGGGATGATGATGGAAAGGCTGTGAAACTTTAATGAGCTAATGAATATCAAGCACTCGGAACGGTATCTAGTCCCTATTAATAATGCCATGACCACTACCTCGCGGGGGGCGGGGGCGGGACTGGCACACAGTAGGTGCTAAATGAATCCGCTCAGGGCTGGGCTCGGGTGTCGGGAAAGGGCGCGGGAAGGCGAGGTTGGAAGTGAGTGGTTTGTAGAGCCAGCCGGGAGGTCGGCTCCGCCCCTTCCCCCACGGGCCCCCGCCCCAGCCCCTGCAGCTGTCAGGACGCAGCCAGCTTCGGCGCCAGTCCACCAAACCTGAACGTCCCATCCCGGCGCCCCCACCTTCCTTCGCCTACACAAGTTACCTTGCGCCCGGCTGCCCTTTGTCCCCGCCCCCGATTTCCATTGGTCAAAGGTTTTCTTTGTTAGCCTGAGCGCGCCCCTCCCATTGGTCGGCAGGGCTGCCGATCGTGTGGAGGGCGCGGCCCCGCCCCGCGCGCTGCCCCTATCGCTCCCTCCTCCCCCGCCCGCCCGCCCGCGCGCCCGCCCGCCCGCCCCGCCCCGGGAGTGCGCGAGGCGCTCCGCTACCATTTGCTGCGGCCGCTGGGCGCCGAGGGCAGCGGTGGCGGCGGGGACCGACTCCGGGGACCGGCAACGACCCGGCGCCTGAGAAGCGGGCCGGAGCGCGGGGAGGCAGCGGGCCCGGGAGGCCGCGTCCATGGGCCCGCGGCGGCCGGGCGTCGGCTGTGCGGGCGGGCGGCGGGGACCGCGCGCTCTGTGAGGGCCCGGGCGCCCGGCTCGGCGCCGAGGTGCCCCGGCGCGCCGTGCAGCGCCGCGCCGTCGCGCGAGGAGAGGCCCGGCCCGCATCCCGGCGCCCGCGAGGCCGCCCTGACCGCCGGGGGCGCGCTCCGGCCGCGGCCGGGCCTGCGTCCGCGGCCCGGCTGTGAGGCGGCCGGCCGGCGGGGGCATGCCGCGGCGCCCGCGCTGAGCCCGGCTTGAGTCCGCCCCGAGCCCGCCGTGCATGGTGCCGCCGCCCGCCAGCCGCCGTCCGCCGTCCGCCGCGGAGCGCGCGCCGGGCCGGGCCGCCGGGCCTGTGCCGCCGCCGCGCCGACCATGTCGGCGGCCAAGGAGAACCCGTGCAGGAAATTCCAGGCCAACATCTTCAACAAGAGCAAGTGTCAGAACTGCTTTAAGCCCCGCGAGTCGCATCTCCTCAACGACGAGGACCTGACGCAGGTGAGCGGGCGGGGGTCCCGGAGCCGACCCGGAGGTGGAGACCCGGGTCCCCCGCCGGGCGGCCCCCGACCCCCGGCGGCCCCCTCGGGCTGGAAGTTTCCCGGCGCGCAGCCGCCCCGCTAGGTGTTGCAAGCCGTCGTCGGAGGCCGGCGAGAATGCCTCGCCGGGGGCGCTGGCCGCCTCCCCCCAGTTCTGACGCCCGTGAGACCACCATCCTGCTGTGGACAGGAGACGGACGTTACCCAGTTCCCGAGGCGGGCGGGGGTGGGGGTGCCTCTGAAGGCTCCCGGGGAAAATAAAAACGGAGCAGAAAAAAATGTACGTTAGTCCTGGGGAGGGTAGTGAGGATGGAGATGGGGGGGGGAGGGAGGGAGCGGGAAGTGTATTGATAGAGCGGGGACAAAGGGAAAATCCTCAAGTATGCCGAAAAAATAACATCCTTTCCCGTTCCCATAGCCCTGCCGTGTGATTCATGCTTTTTGGGTGACTCAAAAATGCCTGGTTTTTCTTAGGAGGAACAAAGCGCTTGGGGATTGCTTGCCGCTTCGCAGTACCCCCCATAGAGTCCGTTTTAGGACCCGACTTAGACTTGTCCACCCGGAGTGGCCAAGGGAGTAGGGCTGTCTGGGTGGACTGTGGGCTTCCCTCTTGTCAGACCCAGTTTGCCCGTTTTCTAAATCATTGTCACTGTCAATGATGGGAGAGGGGTGGTGAAGGGTCCTGAAGTGGGGGGGGGGGTCTTGCTCTTGAACTTAAACTGGAGGGCTTTTCGTTGATGGGAGAGCTGGGGGCTCCTCTCCCCACCCTTTCTCCTATCTCTCTGGTCGCTTGGCAAGGAATAAAGAGACCTGCGGGCCTTCGGGAAAGTCCGTTCACTTCTCCTGGCCTTATCTGTCATTTGAGTGCTTTGGACTAGTTCGGTAGCTCCCCAACCGGCATCAGAGTCACAGTCTAAAAATACAGAGTCCTGGGGCCCCATTCCTGGAGTGATACAGGAGATGAAGGAATTTGTATTGTAACAGTTCCCTAAGAAGTTGGGCTGAAGTCCCCACTGCCCTTTGGGAACCCCTGTACTGGTTACTCTCTGAGCCCCCAGTGTTCCCGAGAATCCTCAGGATCCCGGGGATTCTCTGGAAACACTTGGAGGTCCTTGGGCTATGCAGATTCCTTGGATTTCCTGACCTAGCCTGTCTACAACCCCTTGGGATGTGTCTGTGGCCCCTCCTTGCCTCTCCCCCAGTCCCAGTGTTCTTCAGAGCTTTCTCTCGTTCCCCCCCTCCCCCAGTGAGGCCAGGGGAGCTCCCTTCACATTCCAGTCCAGTGTGACCTAGTTGTAGCCGCTCCTTTTGCAGAAGAACCCCTTAGATGGAAAACATTGCTTTGAAGTGTACAGCCTGGCTGTTTTTAATGCTACTTAAGTACTCACAGGGTTTGAATTGTTTACATGGCAGACCAGAGTAGGGTGGCAGGGCAGGGGTTATGGCCTAAGACATGGTGTCTTCCTCTGAGATCAGAATCCCAGCAGCCAGGAAAAGACTCCTTTCATCTAAAACCAAAAAAAGCTTAACCGAACACTCAGGGCTACAGTCATAGATTTTTGGGTTGGACGGCCAGGTCAGTTTGGGAAGAGTAGAACTTCGCTTCCTGGTAAGGTATTCTGGGTTGGGCTTTACAGGGACACACTCTCTTCTCAACCGAATGCCTTTTTGGGGGGAAGCAGTTATGTGGTGATGAGGGCCTTGGCCCAGGAGTCAGGAGACCTTTTTTCTGTCTTCACTGTCACTTTCAGCTGTGTGACCTTGAGTAAGTCCCTTTGCCTTTGTATAGTTTCTTTTCCTTTTCTATAAATTGGGAGTAGGGATCCCTAGCTTACCTCTCTCACCCTGTGAAAGCAAGGCATGGTAGCTTATTAAACTCTTTTCTCTTACAATTTAACAAACAAACAAAAATCACCCACAGAATAGTAAACTTGGATTTAGGAAGTTTATGGGCTTGGCAAGGGTTGTTTTGAGAGAGTTTCCTGGTTATCCCAGGCAACTGCCAAAATTGGTAGATTGGATCGTAAGGACTGTTTTCTTATTCTTAGGCTTAGATAAACTGGAATGGGCTCTGCCTATTTGAGTCGAATCTGTTAAATTTTCTTTAAAAAATCTGTTGATTATTAATTGGATCAAGAGAGAGTGTTGCAGATTTAAAGTACTGTACTCTTCAACTTTATTCACAGTCGAATGGTGGATTTTAAACAGGCTTGAGTCCTCCAGGGCACAACTGGGATGGTAGTTTCTGAAATAATGAGTGGGGTTATTTGTGCCGGTAGAGATTAGGCCAGCCTTCTACCTCCTGGGATCTTTCAGGAAGAAACTGCTCTTGAAAAGAGAAGGAGGGAGACTAAGGGCTGTTGCCAACAGCTTTAGCTGCTACTCTCTGCATCCGGCCTCCCCCAGCCTTACTCTCATCCTCTTGGCTCCATTAGAAAACCTCAGCCAATTGGTTCCCATCACTCTCCCCCAAGGCCCTGCTTCCTGCTGCCCCTCCCTGCCCTGAGCTTATTTTAGACCTTCAAGGCTGGAGGATAGATCAGCAATCTTTGAGGCGCCTCTTTAAGGCGTTTATCCTTCAGTCCTGTGCGTTTCTCTACATGCATATGGACTCGAATACACGGTTGAAACCCTTACTTAACCCAAACTATATATGTATTTGCTCTGCAACGTATTTTTTTTTTTTTTGTGCTTAGTACATGTCTTACAGCTCTCTTCATGGTCCGACATATAAATATCCCAAAATGGTTTTGCAGATTTTGCCAACAGGGAAGGATCATATTTTAACCATTCCCTTATTGATGGACAGCAAGGTTACTTCTGGATTTTGCTGTTACAAACGGTGAATGCTTTGGCGAACAGTTTTCTAAATGCTTTTGGGTGAGTGTGTGCGTGCACGAATGCAAGTATTTCTCTGGGGGCAGATAGCTAAAAATAGAATGGCTGGGTTGACATCAAGCACATTGAATTTTTTTTTTTTTTTTTTTTATAGATCACTAAGTTGTCTTCCAAAAAAGGCTGTGTCATAGCATTGCCAGAATTGGGTATTATCAGATGATTTAATTCTTTAATAATTTCCCTAATTACCAGTGAGGTTAAGCCTCTTTTTTACCATATTTATGGTGTATGTTTTGTTTCTTGTGTGGACTGCCCATTCATACTGTTTGCCTGATTTTCTGTTGGGTTGATCCCCTCCCCCCTCCCCCCACCACCACCCCAGTAGGTTTGTAGGAGCTTTCCATCTGTACTCTAGGTCAGGGGTCCACTGATTTTCTCTCTACAAGGCCAGATAGTAAATATTTTAGCCATGTGGGCCATATGATCTTTGTGGCAACTATATAACTTTGCCATTGTAGTGTAAAAGTCATAGTGCAAAGCCACTTTAGACAATACATAAACGTATGAGTATAGCTGTTTCTGATAAAACTGTATTTACAGAGTTACAGAGACAGGCAGCTGATAGGGTTTGGCCTGTAAGCTCTAGCTTGCTGACCCCTGCTCTAGATCTTAATCTGAACCTGTCCTGTATTGCACGTATTTTCTCCCACGGTGTCCGTTCTAATGTTATATATATAGTCGTTTCTCTTTTTCATATAGTAGTTTTAAATAAGTATGCAGTTAGATTTCCATTTTTTCTAGTTTATAGTTTTATTTTAGTGCTTATGACGGTCTTTTTTTTTTTCAAAATTATAAACTATTCTCATGTGTGTAGTTCCCTTATAGTTATTTTTATGCCTAACTTTCTAATCCATTGGAGTTTTGTCTTAGGAAAATAATTTCGGCATAAAAGTAGGAGCTCTAAAAGATTGTCTTGAATAGTCCAGATAAATTATAGTAAAGGTCTGTGTTGGCCAGGATGGAAGGAGTCATCAGACACTAGGGACAGAATATTGGTGGTTGATTGGAAGTGGGGATTGAGGAGACCTAAGTACCTTCAACAAAGACTGAGAATAACAGATAGGGAGTAGGTTTGTGGGGTGGGGAGGAGACAAAATTAATACAGTGAATTTGAGCCCATGGAGGTGGAGGTCTAGTTTGGTCCTTAGGTGGAGACACCCGCTCAGGCAAGCAGGTGGTTAGAGGTAGATGAGGGCTGTGGGACTGGTAGGAATTCTGAAATCGTGGGAGTGAGTGTAGTCAGTCACTCAGGAGGCCATGTAGAGTGAAACGAGGGGGAGCAGGTGGAGAGGTGAATCAGGGGTTTGCAGTCAGTGGGAGTAGAAGGTCTGGAGCCCAGGGTTCTTGGCTCCCAGGTCCTCGTCCCAGCCATAGTGTGCGTTTCTGGGGTTCGTCGTGGGTATTCATTTGCCGTGATGTTTCATCCTTCTGCCAACTTGTACGACTTCAGGCATGCCTTTTGTGGAAGGAGTCATTGCATCTGAACTTAAGTTCTAGTTCCTTCTACTACTGTTTTTGTTGTGGGATCTTGGCTGGGTTGTTTTCTCTCCTCAGGCCTCAGTTTTCCCATCTGGAGAATGAAGAGCTTGGTCTTGATCTCTGCCAGGGCTCTTCCAGTCCTCCTGCATCTCCTCTCAGACTTCTCCGTCTAATTGTGCCCTCGCTGTGTGGCATTCCAATGCCAGGGCTGCTTGGGGTCTTGGGGTGAGAGGCCTATACACAGAGGTGGGTGGGTTAGGACTTGAATCATTTCATTGACTTTCCCTTTATCCCTGTGACATTCTTAGAAATTCTAGGGCATGGAACTTCTTTATTTCACTGAACATTTATCTTGTAAGCAATGGGGAGATTTCATGCCCACCCTTTTGAGAACATTTATAATTTATGTGCACATTGGTAGATGGTTTGGCAGGGGCTATGTCAGAAATCCCAGACCTTACAAATGGCCAACAAGCACAGGAAAAGGTGGTCAGTATCATTAGTCATTAGGGAAATGCAGATCAAAACTATAGTGAAATATTACTTTACACCCACCAGGAGGGCTGTATTAAAAAAGGGAAGGTAGTAAGTGTTGGTGTGGAGAAATTAGAACCCTCATGCATTGCTCATGGGAATGGAAAATGGTGCAGCCACTGTGGAAAATAGTTTGACATTTCTTCAAAAGAATTACCATATGACCCAGTAATTCCACTCCTAATGTGTATCCAAAATAACAGGGAACAAGTATTCAAACAAATACATCCATGCATGTTTGTAATAGTACAGTTCATAATAGCCAAAAGGTAGCAGCAACCCCAGTAGCCGTCAGTGGATGAATGGGTAAACGTGGTGGTATATCCCTATCATGGACTCTTCAGTTATAAAAAGGGAATGAAGGACTGACCAGCCTGCAATGTGATGGACCTCAGACACGTGTTAACTGAAAGAATCAGGCACAAAGATGACATACTGCACGGTTCCATTTACATGAAATGTCCAGAATAGGTAGAGCCATGGAAATGGAAGGCAGATTAGTGGTTACCAGGGTTCTTGAGGAGAGAGGAGTGCCTGCTAATGGGGTCGGGGTTCTCTTTGAGGGAGTGACTAGATGTCTTAGAACATGGTAGAGAAGCTGGTTGCAAAGCATTGTGAATGTATGAAACGTCTCTGACTTGTTCACTTTAAAATGGTTAATTTTACAGTAGGGGACTTTTACCTCAATTTTTAAAAATGAGCACGCAAGAATTGCTCACACGCATGCATCGCAAACCTGTCCTCTGCTCCTGGTGTCATTGGAGTGAATATCTGATTGTTTTAGAGTCTAGACCAGGGGATTGACCAATTTTTTCTTAAAGGGCCGGATACTAAAAGATTTAGGGTTTGTAGGCCAAAATTGAAGAGTTTATGAAGGTACTTACATAATCACGTAGAAATGTAAAAGCTGTTCTTGGTTTTGGGACCTTAAAAGAAAAGAAAAAAAAAAAAAAAAACACCCCAGGGGCTAGATTTGACCTATGGGTTAGACTAGCCCTGTGCTGTAGGGCTGTTACGTGAGCCACATTTGTAATTAAAAATTTCCTACTTGCTACATTAGAAGAGTAAAAACAAGTAGATGAAATTAATTTTAATTATATCTTATTTAACCTCACATATCCAAAATACCATTTCAACATGTGAAGAAGTTATTATTTTACCTTTTCGGCACTTTTTGGTTCAGGCTGGCCACTTTCTGGGAGCTCAGGAACCACATGTGGCTGGTGCCCACCCTGGGGCCCTTGAGACCCTCAGGGGAAGTACTGAGTGGAAGGGCTGTGCTTGTGGGTTTTTCCTCTCTCTTGGGGGTGTCTTGCAGACAGCCTGTGTCAGGGGATTCCTGGAACGGTTCTCTCCTGCTGTTACTCCTGTTTGTGTCCTCTGCTTGGTGTCTCTTGCCAACTTTTGGGGCTGCTTTCTTTGAACGGCACATCTTCTTACGGACTCCTTTTAGCGGTGTTTGAGGGCTCTTTGGCTCTGATCCCCACTACCCCTCTGGAAGCAAGAGAAAGGAGGGTGCCGGTAGGGCCTGTCCTGGAGGGAGCTGGTGAGAGCCTGGGGGGCAGGCTGGCATGCCCCCTCCAGGCATGCTGCTGGCTGCGGTCACTGCATTCTGACACAGCCCTTTGTGTTTGGGAGTGTTTTGCAGCTGTATTCTAGCTGCTTTTTTCCCTGTGTTCTAGCCTGCTACTTGACCTTTCTCTCTGAGTTCTTTTTCCTTTGCCACACAGAAGGACTACAATCAAAGACCTATGTTCCATTCTTGGCACAGACATGCAGGGTGACCCAGGAAGGTCACTTAGGTTCTCGGAGTCTCGTTTTCCCACCTATAAAGCTGGTGCCCCCATTCTGTTTCCAGGGAGTGGTCTGCTAATGGAATGGATGGAAGGTGCTGGCCAGGCCTGTGGAGGTTGCTGAACCCCCTTTGTGGTAATTAATATTCCAGGAAGCACGCTGACAGCCTGTTGTGTGGGGAGTAGCTTTTGTTTGGGCTGTTTCCTGATTACTAGAACCCTGATGCTGTTTAGCTGAAATAAAGAAATTTGACTGGGAATGTTTATCTTTAAATTGTTCCCAAGCTGCCATTTAGTCTTGAAAGAGAAGAGACCTTGCAACCAGAGAAAAGAGACGAGAGAGGTTACATCCTCCGGCCAACATCCTAAACGGGGGGGGGGGGGGGGGGGGGGGCAGCACAAGAGACGGTGAAGAGCACTGGATGCTAATTGAGAAGCATTTAACCTGAGAAAACAGGCTTTTCCTTTAGGCTTGGCAACTCACTCTCCGAGTCTCCCTTTCCCATCTGAAATGACACAGTTGGACCAGGTCAGTAGTTTTCAGACTTGCACTAAATCACACGGCCTTCACTCAGAGGAATCTCCTATGGAAATGCCATGTGTGAAACAGAAAAAGTGACATGGTTCTGGGTGACATGAGGTTGGAGCCTGGAACTTGGCCGCTCAGCCACCTCTGCTTCCTGCCTGTGGGGCCCCCGGTCATCTCTGGAGGCTGGGCGGGGGGCAGGTTTGAAACCTGCCCCAGACTTTGTGGTTCCTCCAGTTTTAGCAGCTTAGGCTTCTGTGAGATGATCTGTAGACGATCTCACAGCTGCCCTGGCATGGAAACTCTGAATGCCCAGCCTCACCACTCCCTTTATATTATCACTTCCTTTGGGGGCAAGAGAGCTAGTGGGTTGATTTGCTGGCATTTTATCTCTGGAGACTGGAACTGGAATCTTCCAAACCACTTGCTGGTTTTCCATCAGGGTCATCCTAGTTCACATGAAACCACAGCCTGGTTTTTGCCTGGAGCCTGTAATCCTTCCAGCTCCCTTCTCCCCTCATGCTCAGCTTGGCGCCTGCACCCTTTGCTGGGTGGTGGCCTGCCTGGTCTTTGGGGGGAGCTTGCAGCGGGAGTGAGCAGATGGGCGCATCGAATCCTCCGGAGCCTTCATTGTGCTGCGTCACGTGCCATGTACTGTGATCGTCCCGTTCCACTCTCAGCAGCTGGGGAGGGCCGGTAGCAGCATGGGCGCCGTAGAGGGGGGACGTGGAGTCTCAGGGAGGTGGAACTGCCTGTCCGAGGTCACCGAGCTGCCTAGTGGTGGGGCTGGGACGTAGAACCTAGTTCCACACCGTTCCCGTGCCAGCCTTTGTGAGACTGGGAACCTGTCTTCCCTCCTCTTGGGAAAGCTGCTTGAACTTATTCCCCTGGTACTATTGCTGTAGGAGGCTGGGCTATTGCAAACAAAATCAAAGCTGCGCAATGGACTTCTACTTCCTAGCCCTGGGAGGAGGGGCCTGCAGGGGCCGGGCGATACCCACCCCCCATAATTAAGCAGGTGAGGGGTTGTCCCCAATTAACGGATGGGGCTGCTGAGACCCAGTTCAGTGACCTGCCTAGGTTACAGGAAGGCCAGTGTGGGTTTTTCCAAAGTTCTCTTTGACCTCCCTGTGTCTGATAAAAAGTGTTAACCTTTGCTATCAGAAACAGGGCCTTGCCCTGACATGGATTTCTTAGTAGCTGGGGTACATGTGGGGAGGGTAGTGGTACAGGACATTTCACAGGTCATCACGTAGGCCAAAATCTTCTCAGCCTTAGGGTAGCCCCATGTCCCCCAGCGGGCTGCCGGCCTGTGGCAGTGACCACACCTTTGGCACAGCCCTGAACAGGAAGCACTACTTTTCCCCTAAGGAATTCAGAATCAGGAAATATTGTGTCCTTGATCTCTGTAGGTCCTAAAGCACTGGTTTTATCAGACAGACCAGGGAGGCTGTGTGGCACCCTTCAGACACGGTGTCTTACCTCCAAATGGTCCTGGCCAGTAGCTAAAGGGGCCGGAGGAAGGGGGAGCAACTTCCAGGAGTCCCAGTTGAACCAGAGAAAGAGTCCACGTCTCCTGGGTCTCCAGGTGCCACAGCCAGAGCTTCTGGAGCTGGTGAGTGACCTGGGGTGTGGGGAGCCTCAGGGCTCAGTGGGATTGGGGCGTTCGTTTGTCTTCCGCTTGGAGACCTGCTCTGACCTAGAAATCTGACACAGTCCCACTTTTCATTTAATGTGCTCACGTAAGGGAACGGAAGGGTCGACATTAGGGGCTTTCAGCTCAGACTTGGGTTCACATCCTGGCTCTGTTTTTATACTGATGGAGCAGGTCACTCAGAGTTTCAGTGTCTCTGTCCTTCCTCTGAAAACTGGGGACTGTATAATGTCCTGGGTGCCTGTGATGGTGGCGAAGATGATGCAAGAAGTGGCAAGCGCCGGATTTGTAAATGCTCGGGTACCTGGGGGGCGCTCAGGAAGTGGGGTTCGTTTTCTCCAACACAGGCCCGGAGAGGGGACCTGCCTCCATGGTTTTGTGGGACAGCTGACCCTCTAGCTCCATTTCTTGTCTACCTCCACACCCACAGATCAAAAGCCCAAGCTGCCTCCTCTCCTGCTGAGCTGCTTGGCACACCCTAGCAACTTCCTCACAGTAGCCCCTCGGGATCAGAAAGGCCATAGTCAGTTTGCTTCTGTGGGTTTGATTTTCAGAACATGTTCAAGTATAAAGATTGAACTGTTTTTTTGTGTTTTTTTTTTTGTTTTTGTTTTTAATAAGATGGAGCTGGTTTTAAGAATTTGTAGAGGATAGGAAGTGAAGAGGCCAGGTGCCGTTAGCCTAAGACCTACCATTAGAGGGCATGGGCTGCTCCAGAGGGTAGTGGTCAGCACAACAGTCACCTCCGAGCCCCTGCCAAGCTCCGAGAAGTACATAGTGCAGGTCCCATGGATGGCGGTGGCGGATCCTGATTTCAGAAGTCACTTTGCACGAAGTGTCTGAGTTGTCATCAACAAGGTAGGAGAGGATTAAGAGAAGCCACTATACTGCTGGTGTCCTTGGGACAGTTGTCTGGGAATCAAAGTCCTTGTGCCCCTGGGCCTGGTGAAACAGCTGGAAGGTAGAGGGCAGCGCAGTTCTTGCCCCAAATTGATGGGCAGGTGGGTGGGAGATGTGGGCAGGGCATGTCCTGGCCCTTTGGTCCCCAGCATTGATTCACTCACCTCAGCCAGCAGGTCCGTCCTTCCTGTCTCTCTGCTGCTCCCCAGGCTTTACAAATCCCGCATGCTTCCAGGGAGGGGGTTCTCTAGGGTCTAAACAGGTAGAAGTGGTTCCTCGTGAGAGCCTGCGGACAACTCTTCTAACAGGCAGATGCCATCTCAGCAAGCAGCCTGCTGACTCCATTTCCACATCTCCCTTCCTGCTTTGAAACTCTGTGAGCTTAGGGGTCCTCTTTGGGGGAGTTGGACCAGCTAGGGTGGTCATGCAGCCGCCTGTGGTGTGGAGGTTTTCCTGTACTTCAATCGAAGGAGCAGTTCACGTGCTCTGGGATTATTTATTGTGGAGGTGGTGGCATTTGTAGCTAACAGTAATTGTTGTGTACCAGGCCACTGTTAACTCATTTATATTCACAGTGGCCTTATGAAGTAGAGAGATAAGAAACTTGAGCTGGAAAGAAGTCGTGTGACTTGCCCAAGGGCAATACTGTAAGTGGTAGAGCTGGGATGCAAACCCGGACAGTCTGACGCAGGGTCTCCTCCTTCTACTCTTTCCTGCACTGTCCTGAATGGGGTCAGGTGGGCCTTCTGGACATTAGATTTCTAGTCGTGTGTGGCCTTCCTGTCCAGGAGCCAGGGGCTGTCCTGCTGGCAGGGTGAGTACGTGTGCTAGGAAGGGGAGGATGGCGAGAGGATGAGGCCTAGGCTGAACTTATTTATGTTTCCTGTCTTTTTTCCTTCTCATGGCACTTTCCCGTCCTACCTGTTTCTTAATGGGAAGCACTGCTTTTTGAGGGAGAGGGTGAGACTCTTGACTGCAGAGCTTTCCTGCAAAGCCCCAGAAATGTGTCCCCACGCATTCTGTAGCATTCCTCCCTTTGCCACGAATGGCGTCATGTTCCAAAAATCCCAAGGCCATGGGCTCCTTGTCAAGACCGAACAGGGAAGAGGCTTTTTAAAATGTCACTTTCTCCCTCTTCCTCCAGCTGTTGCAGTCCAGGGAGGAGCCCTGAGCATGGGTTGGACTTGCAGGGCATGTGTGTGGGCAGAGGGGTGAGCGGGCAGCTGAGCTGGGAAGTGTGGGAGGGGATGACGGAGAGTGGGCCATCAGCTGTGTGCCCGCACCCTCTGTGTGTCTGGGATCTAGGGAGCTCCGTGTGTGGGTTTTGTTTGGGGTTTTTTGTTTTTTGTGTTTTGTGTGGTTTTTTTTTTTTTTTTGAGGTGAAATTCACATAATGTGAAATTAACCATTTTAGAGTGTGCAATTCCGTTGCATTCAACACATTCATAGTATTGTGCAAACACTACCAGTCTATAGTTTAAGCCGTCTCATCACCCCAAAAGAACACCCATAACTATTAGGCTGTTACTCCCCACTCCTGGTCCTCAGCAACCACCAGTCTCCTTTCTGTCCTTACAGCTTTACCTATGCTGGAAGTGTCATTAAAGTGGATATAGAATATGCAGCGTTTAGTCTGGCCTCTTGTACTTAGTATGTTTCAGAGTTCATCCATTGGTAGCATGAATCAGTACCTCGTTGGGTTTTTTAATGGCTGAATAATAGTCCAGTATATGGGCATAACACATTTAGATTACCTGTTCACCTACAGATGGATGCTTGGGCTGTTGCCACATTTTGGCTGTTGTGGTTAGTCCTGCTGTGAACATCTACTTTCAGTTCTTCTGGGTAGAGACCTAGGAGTGGAATATCCAGGTCCGGTGGTAATCTGTCAGTGAGCTGTGTTTCGAATCAGCACATCAAGCCAGATGACAGCATTGCAGACTGCCGGGTGGGAGGACAGAGCATATGGTGCTGCCCAGACCCCGGTGTTCCTCATTTGTAGGAGTCTAGGATGGAGAACTGGGGGTACGGGGCAGCCCTCAGGGTTACAAGCATGGTGTGCAGCATCGAGGAGGCCGTAGAGGTGCTGTGCCCATGCACCCGGGTGGCTGAGCTGCTTTGAGTGTCAGTCCATCCTTTCCTTTTTATCTAACCTGAAGATGAGTGGAGCTGCCAGGAAGGAGCTAAGTGGGGGCTTCAATATTGGTGGGAGGGAGCTGAGGGAGCATAGGAGTGGAAAGCCAGACAATGTAGGGAGCCGCTGGAGCGCTCTAGTGGTGAGATTCATGGGGAACTGCTGCTATTGGGCTTCCAAAAGATATTGGGGTCACTTAGAGGGAAGAGATGATCTGGCCTGTTCACTACTCTGTTATCAGTTTTCAAACTTTATGTCTTTAGGATTAGAGCACAGAGCCCCTTGAAACAACATGGAACTCACATATGTGAGGGACGGGAGGAGAGGACGATGCCACCTGTGAGCCCACCCCCACCCCGAGCCCCGCCCCACCCCACGCTCTGCAGTGGCTCCTGAAGCACCACCTCCCATTGTCTCCGCTGTTTGAAACTCACTGTTTTACCCTGACCCCCGCATTAATACTTTTTAATAGAGTGAAATATTCGATGCATACAAAAGAACGTAAGTCGCATCTACGTACAGTATACGTACAGGATTCCTAAGGAACACTCAAGATGCTTGGTTGTTCCAGTGTTTCAGCCTCCCTCAGTGGCTGGCCTCCAGCGGAGGGACCCATACTGGGTGTTGCCTGTGTGGATGGAGCCCAGTGCCCTCTCCAGGCCTCCCCTCCTCAGCAGAGCCTTGCCTCGCCCAGAGGAAGGGTTCCCTGTCTGGTGTGTGGGGGAGTCCCGTTTCATTTCCAGATGCACTATATGTAGTACAGCTGCCGTGGTCAGTCTGGTGGGAAATAAGCAGCCTTTTAAGGTAGTGCTGTGGAGGAGGAAGGAGTCGGAGTAGAAACTTAGAGATGGACCTGAAAGCTCATTTGTGTTGTGACAGCATGAGCAGAGTGCTGAGGGAAGCAGGGGTGTGGGGGCAGAACGGGCCAGCCACTGACCTGAGGATTTGCAGGGGTGGGGGTGGGATGATGGTCAAGGCCAGTGGTTCTCAAACTTTTTGTTTTGGGGACTCCTTTATGCTCTTGATTGTTGAGGCCCTCAATGGGCTTTTGTTTATGTGGGTTACATCTGTAGTATTTGTTGTGCTAGAAATTAAAACTGAGAAATGTTTAGAAATTTATTAATTTATTTAAAAATAAAATAAACCTGTTACATGTTCACATAAATAACGGGTATATTTTGAAAAATTACTTTTCCAAAACAACAAATAAATCTGCTAAGAAGAGCCACACCATTTTACCTTTTTTGCAAATCTCCATAACGTCTGTCATCATGAAAGACAGCTGGATTCTCCTGTCTTCTGCACTTCGTCTATTGTGATGTCATGTCACATAGCCTCTGGCAAACTCTGCTCTACACCGGGGAGAGAATGAAAGTGAGGAACGGAGATGAGGACTTCATAAAATAGTTTTGGCTCGTGGACCCCCCAAAGGGTCCTAAGGACTGTGGTACTTTGAAAATCACTAGTCTAGCTCAAGTAGGAGCATTTGCTGGAAGGCCATGATGGGAGTGGCAAGGAGGACTCCTGTCATGATGGAGCTGACGCAGGTGCAGAATCCGGGCGAGGGCCCAAGGCAGCCCCCTCAGAGTGATGTGTCACACGTGCAGAGGGCAGAAAGTGATAAGGGGGCCACTGGGGACAGTGCCCGCTCTCTCCAACGGCAGGCGCGCTCCAGGACTGGCTCACCCTTACTTCCTGCCGCCAAGGGCTGGCTCTCTGAAGAGTAAATGAAATGCAGGTACACGGCATGTGGTAGGGACTCAAGGTGAAGAGTATGGGGTAGGTTATATTCTCCTGAGTGCACAGACAGGCGTCTGAGGCTCAGAGAAGGAGGTTGCTTTGCGGTTACATTCCACCAGTGCACTCTGCAGCTCCTGGAGGGGAGGGGTCAGAGGTGCCTGGAATGTTTTAGGATGGAGATTAGACTAGTGACGGGGCTGGGTTCTGTTGTGGGGAGCGAGGGGCAGCCAAGGACTAACAGACGGGGGCAGGCAGCTCTCCTTGGGGCTCTGTCACTGATTAGCTTTGTGGCCAGAAGGCGAGATGACCCCGATCTTTTCATCTGTTCATTTAGCGGTGCTTGGTAATTTCTAGGACCCCAGCCCAGTTCCTGACCTGGAGCTCTGGACATGTGAGTTGGAAGGAAGCATGGCAGTGGCCAGGTGGCACTTCTCCTTTCCCTGGAGATGCAGGGTTGGGGCTTGGGTCAGAAGTCAGGGCTGCGAGGGAGATTCAGGTTCCTTGGTCTCAGAGTGATGGTTGGACCCTGAGCCCTCTAAGCATGTGCGTGGGAAGGGGATTCAAGGGTATCTTGGAGGCCGGAGAGGTCTGTGTGATACAGTTTGGGATTATTTATTTATTTATTTGAGAGACAGCATGAGCGGGGGAGGGGCAGAGGGAGAGGGAGAAGCAGACTCCCCACTGAGTGGGGAGCCCAATATGGGGCTCCATCCCAGGACCCAAAGGTAATGAATGACCTGGGCCAAAGTCAGATGCTAGCCAACTGAGCCATCCAGGCTCCCCTCCCCAAATTTTAGGAAGAAGTTTGGATCAACCCTCAGAATTTTCATCAGGAAAATTACCTCTTCTTTTTGAGACTACAGTGCTCCTCAACCAGGTCCTGCCCCTTGAATTCAGTGGCTGTACAGGAATTTCGATGTCTATAGTGTTAAGTAAGGGAGTTTTCCCCATGGACTCAGATCTTTCAGCTATACCGCAATCTTTGTTATGACTATATTTTTTATGGCCTCTGTTAAAGAAAATATTTTCTCTGCCCCTTTCTTCTCTCCATCAACGTGGAAAGGCTTTATGGAAAGGCCTATGTCTGTTTCCTTTGAGATGTTTTCAGCTTGAGATCTGGTCTGTGTGGCTAGTACCGCGTGCTGCAGAGTCTGCTTACGGGGAGCCTCTTGGGAACCCCCTTCCAGTATCTCCTTCAACCAGTTTTCCTTTTTTTTTTTTTTTTTGGCTCTTGAAGAGTTCATTTTCCACACTTTACATTGATAAGGGGTGTTTACCTCTTCGACCTTGAAAAGCCATCACCAAACTTATATATCAACGTTCACAGCCACCAAAAGGTGGAAATGACTCCAGCGTCCAGCAGCAGATGAATAGATAAACAAATTGTGGTATGTTCATAAACGGAATATTATTTGGCCATAAAAGGGAGTAAAACACACACACATACCACAGCGTGGATGAACCTTGAAAACATCATGCTATAAGAAAAGGGAACAGTCACAAAAGATCGCTCGTCATCTGATTGCATTCATACGCAAGGTCCAGAATAGGCAAATGTATACATACAGAAAGTAGATTAGTGGTTTAGGGTGTGGGGTGGGGGTGGGGAATCGAGGGTTTAGGGAATGACTGCTAAAGATTACAGGGTTTCGGGGCGCCTGGGTGGCACAGCGGTTAAGTGTCTGCCTTTGGCTCAGGGCGTGATCCCGGCGTTATGGGATCGAGCCCCACATCAGGCTCCTCCGCTATGAGCCTGCTTCTTCCTCTCCCACTCCCCCTGCTTGTGTTACCTTTCTCGCTGGCTGTCTCTATTTCTGTCGAGTAAATAAATAAAAAAATCTTTAAAAAAAAAATTACAGGGTTTCTTCTGGGGGTGGCAAGAGTTTGGGGTTCTAAAATTGTGCTGATAGATGTCCTGCAAACCATTGAATTGTACTCACTTTTAAATGGGGGAGTTGTATGGTATGTGTATCATACCTCAGTAAAGCTATTACGGAAATACCCCCAAACAGTTACTACCCCACCTCATTCTTGGTTTGTGCTCATAATTCACATCTTACCAAACCATTATCTGACGTCTTCATTTCCCATCTTCTTGTCGTTTTCTGCTTGACATTTGCTGTCCACACGTAGATAATAGCACAGGTTCCACCTCCATTCTACCCTGTCCTGGTTACCCCAGGTCCCACTGGGCACACTGTATGGACATGGTGTTGGCCTCACCCTCTCAGACTTGCGGTCTGGTCAAGTATGTGTCAGCAGCACGAAAGCACTCTCTGCGGAAACCAAGGGGCCATCCGATAACACTTTGTAGAGCTCAGGTCATTGTTTCACCAAATATTTATTTATTGTCTTTGCCTCCGCCCTGTGCTGCTTCTGATTTGCCGAAGGGTGGGACCGTCTGCAGATTGTCTAGAGGTTTGGGGCCTCCGAGCTAGCTCTGGAGGTGTGGGCCCTGATCATACTGAGCCTTGTGGAGTTCCTGGGATGTGCCCTCTCCTCGAACCGTGCTTCCATGACACTGCCAGGCAGGGTGACACTGTGTGTGAGGCCCTGTTGCCTCCTCTGGAGGGAAGCTGGAGCCTCTGCCCGTGCCAGCTGGCCTGACGCTGGCTCAGCTCTGCCTACTTTCCCCAAGCTCACGTCTCTGACTTCAGTTTCTGAAGTTGGTCCTTTGCTTGCCTCTCACAGGAAGTCTCTCCCGGGCCTCCCGTCTCTGCCCCTGGTGCCAAGTTCCTTTCCCTTCGTTCCACTTTTGTGCCTTTGTTTCATTGTGGGTATTTCCGGTGGCTTTCTTATCTTTGCATCGATGGGTTTGCGTCGTGGCCTTTGGCACCAAAGTCGATAAGCTGCATTTCTCCTGGGTTCCAGGGTCACATGTCTTGGTGTAATTAATAGGGTCCCAACTCTTTCCCCAAAGTATCCCTGTTTGAATGGTAAATTATAGGGTTACTCTACTTTCTCTGGGGTGGGGAGGAGTGGGAGCCTGTGCTCTCCCTTACTGTTTGCACAAGTACGAAAGACTCCTCCTTCCAGGGAAGAGCCCCACAATTTCCGTCAGCTCCTAGAACACCTCAACAATCCATGGTGCCCAGCCAAGCTGTGTGGGCGGCTCTGTGGACGGTGGTTTGTGGTTGGTTCATCCCACAGTGATGAACTCGTCATGGGTGCTGCGCACGCCCAGGCCCTGGACCTCGGCTGCAAGGGTGTCTGGGGAGATGCTGTGTGATGTGTGGGTCAGGACTAGACCCTCCGGGAGACCATGCTTCCTGTTCAGATGGCTCTAGCCTTTACTTTTGGAAGTGGCTCACTGACGTGGAGCAGTGCGGGGTGGTTACAGGCCAGCTAGGGGCCAGGTGGTGGCGGTTCAGAGCCTGCTTAGACAGGTCACTTCAGTGTCCTTGCATGTCAAATGGAGGTGCTGATGGCATATACCTCATAGGTTTGTTGTGAAGATCGGAGAGTACATGAAGGGTGTGCAGCAGTGACCAGCCTCGTACGCTTTGGCTGTTAGCTCTGAGGACAGTGGGAAGCAGGACAGGTGTGACGAAGGGAGGAAACCGATGGGCATTTTTACCTGACTCCCCAGTATGCTTACTTAGATGGAGTGTGTGTCCTCCAGGCCACGTACCGGCTGCTGTCCTGCCGGCCAGGGGACAGCAGCCTTTCTCACTCGGAAGGCCAGGCTTTCGCCCTGGTCACGGCCCTGGGTTCTGCTCACGTTGAATCACCTAGAGTGGCTGTAGTACGATTGTGAGTCTCTTGGTGATGGCCGGTTGTTCTCTGCTGAGGCAGACGACAGGCCCTGGAAGCTCATGCTGACATAGGGTGGCCGTAATGAGGAATGTAGTTTGGGTCCAGAACTGAATGTAAAGCAACATCACAGTATTCTCCAGGCCTTGAGACCCCTTGACCAAGTTTAGGAGTCCTAGCGCAGTGTAGTCCACATAGCCTTGTGGGGAACAAGTGTGTGTGTGGCCTCTCAGGGGGTCAACAGTGATGGCCAACACCCTCACTGATGATGACTGGCCCTGGCAGGCTTGTTCTGGAAGAGATGCCCCGCTTGCCTGAGGGCTTTGGCCCTGGTAGGCATGGTCAGAGTTGTGTGCTAACCCCCGGTGTGAGCTAGGCAGGTGCGCACCTAGGACACAGGAAGGTTAAGTCCTGAGACTGACTTTCACATGTGCTCCCTTCTTTTACTAACTTACTCTAAATGTCTCGGAGAAGACAGGTGACCCTGAATTCTTCCATGATTTACAAGCTTATAAAGATGGCCAGACAGCTGCTGCCCAGGCGTCATTTCTCCTTTTAGAACCAAAATACAAAAAATATTAACAGCCTGTTTGCTATGAACATTGGAAGTGTTGCCACAGAAACACTTTTGGGGAAAAAAACAAGGGCAAGGAAACAGCCTCAAAACTACAGGTGTAATAGCTGCAGTTTACACACATTTTGCCCATAGATCCTTTAATGAATCCTCTACCAAGGGCCGTTTGCCCCCCCCCCCCCCCAGCTCATGCTTGAATGCAGGTCCCTATACCCCACCTTTAGCCCAGAGGAATCTTTGCCCCAGGAATTTCCCCAAAGCTGGGATACTGGCCCCCACATGTATGGATCCTTCAGGACTGTGGGACTTTTCCTCTTGAAGAACTTTTATGGGGATGGTCACTGTGCTTGGAATTCAGGCCTTTAGCCTGGTATGAGGGAGCCTTTGTGGACTTTGCATGCTCTGCCCCTACGCTCAGAGTCGGGAGCCCTGAGGTCCTTCTGGACTGGCCTCAAATACTCTGCAGTCCTGCCCATCACACTCTTTGGGGACCTCCACTCATTACCTCCACTGTGGGGCTCACTCCCCTGAGCACTGCTGGTCCCCAAGTGCTACCCTAGTTTGGTCTGAGTACCGGCTGTGTGCACAGCCCCGTGTAGGTGCTGGGATGTATATCCCTGACTCTGGGCTGTTGATTATTCAGTGACCCAGTACGTGTTTGTGTCTGATGCAGTTTTGTAAAAAATGGTATGGAAAAGTTATGTGTTTTTCTATTATTGTAGATAAAGAAACTGAGATTCACAGAGGTAATGTCTTGCCCTGGGCCACACAGCAACTAAGTCATGGAACTGGGACTTGAACTTGGGCCTTCTGGTTCCCAGGCCACGGTCTTTAACTAATGACCCAGAGCTGTTAGGTCATGCCATTGGTGAAGAGTGGAGTACAGGGATTCCCTGACCTCATCTACTTCTTGTTCTTCCAGGAACAATCAAGCCCCTGCCTCCCACCCCCTGCCATCTTTTGGAAGATACTCTGTTAGCACTATATCAGAAGTCATGCATGCACAGTCAGGCAGACATCTTCCCTGCCCTTTAGAAAGTAGTGTCTGGTAAGTACTATACAATAGCATGACTTTACAAAAAATGGTAAAACCAAAAAAAAAACCCCCCAAGACTTGCTCATGATCCCAGCAGTCAATACAATAACTGTTTTCTTGTTGACTCCCAATCTTTCTCTGTCTCTGTCCTTATGATGCATTTTATAATAGGCCACATTTTTACATCCTACCTTGGATGCTTGTTCCCATGCCTGGTCTCCTTCACTAAACCAAGAGCCCCTTGGGGAGGGACTGTGTGCACGTCACGTTTTTATCTCCAGTCCCTAAATGGTTCCAGCTTCACAGCAGCAGCTGGGGAAATTCCACTGAACACCTCCAGAGGGTGCCGGTCACCCAGGAGACAGAGCGAATGGAGCCACCTGGCTCTGTGCAGGAAGCACTGGCTTGATGGAATCCTGTGGGCGCGTACTCCCAAGGGTTTCTTGAATTCCTCTTAGGTATTTATAAGTAATGGCTGTGTAGTATTTTCGTGAGTTGATAACCAGCATTCATTTAGCCATCTGCTTGTTGGACATTGAGTTCCTCTTCAATCATGAGGGGAGCTTTTTGCTTCTCAGTGTTATTTCTTTCAGCTTAATTTCTGGCTGTGGGGTTCCTGGGGCAGGAGCATGGAAATGCCATAGTTGTCGCCACATAGGGCCACATTGCGGCTTTTGGAGAGTGCCAGGTTTCCCACAGCACTTCTGCCTTGTGTCTTTGCCAGCGTGGCACACATGGCGTGACTGGGGGTCAGATTCAGAGAAAGGAGAAATACACTCGAAGTTCAGCCCGTCTGCCTGCTCCTCAGCCTTCTGGTTGTCCCATGGTGTTAGGTGCCGACCAGAACCCACTAGCAACCTGGGAGCTCCGTGTGGGGAGGCTGCAAGTGTGGTCTGGGCTCACCTCGGTCTCGGCTGGGAAGGCCTTCCCGGCCATACTCAGAGAATAGTTTGGAGCAGTCTCGGCTGCGTGGTGGTGACTAGTAGGTATGTCACCTGACTCACATGGATGTGTGTTTCAGTCACCACAGCCCGACTGGGTACAGGGCGCTGTGCTAGATGGAGGCAAGATTCCTGTCCGCAGTGAGCCGAGGTGTTGTAAGAGGAAAGGAACGTGGATGGCTTGGGATTGGGAGATATGGAACTTGGGAGGGTGAGCAGGATGGGGCAAAGAGCCCTCCACACAGAGAATTGCTTGTGCATTAGCCCAGAGGCCTGGACTATTTTTCTTTCCCCTGGGAGGTGTAAGTCTAACAGAGCGGTTCAGAGAAGGGGGAGGTGGCAGTGTCCTGGATTCATGGCGGCGGCAGCCACAGTAAGTTCTCAGTAAGCGGTTGGCTTTGGGTCAGTTCCTGTACTTGAAGGGGGTGCAGGATTTTGAGGGGGCCTGTGTAGGGGACAGTAAGGGGGCACCAGACCATAGAGGGCCTTTAGGATGACGGGATGTTATCAAGGGCTAGGAAGGGTGGGGCCCACATTTTGCATCAGTAATTTTGGGTACTCACTCTTCAGTGCCATAGCGTGCAACGTATCTGACTGCCTTTCTCCACACCACGTACAGTCAGGGTGGGTGAATCTGAGGACAGGAAAAGCGAGGTTAACCACCTGTTAGAAATCCGTCACTGACTTCCCTGCTCTTTGAGCCTCTGACAGGCCACATGTTGCTGAGAGCCGAGCATGTAATGTTCCAGATGCCTTGGAGCTGATGGTGATTGGGCGGCTGTGTCCAGAGGCTTGTATGTTTCTGGGAAGCATCAGTGTGGCAGTTTGACAATGCTGTGTAAAGCAGGCCAGGACGTTTGCATCTTCCCCTGCCTGTGGCCTGCCCACTTGGCCTGAGTTGAGGCAGTTGGACTCTCCCTGATGCAGCCCAGATCTGCCTGGAGGATGGCGAGAGGGAAAGGAGCAGAAGGACCTCGCCTTGGTCAAGTCGACAGGCCCAAGAGGGTGTACATGTGTGGGTGTGTGTGGTCTCCAGTAGAAGCTGTTGGAAAGGCCAGTAGAGCTCATTCAGCATAGCTGAGGGCCACGGAGGGCCAGCCTGGCCTGGGGAAGACCCTTGTGGACCACAAAGGTCTTCATGGCTGGAGCTTCTGTGGTCTGGGGCTATGGAGGGTCCCTTTCCAGTGCTAAATGCCTGTATGTGGGTGGAGGCAGTATTCAGCAAGTAATAGGTTTGGGTTTTTTTTTTTTATTAAATTTTTTATTTTGAGATAATTGTAGTTTTCTGTGCAGTTGTAAGAAAATACAGAGCTATCCTACGTACACTTTACCCAGTTTCCCCAGTGGTAACACCTTGTGAAATTATAGTGCAGTGTCAGAATCAGGACATTGACATTGATGCAGTCAAGGTGCAGCTCATTTCCATCCTTCCAGGTCCCCTCACGCCGCGCCTCCTGCCCTCCCACCACTACTGCCTCTTAACCCCTGGCAGCCACGAATCTGTTCTCCATTTCTATAAATTACACATTTCAAGAATTTTATGTAAATGGAATCATACAACATGTAGTCTTTCAGATTTGGCTTTTTCACTCATAATTCTCTGGAGATTCACCCAGATTATGTGTATCAAGTTTGTTTCTTTTTATTGCTGACTAGTATTCCATGGGGGGTCACGTACCAATTTCTTTAACCACTTACCCACTGAAGGACATCTGGGTTTCCTGTTTTTGGCTATTACAAATAAAGCTGCTATAACCATTCAGAAATGTACAGTTTTTGTGTGAATGCCAGCTTTTGTTTTTCTGGAATAAATACCCAGGTGTGCAGTTCCTGGATCGTATGGTAATTGCGTGCTTAGTTTCTAAAGAAACCGCTAAGCTTTTTTAGAGTGGCTGTACCATTTCATGTTCTCTCCAGCAATGTGTGAGTGATAGACTTCACATTCTTGCCAGCATTTGGTGTTGTCACCATTTTTAATTTTGGCCATTCTGATAGGTTTATATTGCTCATGGTTCTAAACAGATTGTTCTTTTTTTACTATTGCGTTTCCAGAGGGCTTAGTACACTCTACTGGATACTAGTCCTTTGTTGGGCATGTGGTTTGCAAATATTTTTATCCCACTCTGTCACTTATCTTTTCACCCTCCTGGTAGGGCCTTTGCACAACAAAAGGTTTTAATTTTATGAAGTTCGATTTGTCAGTTTGTGTTTCATCTTTAGTTAATTTTTGTTTAAGATGGAGCTGTACTTATTTTTTGCCTGTGGATGTCCAGTGGCTTCAGCAACGTCTGTCAAAAGGCTGTCTCTCCTCCACTGAATTGCTTTAGCAGCTTTCTCCAAAATTAAGTTGGACAGATTTGTGTGGGTCTGTTTCTCAGTTCTCTATTCTGGTTTTTTTTTTTTTTTTTTTTTTTTTTTAAGAGAGGGAGAGAGGTGGGGGAAAAGGGGCAGAGGAAGAGGGAGAGAAAGAATCTCAAGCAGGCCGCATGCCCAGCCCAGAGCCCAACGTGGGGCTCTATCTCACAACCCTGAGATCATGACCTGAGCTGAAATCAAGAGTCGGGCGCTTAACTGACTGAGCCACCCAGGATCCCTCCATTCTGTTCTGTTGATCTATGTATCTCACGTTCCACTAATATCACAGTCTTGGATACTGTGGGTATGTAATAAATCTTGTAATCCAGTAGATGAATTCCTCCCTCCTTATTCTTTTTTAATTTTTAAAAAATTATTCTAGTTCCTTTGACTTTCCATTTAGAGTAATCTTGTCTATATCTATAGGTCTTACTGAGCTTTTCATTATTAATTGCATTAATTTTGTATATTAATTTGGGGAGAATTGGCATCTTAGAATCTTCCAGTCTATGAACATAATATGTCTTTCCCTTTTTTTTTTTTTAGATTTTCTTTGTTTTATATCATCAGTGTAGTGTAGGTTTTTTTAGCGTGCAAGTCTTGTACATGCCTTGTTCAATTTACAACTAAATATTTCTTTTTTAAAAAAAGTTTTTATTTATTTGAGAGAGAGAGAGAGAGCAAGCATGAGCAGGAGAGGGGCAGAGGGAGAGGAAGAAGCAGACTCCCTGCTGAGCAAGGAGCCTGACTCAGGACTCCATCCCAGGACCTTGGGATCATGGACTGAGCCAAACACAGATACTCAACCAATTGAGCCACCCAGGTGCCCCGGTATTTCATTTTTTTAAGCGATGGTAAATGGTATTATATTTTTAATTTCGATGTCCACATATTCACTGCTAGCATATAGAAATACCGTTGATTTTTGTATACTGATCTTACATCCTGCATCCTTACTGAACTCACTAGTTCTAGGAGTTTTTAAAAATAGATTCTTTATTTTTCTACATAGAAAATTATGTCATCTGTAAACATTTTATTTTTTCTTTGTGATCTACACGCTTTTTATATCCTTTTCTGCCTTCCTGCACTGGCTAGAAATTCTAGCACTATAGTTGTGAGAGTAGACATCATTGTCTAGTTCCTGCTCTTAGAAGAAAAGCATTTCATCTTTCCTCGTTTCTTAAATTTCACATATGGGTGAGATCATGTGGTATTTGTGTTTCTCTGACTGACTTATTTCACTTAGCATTATACTCTTTAGCTCTCTCCATATTGTTACAAATGGCAAGATTTCATTCTTTTTTATGGCTGAGTAATATTCCATTGTACATATCTACATCTATAGATACAGATAACGTTTCTTGATCCATTTGTCTGTCAGTGGAAACTTGGGCTGCTTCCATAGTTTGGCTGTCGCAAATAAGGCTGCAGTAAACATAGGGGTTCATGTGTCCCTTTGAATTAGGGGTTTTCTAATTTTGGGGTGAAATTCCTAGATTGTTGGATAGTTCTGTTTTTAATTTTTTGAGGAACTCATCTGAGATTTCACTTAGTTTCTGAAGGGTATTTTCTCTGGGTATAGGATTCTGGATTGATGGTTTCTTTCAGTGCCTGAAAAGTATTGTACCACTTGCCTCTGGCCTCCAAGCTTCCTGATGAGAAGTCCACTGTTAACATGTCTGGTTTTCTCCTGTCCATAAGGTGTTACTTTTCTTTGGCTGCTTTCAAGAGTTTGTATTTGTCTTTAGTTTTCAGAAATTTAATTTTGATGTGTCTTGGTGTGGATTTCTTTGTATTTATCCTTTAGAGTTTACTCAGCTTCTTAAATTTATAGCTTTCCTTTCTTGCCAAATTTGGGAAGTTTTCAACCATTGTTTCTTTGAGTGCTTTTTTCACCTTACTCCCCTTTTCTCCTTCTGGGAGTCTGATGACACAGATGATAGATCTTTTTCATTGTTCCACAGGTCTTTAAGACTCTATTCTTCTCTTATTTCTTTTAGTCTGTTTTCTTTCTGTTGCCTGATTGGGTAATTTTTTTCTTCTTTTTATTTTAAGATTTTATTTATTTGACAGAGAGAGAGAGATTGAGCACATGAGCAGGGGGAGTGGGAGAGGGAGAAGCAGGCTCTCCACTGAGCAGGGAGCCCGATGCGGGGCTCGATCCCAGGACCCTGGGATCATGACCTGAGCTGAAGGCAGACGCTTCACTGGCTGAGCCCCCCGGGTGCCCTTGATTGGGTAATTTCTATTATTTTTCTTCCAGTTCACTGATTCTTCCCTTGGTTCTCATCATTCTACTGTTGGGCCCATCCATTCAGCTTTTTATTTCATTTATTGTATTTTTCAGTTTCAAAATTTCCATTTGGTTTTTATATTTCCTGGTTGTTTTTTTATTGTTGTTTGTTTTGTTTTGTTTTGTTTTTGCTGGGGTTTTCTGTGTTTCCATTTATTCCAAGCACGTTTATAATTTCTTGTTGAAACATTTCAGCGTGGCTGCTTTAAAACCTTCATCAGGTAATTCTGACGTGTCTGTCACTGTGGTGTTGGCATCTGTTGATTGTCTTTGTTTATTCAGTTTGCAACCTTTCTGGTTCTTACTATGCTGGTGATTTTTTTGATTCAAACTTGGATATATTTGTGTTATTTTAGGGAACTGTGGATTGTTCTAGTCGGCTTTTTCTGACACTACTCCAGTGGGGATAGGGGTTGGGGGGGCCACCATCTTTCACTTTGAGGTGGAAGTAGAAGTCCAGGCTGCCCACTAGATGTCCACTGACACCTGACGGGGGACATTCCTTGTTACTGCAGACCAACGGTGAGAGTTCAGCTCCCCACGTCTTCCTCTGACTCTATCCCAGCAGGGAGAGGAAGGGGGGCCTTGTTACTTCTGGGTGGGGGCAAAAATCCCACCTCCCTGCCTGGCCTCCCAACACCTTCCTGATAGGGGTGCTGGCATGCCTCTTAGCTGCCAAGGGCAGGTAGGAAGACTTTGCTGGCAGGGGTGGGGCTGGGGCTGAGTCTTCCCTGTCATGTCTGGCTGGAATAGAGCAGTTATCGTCTAAGAATATTCTGTCTTACCAGGTTGTTCCTTCCCTGGTTCTTCAGCTAGAGAGAGCAGTTTTTATTGGGGCTTTTATTTGTTTGTACCCGTTGGCACTTCCCGGTTGCTCATTCTTCCAGTACCTGGTCTGGGACAGTGAGACAAAAAGAGAAGCCAGGGTGCACATCTCCATATTGTTTTTGGGTCTCAGGGTCCCCAGCCCTCTTCTCTGCCATCTTCTTTCCACCTTGCAGAGCCTCCTTAGGTTTTTCTTATATACAGTGTCCAAGGTTTGATTTGTATTTAGTAGGAGGAATAGGGAAAATTACGTCTACCCGTCTTCCAGGAAGCAGAAGTTTCAAGTAAACATTTTTGGAAGGCCTTTGAATTGAGGAAGACACCCAGACCACCAGCAGCCTCTTCCCAGAGACCAGCCAGAAGTGCAGCCTCTGGTTTATTGGGCTTATGAGGGAAGGCTGAGGTGCTTGTTTAAAGATTTTATTTATTTATTTGACAGAGAGCGAGCAAACACAAGCAGGGGGATCTGCAGGCAGAGGGAGAGGGAGCCCAATGCGAGGCTCAATCCTAGGACCCTGGGATCAAGACCTGAGCTAAAGGCAGACACCTAACCGACTGAGCTGCCCAGGCGCCCCTAGAGCACTTGTTTCTTGCCCTGTGCCCTCCATTAGCCCAGCCTTCCCACTTTTCAGGACAACCTGCCCACCTGGAAGGGTCCCCTTTGGGGTGGTGTGTCCAAGAAGGACCTGGCAAAGTGAGGCGGATGCTGGCAGCCCCCCTGGTGTGCGGCACACAGGACCAGCACACACGAGGCCTGAGTAGATGTTGAGTCAGTAACAGTGCTGGTGATGGGTAGTGGTGAGACTGTGGCCAGGTCCTCTGTGTTAGTCCCTCACATCTCCAACTGCTCCTTTTGGGGAAAGGTCAGGTAGATGTAGCTGCTAATATGAAGTCTCCCCAAAGCCCTATGGTCAGAGACCAGGAGAGTAGCATACAGTCACGGTGAGGCAGAAATGGAGGAGACACGGCCTTGTTGTCCAGCCTCCTGATTTCACACCTCAGGGAACCGCAAGCTAAGAGGTGAAGTGGGGAAGTCACCTGGCCCAGGATCACCCCCTGGCCCTGACCTGTCCATCTTGTGTATGTGTGTCACTGCGTGGTGTGTGAGAGATGCTGAGTGAGTGTGCCTGCCTGCTTGGGGAATGGCTGGGCGCCGCTGGTCTGGTATTTGCTAAGAAAACAGACCTTACTCTCTTTACTTCTGTTTTCTGAGACAATTTCATTTTACATCCCGCATGGCTCTCCTGGGTCATGTCCCTCTAACCCTAAGTTCCGTGCCAGCACCCACTGCCCATGTTTCATCAAAACCAGTCCCTCACTTCCTTCCCTCAGCCCTCTCCATACCCCTTGCCCGAAGCTCCTACTACTCTCTTCACTTTCATGGGGAAAAGCCAGAACTTCCCCTGGGGGCCTAAAGGACCCTGCAGAAGCCAAGAAAAAGGAGTGTTCTTGGCCTACCCAGAATGCTGTGTGACCTCTGGCAAGTGACCTTCCCTCTCTGAGTCACAAATTCCACAGCTTTATAAAATGAGGTGGTGTGACAGGGCTCCAGTTTGGAAAGTGTTGAAAAAAAATATGTTAAGAGGACCCCTAAAGCTTTCCCAGAGATGAGTCATGTGTGTAAACAGCAGGCAGAGGGTTTGGGTTTTAATTTGTATTAGTGCCCTCCAAAGGGTAGTGGACAAATTGGTTTATTGTGCCTTTTCCAGCTGTTTGTCACCAGCCGGGTATGGCTGAAAAGGGAGGTGGAGGCTGAGTGTCTGTCTGGTGCCTCAACTCATGTTGAGCTCCTACTGTCAGGGTGTTGGGGGATGGGGGACTTTTCATTAAAAAAAAAATTAATAGCTTACATTTGTTATGCACTTAGAGACCAAACACTGTGCTTAATGTTTTTTCCTCTATAATTTTTTGAGATATAATTTACATACTATAAAATTCAGCCTTTTAAAGTGTACAATTTAGTGGCTTTTAGCATGTTCACAAGGTCGTTCAACCATCTCCACTTTCTAATTCCAGAACATTTCCATCATCCCACAAAGAAACCCCATACCTGTTAGCAGTCATTTCCCGTTTCCCATTCCCTCCACGTCCTGGCAACCACTATCTGCTTTCTGGTTCTGTGGATTTACCTATTATGGATTTTTTCGTGGAAGCCGAAGCAAACAGTATATGGTCTTTGGTGTCTGTGTTCTCTCACTCAGCGTAATGTCTTCAGGGTTCGTCCGTGTCACCGTGGCTGATAATATTCTGTTGTATGGGTGTGCCCCATTTTCTTACCCTCTCATCTGTTGGTGTACATGGGGATTGTTTCTGCCTTTTGGCAGTTGTGAGTGGTGCTGCTGTGAACATTCAGGTCCAGGTTTTTATTTGAGCCACCTGCTTTCAGTCTTCTCGGGTGTATATACCTAGGAGTAGAGTTCTGGGTTGAGTGGAATTCTGTTTAACTCTTTGAGGAAGTGCCAGACTTTCCCACAGCGGCTGCACTATTTTATATTCCTGTGCTGTGTTTTACTTGCATTACCTCATCAGTCCTCACCTAAGTCTCACAAGGTGTAGCTCCGATTACCGTCACCCCCACCTTTCAGATGGGACGGTTGAAACCCACACAGGAAGTTGACGATTCTTTGGCTCGTGCTAGCTGTGCTCACTAAAGCAGTGTCTCTTCTCCCAGGCCCTGTTTTATACGATCAGAATGAGGGCTTTCGACTGTGTTTGCGTGCAGCACACAGTGGTGGGTACTCACGTGGTGATTGCAAATGCCTTTGTTTCTTGGTCGGGAACTTGAAGGAGGCGTCTGTGTCGTAGGAGTTCCTGTACTTGGTGGTTTTTCAGGGTCCCGCTGGGTTCTGTGTCCCATTTTCCACACCAGATGCTGCAGACCGCTCAGGAGCCTCTTACTCCCAAACATTTTTCTTGGGAGACTCGGCCTGTGGCTGGGGAATGAGATGCCTGGTGTGTGCTAAGCAGAGGTGACTTCTGTTTCCAGGGAGCACTGATCTTTAACTTGACCATCGATCCTGTTCTCTCTCTGATCCAAGGCCACCGATGACCTGTTTTTTCTCCTCCAGGCAAAACCTATTTATGGTGGCTGGCTGCTCCTGGCTCCAGATGGGACTGACTTTGACAACCCAGTGCATCGGTCTCGGGTAAGGTCCTCAGAGTGCATTCTTGCGGTGGGAGGGACTGGAGAGGAGCCCATCTAAGGGCATGTCGACAGAGTGGAAGAGGGGGATGGGGAGTTGAACAATGGATCCTGGGATGGCAGGATCAGCAGGGAACCCCCATTTGGGAAACTTGTCGGTCCTACAGGAAAAGTCTCTGACGCTAGTTGTGCCAGGTCCGCTCTTCAAAAGAAGATGGTCTTACGTTGTGTCTCCTGTTCATGGGTCAGCTTGACGGCAGAAACAGTTAAATGTAAAAGGCAGAAGAGCAGTTCAGCAGACATTTGCGTTCTGCTAATTAGGCTTCCAGTTCCCTCATTCCATCCCTTCCTCATCCCATCTCTCTTCCCTCCAGTCCTCCCTGGCTAAGGGCTCAGCAAATGAGCACTTGTGAAGGGATGACAGACCGGAGAGCCAACTCTGTTTTTGCCCCATCTCTCCGGGGCGCCCCAGCCCAGGGTGGGTCCCTGTGGTGCACAGGTTGCTGGGAGCAGCCCAGTCTCAGCTGGAGCATCGAGATGATTAAACCGACATTGTCCCTAACCAGTGGTCTGTTCCTCTACCAGGGAGCCCCTTTGGATGACTCCAGTTAAAACACCCATCTTTTCTTTTCCACATGTTTTTTTCCAGGTGCTGCCGCCCATACCCTGTAAATTGCTCCAGCTCCTCTCCCCTCCCGTCCTCTGCTCCCTGAGAGCCTCCACTCTGCCTCTTGATCTCTTCTGCCCCTGGCCTGAATGCTGCAGTCTAGGGTGGGGGTCATGGTGCCCCACAGACCTTGTATTATGTCCGGGATCTTTAGGATTACTTCTGGTATGGGTTTTGACTTTGGAGATATTACTGTCTTTAAAGGAGCCTTGAAATGTTTCTCAGGAAGACTTCAGGTGGCCTCTGCCTGGACATCCAGTGTGGAACCAGCCATCTACAGGTCCTCTTTCCTTGGCTATCTGAGCGTCCTGTTCCTGCCATCCAGACAGGAGGACAGCAGGGGTGACGGTATTACAATGCCTGCAGTACCCAGGGAGCAGCCCGCTTTCCTGTTTTATATTTGGGTCATACAGAATTGCCATTTCCAGCTTCTGATGGTAAAAACATTATTCTGAATGATATAATTCTGGCCCAAAGCAAAGAGGTGTGATAGTTCTTGTGGCCTTATTCCCAGTGAAAGTATGAATTTTGTTGAGCTTTTTGAAATGTTGAAAACAGGTCATGGATCCTCCTGGTGATCTTTGGGATTCGGGGACCAAGAGTCTCTTGTTCTGGACATGTTTTCCACCACAAAAAGGAAAGTGCATACTCTCGTGGTCCTTCTGTTCTGTTTGTCAGTGCATGTGGGCCCCCGCTGGCCCACAGTGGCCTGTCCTTTGGGTGCAGAGTAGAGGGGCACCCTTTGCCAGTCGATCACTCCTGGGACATGAGAATTATTCCCACAGGTCTCCCTCCTTCTCACTTTTGATTTTTCTTAGCTTGTTCATTCTCAGTGAACACTGAAGCCTGACTGTCTTTTTCCCTATCTCCTATTGCCTGTGGGTCATGAGAACAGCCCTTTTTTAGCAGTTTCCTCAATTTCGTCAGAAACGGGGAATCCGTGCCTGCCATTCTCTGGTTATTCCATATTGTACCGTACAATTTATCAAATAAATATCAACACATGTTTGTGATCATCTCCGTGCTGGGTACATAGAGAATCCAAGAAGGTGACCAGGATGCCACCTCTGCTCTTCAGGAGCCTGCCAATTAAAATAAACCAGGCATCTCATGAAATCTCCTGTGGAAAAACACTGGGTGGTTCGGGTCTCTCCCCTGGCCCAGTGCCATCTAACAAATTACTGTTCTCTTGCCCTGGGTCGCTCTTTTCTTGCCATCTGCCCCAGAAATGGAAGCTGTGGAGCCCGCTTTCCTTTGACAGGTTGTGAGACCCGGGGACGCAGCAAGCGGAGGTCAGGGCCAGAGCCCTCTAACCACCCACTCTGTGCTCCATTGCAGAAATGGCAGCGGCGCTTCTTTATCCTCTACGAGCACGGCCTCTTGCGCTACGCCCTGGACGAGATGGTGAGTGTCCTGCTGCGCCCACTCTCTGACTCGAGCCTCCCGCAGGCCCCCTTCTTCTTGTCTACGTGTGTGTTGTCTGTGAGCACAGCGTGTGTGCTCTCGCTTGGGCTTCTTCTGGGAGCCGGAATTGAAGAACTTGTGGCGTCTGGTAGAGTTGGCCCTGAAAACCCAGACATTTGGTTTGAGGCATCGTTAGTGGTGACAGGTGAGAGTGAGTAGTGAGGAAGGAAGACACTTCCGTTCTGGGCTGACAGGCATCAGATTGGCCAGAGCACTGCTGGTTAGAGAAGCAGAACAGGCTGTGGGCCTGCAGCGGCAGGTGGGGTAGCCTCAGGACTGCGCTCCGTTCCATTGCTGCGGGTGCTCGCGCTCATCCCGTTGGACCTGTAGAGGTCTCCTGGTCACTAAGCCAGGGCATAGGGCTTCCTGCCCTGCCACCCACCTGGTTTGCTTTCTGCTTCCTGGGCTGGATGCATGTGTACTGTTCTTGGTCCAGAGGTGAAGCTGAAAACCAACCGGGGGGAATGTTCTGGCCTTTCTTTTTCTATCCATTTTGCCTCCTGAGTTTTTCTCTCAAGGAGATTGGTCTCTCCTAACTAATCTAAAGTATGACCAAATTCCAGGCTTTTGTAAGGATCACAAATGGAAGCTTTCAGCACCTTTTCCTGTTCCATTTGCGTTTGCGAGTGTATGTGCATTTATGTGGGCAGCCTTTTTAAGTGGGGCTGACATACCCTGTAAAATAGGTTGGCCCCTTCCCATCCAGAGTTCGTTGTTTTGCTGCAGGAGTGAGAGCAGGGTTCTGGAACTGTGTGCAGAGATAACTGTCCTCTCCGAGGACCCTGTAGACTCTTGGGACACTTGGATTTTAGGGCGATCATTACAGCTGTGTGAACAGGCCACAAGTGAGTCCGTTCTCACAAGGGAGTCCTAATCTTGGTGATGAGATGCTTCCTGTGTTTCGTTTCTCACGTGAATTAATGGATATGACATTTAGGTATGGCATTAATAGATGTGATACTTTCTTCTGTCTCAACTATCATCTCATTGGTTCCTTCTTAAAAATAATTTTCTACCTTCTCATTCTTCTTGGTAAGTATATTTATACAGTGTAGTAGGCCACAGAGGGTGTTTGCCCTGGAAGCATCTGTGGTTCAGAGTAGATTCAGGTGAGCACCAGTAGGCTGGTAGAATTCACTAGAAATAGGCGCAGGGGGCTGAGTCCCCAGGACACCCATTCCTTCAGGGAAAGGAAGCAGGCCTGGAGGCAGACCCAGCACTGCCCTCCATGTTCTCCCAACTTGGCCATCAGACGAGCAGTAGCCCTGTGTGGGAGTTGGGCTCCTCCAAGCCTTGAAGTTTACTTTGTCCTGTGCCTGCCTGATTTGTTCTTAAGTCCTGCAGAGACTAATGGTAGAGAAGGAGCCTCGGAGGTCCCTGGATTACATCCAGGCTGGGCTGGACCATGAACCTTCCCGAAAAATAGAGTTCCCTGGACTTTCCTTGGAGACCGATTGAATCTGGTCAGGAAATCTTTCTTTCCGTCTAACTGGAGTCTGGTATGGTCTTTTGCTCCCTTCAGCTCTGTTGCACAAGCACAAAGAGAGGGTGGTGACCACGGACGCCGTTGTGTCTGCACAAACGCACGGCACAGGCTGCATCCCGAGAGCTGCTCCTGAATAATTGAGGCTGTTGGGCCATGAGTACTGACACCTTGCAGTACATTTTGGTCTCCCAGCAACCTGAATGTTGGTTGGGTATTATTTCGTGGGGTGCTGGGGCAGAGGTGGGACTGTGCCAGCGATGTGGGAAAGGAAGCCCCAGGAAAAACTTGGACTGCAGAGAGGGCATTGTGGGGGACGACCAGAGTTGAGAGTTTTGGGCCATGGGCCGCTTTCTGGCGGATGACCTTGGAGCTGAAGAGACTGACCTGGTGTGCCAGTTAGCGTTGAAACGCCCAGACTGTGGGCGGTTCAGATACTCTGTACCTCCAGGGAAGGTACATTATTTCTGGGAGTGAAGAAAGACCGTGGCAGTTGCATTGAAATACCTTTAAAGCAACATTTCAGGCCTGTGAAAGTTTTCCCTGTTGTGTTAGGAAAGTCCTGTGGGGAAAGTTGCAAGGCAGCATCTGGGCTGCAGTTGAGAAGGGGCTGGGTGATGGGGGCCGTCCAATGCTACAAGCTGCCTGGGTCAGCGTTGGCAGCCACTGCCCTGGGCCTTGCAGGTAGTCTCTGGAGGGGCCGCTCCCACCCCAGGGGTCTGTATCGGGCCTTGTTCTTCCTCGCCACTCCCCAGATGAGCACAGTCCAGAATCCTGGAGCTCCAACTCAGAGGTCAGCTTTCCTGGTGCCTAGACTCCTGCCGCTCCCTGGCCAGCAGGGTCCTGAGACCTGGTGCGGGAGACCTTTTCAGGCAGGCTCGTGTGTGAACTGAATGCAGCCATGCTGAGAGTGTTCCCTGAGAAAACCCAGACGTAGAGCCACGGTCCTCGGCTGGGCACCACTGTGCTTCCCAGGGCCACCTGACAATATCTGGAGCCTTCTTTGACTCTCACAGCCATGCAGGGGTGACGAAGGTTGCTATGGACATGTACGGGTGGAGGCCAGGAGTGCCGTGATGCATAGGACAGCAGGCCTCACAACAGGGAATGCTCTGGCCCCAAGTGTCAGCAGTGCCGAGACTGAGAAAACCTTCATGATCCGTTCAGTGGCTTAATTTTTTTTCTAATTTTTAAAAATTAAAATATAAGTTTGACTTGCGTTCTTTTCACCCCAATTCTTAAGGTGTGGAAGGACTCAGCCGTCTGATTTCCTGGGCATGAGGGAGGTGAAGGGGCAGGGTTAGCCAGCCGGCTGGTGTGGTAAGTGCCAGGCGTGGAATAGAGGTGGGTTTGTTGCTGGTGTGGAGGGGTTTCTGTGGGGTGTCCCTGCATATCAGGTGAGCGCAGGGCTAGCAAAATTGCTTATGTGTGTGGCTCTTACCTAGGGAGCTCAGAGCGCCATGCTATGTAACGGCCCCGTCCTGGTGCTGGGCTCCAAGAGCAGCTGCTCTGGGCCGCCTGTAGCCACTGCTGACCCTCCCACTGCTGCGAGTGCCCAGGCCTTCTCCCCGCCCCTCCTGCCCGCAGGTGCTCCACGGCTCATCGACTGCATGTAATACATTATAGCATTTTATGGCTGGGCTGCTCCTTTAACACTTAGTCACAATCTGTTTCAAATTGTTACTTGACTTTTATACAATATTGCTATTTGTTTTCATTGGTTTAAATGTTATCTTACCAACAACTAAAATGTAACTTTTTTTTTTCATTGTTGAGCCCCCTGATAATTCTTGGTGTCTCCCTGCATTGTCTGGCCTGGGGCTTGGGTGGCACAGACCTAGTAATAGTAAGTATTTGTTGAGTTGAACTAACCAACTTCGTAAATGCGTTGCTGTAGAGTTTCTGCTCTCAGTGTGGGGAGAAGGTGAGACCTGGGGTGTTTCCTGGAGAGGGTTTAGGTATGTTGTGTGTTGTCCCCCTTACTGGTCCCTCCAGAAGGCTCCAGAGAGCAGATTGGGGAAGGTTGTCCCGGGCCCCCTTGGCTGGGACCAACATGGGCACGGCGGTTGTCAGGAGTTCCCGGGAGGAGGAGGGGGGCTGCAATCCCTGGGTCAGTGCCCGCCTTGAGGGCTACTTCGAGAGGCTTTTAGGCTGAGAGACTTCTGCTATTTCTGGAGCCTTCAGGCCTAGTCTGGCTCCAAGGGCTGACTATTGCCTTTCTCTTCCAGGCAGCTCTGAGATGGGGCTAACCTCTGGGAATCAGTTTTCCTTTTTTGGGAAATTTCTTTCTCGATACACCCACGTACCCTGTAACTGGTGGGTGTGGAGGAGAGGCAAATTTCCCAAAAAAGGAAAAGAAATTTCCCAAACACAGGCTGAGGTGAGGTGGGCTCAGGGCAGCCTCGCAAAGTGGGAGCCTGAGCAGTTTGGCCGGGCCCCTGGTTTTCAGGATTGGACGGAGTAAAGAATCTAGAAGCCCAAACAGCTCCCTCTCTCCTCTGCTGTTGTTTCTTCCTCTGTAATCTGCCCATTGTACCAAATTCTCTCTTTGAGCTTTTGGGGACCGATGTAAGGCTGAGGTACTGGTTTCATCAGAGCCCAAAGTCATTAGAAGGCTTTCTCAGAGAAGAGCAAGTCCAGAAGGGACACGGGGCCAAGTTGTAGGCGGAGCACGCTGGGCCCTGAGGCTTTGGGGCTCTGCGTTGGGACTGGACCTGGTGAGTTGTTCAGCCGTGTTCTCTTCCTTCCCTCCCAGAAGCCAGGCAAAAAGATGGTCTCAGGTTTTTGTGTTTTGTTTTTAAATTACAAGCTATATATAACACAGTGTACCGTTTCAGCCATTTGTAAGGGTGTGGCTCTGTGGCATCAAGCACATTGCCACTGCCGTGCAGCCATCACCCCCCTCGGTCTGCAGAGCTCCTCATCTCGCACAGCTGAAGCGGTGCCCGCTGAGCGCTGGCTCCCCAGCCTCACTCCCCCCCACCCTGTGGCTGGCGACCCCTTTCTACTTCCTGTCGCCACGATTCTGACGACTCTAGGTATCCAGATAAGTGGAGTCACGCAGTATTTGATCTCCGTGTCTGGCTTATTTCACTTAGCGTAATGTCTTTAAGGTTGATCCATGTTGGAGCACATGTCAGATCTCCTTTTTTTTTTTTTTTTTTTTTTTTTTTAATATGGTGGTCTAATGGTGCTGAACGCTGTCTGCTCTGAAACAAACTGACCCTGGGTTTCTCCTGCCTGGAAACCACGGAGGGATTGTACCTCTACTTCCATGGCAAGTGTGTGGTATTAAGGGTCACCTTTCCCCGTGTGGGGCTTCTCTCCATTCTTTGCCTTGAGTGTCAGGCCAGACCAGAGCTGTGTGACTCTGTAGGGACTGTGTTGCCAGGGACCCTTAGCTGAGTTCACATCCTCAGACATAATCGGGAAAACACTTCTAGTCCATGTGTGCAGGCCTTTTTCAGGGGCAGCCGTGGGTCTGTCCATCCCCCAGAATGCCAGGGTCCGGCCGGCACAGTTACTCTGGGGTATCTGTGCTCGGAGCATCTGTCTTTGTGCTGAGAGGTGAGCTTGGTGGGGACATTCTTCAGAGGGTGCCAAGTGCTGGCAGGTTAGGCTGTGGCTCCTTTGTAGGGTTTGCTTCCTGTAAGACAGAGTCCTGGACGTTGCTTTGGTCTCAGGACCTTCGCCCACTTCATTCTTGTCAAGTTTCAGCTACTTTGGGGCTGTGTCAAAGTCCTGCATAGTGCCCAAGGCCATAGGAGGGGTGGCACAGCTCGGCCCTACTCTCTTTAGGAACGGTCTCGAAGGTGCTTTTGCCGTGTCCCCCGTCCCATCTGTTTGCAGACATTCCCCTGTCTAAGAACCTCCTGAGGGCAACGTTTCCACAGTTTAAGTCACCACTCCTTGGGGTTTTTAGGCAGCACTAATGTTTGAGAACCTCTTCTGTAAGCTCTGGCTTTGCTGCTTCCTCACTGGGCGCTTTTCTAGGCAGAGGCAGACTGATGTGTCTGATTCGTTGGCAACCAGTGTGGCTGTTGTGTCCATAGCAAAGAGCTGCGGGGCAGAAACGCGGGGCCACAAGGAGGTGCCTCTCGTGGGGAAGCTCACAGTCCGTTGGGACCCACATGAACGAAACCGCAATGTGCGTACTGTTCAAGACAGTGGGTCATTTGGGGGGTCAGAGAAGCCTTCTGAAAGGAGAGAGGGAACATTGGCCACCTTCCTGCTTGTCACAGAGATTGTGGAGGGGCAGCGTGCTTGGCCCAGCGCTGTGTTGGCTCTTCAGGCACGATCTCTAAGGTGGTCCTCTTGATATTGTTGTATCCATTTCATAGATGAAAAAACTGAGGCCCAGAGATACGGTGGGGGTCACTCAACTTCTGAGCGACAGACTGCGCTTTGTAAACAGGCAAGACGCCTTCTGGGAGAAGGATAGTGTCTTTTCCCACGTGGTCCCGTCCTTCACTGTGTCTAGCACTGGCCCACTCCGCCAGCATCTGCTACCCACACGCGGGAAGGGCATGGTGCTGGCCAAGGGCCAGGTGGGGCTCTCGGCAGCCTGCCCACCCCTCGAGTTTGTCTGTAGCCATAGACTGGCCGCGAGAGTAGTTTCCCTTGTGTGTTCAAGCCGGCCAAACTAAACCGACTTCAGACCTGCAGTCCGGGTAGACAGACATGCACTGGACAGGTGTAGACTCAAACAGCCTTCCTCTGTCCCGAGAGGCAGAGACGCTTCCTCAGATGCGGGGAACCTTCCTGTGTGAACGGGAGGGGTGAGATGGCAAACCTGAGAAGATATTTTATGGATTAGTCTCATGTTTTTAGATTTATTTTTAAATCTGTCATGTGTTCAGCCTTGCTTTGGCCTTCATTCTTTTCCACACGGTCTCGGCTTCCAGGAAACAGAGGCAGGCCTGCTGTGTCAAGGTGCCAGGAGCCGGAAGGGTGTAGGGAGAGTGTTGGTTTGGGAGTACAGTAAATGTGGGTTTTGATCCACTTCCTCTGTTCTGGTGGGGTGGCCTTGAGCAGGGCCCTCCTCGCTGCCTGCTTTCCCGCCTTCCCCTCCTCTGCTCCGCTGCTCTTCACTAGTCTTGCGCTTGTTGTGGTAATACTGGTAGTTTCAAAAATGAACTCTGAACTTGGAAGTGTTTCCTTACCCAGCCTCTTGAGGAAGATAGGGAGCCCTCGGAGAGGGGAAGCCGGCCCTGAGGTGCTGCGGATGTACCGCCTTGCGCTGGGGTCTGTGGATGCTGTCACACAGGGTTGGGAGACCTCTGACTTTAAGTGGAGATCTGCACAGAACCTTCCTACAAGGTTTAAAATGGATCCAGTCTGGTGCTACTTGAGTTAAGGTAGTGAAATAATCCCAACCCCTCCTTCACCAGTCCCCCAGCTGTGCTGATGGATATGCCTTGACTGGAGGGACCTCCTTCTGTGGCAGAATTATCCAGGTGTCTGGAGGCCGAGGCCACGTGTCGGCACGGACAAGTGATCTCTTCTTGTGTCGACTGTGTAATTAACTTATTTTTCCAAAATAATGGACTACTTTTTTAAACATCTGCAGAAGTCGTGTTTTGCTAACGTGGGCTGATGTGTGGACAGTACTCCTCTTTCAGGGTTAACTTGGAGGCCCACGTAGGGGCTGGTGTTTGCAAGGGGAAGTGGCAAGCAGCAGGGAGGCAGGAAGTGGGCCACTGGCAACTCTGGGGTGTGTAGAAGGTGATTCCAGGGTGTTGAGGTGCTTTGCCCCCACCTGCCTTAACTTTCTGGACTTGGGGGCCTTTGATGAGTCTCTTATCCCATCTTTGCTTAATCACGACAACTAAGAATAGTTGTCATCTCTTTGGGAGTGACATTTGAACAATCCCTTGGCTGGAGGGTGAGGCACTAGTGCAGTCCTGGTGGAGTCTGTGTGGTTGTTCCTTGGCGGCAGGGAGTGGATGACACGATCAGGGACGGGCTTGGCCTCTGGGTGTCCTGCTAGCCATTTTGCCTTAGAGTACCTTTGGGCCAACCTTAAGTTATTTTGAAATGTTGACATGATTGAGCAGGGTATGGCATAGATGAACCCAGATGGCATTGGGAACTCTTCCCAGCTGACAGTGGAATCCTCTTGTCAAAAGGTCGGGGGTCAGTGGTGAAGTTTACAAGTGCTGCACACCGTTTTCCCCTAAGTTTGATTCACCGTGATGCACGAGACTTCACCCATTAGAAAGAAGAACGTAGACTCAGGGACATTTTCTTTGTGTCTCTCTGGGACCCTCAATACAGGCATTGTTCTCTGGAAGCAGGACCAGACTTTAAGATCCTCCCCTCCTCTCTTTTAAAGTAAATCAGGGGGGAGCTTAGATCTTGTTAAGACGTTTGAACCTGGCATTATTACAAAGCACAGCATCCTGCCTCTGGTAGCTTTTCCTTGTCATTTTTTGTCATTTACAACTCTGTATGCTGGCCCGGGTGACATATCTCACACATGAAACAGCTGCGGCGTGGAAGCCACCAGTGGTGAACCATGGGGCTGTTTGGATGAAAAACAGAGCAGACTCTGTTGTGGCAGAGGGGTTTCCAGAGATGACCCGGTCCAGACCTCTGTTTTATGGGTGGGGAAACCCAATGCAGGGGTCAGTGGTCTGACTGTGGGGGCTCAACCAGCAGGTGTGAGCTAAGCAGCCAGGTTCTCCAGTTGCCTGGTCCTGACCTGCAGCCTATGGGCTGCCCTGCAGGGAGTGGAGTAGGTGGGGAGGGAAGGGCTACTTTATATACAGGGGCCTGAGAGGGGTGTGGTTGTGAATGTTTTATGCTCCCAGAGTTAGAATCTGAGCGCCGTAGAGGAAAGAATTAGAGGACATGCAGGAATGGGTGGGTAGAGGGAGTAAGGTAGACAGGAACAAATAAATACTTGTCAAGTGCGGTAGGAAGTTTCTGCAGGTAACCCTGAGTCATTCACAAGAACCAAGAGAATTCACAGGTACCATTCCCACATGGGGCCAGGTCAGTTGGGGACCCCCCCCCCCCGTCCCTTCTCTCTAGGACACTTAGGCCATGTGGGTCTCCCTCTGTATGACAGTGAGCAGCTCAGGACGGGGCCTGGTATTTGCCTGCACACATGGGACATTAGGTAACATACCCAGGTGTGGGCAAAGCTGACTGGGTGGGGAGTGGGTCTACTGTCCCCTTGGCTCTGGTGCTTGACTCTCTGCTGTAAACATTTTAAGAAGTCCTCCCACTGAGAACCCACGTTCTTTGCCTTTCATTCAGCACGGAGGAATTGGCAACCTTGTGTTGCCCAGCAAGTGCCTTTCCGTCTTCACTGGGACCATCCGGTGTGCTTACCTTCCTTCCCAGTTACATAAGTGGTGAGTCAGGGACAGCAAAATAGTCGTTAGCTGCCTGCCTGTATCCAGTGTCTGTGAGCCATAATGAGGTACCCATGTTCTTCTCTCTGCCTCCCCCGGCGTGCCTGCAGGTATGAGTGGGGAAGCTTCTCGATGCCCATGATTAATTAACAGGGGAGGCTGAAGACGGTTTTATGGCCTCTTGTCCACTTGGGTATCATCTGCCCAGCCCTTTGCGTGTGCACGGCTCTGTAGTGACAGGAGGAGGTGATGGGGGCGGTTGGTGCAGCAGTTCTGTGGAGTTTTGGAGTGATCTGTGGCCCTCACTCTGTGCTGGGATCGCAGCCAAGGATGGGCTGTGATTGGCACCCTTGTTGGAGATCTTCAGGGCTGTGGGTGGACTTCTCTGCAGCTGCTGCGGCCGGCCTGCAGGGTGAGTCTGTGATAATGGGCGGGGTGGCTCCCTCCTGCAGAGACAGAAATGACTTCGGGTATTAGGAAAGTGAACAGCTTGGAATAATTGGTTAGGAAACTAATTAAGTAGCAGCAGGGAAAGAACTGTCGAAAAAGAGTCATTTTATGGGAGTTAGCAACAAAAAACATTTGGGGTTGAAAAAACAAAGCCAAGCAAGTGGTATTAGTATGTTTACATGTGCACATGCAATGTTCAAACACACACGCACAGGCGGGCCTGGGTAGCTCAGAGCCAGGCCCAGAATCCTCCAGGGGCACAGTCCCAGTACCCTTACCTCCTGGGCCCTCACGCACCCCCCCCCCCCACCACTGCTGCTATGCTCTCCCTGCCTGAGTCTTTTGCTTTGGACTTCCCTGGGAAATGGGCACTGCTAACCATCAGATAAGCCAAGCCACTGGGGGTATTTATTGTGGGTAGGCAGCTTATTATGTTCATGGCCTAATATCTCCTGCTCTCCCTTCTCTCCACAGAACACTTTTTCAGGAGCATCTTTTCTTCAGCAGGGAAGGCCAGGGCATGTTCTTTTCGGCGAGAGAGCTCTGAAACCAGGGAGTGGTTCCACTGGTGAAATGGCAGGAATGATAGTAGGCAGGTGGGGATTCTTAAGGAAGGGGAATCCTTCACAGGGGCTGGCTCAGCCCATGTGCATGTGTGTTGAAGAGTCACTCACTCACAAGCATCTCTTGGGTGCCTGGAGTATGTCAGAAGTGAAGTCCGAGGTGACTTCATTCTGGGGAGAGGGTACTGATAGTAATGCACAACATGGTAGGTGTTACTGGTTGCCTGTGGCTGCCCTAACCAGTCACCACTGCCTGGTGGCTGAAAACGACACAGATTTGTTCTCTGACTGTCCTGGAGGTCAGGAGTCCCGAATCAGTAAGTCCAGGCAGAACAGGTTCCTTCTGGAGGCTCCAGGAGGGAGCCCGTGTCCTTGCCCTTCCGCATTCCGGGGGCTGCCTGCACTCCTCAGCTTGTGGCCCCTTCCTCATGTGACTGCGTCCTCTTGCTTCTGTGTCACCTCTCCTGCCTCTTTGTCACCTCCCCATGCTTCGTTTTTTTTTTTTTTTTTAAAAGATTTTATTTATTTATTTTGACAGAGAGAGATAGCCAGCGAGAGAGGGAACACAAGTAGGGGGAATGGGAGAGGAAGAAGCAGGCTCCCAGCGGAGGAGCCCGATGTGGGACTCGATCCTGGAACGCCAGGATCACGCCCTGAGCCGAAGGCAGCCGCCTAACGACTGCGCTACCCAGGCGCCCCCCTCCCCATGCTTCTGTCTTCTGTGACACTTGTGATGCCCTGGGGCCCACCAGATAAGCGATTCCTCTCCCATCTCAAGATCCTTGCCTTCATCACACCTACAGAGTCCCTTTTGCCATCTAAGGTCACAGGCACAGGTTCCAGGGATTGGGACCTAAATATCTGTGGGGGCCATTATTTAGCCCACACAGAGGGTATAATAAAGGGAGCTGAGGCAAAGTGTTCTGGAAACAGAGGAGGTTGTGCTGACTCTGCCTGGAAGGTTTCAGGGGAGAAATGAGCTGGGCCAGGTCTGCACAGCAGAGTGGCATTGTCTAGCCTAGGTGGGGGGGAGGGGGCGGCTGCCTACCTTCCTGGCAGAAGTATGACTTCCGAGTTACCCGGGGTGTGGCTGCCTCCCCTTCACATTGTTTTCCCGCCCATTCTCTCCCCGGCTCCAGTGTGGGGCAGGCTGAGCAGTGCTCACAGGTGCCCCTGGCAGGCAGGTGTGACACAGAGGCCCAGGGAATGGAAGAGGAGAAAGGCGGGACATGGAGGAGGAAAGCAAAAGATGAGGCCACCAGAGATTGTCCCTGATGGCATGGACTCCACCTAATGTTGCATGTCTGTGTTTTCAGAGTGAGTCAGTCATGGAATGTCAGTGTAGGGAAGGGCCTGAAAGGACCAGCCCTTGTACAGAGGCTGATAGAGAAGTGATTTTGCCCAGGTCATGGCAGCATGGGGACTGGCATTGCCGAGCTCTGACGGCTGCTCTGACTCGAGTCAGCTCCTTGAGCTCCTCAGAGTGGAAGGTGCTGCAAAATGCACAGCCTGCTGTCCTTCTCATCGAGCCAGCCTGCAGGGAGGGGCGAGGGAGGGAGGAATCTCCACTCTGTCCTAGAGGAGTCTGTCTTCCTGTTGGCGAGCCTGGTTTTGTTTACGTCCAGTGAGCGCAGGGCTGCTTGCCAAGCCCGTAGGACACCACGGTGCGGGACGGTGCAGGTGGAAGAGGACTGAAACTCCCCAAAGGCCGTGGAGGCTTTGAAGGGCTTTGTACAGTCCCACTCGTGACCCTGACCCACTTCCAGCCACATGGGAGCCCCCTGGTCTTAGAGCAGAGGAGAAGGGTCTTGTGCCTTTGCCTGGATGGGAGGGGGGTGGATGGGCTGCCCTTCAAAGTCTAAAATGAATGATTCACTTTTCTTCCTCTGACCCCGCTGGTGGGGGTTGTACCTGTCTTCCCCTCAACCAGTGAGGTTATGGTGGGCTGACCGTGCTCTGCGGTGCCCAGACCCTGCTGGAAATTGGTGTATGACGGTGCTTATCAGTGGCGTCAGGCTGCCGATCCATGACCATGGCGGCTGTCACGGGGGCAGGAGCCTGAGGCTCACTTCCTTCAGGTAGCCATGTACATTTTTTTTTTTTTGAACCAGCTAGCCTCTGTGATACATGCAGAGGTGGAAGGTCACCTACCACAGTGCTAGCTGTTCTCACTGAGTTCACATTGAATCCTTAGCATGGTCCGTGAAGAGAGCAGTAAGTTGCCCCAGGGTAAGCTTTTCCCCCTGCAGAGCTGGGCTTCTTGTATCCAGTCATGGGTCGAAGGCCTGGTCGGGGGAGCTGCTCTGGCTCAGTTCCCATGGCTGAGCTGGGGCCCAGGCACCCTTACTGACTCCGGGATTCCAGAGCTTTGCCTGGTTAATGTTTGGAGAGTTCTGGTATGGCAGGATAAATGACAGCAGAAGTCTTTACACCTTTGTGATGTGACTGGTGCTAACGCTGTTGGATTGCCTGTTGACACACAGCGCTCACACGCACGCAGCTGGGGCAGAGAAGTCACAAGAGGCTGTAAAGGGCTAGGCCACCTCTTTTCCTCGTTCCCCTAAGGCAGCTAATGGCTGAAGAATCCACTGGGGTGGGGTGAGGTTTACTTATGCCTGGGTGTGGAGGGCGTGCCTGGCCCTGACTTCTATTCTAGTGTGTTCTCAGGAGACCTAACCGCATGGCCACATATTCTGGTCCCAGAGATGCAGAGGGCTGCCCTGGCTGCATCTGAAGGGACCAGGGGAACAGTGGGTGTAGTGTGGTGTTGGGAGGATCCTTGGAGAAGTCCTTGAGTTTAGCCCTCACCTTTGACAGATGAGGAAAATGGAAGCCAGAGGGGAGAAGGGGTCTGTACGGTCACCCCCCATAGGTTTCAGGGACACATCTCGGCCTCTGTGCAGTGATTCTCACGGCCTGGAGTTGGGACTGTGTGTCCTTAATGAGCTGTGAACTACTGAGAAACAGACACACTTCCTTATTCTCTATACCGGCAGAGCCTCGTATCGTAGGAAGCGCTCACTTTTTGTGGGAGGAATTGAAGTGCCTCTTCCAGGGTCACGCAGCTGGTTGGCACAGCACCGTGCTGAACCACCCACCCTCATCCAGGGCCCTCTTCACCGGGCCGTGGTGCTCACAGTTCTCCTCCCTGTGCCACCTGGCCTCGGAAGGTGGAAGCCACTGGGCCTTCCCGCTTTGAGAAGCTGAGGATATATATAAAGATGGGGAACCGAGAGGCTGGTGGTGTGATGGACCCGGGCTTTGGGTTAGAAGAATGGCAGCATGTGTGCGAGAATGTATCAGGTTTCTTATATTTTCGGGACCTTCGTTCTGAGACAGAGGAGAGAACACAATCCGTGTTCTAATGAGGCAAGGTTAGGAAAATAGCCCCAGCCCAAGTGTGACTGGGCCTGCTTTCTACATCAACATTGACACTGGGGAGAGCCAAGTTCAGTCACAGTATTGTAAATGGAATTTGACTGTCTTACGGTGCCGTAGGGCGGCCTGTGCTGGGAGACGGCAGTGCTGGGCTTCAGACCAGAGCTGTTCGCAAGAAATAACCCGAACATCTCACCTGGTCCTGCCTGACCTACACTTCCCTCTCAGTCTCTCTTGCTCTCCCTCCCTCGCTCTCTCACGCTCTCTCGGGTTGCCCATAGTAATACCTCATTGCCTCCTCCCAACACGTCCTCCGAGGTGTCCTCTGTCCCTCCTCTGAGGGTAGGCAGTGTTACAGCGCGAAGTGTGGCACACAGGCACAGACACCGCTCCCAGCCAAACCTACGTTGTTGTGTAGCCAGACTCGACTTCCTCTGCTTCATATGCTGAGACTTGTTATAATCGTGTGGAAAGCTCATGGTAGATGATCAGGAAAAGGCTAAGTGCTATGAATCCATGTCAGATACACACCAGTCGTCACATATTTGACACAAACAGCAGCCTGGCCTCAAGCACGGGGTTTGGAAAGGGGCACGTTTCTAACCCTGTTTTCTCTCTCTCCTTACCAGAGTGAGAGTTGGGGATGGAGAGGCCAGAACATGACTGGTGGGAATTCTTGAACATTCCCCTGATGTTCCCGTCTTTTTCTTCATTTGCTTGCCTTGGCCCACTGGATCAGATCACTGTACCCAGCTTCTTAGCTGCATTTCTGTTACAGAAATAAACACAAGTCTCGCCTTTCCAAAGTAGGAAAAGAGGAGTGAACTTTTCCTCATAGGGCCACTCAGCCATTTTTATCTTTCTTTCTTCATAGGCCCTGTAGGGAAAGATAAAAGCTCAAGTAGGTGTTGATGACCGTCAGGATGTCTTCTCTGGATGGGACCCCTCGTCCTACTGCTCTGGGCCTCTGCGAAGGCGAGGGGGAGCAGTGCCCACCAGGCCCGGGGGCTGGGGGGAGGGTATGGTGATGGCTGCTACCACTGCCCATAGGGAAGAGAAGGCCCAGTTATCTGTGGAAAGGAATGGACGTGGAAGCACGTATCTCTTGCATTTGTTCGCTCATCCATTCACTCACCATTGCAGAGGTCACAGGTGTTTGTTCGGAAGGGATGCTGTGAGGGGGCCGGTGCAGTGATCGACGGAAGAGGGGAGAGGTCTTCTGTGTTGAACTTCAGTTTTTTAGATTAACAGCATATGTGAACTTCTGATAGCTTGGTACCAATTTTGGCCATGCTGTTTCCCCCCATGTGTTGTTAGCCCTTTCCCATCTGGGAGAAAAGCATTAGCCTAGAACACATTCAGTTATTTGGCTTAAACTTTATATGAAACCCCCAAATCAAGTGTTGAAACTGTTAACAGCCTGAGAAATGACCTCTCCCTAACTCCTGTGGGCAACACATGAAGTCCGCTCCAGTGAATGCCCTGTTCGAGGTCTTCGACTTAGGAGGAACGGTCTTTTATTTCCAACGGCCTTGCCCAGTGAGAAAATAATATATGAACGGATCCTAAAGAGAAGGTGCATCCAGAGCAGACAGCGTGCGCAGAGGGCCCCGGGGGGTCAGTCTCCCAGACCCGTGGATGGTATCTTCTCGTCGGTGTGAGAACAAGGCAGCATTTCGGAAGATCCCGTACCCATTTCCTGGAGCTCGGTATTTACCTTGGGACCTTACTGTGCTCTCTGATACACCTGCAAGCTGGAAATGGGCCAGGTGGGAGTTCTGTAGGTATCATGGGAGCTTTAATTTTTTTTCTTTTTTTCAAAATAATGTAAGTATCTAGTTTAAAAAGCCAAATACGTAGCCAGAATACAGGAGCGCAGTGCTCTCTTCCATTCCTCCTTACCCCTGAGCCTGTTCGCAGAGGAGGCCAGTTCCAGTTCTTAGAGCTGGAGAATTCTAGTGCTTACCTCTGTGTTTGTGAATAACATATTTATACTGCTATTTCTTGAGTTCTTAAAGGTGTTATCTATTACTTGTGTATACCATAAGATAGGATTTAGTTCTCGCACCTGCATGGCTTTGCCACACGCACATGCCCACGCGTCTGCGTGTGTGCAGGCCCATGTACACTCTCCTGTCTTCTCTCATCCTTCCTCCATCCTACCATGTAGTTACATTAAATATTAGGATTAAATTAGTAGTGTATTAAATATTCTGGAGTGTAAAAAGTGTGCACATTCAAGCCATGTAGTAAACTATGATTAGATTTATTTTCTTAACATTTGCCTTCTCCCCTCTTCATTTCATTGTCTATATAACCTTAGTTGAACCCTAAACATTCTGACAAAACTATAAAACTCCTCTTGATGTGGGCAGGTACCTGGTGCAGTGATTTCTTTTCTTTTCTTTTCTTTTCTTTTCTTTTCTTTTCTTTTCTCTTCTCTTCTTTTCTTTTCTTTTCTTTTCTTTTCTTTTCTTTTCTTTTCTTTTCTTTTCTTTTCTTTTCTTTTCCTTTTCTCCCTGGTAACACCCCACATGGAGCTGGCTATACTCTTGTTCCAGTTTGGACTGGCTCTTCTCCAGGCCTACAACGTAGCTCTTGACCTGCGACTTGCCTTCCACCATCCTGAGAATTCCCTTCCTCCTCCTGAGTTTCTTAGTTCTTTCTCTTTTGTTTAATTCTGCTTGGTGAAGCCTTTTGAGTTTTGAGACCTTGCATGTCTGAAGATGCCTTTCCGACCCACACTGTTGATTGGTAGCTGGACGGGCTAGAGACTGACCGTTAGGCTGGATTTAATCTTCCCTTGGAATTGTGAAGGCACTGTTTTTTGTCTTTAACTTCCAGCATTGCTGTTGAGAAGCTCATGTACAAAGGATCTGGTTCCTGATCTTTTGTAAACAGAGGAATTTTCTCCCTGAAGACCTTGAGGAGTTTCTTGTTATCTCTGGAGTTCTAAAATTTCATGAAGATATACCTTGGTGTGGATCTGTTTTCTTTCATTGAGCTGGAAGCCTGTGTACCTTTCAACACGGAAAATTCTGTCTTTCTGGTCCAGAAAGTTGTTTTGTATTTTTTTCCTCTGGCGATTTCTTCTGCTTCATTTTCCTTGGTCTTGGCCTCTAGAACTCCTAATATGTGGCTGTCGGCGCTTTTGGACAGAGTCTCCAGTTTTGCTGTCTTCTTGGATTGATTCGTCATGCCTGAGATTCCATTGACCTTGCCTTACACTCTTTTAGTTTCCTATTCCAGCTATCCCATTTTCTTATTTTCATTCTGATTCGTAGGCAGCTATCATATTTTTGGTTTCTTAGGGCTCATTTTTTGTTCTTTGTCCCTTTTTATAGCACCTTATTCATGTTTCATGGATGCAGTGCCTTCTTTTATAACTTCAGTTATTTTGAAGTGCTATTCTGTATATGGTCTGACTCCCTTTCTTCTTAGTTCCCTTTCTGCCCCTGTTTTGGTCTTGGGCCCTCTCAAATGAGTAGTCACCCCTGGCTGTACAGTTGTATTTAAGAGTAACAGTGTGCATGTGTGGATGTATGTGGGGGTGACTCGCTGGCTTTGCCTTAGATGGACAGTCAGGCAGGAAACTGGCAACTTCAGGGGGACCCTCAAATGTCCGCAGATAGAAATTCTCTCATCTCAGTCGATGCCAGTTTTAGGAGGTCTTTCTCTTGGCCTTGTCAGTTTCCCCAGGTACAGTCCTCATCTCCAGTCTAGGGAGACATGTGGGCAGTGGGAGGACTTTGAGTTGGGGGATCCTGACTTTGCAGGAATCTTCCACCCCTCCTTCCCCCCAGTGGTGTCTGCTACCCCAGGTCCAGAACCCTTCCAGAGAGTACCCTCTGGTTACTGCTGATGGGACCCAGCCCTGGTCTGGCCGCCGGCCCAGGTCTGGCTGCTGCTTGCACAGGCGCTGACCAGTCCTGCTGTTAACCTCACCTCCTTGGTCACAGATGCCTGGGGCCTCCAGGCCCTGAGCTTGCTGGTGTTCGGGGCAGTGTTGGCCAGAAGCTTCCTCCACTCGACCTAGTCACTCCGTGTATGCAGCCACTTCCTGTGTTCCAACGCTTAATTAATATCCCACAGCTGCTGCTGTCTCTTCTCTAGTGTTTCGTCCTTGAGAGTTTATACCTTTTACAGATTCCTTTGTGGTCATTTTATTAGGGTTTTAGTAGGACCTTGAACACACTGCTGTGTTCAGTTGGCCATGTTTAACTGGAGGCCCCCCTCGTGCATTTCAGGAAGACCGAGGGCGTGTGCTGGTTTCCCCTGTTGGCAAGTCACTGCTGCTTTCCCCACCCCTCTGTTTCTGAGCTACTGTTCCCTGGTGTTCTCTGTCCTTGTTTTGTCCTGTGTGTGTCAGATTGTTGCTCTAGGTCTGTATGGCTCTTTCCATGTAGTTGGCGGGGGTGTGTGTGTGCGCTTGTGTTTGAGGGTGAATGCACACACGCCTGCCAGGGGGTGTACGTGCCTCTGCCTCTTGAATTGAATGTACTGTCTGTGATTTGCCTCAACACCTTCTATGACGAAGAAATACTTTCATAAATCGTTGAAATTCCAGATTCTTTTGGTTGGAAAGCCAAGGGTTAATGATGACTGCTCTTGCAGAGGGGTTGGAGGGAGACGTTTATCTAATCTCCCTCTCTGAATAAGGCCCTTTACTGATCAGGACCGGTCACCTACTTGCACCAACAATAAGACCCTTGTCACAGAGGAGGCAGGTTCTGCAACTGATACTCTGCCTGCCTTGAGAAATGCCATCAGGGAGACCTGGGGCTTGGGCCCGTCCTTATCCCAAGGCCACATAGCACCGTCGAATTTTCCTTTCCCTTAAACCAAATGTTTTCCCAGTGACTCTCTTCCTGGGACCTCTGAAACCAGGAGACAGGTTGAATTCATTCATTGACTCATTGCTTGTTTGTTGCACACCCTGGACAGGCTGGGAGTTGGAAAAATAAAGGTGAAGAAGAATCCCTGCCCTCCAGGATCCTATAGTCTGTAGTCAGGAAGAGGGAAGTGTCAGCCATCGTGATGGGGAGCGTCTGGGCTGAGAGAGACATGCACACCCTGGCCCGGCACAGGAGCCAGTCCGACAAGCTCTGGGACTCCTTGGAAAAGAACACTTTAGGAATAATCTGGAGGTGGAGGTGAGAAGGTGCCTCTAGGGAGAGGGAGTGATCGTTACAGAAAGCAGGATTGGTCAAAGCACACAGACAGCGATAGAAGATGGGGCTAAAAAACCCAGTGACATCCCCCCTGCCCCCCACTCCCTGCCAGAAATGAAATATGTTCATGGTGGAAAATGTCGGAAACAAAAAAAAGCATGCAAAAACCAAATTGCCCTTTAAATCTTATTACCCAGAGATAAAAATCTGTTGATATGACGGTTTGGGCATCTTCTTAGGGTGTGTAGTTGTATATGTGTATTTTGAAGCACAGTCTTTAATTCATACTGTTCCATCAGTTGGCTGTATTTGCTTCATTTATTCTATCCTGTCGGACATTCACGTTGTTTTCAGATCTTTTTCCTTTTCTTTGTTTAATACGGTGCTTCAGGAAACATTCCCAGAGGTCGACTTACCGGTACAGGCTGCATCACACTCCAGATACCTTGAATTTCCTCAGCACGTGGCCAGTCCTCGTTGCTTACCTTCTTCTTCATTTCTCTGTTCAACGTGTCTTACACCCAGATTTTGTGTGGCTGTTCCGGAGGTTGCAGGGTGATGCTTTCTGAGTAAGGCACCCCATAGACAGTTCAGACCGAATTTGTGGTCTTAAACAGAGTTAGCCTGACTCACTGGAAGCCTGCAGGTCATTGAAGAATCTTATCTCAGATCCCATTTTATTCTTCCACTGTCAGACCAGAACTAAGGGAGCTGGGGGGCTGACAGCTCAGCATGCTTCCCCTCACCCCCGCCCCATACTTCTGAGAGCTAGGGGGCTGGGAGCAGGCAGGTGAGGGGTGGCCCTGCTCGGCCTGGCACCGCCCCCCTTCCCCGCCCCAGTGCTGCCAGCACTGCTGTGAAGTGGCCACATTGGCCCAGCTGTTACAAATGCGGAAACCGGCTAGGCAGTAGCACAGAGAGTGAAGGGGCCTGCAGGGGTCTTAGCCCTCAGCTGATTTCTCCTTTTCCCTGGAGTCCAGTGTTGCCCCTGCCACGCTCTGCCTCCTCCGGGCCCCTTATTCTCCATCACCCATTTGCCTTTCAGAATTGGGATTGAAACAAAATTGTTTCCGGCCCCAGAAGGGGCTTGCTTAATTCCCATGTCTCTAAAAATATCTGTGAGACTCTCCCCGCCCACTCTCCTCCCTACAGAATCTGCTTCTCTCTCCCCACCCCTCAACTCGGGGAAAGAAATAAGATCTCCCTCTCATTGCTCTTTCCAGGCTCAGAATGGAATAAATAAGAAATGCTGAGTTTCCACAGTTAAAAGGGGAAAACTGTCTTTGTTCGGTCTGGAGAGCTGCCACCGTTCCTGGGTCCAGGTCCGCACTCAGAGGGTCCTGCCTCCTGCTCCGGGAAGGGAATCAAGGAGGAAGTGAGGAGGGGACACGAGTAAGGACCCCTCCCTCCCTTCTGTGTGTGGGGTGGCAGAAGGAAGCCAGGCCCTCCTGCGGTAGGCGGGCAGTTAAGAAGTGAGGCTTGGTGTGGGAATGAAGCCGGGCTCCCAGGCCCCGGGCCCCGCCTGGTCAGCGCAGGCCCAAAAGGAGTCTGTGGGAAGCCTCCAACCCCAGAGGCTGCCTGAGGCTCCCAGAGCTTTCTCAGGCATTCCTGGATTGGGACAGAGCCTCAGGCCCCTCCCCCGCCCCACCCCCCCCAAACCTTGGATGCCTGCCTAATTGAGGCTTTATTTATTTCCACATTTTCCCAGCTCTGTATAAAGAGACAAGCAAGTGGGTGAGGCCTACAGAAACTCTAAGAGCGTGGGGCAGGGGGTAAGAGGGTGGCTGGGGGCAGAGGAATACTCAAGGGTCTGCTTCCTTCATCCTGGAGGCGCTGTGGAGGGGGAAGGAGCAGGGAGGGGGAACTAGGGCAAAGGAGTTGCCAAGCGAGGCCGTTGTGGGAAGAATTTCTTTTTCCCCCCACTCAGAAACCCAAAAATAGCCATGTCAAAGGCACAAGCCTTGTAAACGGGGAGCCAGCTGAAAGCCATTTGCTTCTCAGTCCTCCTCCCTCTTCCTCTGCTCTTCCTTGCCAGGCCCCTTCGTTCTGAGCTCTTGCCCAGTCGTAGAAGAACGGGGCCACCCAGTCCTGCACCCTCACTCCCAGCAGGGAACTCCCAAGTGTAACCGAGTCACAGCTAGGTGCACTCACAGGTGACCATATCCTAATCTGAAAAGTCGTCCCCGCGTTTGCTTTTATAACTGAACTTTCCCATTCAGATTTCTTAAAGTGAAGCAGATCTATAGCTAAAATGTCGACAAAAAAAAAAATAAATACGTAAAGACTGGATTTGGATCTTGAAGCAGTGGGGATTGGTCAGATGTAAGAGAGCAAACGCCACAAAACCCATGTGCGGTCACAACTGGTTTTCCCAATTTCAAAATTAACATGTTGATTGTACAAAGTTTGTAAAAACAGGAAAGCACAAAGATGAAAAGATAAATCAACTGTCCAGAAAAATCATCTGCTGTGAACATTTTGGGGTTTAAATGATGAGAGGCCCTTTTGGTTTCCTCACTTAGAGTTATTCCCGAGGAGAAATCCTTCCAGGCATTACCTCGTGGATGTCGGCTTGTCACGCGGGGCAGTCAGCAGAGGGTGGTGGGGCCTGTCCTTCTGTAGGGGCGGCACCCCTCCTCAGGGGTGCTGGGTGGGGGTGGACGCTTGGAGGCTGCCCTAGTCTCTTTGGGCCGCTGTAACAAGTACTACAGACCGGAAGGCTCAGAAAACAATGCAGTTGACTTCTTACCGTTCCCGAGGCTGCCAGCATGAGCAGGTTCTGGCGAGGGCCTCTTTCAGACTGCAGATGGCTGACTTCTGGTTGTGTCCTCACATGGCAGAGAGCAGAGAGAGGACATGGGCTCTCGTGACTCTAGAAGCCATTAATCCCATTCCTAAGGGCTCCACCCTCATGACCTCATGTAATCCTAATCACTTCTGGAAGGCTCCACCTCCTAATACCATCCTACTGGGCAGTAGGATTTCAGGGGGGACAAACCTTCAGTCCAGCTCAGAAGCCCTTCAGTGACTCTGGCCAGGCTCTGCGTCTGCACTGTAGCCATCCTGGGCAGAGGGTCAGATGGACACAGGTTTAGGGTGGTGACAAGTTAACCTGAAACCTAGAGCTCTCCATCGCAAAGGGACTCTGACTGGAGATGCAGGTTATCTAGAGCGCCTCGCTGCCCCTCCCGAACGCCCTAGGAAAGTCTGGCCTGGGGGGAGCCCAGCGTGTACAACATACAGGGGAAGACAACACAGCCAACCCGCAAGGTCCAGGCTCACTGGTTGATTCAAGCACGGCTTTTCATCCCCTGTGGAACCCATCAAAACAAAACTAAATTGAACTAATTGAGCGGTTTGTCAGAAAATAATAGGGTTTGATGTGTGTGGGTTTAAATTCCAGCTCTCCCACCTGCTAGCTGACCGTGACCACTTTTTGTAACCTTGCTGAATCGAGATTTTCTCATCTGTGCAATGGGGAGAATAATAACAGCCTCTTGGGCTTGTGAACATTAAACGAGAACTCGGGGGAGCTGCATTTCCTTGTCTTCCCTGCCCTCCTCCTGTTTCGTGGGGAATTCATCTCAGGCGCTAAGGGGAGGAAAGGGGGACCGGCAGCCACGTCCTGTTCTACTCATCTCAGGCATGCTTCGCCCTGAACGCAGGCCCTTCCTGCGCTCAGACCCAGCAATGCCTGCCAGCTGCTTACGAAGCTGAGTTTAACGTTTTGGTAATATTATACCCAGGTTTTTAAATATATATTTTTTATTAAATATTAAATTTGAAATGTTAAATATGTATTTTTTCCATGTTCTCTTAGAAAAAGAACAAAAACTTCAGAAACATTTTGAGAAGAGCATTGACAACAGTGAGGACTTTATGCATATTATTTCCTATTTTTTGGAGTTATCTGGTGCCCTGGCGACAGTCCCCAACTTAGAGTGTTGAGGAGTCAACGAGATGAGTGTCGAGTGGCCAGTGTGCTGAGCGTGCACACGTCTGTGGCCCAGGCGGTGCCTGCTGCCGGCACCCCCGCCCTCCCAAGCTTCTCCACGGTTGTTTGGAGCCTGCTGGGCAGCAGAGAGGCAGACGTCCCGCACCCTTTGTTCTGGACTCACCTCTGGAAAAACAGTTGGCTGCTCTTCTTCCTGCCTTTATCCGACCAAACCCTGTGCCCTTCTATGGCTCGACCTCATTATTTATTCCTTTGGTAACCACTCTGTCTACCGTGTGCCCCTAGAATTGACAGTACGTTGGGAACTCACGCGCTTGAAGCAGCATGTGTCCATAACGTGTGCACAGATGCCCCCAGGTTGGAAAACCCTTGGGTGCCTGTCTGGGTGCAGCCTGTCCTGTCGAGTTCTTCCTGCAAGGCTCTCCCTCTCCTCTGTACTACCCACAGATGTGCATTCTGTTCCCTCTGCGCCCTGAGATCTTGTCTCCCTCAAGGCAGGGTGAGGTGGTAAAGCGAATGCTGGCCTGGGCGTCAGAAGGTGTGGCCACTCCACGCAGCCGCGGACTCACTCACTTCCTGGCTTGGGTCAGATACACTCTGGTCAAAGTCTAGAGTAAAGACATACTGGTGAAGTATAGAGCTACAGAGCCTTCGCTGGTCCATTCAGCTTCCACCACAGAGGAACCAGTCACCATCCCTTGCCTACCCTGTCCTCAGCCCCGCGGGCTCTGGAGCCCTGTGTTCACCATCCGCAGGGGGAAGCTCGGACTGTACGTGCATCTGACCCCGGGACGGCAGTGGCTTCCCTGGGATCCAGCCGCCTGGGCTGTTTTGGAAGCGGTGGCCTCTATTTTTAGTAAACTGCCTAATTGGCGGCCTTGTGGAGCTTAACCAGCTCACCTTGTGCTTTGATCTCTCTGTCTGGCTTCTCTCTTTACATGGAAAAAGTTGAAGTTCATGCCCCGACCAAAGCAAATCTGTTTTTGCTGGAGACAGAGGCTCTCGCTGTGGAAACCCTGCCCCTCCCACGGCCCCTGTTGTCTCTTAAGTAATTTCCAGTAGGCTGTCAGCACTGATGCGGGTTCCTTCCTGATAGGGTCCCTCGTGATGAACGAGTGTCTCCCTCTCTTATCTGTTGTATCAGGACATCACGGGAGTGAAAAGAGTAATGAAAAAGATGGTAGCATAATTCTCTGCAGGAAAACAGATTGGTTTCAAATATGCTCTCCGTACATCCTGCCTCAGACAATGGCCCTTTGCACATGATTTCCCTGACTTCTGATGCCCTCATTTTATTTTAAGCTGGAATAATCAAATCTTTGAGTAAAGCTGCTTTGTTCCTTTTTAGCAACAGGACATCTCCTAGAACATGAGGTAGGGTGTTTTCTTGGGAACAGTCATCATTTAACTTGTCCCCAAAGAGAAGGAACGTTTTATGACTTTAGCAGCTGCGGGGTTAGTGTGTGGAGTACATTCAAAACCTGAGGGAGGGGTCTCATCCTGCTACCCCCCGCGCCTTCTGCAGTTGAGGGCTGACATTTCAGAGACAATTGAGGTCATCTAGTGAATGACCCCGGCATCTCGGCTCAACTCAAATTTAGAAATCCTGGGACTAAAATTAACTCAAGACGTTTAATTAGCTTCACAGGAGAGGTGGGTGAAGCCTGTGTGGTGCTGAGGAGGGTTACTGGACCTGTGGGGTTGGGAGGACCGTTTAGGGCAAGGAGGACTTTACTGGCAGCGAGATGGCAGCCCTCTGGACACTCCTAGCCATGTGACCCGTCCTGATTGCTCACCAGACAGCCTTGTTGGCCAGCCGGTGCTGTGTGGGCGTGGAGTTCTCAAGCAAGACCAGGGCCCCACGCCTGGTTCGACTCTTTCCTAACTTGCACCGCTCTCTCAGCTTCTCGGGGGATGTGAACCGCCACCTCTTCACACTGATGCTGGGATCCTTCCTACCTTGTATGGTTTTTGTGAGGAGTAAATTCGAAAAGAATTCCGTGACCCAAGCCCAGCTTCCTTGCTGGGGCATGCTGCGGTGCCTGCTCCGTCATGGAGACAAGGACCTGCCACTTCTTGTGCCAGAGTGTTCTGGAAGGTTGAGGCAACAGAAATAAATGTCAGCTGATGCCTGTGGGCTAGTAGACCTAGCACCCTGAGTGGGGCGTCTTTGTTCTCTGACTCTGTTCTAAGGGGCACTTTCTAGAAAGTGACTCTCTCTGGCCATCCCATTTGGTACATTGCGTTTTGATGACTGCCCTGACCAGAGACCCATGAGCTGGACACTCAGGGCTTTAACTTTTCTGGCAGAAAGGAGGCACCTTGCTATTTCCTTGCTTGTTCATTCATTTGGTGATCTCTAAGCATCTACTGTGTTTCTGCTAGTGAGCTAGGAAATTGGAGGAGCTCTTCATCCTGATGAGGGAGCTCTAGGTCTTGCTGGGGGGCGGACACATGGACACCTAAGGAGGGGAATAGCGCGCCTGCACGCAGGTACCAGGAGAGGGGCAGGGCGGGAGGAGAACTGGAGGCAGCTGGTGGGATTCCCACCAGGGGCGGGGTGTGAATCAGACCTGGAGGGAGGTGTATGTGGGAGCATGACCGGTCCTCCAAAGACGTGGAAGCTCTCAGATCCATGGAGCACAGGGAACACACTGGCCTGCCGGGAGGAGCCTCGGGGTCACGCAGTCTGTGTGGGGGGAGGACAAGGTGGAAACTCCTTTCTGCCCCTGCTGTCCACATCCTGGACGTTCTGGGTTTAGCCAGCTGGGGAGTGTGTGAGCGTGTGTAAGTACATGGGCTTTTCACACCTTCTCTTCCCCGGACCACCTTGTCCTGGAAGAGAACCTGGTTATACTTCTGCAGAGAGGACCCTGTCCAAAGCCTCACATCTGGGGAGTGGTCTACTGAAACCCTCAGGAATAGGAATGAGGTTAGACACATGAATTGAGGTCAAGATGGCAGGTTTGGTTGTAAAATCTCTCTGTGGCAAACATAACATTTTTTTACTTTCTCTTTGGCACGGGCTGCGTGAGTTCTCATAAATTCTGATACTTGGAGATACGGGCGTAGCAGAGGCCAGCACGCCCAGACACCCAGGAATGAGGCCTATGAGAGGCCACAGAGGGATGGGTGAGCAGAGACTTTCGCCTCCAGGCCCTGACGCAGCAACCTGCTAATTGTGTAACTCAAGTAAAAACAGTTCCTTTTTGGTTAACTGTTTTATTGAGATAATAATTCACATGCCATATGATTCATGCATCGAAGGCAACCAGTTCAGTGGTGTTTAGTGTATGTGACAGAATTGTGCAGCCATCAACACAGCCAATTCTAGAACATTTTCATCATTCACAGAGAAACCCTGTACCCATAGCCATCATTCCCCACTTGCCTCCCACACCCCCGGCTCCGGGCAACTTTCGGCTCTACGGAGTTGCCTGCTGGACGTCTCCTATAAATGGAATCCTACAATATATGGCCCTTGGTGTCCGCTGCTTTCACTCAGCACGATGTTTTCAAGGTTAACCTACGTTGTACCAAGAGTCAGACTGTCGTTCCCTTTTACGGCTGAATAATATTCTGTCGTGGGTGTACCACAGTTTGTGTGTCCGTTCATCCGCTGGTGCACATCTGCGTTTCCGCTTTTTGGCCGTTATGAGTAATGCTGCTGTCAACACCCATGTGCAGTTTTAGTCGAGGGCACAGTTTTCTTGGGTTGTTGGGCCAGATGGCAACTCCACGTATAAGCTTTTGAGGAACCGCCAGACTGTTTTCCACAGTGGCTGCGCCGTTTCACATTCTGACCAGCAGCGTAGGAAGGGTCTAATTTCTCCACGCCTTCCCCACACATTGTCCATCTTTTCATTATACCCATCCCAGTAGGGGTGAAGTGGTATTTCGGGGTTTTGATTTGCATTTCCTTGATGGCTGAGCCAATTTTTTAACCTCTCTGAATGTGTTTTCTTGTGAGTAAATCTACGACGATGATGAAGAATGTATCTTTTATTTGTCAGATATTCTTACAAGCACCTACTGTGTGGAGCACGTTGTTCTTAAGGGCTCTGTACGTGTTGGCTCGTCTAACCCTTGTGACAGCCTTTATGAATTAGGCACTGTTTTTACCTCCGTGTTGTAGGTGAGAAGAACTAAGGTCTAGAGAGCTTGAGTCACCTGCCTGAGGTCGCACTACTGTGCACCCATGTGAAAACCGATGTCACCCATGCCCAGCATTTCTTGGCATGCTAGCAGTGGTTTCCTGGACGCACGTGATGGAATACGCCAGGTTGATCCTGCTGGGGCCTCACGTTGGCTGTACGAGCTAGTCGATGGTGAATTACCAGAACTTATTTTCCTTTCCTGATAGTTCTTTCTGTGTCCCCAGTAGAGGAGATGTACCATGAAGGATGGGCACAAGTTGTTCTCTGCCCATTGGGCGGCTGTGTCTTTCATCCTTCCTTCCTGCTGAACAGTCCAAGGCTGCAGTCAGGTCTGGGTGGGAAGCCACGAAGACAGAACTACTTCTCCATCCTTCCTTTGTCCCCGTCACCTTCCTCCCCTGGCTGCTGGCAGAGTATCACAGGGACAGAGGCCCAATTGTTTTCTTTCAGCTGTGTCTTCTCTGAGCCTCTCCCCCCCCGAGGTCACCCCCTAGGGCTCAGTGAGCAGGCCTTTGCAGGGCCAGGCAGCTTGCTCCAGGGAGCCGCCCCCTCCATTCAGAACAGAGGCCAGCCCGTCCAATCTTGCTTTCCATCTGTCCCCCAAAAGAGAACTTGATGCCCAGCGGCCTTGGCCACCAGCTCTGTTCTTAAGCCCCTATTTTGTTATTTCCCTGAGACAGTCTGTTCTAGGGCACTTAGTAAGGTTTTCTGTCTTGTTAGGAGCTTGCTCTCTTGGGGTTCGTACTGGTTTGGGGAGTGGTTGGCAGATGCTGGAGCCGAGAGGGGCCTTGTTGCTTTCAAGTCCATCTGTGGAACAGTCCCAAATTCCCACCGTGTGTGTTTTGTTTTTTCCTATATTTCCTCTTGTATCGTGGTTTCCCCACTTGAGGTTACATAAGCCTCACACAAGAGCCTAGAAATAGACTTCTGTTGTTCATCCTCAAGTGGACACTAATCTCATTCAGCGTAACCTGAGACGGGCCTCACTTTCCCTCAGTGTCAGGGAGCGCTGTCTTCCGCCCACGGTGCCGGTTTGCCTGCCCTCGTGGTCGGAGGGAGCAGAGCGAGGGCCGGATGGTGCTGTTAGACCGTTTCACCTGCAGGCTCTGCAGTGGCCTCTGCCACCATTCCCTGGCCAGCCATCTCCCAAGTCCCAGGGCTGCCTGTCAGTATCTGCGGCACATGTATTTTGGCAGGTTGCTCTAAAAACTGTGTGGGAACCCCCTCCCCAGTGCTGCTCTTACCGGGGCAGGATGAGAAAATACGCAACTCCAGGGCCAGATGGTAGATTTTGTCTCCAAGTCACATCCAGTGAGGCAGAGGGGGGAGGGCCGGTTACTTGGCGGGGGCAGTTCTCTTGGAGGCCCTGGCACAAAAGGCGCTGTCTCAGACCATCTGAAGTCCTGTAAGGAGGAGATGCTTTCAAGCCAGGCCTTGTTCCTCTGGAAACCACGCAGCTCTTCAGAAGGGGCAGTGCTCTGTGACCTGGGCAAGGCCTTTTAACACACTTCAGGTTTTCTGGTTTTGGTTTTGGTCTTGGTTTTTTTTACACTTTAATTTTTTAAATGGCAGTTCCTATACCGTATAGGACATAGGACATCTTCCACCCAAAGGGAGACTTTTAAAAAACCTCTTATTGGAGTAACCCGTACATACAGAAAAGCTTACACATCACAAGGTACAGCCGGATGAATTCTCGCAAACCAGGCATACCTGTGTCGCCAGCACCTAAATCAGGAAGTGCAGCATCTCCAGGTGGGTTGGGGGAGCTCCTCCAGGGTAAGTGTCTATGGGGTGCTGTCCTGGGCCATTGTGTCCCTTTAACCCTGAGGGTACAGCAGAGGTACTCAGTATTTATTAGTCCATCGAATGGTTGATGAGTGAAAGGAAATTTGATTCCCATGCTGTGGGTCCTTCCCAGCAAGCCTGCGGTCATTTCTGGACGTTTCTGCCTCTTGGCCCTTTGTGTTCAGCTTGCAGAAGTGCCTCTGCCCGGAGAACTTGAGGGTGGCAGGCAGCGATGAGAAGCACAGAGCCTGGTGTGGGAAAGCCTGTGGTCTCAAAAGACTTGATATGTGCCTGTTCCTGACAGAGGGGCTGTTTCTCCAAGAACACTTCTGGAGACCACTCTCCCAGATAACCCTCCCCCAGACAGGGCCCACCGTGGATTACTGTTGGTCTAGGATGCATCTTCCTGAGTTTCTCAGTGCCTCTGTCCAGTTGAAGGCTCTGGCCAGGCCAGTTGGACAGACTCAGGGTGGAGAGCTGGTTCATGGGGAGACACGTCAGACCCTGTCAATAAGCAAGACCTTTGTTTATCTCACAGGCTGGGTTTTCATTAGGGCTGATGAGCATTGTGAAAAAAGACCCCGTGCATGCATAAAAATTGCTGCTAAGCCTCTTTAACTGACCAATCTGTAAGTTTTCTCAGCCTTGGAAGAACAGGTTGGGAATGGCACATTTTCAAGATGGGTCTTAAAGCATTACTGTGTCAGTGCAGAGCCCCAGGAAATGGGGATTTCTGAGAATGGTTGGGAATTGCCAGTAGGAAAGAGACAGGAGAGCATCCAGGATAAGGACTTCTTTGTCAATGGGAGGCTTCGTATAGTGCTTGCAGAGGATCTCAGCTCCTCATAAATCCCTTCACTGGGGTGGTGCCATCTTTGAAAGCGGAGAATAAGCTGAAGAGAAACTCGACGTCGAGCCCCCTCCTCTCTGAAGGCTTTCCATCTTGCACACATCTACTTACTTCTTTGCTCCCACTTCTGCGATTTGGAAGTTTAACCAGAAGCCTGTCAGGTTTTGATATCCTCCAGGCTCCCTACCCCAGGAGGGAGAGTGTTGGTGCTTGTGGGTTTTTTCTGTGAATTGAGGAGAAGCATGTGGGTCTGGGAAGAAGAAGGTGCTTCTTCCAGGTGGCCCCACCTCCTCCCATTGACGGGGGATCCCGGACAGGACTGGGCCCTGTTCAGGTTGCTCCTGACTCCATGGCATTTGGGCACAGAGCCTGTCCTTAGAGGGATTTCTGGGCTCTCGGTGCCAGGCCGCTTTCCTTCTCCAGGTGTGTAGCAGGTGCACCCTGAGTCCCATGCTGCTGTTGCTGGTGGATGCTTGGGTCTGACCAAAGAGTAAGCTTCCTCTGCAATTTGTCCTGGGCACCCTGTGGGGGCAAGGAATCCGGTGTCCCTTGGGGGGGAAGGGAAGCGATGGAGGGCCGTGGCTCTGGCCTGACCTGTATTCTGGTGGACTTGATGCATAGGCCCCAGGCCCAGGTCATCCCTGAGGGTCTCCTGCCAGACCCCTCTTGTGAGCAACCCCCTTTCTCCCTGGTGTTCCCAAACCTGGACAGCTAGGGAAGCCCAGTGATTCCTGATATTTTGCAAGCTTGAGTTTCTCTGTCTCTAGCACATTTGGATTCTTGAAATAAATCTGGGAGTTTCTCCCCAAAGGAAAATTCAAAGTCCTTTGGGCTTCCAGTTGGTGTGGGTCTTGTTAAGCTGAGCCCTGTGGTATCCCCAGGCCTGTTTGCTGCTGAGGCTCGGCAGCATGGTTGTGTATGTGTGTGTGTACACGCCTTCTGTGTGCTCTGCGGTTCAGCACATCGCCGGTGTGGGCAGCGAGCTCTCCTGCCTGCACGCACTGTGCTCCAGCCGACACTTGCACTGAGCAGAGGCCAAGGAGCTGGGCCCAGAGCTCAGGGCAGGGGCTGTGGAGGCAGGAGTCTGCTTCCCGAATTGCTGGGTCTTCAGGGCACCTCCTCCCGGGGCTGGGGCTCTTCGGGGCTTTGCCCCCTGTCATCAGACAGAAATGCTGTGGCCTTGGTTGCTTCCGCCCTCCCCTCTCTCACATCCTCCCAGGTGGCATTGTCGCCTGGCATGGCCTCCATTTTCCCAGGGGACTTACTGGAGGGGAAACTGCCGTTCTCCCCACCCACCCTTTCCCCTCAGGATGCCTGAGGTTTGCATTTTCTTGCCTCATTGTGGCTGGCAGGTTTTTGGGTGCTGTCCCCAGCACACGGTGTTGGGCACCTTGTAAAATCACATCTCTGGTGGCATCTTCTCTCCCTCTGTACCCCGTCCGTCCCCACCTCCCCCCCTCTACCAGCAAGCTCTTCCCAGCTGTGTTTTGTCTCTGCTCTCCCTCCCTGTCTTTGCTTTCATCGGGTCCTCTTTGGCCCAGCCAAAAACTGTGAGTGACTTAATCCAGCTGGATGGCCGCCCTGGGCCAGCGAGCCAGCGGCAGAGTGAGCCTGCTGCGGCGTCACACAGAGATCAGGGTCTCCCCTTGAGGCCGTTGTTCCCAGCTCTGCGTGGACATTAGAAGCATTAGGGGACTTCTTAATAATTCTGATGCCCCAGCCCCACCCCAGAAAATTTAACTCTGAGTCTCTGGACATGGAACATCTATTTAAGATCTATTTAAGTGGAGAACCATTGCTTTAACCTCTAAAACCTTGCATTTTGACTGCTTGCCTTCTTTCTAGCCTTTCTGGTGAGGCTCTGGTCCCGTAGAGCCTCTTCTCCCTGCTCCAGACTGCGGTACAGAGGGTGAGTGGGAGGCTGCTGCGGACAGACTTTGGGGGATGCCACGGCTCCTGGCTCCCGACAGTTGAGTGGCTTTCAGGGTTGCCCGAGCGAACGGCAGCCTGTTTTCCCGGGATCTACCTGGCAGGCCTTTAGGTAGGAAAGCAGTTAAACTGCGTGGAACAGCAGCACCCCCTTCCTCCCAAGCCAAGGCACATTCGAAGGCTGGGAGCTGGGATGTGGGAATCTCCATATAAGGCCACCCGTTGCTCCAGCTTGCCTGCCTGCCTGCCTGTGTGCCAGGCTCCGCCTCCTTCCCAGAGCAGCTCCCTCCCACCTGCCCCGGGCTCCTGAGAGACAGCTCCCATAGGCCTGAAGGGCCACTTCTGCCTGGGGGTGCCTTGAGCCTCCCTCATTCTCTTTCGTCTTTAGTTTTCTCCTTTCCCTCCTAATCTGAAACGTCTTGGGAGAGAGGGCTCAAAAACTCATACAGCAGGCATAACATACTCACCTAGGCGCTGCGCTACTCACTGCTGAGCTCTCGGGTGTATGGGGAACTCCGACAGGCTCTCTTTCCCTGGCAGTTCACTGGGAGAGATTGCAGGCAGTGGTGTAAAACGGAGGTGTGCACCTCCGGAAATGAGCCGAGTGTGTAAGACGGAGGCAGAAGGGGCTGCACGTGAGCGCTGTGCTCTAGTGGGTAACGCTCTCTCCTGTGGGGGCCTGGTTAACAGCTTCCAGGCCAACAAGGGGAGAGGCTAGCACGGTCCGTGCGGTGCTGGGTTAGAGTCAGAGCTCTCAGTATGTTTAGTTTAATAGAGTTATATAAGGAGAGACAGAGAAAGAGAGAGTGTGGATGTAGGTGGGTGGATATAGACGGATTCTGTGCACCTCCGCTTCCATGCTGCCAGCTGAGAAGGCCTGGAGGCAGCTGCACCCCAGCACCGGCGAGCATGCCTAGCACCCGGGTCTTGGTCCTAAGTACGTTCTCTAAGCTCCTAAGCAAGGCTGCTTGGAGACGTGGCCGGCTCTAGGACCGGGGCAGGAAGTGCACAGGCTGGGCCTGGAGCACCTCGTAGTGCCAGACGTCAAGGGAGTACTTGGAGAATGTGCTTGTGCATGCACCGATGGGACCCGTCAGAGACGCAGGAGCCGACCAAGGAGGCCTACTCAGTGACCAAAGCTTCAACAGAAGACAGAGTTTGGGCACCAGAATACATAATGTAGGATTGAATTATAATCCAAAGTAGAAAATAAAGATCTGCAAGCCCGTATAAGTAAATGATCGAATGAAGAAATAAGTGAAGGAGAAAAAACACAATCTCCTTGCAGAAGAATTCCAAATAACTTGGGTGGCGACTGCCCCCTCGGGGAGGTGGAGCGAACTCCCCACTCCTTACGTGTGGGCGGCATGGAGCGACTTCTGTCCCAAGACAGGGGAAATAGTAACTTTAGAGTGCGGAAAACCAACCGACACAGCCTCAGCCCCGTGTTCACGGTCAATATCCACAGTGAGAAGTCCTGTGCCCTGGATATGACGGAAGAGAAGGGGTTTTACCCCTGTGGTCGCCTTCCCCCAAGCCCCGAACTCTAGTCGAACCATGAGAAGAATGCCAAATTCCAATGGAGAGATATTCTACAAAATATCTGACCAGTCAGCATCACCACGAGTAAGACAAGTGACAAATGGTCACAGCGCAGAGGAGCCTAAGGTGACGTGACGACTCCATGTAATGTGAGGTCCTGGAACAGAAAAAGTATGCTAGGAAGAGACTAAGGAAATCCGAATAAAGCAGGGACTTCAGTTAATAATCATAGATCACTATTGATTCATTAATTGTACTAAATGCACCACACTGGTGTGAGCTGTTAGTAATAGGGTAAAATGGGCGAAGGGTATGTGGGAATTCTCTGTCCTAGCTTCACAACTTTTCTGTAAATCTGTCTATCCTGAAATAAAAGTTTATTTAAAATTTTTTTTTGAAATGAAGTACCGTAGGGGGGCACCTGGGCGGCTCAGTTAATCTGACTCTTGATTCGTCTCAGGTCATGATTTTCAGGGTCATGACATCATGCTCCACATTAGGCTCCATGCTCAGCAGGGAGTCTGCTTGGGATTCTCTTTTCCTCTCCCTCTCTCAAATAAATAAATAAATAAATAAATAAATAAGTACCATAGAAACTTGGAGAAAGAGGAAGTCACTCTAGACTGGGGAGCCAGAAAAGGCTGTGAAAGGAGATGCCAGCAGAGCTGCCCTTGAAAGAAGGGAAGACCTGCCCCTTGGCCCGGAAGCCCAGGCAGGTGCACAGCACCGGACAAGTGGGGCTGGGATGGTGGGAGCAAAGGTGGGTGGGTTCGGGCCATGATTGCAGCATTACCAAGGGCCTCGGCTTCCCTCCATCTCCCTGTGGCCCTGGGTGCCTCACTGCTGTGACCTGTTTATCCAGGAGCCTCTGATTCCTGCCTCTACAGCAGGAGGCCTGGTGATGGTGGCGAAGGGTGACGCTGGGGAACAAGCCACCATGGAGGCCTAGCATCCTTCTCAGACTAGCTGTGCTTTCGTTATAAGACTCTTTTAGAATCTTCTGTCTGATTAAACCAAGGCAGCAGGACCAAAATGGGGGGGCCTGAGGATTGGCTCCTCTGTCAGCAGTTCCCTCGGCACGTGAAGGGAGAACTGGCAGCCTCCTAACCTTCCTGCTTCCCCATCGTGTCCTGGGCTTGCTGTGAGGTCAGACCTGTGCTCCAGTCCCCTGCTGTTGGGCTTACCCCCAACCCCTTCCCTGCACCTCACTCCCTTACTCCTGCTTACCTGCCTGGGGTGGGGGGGCCTTTCCCACCTGCCCTGCTCAGAATGGTCCCCCACCCCAAACTCCTCTGTGCCTGCTCCTGCCTCATTGTCTACTCTGGCCTTTAACCACTACCTGACGCTTTATTTCTGTTACTTGTCTGACTTTAGACTGCAAGGTCAGCCTCATGAGGTCAGAGATTCTGTGAGTTCTTTTCAGTGCTATGCTCCCCATGCCTAGAATGGGCGCCTGGCATGTAGTCGCTGCTCCATAGAGATCTGCTAAGCGGATCAATGCGGTGGTAGTAGCTGCTTTGTTTTTCATTTATCCACAGTGGAGATGGTGCCTCAGATTTACAGGGACAAAATGTTCGTGCACTGAAGGAGCCTTAGTAACTGCCCTTCCTCGTGTCCAGCCGAACTCCGTGTCAGCAGCTCCTGCCCCCTGAGCCTAGCTCTTCCCGCCATGAGCTTGCCGGACAGGTCTGACCCTGGTGCCACGAGAAGCCTTTAAGACCTTGGACTTCTTTGTTCCTGGCCTGTTCCTGGCCTCCTCGCGCCGTGCTTTCCCCAGGCTGTGTTCATGCCTTTATTTTGCACTGACCTCTGTGTGGTGGGTGCCATGTCTCCCTCATCCCTGTCCCCAGGGCCTGGTGTCCAGTGCATATTTGTTGAACTAATGATTTTTGGAGACCGTGGCCCGATCCTATATCCCCAGCCCCTCCTCAGTCATCCCTCATTCTCTAGGTTAAACAGCCCTGGCTCCTTCAGGCGGCTCCTGTAGGCCTGTATTTGGGACCCTTCTCTCCACTGCTTGTCAGTCCTGTGAACCAAGTTCTGTTTATTTCTGGCCTTTGTTAAGTCCTGACTTGTGTGAGCCCCGTCCTCAAGCCACTTTCTCTGTGCTCCTTCCTCTGGAGGAAGATGGCCTCCTTGGCCTGGGGCTGGGGCTGCCTAGAGAGGCCTCTCAGAGCAGGTGGGGGTTGAGGGGGAGCAAGGGAGGACTGAGCAGCCTGCTGGGGCTGTGTGTCAGCTGCCAAATCCTGCGCCGCCCCCACCCAGAAGGGAGGACCCGGGCATTTCCCTGTTGGTGGCACCAGCACCAGCTCCCTGGGCTCCAGGAGGCCGCCTGGTGGCCCTGGGCTTCACAGGGCTGAGGTCAGCTCTGCCCAGCTGCCTGTGTGCCCTTGGGCCGTCTGACCCCTCAGGGCCCTGCTTCGTCACCTGCTGGGTAAGTGATGTCTCAGGCCTTCCACTCTGATGGACATGATCTTTCCCAGAAGGAAGCTCTTTCTGTTGAGAAGTGACGTGACTGTTGACAGGGACTGTCACTGCTTCCGTCTCCATTGCATCTGAGAGAAGGAAAGCTGAGTTCAAGTCCTTTTCTTGACTGCCACCCTCTTCAGCTTCCCTCATTCCTCAGACTCTGCCCCACCGGTGCTCGTGCTCTGTCCTTCACCCCTGGACTCATCCTCTTCCCTTTCCTGTGACACCCCTGCTCCAGCCAGGCTGTCCTTTCAGCCAGCCCTTAGTGGTCTCCCAGAGACCTTTCCGGCTCCCCCACTCTAAACAGGCTGATGTCTCTCTGCCTCTACAGCTCCACTTGCCTTCTTGCCTGAGTGCCATTACTTGTGGCATTAGCCTAGGAGGGTCTGTTTCTGTGAAGCAAGGGAAACAGAACAAAGGTAGTTGGAATACAGGCCAAGCACAAAAAAAAAAAAAAAAAGGAAAAAGAAAAATATAGTTCTTTAGTACCTGTTCTAGCCCTGAGTCACTGAGGCCTAAATCCTAAGTGTCGTCCCTGGCTGCTCTTTTTTCTCAGCCTCATAGACCTTGAGTCGTTTTGGCTCTGTGTTTTCAACATATCCCAGAGTCACACACCATCAGCATTCCAGTGTGGGCCATCGTTTCCCCGGCCTGCCTCACTTGTCTAGGGTCAGAAGATTCTTGTGAGCTGCAGCCAGGCCGTCTGCCCTGGCTCACCTCCAGAGCAGATCACGTCCTCCAGGCCCAGCTGGCTGTGGCCACCTTGGACCCCCTTTGTTCCCGGCCCGCCAGCTGCCTCAGGCCAGCCCCAGCTCGTCCCTGCCTCGTGGCGTTAGCACTCACTTTCTCCTTCCCTCGGCCTTGCTTGGCCTCCCTGCGTGCCCAGCCCCCACATTCCCCAGCCCCCTACTTGCTTCCCCTTCCTTCCAGTCACTGATTTGACTACCCAAAATGGGGTCATTCTTTGTTTTTTTCTTATTTGTCTATATCACCACAAGAATAAAGTGAGCTTCTCTAAGGGTGGCCCTTTGTCCTGCTCTCACCTCCCCCCAGCACCAACCAAGCATGGTGCCTGGCATGAAATAGGTGCTCAGTAAATCCCTGTTGTCTATACCGAAACATTTGTCTAGCGAGTTCTAAGGTGATTACATGGACTTGTAGGCAGGGCCTTGAAGACTTCCTTCACTATCAGTAGATGGGATTATAAGTGTAAAGTAGAACTAGAGTCTGGGACCCGAGAACTTAGGCAGGGGCCGCAGGCGCACGAGCCCAGGCGTGAGTCGGACAGGAGCCTTCTAGGTCGGCTCCCAAAGACTATGTGAGCTACCAGGAGAAGAGGCTGAGACAAGGGACATTTGCAGAGGCAGGCAGGGAACTGGGACTTAGGTGCCAGGTGGAAACCGAGAGAAGCAAACTCTAAAAGCAGGGTTTAGTGGTCCTGTTGGTGGGGAAAGGAGATTGATTGACTTCCAGGGCCAGAGCTCAGGAAGTAAGCATGCTGGCTCTGGGGCAAACCAGGCTAACGTGCTAAACCACCCTAGTCCTGTCCAAGTCAGAAGGCTCATACCTGTAACGGATGCTCATTCATACATAGTTTGTACCTAAGGTCACCACACCTTCCAGGAAAATAGTTCTTATGTTGTCCAGGTCCAGCTGTGGTATGAAGTGTTGATACCCTATAGAAGAAGAGAGGCAGGATTCTGGGGGCCCTTACTTTGGGGGCACAGGTGCTGCTCCTGCCCTTGAGTTGAGGATTGGAAATGGGGAGAGGTAGGAATCGGAAACTGGAGGGCGGGAGGGTTGAGATCTGTGCCCACTGAGGCCTCTGTTCTGTACTGGGGAAGACCTGATGCAAGGCCACTGTACGCTGGGCTGGACTTGGCCAGGCTCCATCTCTAGAATGATCACTTCCGCACAGCAGCGTGTCAGCCTACATGAGACATTTCTTTCTGCCTGCCGCTCCGTTTCTACCGTGCGTGTTGCCATTCTCCCGATGTGGGAGTCCCGGTTGGCCTGGACGGTCGGTTCTTTGTGAGTGTGAACGTGTGTGTGTTCAGGTGCACAGCCAGCACACTGTCCTGTTGGTCTGCATCCAGTTCAGTGACACGAAGGACATTCACGTGCTTGTGCACCCATCACCACCACCCATCTCCAGAACTTTCTCTTCCTAAACTGAAACCCCATAGCGATTAAACACTCATGTTTGTCCTTTTGTGTCTGGTGTATTTCACTTAACTTAATGTTTTTAAATTCATCCACGTTATCCAGTGTATCCAGACTTCATTCCTTTTTATGGCTGAATAATAATACTGTCTTGTATGTGTATGCCACATTTTGTTTATCTGTTCATGCCTCAGTGGACACTTGGGTTGTTTCTGCCTTTTTGCTATTGTGAATAATGCTACAGTGAGCCTGGGTGTACAAACATCTGCGTGAATCCCCTGCTTTCACTTCTTCTGGGTATATATCTAGAAGTGGAATTGCTGGATGATGCGGTCGTCCTGTGCCAAACTGTCTTCCTCAGCGGCTACACCATTTTATCTTCCCAGGAGCAGTGCACAGTGTTTCAATTTCTCCTCATCCTTGTCAACATTTTTTTTTTAAGATTTTATTTATTTATTTGACAGAGAGACAGCCAGCGAGAGAGGGAACACAGGCAGGGGGAGTGGGAGAGGAAGAAGCAGGCTCCCAGCGGAGGAGACCGATGTGGGGCTCGATCCCAGGAGCCTGGGATCACGCCCTTAGCCGAAGGCAGACACCTAACGACTGAGCCACCCAGGTGCCCCTGTTGTTTTCTTTCTCTTTCTTTTTTTTTTTTTTTTAATTAAATCTGTCCTAGTAGGTGTGAAGTGGTATCTCTTTGTGGTTTTAGTTTGCATTTTCCCTAATAAATGTGTTGAACATTTCTTCATGTGCTCATTGGCCATTTGTTTATCTTGTTTGGAGAAATGTCTGTCCAAGTCTTTAGCCCATTTTTTGTTTTTTTGCCATTGAGTTTTAGGAGTTCTTTATATATTCTGCACATTAATTGTTTTTTTTTTTTAAAGATTTTATTTATTTATTTGACAGAGATAGAGACAGCCAGCGAGAGAGGGAACACAAGCAGGGGGAGTGGGAGAGGAAGAAGCAGGCTCCTAGCGGAGGAGCCTGATGTGGGGCTCGATCCCATAACGCCGGGATCACGCCCTGAGCCAAAGGCAGACGCTTAACCACTGTGCCACCCAGGCTCCCCCTGCACATTAATTCTTTATCAGATTATGATTTGCAGCTATTTTCTCCCATTCTGCTAGTTGCCTTTTCATTCTTGTGGTAGTGTCCTTCAACACACGTAAGTTGTGTGTTTTTTTAAGATTTTATTTATTTATTTATTTGACAGAGAGAGAGCATGAGTGGGGGGAGAGGGAGAAGCAGGCTCCTTGCTGAGCAGGGAACCGGACACAAGCTCAAACACAGGACCCCGGGGTCATGACCTGAGCTGAAGGCAGATGCCTAACCAACTGAGCCTCCCATGTGCCCCTCAACACACCAGAGTTTTGAATATTGATAAAGTCTAGCTTATTCTTTCTTTTGTTGCCTGTGCTTTTGGTGTCCTGTCCAAGAAAGCACTGTCAAATCCAATGTTACGAAGTTGTCGGCCTTGTCTTCTTCTAAGAGTTGTATATTTTTTGCTCTTACATTTGTATTTAGGTCTTACATTTACGTCTTTGATTCAGTTTAATTGTCATGTATGGTGTAGTGGGCACTTGGTTCTTGTGGAATCCTGGTGCCGTGCTGGTTGGGTGAGTGAGGAGGATAAGAGGTATTATTTCCTGTGTTCTCTTGCCCCCAGTCTTAGGAGCAAGGTGAGCCTTGGTCGAGTGGTGATGGCTTCCCAAGGAAAGCTGAGGGCCCTTGACTGTGTGGTGGGAGCCTGTGGGTCTTTGCTGTGCAGCCAGCAGCCCAAGCCAGCAGGCCAGTCTGGCACAGCAGGTATGAGAAGGGCCTTCCTGGCATTGTCAGCAAGTGAAAAAGGTCCTTGTTGTATTCTTTTCTCCCTTAAAAAAATAAGTTTAGCCAACCCTAACAAGGCCCCACAAAGGCAGGGAGGTTGGCTGGTTGACAGAGCCCCTAGTGGTTCATTTCCACAGCAGCCCTGCACGTACTGTGTTGGGCACAGCAGCCCCTCTCCTCTTCTGTAGCTCCCAGGCTACAGCCCCAGTGTGGCCATGGCACTGGGCACAGCTGCTCCTGGTGCTTCTTGGGATTAGCAGATGTTCCCCCACTTGTAAATGGGCCCCTTTCTGCTGAATCCGTAGAAGCCTTGAATGCCTCAGAAAGCCCACCCCACCCCCTGGGTGGGGCCAGAGCCGAATCTTGAAAAGGAGACCTCCCAGGGACCAGGGACGGGACCACCTGCTCATTGAGTATCACCGCTGGCAGGAGGTGATAAATGCTCAGCCATGCCCCCTGTGTGGATGCATGTCAAAGCTGGTAGATTGAATGTCAGCCCTTTGGGGTTGGTTGGCTCTAGTTGCTACAGTAGAGGTCGTGTGTTGAGGTAGCTTAGGAATTGGAAAGCTGGGCTCTAGTCCTTGTCCTGTCTGGGCTTGGCATCCACGTCTGAAACGCGGGACAGAGGGACGGGCCTCGAACACCTTCCAGGCCTGGGTTGGAGGCAGTACGCTGTGCGTGTTCTTTCTGCGGGAGCCTGAGTGGAGCTGTGTAGGTCTTTCAAAGGGCCTCCCCTGTCAGTCGCCACATCTTCATTATTTCTATACCTGTGCAATGTTTTGTTTTGTTTGTAAGTATACAAGTAATTGCCTTTTAGTGTAGTTAGTTACAGGATTGCACAGCCATCACCACAGTCTGATTTTAGAACGTTCCCCTTCCACCGCCCCAGCCAAAGGAACCTTGTACCCCTTACCTATCACCCCTAATCTTCCCCCAGCCCCCGGCAACCACCAGTCTACTCTCTGTCTCTATCCATTTACTTGTTCTGGTCATTTCCTATAAATAAAATTATGCAGTATGGCCGCACCCACCTCTTCCCTTTCAGCTTCATCATCTGCCGCTTGCAGCAGTCCTGGCTCCAGGGGTGGTACTTACAGACCATGGGCCCCTGGAGGTCACGTTCCCTTTCTGGGCCCTGCATCTCCTTCAGGCCAGCTCCTGCCCCTCATGCCCGTCAGACAGTGGAGGATTTGTTACTGTCTCACCTTTGCACGAGAAGCATCCTGCCGTCCACTTAACAAACATGGGATTTGGTAAGGTTGGGTATTCCTACTTTGTAACCGGAACATTTATAATATTATGTTATATATGTTATAAAATATTTATAAATAAAGCATACTATTTATACAATGAATCTGCAGTATAAACTTAGAGGGGTTGGTTGGTTTCGTATATCATTCAAGAGTATGTGCTAACGGCACCCGGGTGGCTCAGTCGGTTAAGTGTCTGCCTTCGGCTCAGGATCCCAGAGTCCCAGGATCGAGTCCCACATCGGGCTCCTTGCTCAGCAGGGAGTCTGCTTCTCCCTCTACCCTTCACCCTGCTTGTGCTCTCTCTCACTCGCTCCCTGTCTCTCAAATAAAATCTTAAAAAAATATATATATATATATATGTGCTAAAGGTCATTTTGAACAGCGCCAACATAGGCACATGGAGGAAAATCAAACTCGTTTTATCAAGGACCTCACCGTCTAGCATGGAGAACAGATGGGCAGGTTCATGAACAGTCCCATGAGTGGACTCAGGGCTACATGCAGGGCTCCTCCCTTCAGAGAGGACAGGGTGACCACCCAAGAGGTAAAGGATATGAGGCAGACATTTCTGGCACGAGATGGCTCTGAAGGAAGCCAGCCTGTGTATCGGTGGGTCACCTAGGCCTGTAAGGAAGTGGCTCTTGAGAGCCGCAGACACAGGGCAGAGAGCTTGGGCTTGACACCATGGGAGCAGCTAAGGCACGGCCATGTTTATGTTCACGAATGCTTCTGGGGCCGCTACCGGCAACCACAGGGAGGCCGGCCCAGCCCCGGCTTCTAACTGTTGAACGGCGCTGAGGAACTGAGTGCTGTGCCTGGGAGAAGAGAATCCACAGACCTTACTGCTGTATGCCAGATGCTCCTGCCATGCCTCCCACAGAACACATCCCAGGTTTGAGGCTCCCATCTCCCGACTTGATTTGGATCCGTGGGCCGTGCGATGACTGTGAGGTGGGCAGTAGGAAAGAAGTGGGTGCAGCACTCAGACGTGGGCCTGCCTGTGCCTGGAAGCTTATGGGGAGGAAGACTGGGCCACAGTGCAGGTGAAGGGTCTGGTGCTCCAAAGAAGGGCAGGCACCCCACCTCCTGCCTGGCCCCATTACAGTGTGGTGGGAAACCAGACTCTGATCTCCCCCAGGGCCTTGAGATAGGGACCGGGAGGCACAGGGAATAAATCTGAGCTGCTCTGCTGCCCTTGGATAAACCCCTCTGTTTGGCCCATCATTTTCAAGAGCCTACTGGTTGTCAACTCGGACTTGCCCAGTGTGGGCATGGAGGCTTAGCTTTTCCTCTGCTCTCAGGGAGAGGATGGCCCATGATGCCTAATGCTCCCTCCAGTCCAGCCAGGCCAGTTCTCCCTCTTCACCCTGCTGGCCTCTTCTCTGTCCCCAGGTAAGAGCCAGATGTGCCTAATGCCTTCCTCCCTTTTCCTTGTGGCAAGCATTCAGAGAAAATGTATTGAATAAATTGTCTTCTTACCACCACCCCCTTGCTCGGTGGGGAGTGCGTGTGTGTGTGCGCGCGTGCGCACTGAGAAAGAGCAGGGGAAGCAGCCTGGGTTGTGTGCCAACCCTGAGCCCTCACTTCATGAGAACAGTATCCTCTCTAGTCTCATGGCAACTCTGTGAGGTGAGGGATTTCTTTTATTGTGGTAAAATATACATGACAAAAACCTGTATTAACCGCTTTAATGTGTACAATTCAGTGGCATTCAGTATGTTGGTAACGTTGTGCAACCATCACCACTGCCTAGTTCCAGAACTTTCTCATCATTCCAAACAGAAATCTCATCCCCATGAAGCCGTCACTCCTCATTCTCCACTCCCCCACTCATCCCCTAGCAACCACTAATCTGCTTTCTGTTTCTGTGAATTTGCCTATTCTGGATATTTCATCAAAACGGAATCATACAATGTTTGTCCTTTTGTCTCTGGCTTCTTTCACTTAGCATAACATTTTCCTCTACGTTGAAAGCGGTGTCAGTGTTTCATTCTTCTTATGGCTGAATACCATTCTGTTGTATGGCTAGACCACATTTTGTTTATCCACGCATCTGTTTTTTAAAGATTTATTTATTTATTTTAGAGAGTGCAAGAGTGTGAGTGGGGGGCGGGGCAGAGGGAGAGGGAGAGAGAATCTCAAGCAGACTCCCCTCCGAGTGATGGAGCCCCATACCAGGCTCGAGCCCAGGACCCTGAGATCACGACCTGAGCCAAACCCACGAGTTGGGTGCTCAAGCAGCTGAGCCGCAGGGCTCCCCATCCATCACCCATTAATGGACACTTAGGCTGTTTCTACCTTTTGGCCATTGTGAATAGTGCTGCTGTGAACATTTGTGGACATGTTTTGTTCAAACACCTGTATTCAGTTCTTTGGGGTGTAAACCTAGGAGCAGAATTGCTGAGTCATATGGTAACTCCGTGTTGAGCTTTCTGAGGAACCTCCAGACTGTCGTCCACACCAGCGGCTCCATTTTACATTTGAAGTAAAGGATATTGTCACTCCCATTTTACACTTGTGGACGCTGAAGCTTAAACTTTGCAGCTTGCCCAAGGTGACTTACATGGTGATTGGCAGAGCTAGGATTCTGTTCTGAGGGTGGCGCTCTTCTTGGCTCCTGCGCTCTGGAAACGTCAAGTCCAGAGGCTCCATTAGATCTTTGAGCCTTTGTGGGGAAGAAGGGGCTGGTAGCACAATCGTCTTTGGCTCCCCCGTCCTAGGGTGATGGGTCCACAGGTGGCAGGTTCTCTGTGCTGTAGCCCGTAGCATGGCTGACCCAGCCTCCCCCTGCGGGCAGAGTTGCAGCAGTTAGGGTTCATGGTGGAGTCCTAAAGGGCAGAAAGGGGTGCAGAAGCACAGCTTTCTCCGGAGGAGACCCTGTGGTCACAGACACAGACCTGGCGTCGGAGGACTTGCCGCGAGGGTGCAGGTGCATCGCGGCCTCAGGGCTGCCCGTGCGGCAGCTGCGGTGTGGGGGATGGTTGTGAAACTGCCCTGTAAACCACAAGGACTGTAGGATCCAGGGGAGGCTGGCCACATGCCTGGGCAGGGGACTTTGCTTACTGCTAGCCATGCAAGGAGCGGGAGGAAAGAAGTTCTGCCTGGCGGGCACCTACGGCAGCTCCTCAACCATCCCTTCTGCCCTGAGGGGCCAGCAGGGGCTTTTGCTCCCGCCAGTTCTAGGTGGTTTCATGGGTATGTCTGAAGACTCCTTTTCCATGGGCCTTTCAGTTTTCTCTGAGAACTTGGACTTTGAGGATATCCGTCTAAAGAGAGCTGCTCGCTAGGGAGAACTGTGGCCTTGGAGGGTAGAGTATCAGGTAGCCAGTCCTACACCTGGATGGCATCTGGTGTCCACCTCTTCAGAGAGGGTCTCATGATTCATTAGACTTGGAACTGTGAGCAGTTTGGTGGTAGCAGGAAGAGCCAGAGACAGTCTCTGTCCTCGCGACCAGCACATGTTCCTCAGGGCATGGGCTCCCAGGGGTGCCTGAGATGGGGTGCAGTACTCAGCAAAGCTCCCCAAGGGCCACTTTCCTTCCATAGCAAATTCAGGTCTAACCTCCCTAATCCCCGAGAAAGGATGTCTGTGCTATCTCCCTGGGCCTGGCTCAGGTGGCCTAAGCAAGCGTCCAGCATGGCTGCCCAGCAGGCCTCTGTATGGGAGCTTATGGGGAGGGCAGGGGAGATCGTGTTCCTGCCTAAGCCCTGTCTGATCCTGCCCACCGACAGATTCTGCAGTAACCCTGGGCCACACTTGTCCTGGGTGACCCCAGTGGGTTCCAGGTCCCTTTACCACTGTGAGCCCCACTTGCAAGCCCGTCAGAGTGCCTTCCTCCTGAGGCTGCCGTGAGGGTGAACCTGTAAGTACTTATCCAGAGCCCTGCCCGACCCTAGAAGATAATGAGGATTATTCTTGCTGCAGTGGCTCCTACCGCAAGTGAGAGTCTTCTTGTCCTACCGGAGCATACTCACCCCTACTTCTGGCGGTGTGCAGAGGTGCTGGCTGGAGGCTGACACCAAGTAGCACTGCTTTTCCGACTCCTTGAGAGGGTCGTGGGGAGTGGGATGGAGCAATAATACAGAATACAGGACATGTGGTAAAAGCCTTGCTCCCTAATTTTTCATTCCGTGTGTGTGTGTGTGCCCATACACCTGTTCTTCCCAGCGTGGAAAGTGTGGTTCTCTGTCAGCTGTGCGCAGGTAGGTTTGAGATACACCGACTGTTGCAGGACCTGCAGTGCGCTGGGTTTGCCTTCACCTTGAAAGGCACTTTTTGACCTTGAGATTTTGTGAGCACTTCTTTGCCCTGAGGGAAAGCCTTTGTTTCTGTGGGTCTCTGTTTTCCCATCTGAATGGAGAAGTGGGGCATAAAATGGAGTATTTCCATTCTATCCAAATCTTGCCTGGCCTCTGGTTGTATAAGCACAGCTGCCTGGAGGAAAGGGCCCCCACCAGTAGCTCTACATGGCCCCTGTTTGTACTTCTGTCCTACTTTCCTCTTCTTTCTCTCTGGCTCTCAGAAGCTTACCTTCCCAAACTTGCAGGATCCAACAAGAAGTGGAAGCTACCTGTTTTCCCTAAAATGCACCTGCTTGGGCCAGGGATGGGGGTGGAGGGTCTCCAGGTGGTAAGGCCGTTGTGGGCAGAGGTTCCCTTGGCCTTTTGTGGGCCAGTGGGCAGATGACAGGAGGGCTGGGTTCTCAGCAGGATGTGGTCACATCCCTGGAGAGCGGCCCTTGTCTTAGTCCTCCTGCTTGGTCCCTTCATGCTTACACGGTCTTTGCCCTTGGGATTCGTCGACACTGATGCAGCTCTACCATCTTAGCTGCTGTAGTGTGGAGACCAGAAGAGGACTGGAAACCCCCGGATGGCTAGACGGCCATCTGGTGACATTGCTGGCTGAGGACTTAACCCGTAACTTGGCAGCATAGCAAAGTTGGATGGCCTGCAGACAGCCATCCCGTTTTTGGAATTGAGCAAAACTAGGTGCCGCTCAGCCTCGTAGGAGGCCTGGATTCCTAATCTCTGGAGGTGCAGAATGAGAGCAGGGAGCTTGTCAGATGGAGCTGGCCTCTCTGCTGACAGTATTGGGGTGAGGGGTTCCCTCCGGCTGGATTCCAATTGCAGCCTAGATATCTGCCCTTGCTCTCCAAGCACAGGGTCTGGCCTCGTCAGTAGATGGGTTGTCAAGGATCTCTTCTCTCCTCCCTGCTGAGAATGCAGATGGCTCTGGCCTGCTCCTGCCCTGAGCTGGAGAGGGCCACACCTGGCAGGGGCTCTCTGGAGGCCCTTGGTGGAATCTGCCCGAGCTCTGGGTGCAGGGGCTGTGGTTGAGTGCAGCCTAGTGAAGGGGCGGGTGGGGGTGGTGGTATAGGCAGCCTCAGGGGGGCGTGGGAGTAGTCAGTGCGAGGACCCAGCAGTGGGGGGCCCAGCGCTCCATACCCACCTGGGACAGTGAGCCTCTTGCAGGTGCAGGTGGCGCTGGTGCTGCTGGAGCCGCTCCACAGCAGGTGGCGCTATTGAGACTCAGGAGGAACTGTCGCGCTGCGCTTGCCAGGTGCGACCCTGGGTCAGTTTTCCGGTTCTCCCTGCTTTTCTGACCGCTGTCGACTCTGCTCTCTCTTCCTCATACGTAACGGGATTAGATCAGGCTCACCTCATGAGTAATGCTTCAGGAGGCATGAAAGAGGTTGTAATCATGAGATCCTGACACACAGGTAGTCAGTAAAGGTTCGTTTCCTGCAGCTGTAGCTTGTTATGTCTTTGCCTTTTATTGACACTTCTGAAAACTCTTCTGGAAGGAGGTAGAGACCTCATTTTGCACACATAAAAAACCGAGTCCCTGAGAGGTTGTCAGAAGTCTAGGGCATGGTTGGTGACTAGGTCCCATGACCGCGTTCACCGCGTTCAGCTGCAGGGCCAGCCGGGAAACCTCGTCAGTGGCTGGTGGCTGTGTGTCAGGCAAACACAGTTACTGTGCATGAGGGAATGGCGAGCAGGTTCATGACCCCGAGCCCTGGAACAGTAGTTTCTAAAGACGAGCACGTGCCTTCAGATGGCCCACTAGAGAGTATAGTGAGCAGAAAGTATTAGGATTTCTGTTCGTGCGTTTTGTTGTGCCAGTTTAGCTTACCTGTGTGTGTGTTCTGGTTTACAAGGTATTGGTACAGTGGCACAGGTGGATAACTCATTGTGTCCACGCATCTGTGTATCACAGGTGGGTGTACACGGGCACCTGTGACAATCATGAGTCCTAGCAGTGGGGGGGGGCAAGGACAAAGGAGGAAAAGGCCCCCTGGAAGAGCTCCTCCACTGTCCCCTCCCCTCTCGGCTCTGTGACCCTGCTCATGGCCCTAATCCTCACAGTGGTCCACAGCATCAGTGTCCTTGTTCCATGCACAAGACCCACCCCAGAGAATCCATGAGCCTTGTCGGTACCAACGAGGAGCATGTGCTTCTGTGTGGGGGAGACTGAGCTGAGAGAGCAGAGGTCACCACCCCTAGTTTGCCCAAAGATGTTTCAGATGGGGCAGTGGCATGATGCTGGAGAAGACCTGGTATTAGAAATTCTGAAGAGCGGAGGGGCTGGAACTGGAGCAAGGAGGTGGGGAAGCCTAGAAGGACCGTGCAGGCCCTGCCCTGGGTTGGAGGGGGGCACTCTTGAAGCTGTGGGAGCAGCGCTCATCTGGGGAGGGGGGCTCAGCCCCTACATGCTTGTGGGCCTCCCCAGCCAGAAGACCAGTGGGTGGGTCCCAGGCCTCCTCTCCTGCTCATTGCTCCTGAAGAACCCCCTTGGTTGGTTGCAGGATAACCCACCAAGCCCCCTTCCCCAGCTCAAGGACTCTCCGGGAGTGCCCAGGAGAGATACTACAAGGCTGCTTTCCTGAGGAAGAGCACTAGCTAGTCTTAGTATGCGTGTGGCCCCCTCTGAAGTGGGACTCTGGCCCCTCCTCTTCAGGTCCCCACCTGAAGTCAGAGGCCTCCCTGAGCACAAGGCTGGCTCTCCTGCCCTGCCACCTCCCTTCTGGGCTGAGCCCAGAGAGTCCATAAGGAAAGGCTTCTTGGATCTGGGAACCTTACTCGTTCCCCTCCCGTGGATCGGAAAGCCAGCAGCCACGCTGGGTGAGGGCTCTGGAACTCCGTGCTCCTCTGGTCTGGCTTCTGTAGTTGGGCACCAGGGGATGAGAAGGGAGGTGGCAGCGCCATCGGAAAGGCGGGTGGGTTGGCCTGGAAAGTACCAGGAAGCCCGTATGCGCTCGAGCTGGAGGGGGTCCGGGAGCTTCCTGCTTCCTTCTGTTTGACAGATGAACAAGGTTTCCAATAGTGGGTATGGTGGGTCTGAGCTCGGCATTCACACCGGACTCAGCATCCTGACCCTCAGAGCTTGAGGAGGGAGGAACCTGATAAAGCAACCCCCAGCTGGCTGCCATTGGCTTTTTCTCCCCCTGCTGCTTCATCAGGAACCCAGCCAAGGAAATGCCGAGTCCTTGGGGGGCGCTCAGTAGGGAAGCTGGCAGCTGCCCTGGAAGTGGGGGCAGCCTCCCCACCTCATGCCCCGCACCACCGGGGTCCTGGCCAAGGCTTCCCTCCTGGGAGAGCCACCAAAAAGGGGCATTAAGGTAGTGCCTTGCCTGACTGCAGGCCAGGAGCTCTTTGCCCTTGGTATGGTGACGGCCAGGGCGCCTCATTTCCCTCCCAAAAGCGCCTTCCTGTTTGGGGGAGGGGGAGGGGCCAGAGGATAGAGGGTAACAGATCATCTTTAGGTAGATCCTCCTTGCTGACCCTCACCCCAGTAGGAATCTCTTAATGCCTTCTTTGCTCATTCTTGGTGTTCTTTCCCTCAACTCAGTGTCTGACTGTCAGAAAAGGACAAAAGTTAATATTTGTTGTCCAGCGCCGGCCGGGCAGCCTCACAGCGACTCCTCAGGGGCAGTCCTGGAAGGCGGTGGGGGTCACCTGCCCCGAGCAGGCTTGGCCTACCTTTAAAGCATTTCTGATATGTGTGGCTCCAGCCTGCCAGCCCCACAGCCTGCCTTCCAGGATGTGGCTTCTCTCCAGCTCCCTCCTTGCCTCTAAAAATAACCTTGCTATTTTGGAACCACCTCTTCTGGAGCTTTTTCTCACTGCTCTCTTGGATCAGTAACCCCTGTGAGACCAGACTCTTGGCTGCCTCTGTCCTCCCAGCTGTCCTTACGGAGCTGTCCTCTTCCTGTCTCTCTCCCCTTCCCCCAGTACCAGCTGGGATCTTGTTCTCCAGCCAGGAAGGAATGTCCAGCTGCATGTCCTCTGAGAAGAGCAGGCTGTCACCTCTCCTCCCTGGGACGGGTAGGGAGGAAGTGGGCCGTGGGGGTGGGGGCGAGGCAAAGCACCACCCTGTGCCTCCATTGCAGTTGGGGATCCACACAGCTGCGAGGGGCTCAGGTGCCTGTTGAAGCGACAAGGGCTGGGAGGGCCTGGGGATATGGGGACACTCCATGCTGCCTTACTCTGACCCAGGAGTACTGGCCTCTGCGTGACTCCCTGCCCCATCTTCTTCTTGCAGCCCACAACCCTGCCTCAGGGCACCATCAACATGAACCAGTGCACAGACGTGGTGGATGGGGAGGGCCGGACAGGCCAGAAGTTCTCCCTGTGCATTCTGACCCCTGAGAAGGAGCATTTCATCCGGGCAGAGACCAAGGAGATCATCAGTGGGTGAGTCTGCCCCGGTAATTTTGGGTGGAGGCACCCCTGCCTACCAGCAGGTTCTTGGACCAGTTCGCTTTGGCACAAATTGGGCAGTGTCGCCATCACTTTCTTCCCCAAGCATGTCCCCTCTACTGAGTCCCCTCTCTCTCTTCACAGCGCCACCGTGTGCCCAGTCACCATGCCAGAAACTGGCCTCCCCCTCCACCTGTCTTTGCGTCATCCCCTTGTGCACATACTCTTCCTCATGTCCCACTTCCGCGGGGGCCTCGCTCCGCTGGGCTGCCCCACTTCCACGGATGCTTCGGCTTCCTTCAGCCTCTCATTGGTCTCCCCGCCTCCATTCTCACCCCTCCACCCGTGTATCACTCGACCACGAGGGTTTCAGTCCCCAGAGCACAGCTGACCTTGCCTCTCTTCTGCCTGAAACCCCATCACCTGGGAGTCAAGTCCAGGTTCCTTGGCTGGCCCAGGGGGCTCCTTCCCAGCCCGCCAGCCTCACCCCCACCATCCTGTGTCCCTCAGCACTGAGCTGCTTGTCACCACACATCCTTGTGCTGACCACCAGCTCTGTGCCTTCACTCTCACCCTGCCTTCGGTCTGGAATGACCCCTCCATCCTTCAGGCTGTTGGAGTCAGCCTGAGTGTCCACTCTTCCAGGAAACCTGCCCCCACGAGGCACGGGCACCATCAGCTGGCTCTTATAAAAGATGCAGATTGTCTGCATGCACATCTGGCCTCCTTCAGCCAGCAGTAGGTCCTTGAGGGTGGGGGGCTGGGTCTCAGTCACTGCAGCGCTGCCGTATGCACTGGCCTCTTTGTCCACCCGGAAAGAATAGACAGTCTCTGAGTCGCACCGCTGCCCTTGGCCATGCCCTGTGCAGAGGCTTAGGGGAAGCCCTGGGAGGTGGAAGGGGCCCGGGTTTTCAGGTAGCTGACGAGGCTGCCAGGCGAGCAGAGCTCCGTGCTCCTAAGCTCACGCAGTGTGTGCCTTCCGGGAGTCCCTGCTCCTGGGGCGTCTGTTACTAGCTCTGTGTGACCTAGCCACACGGTACATGCGGAGTGAGCATGCTCGGCAGGCCCGACCGGGAGCTCCGGCACTGGAGCTTGGAGAATCCCATTGGTCCTTTAAGGCTGAGAAAGCGTTGAGAGAAAGTGAATTGGGGCATGGCGGGGTGGAGGTGGTTAGGGATACTGGGCTGATTATTGTAGTGCAGAGTAGAGGGAGCTAGAAGGTGAAGCCTTTTGGTTTCAGCAAGTAGAAGGACTGAGCACTGGCTGAGCTTCAGGATCTCAGGCCAAGGCTGCAGTATGAGGAAGCGAGAACAGTGGTCAGAAGGACCCCAGGTTTTGCTGAGTTCAGAAGTTCAAATCCACACTGTACCGGGCTGGCGCCAAGGGCCAGAGCTGCACTGCAGAGTGACCAGAGGGCCCTCTGCTGGGGGTGCCAGCTCAGCCCCAGTCCTTCTCCCTTGGAGAGAGGCAGGTTTGCATTTCTGACTCCTAGGGGCGAATAGCAGGACCACCTTGCCTTTCCCTCTCCCTGGTCTTAATTCTAGAACCATGTGGTTCAGGAGTGTAGAGGACTCAGGGAGCCTGGCCGGCTCAGTCAGAGAAGCATAGGACTCTTGATTTCCGGGATGTGGGTTCAAGCCCCACATTGGGTGTAGAGATTACTAAAACAAAACCAAACAAAACCAAAAAAAAAAAAAAAAAACTTAAAAAAAAAATAGGGCTCTTACAGAGCCCTCATTCTACAGTTGGAAGATGGAAGCTCTGGAAATGTGAGGACCCCGACCAAGGGCACTCTGCAGGCACGAGGGACAGCGTAGAACCGTTTGCTCTTCCCAGTTTCCCGTATCTGGCAGACACACCTGCACAGAGGGGCCACTGCCCCACGGGACTTCTTGGGGGAGATCTAGCCCTCCCCCTCGGGAGCTAGGTCCCATGGAGGATCCTGAGTAGCACGAGGAATGGGAAGGGTTGTCCAAGGTCCCCAGGACAGGCTGGGGCATGTGTGAGCTGGGGGACCAGGTCAGTGATGGTGTGGTGTGCCACATGGCATGAGGAAAACAGCTGAAGGTGCCTTTGGCAGATGGCCCAAATCCTACCATCAGGCACCTGCCACAGGCCAGGGGACCTTCTGTCCTGATCCCCTCTCCTAAGGTCATTGCATGTACAGGGACAGGGGACTGCCATTCCCATGCAGCTTGAGTAGACAGGGTCATTGGTAGACCAAGATACCAGATGTGTGTGTTCTCTGGGTCCCACATGTAGGCTGGGTCATCGAAGTTTGTGCAGTGGCTTGGAGACATAGCCAGAGCTAGGATGGGATGTGTCACCTAGTGCTTTCCCCTATCCTCATCCTGGGGTTGGGCCTAGCTCATCCCTGCCCAGCAGCCATACCCATGCAGGGTTCAAACCATGGCGACCTGTCCCTGGGCCCCTGCAGCCCCTCCAGTGGCCCCCAACAGCAGCTTCTTTGTCTTTGCCACCCACTGGTATACTAGCCCTCCTTTAGGGAGTCAGGTGGGGTAGTGTGCCCTGGGTACAAACTTCTGCCTCCATCTCCTCTCCCTCCTCTGCCTTTCACCTTTGTGGACGGATGCCTCCCTTGGCATTCTCACTACCTGGCACAGCTCCTTTGCCAGATAATCTCATTTGTGGGCTCTTAGACCCTGAGATGGGGCTAAGTACTCAGCTCCATAATGAGGTACAGACTTCCTCTGGGCTGACTCAGAGCAGGGGTAGTTGGGGACAGTCCATCCAGACTTCTTTCTGGGGTCTTCTCTGAACAGAGGCCCCTGAGCTGCCTGAGGCGCCTCTCCCAGAGCTGGGTGGAGAGAGTTGGCAGTTCTCTTTCCCAGCTGTCTTGTGCCAGGACGGGCCTTCAGGATGTTGGGGCACAACTTAGCGCAGCTCTTTTAGAGGAGGTGGGATGTAAGCAGGAGTTTGCGGGGGTGGGGTGGGGTGGGGGGCTCTCCATCTGGGCTGGGCCCAAGTTTTCCCCCTTCTCTGTGCCCCGTCTCTCAGTTCTGCCCCCTCGGTCTCACTCATCCTGGCTCCACAGTCAGAGTTGGGGAACCCACTCTACCGTGTCTTGGCACTCACTTCCACTACCGAGCCGGTGGCCACATTCGCACCTTGCCTCTCTTGCCTGGGTGTATTTTACATGGTAACACATCTGAATGATTGTTACACACTTCCTGCTTGGGCTTCCGTGAGAAATCCGAGTGCAGGGGACATGTTCCATCATCTGTCCCAGGCCAGCCCCAGCCCACCCTGCCTGTGCTCAGCCTGAGTCTCCAGCCCTCTTCAGGCCAGCACAGGAGCTCGCTGAGCTCCGTTCAGTCAGCGCTGCAACCGTGGCGCAGATCTCTTCCCTCGAGGCCCTGTCCTGCGGGCTCGCCGATTTGCTTGCTTGTTCGTGTTGCCATGAACAGCAACTGGGCCAGCGTGCACGTGCCTGTCACACGCCCCATGCTCCTGGGGCCCTGGAGGACGAGGTGACCTTGTTAAGCAGTGTCTCCTTCTCTCCTAAGTAAAGCTCTCAGAAGGGTCTTCTGCAGACACAGCTTGCTGCAGTGCCCCAAACAAATGTCAGCCCCCTGCGGGCTGGAAGGCGGGTCTTTTAACCCCACAAGCATGTGAGTTCCTCAGCTTGCGTGAGTGAGGCCCTGAGCGTCTGCTCCTCTGCCGCTGGCCTTGCAGATGCAGCCATACCTCTTTTCTTGCCTTGGGGCCAGCCGACAGAGGAGTGACCCCCAGGACCTGCGCCTCAGGGCTCTATGGTGCCCGCAGTCGTTCGTGCTCTCAGCAAGTACAGAATGACCTGCTCGGAGCTGAACTGGGCTCGCCCCACATGCTGTGATCCCCCACACCCAAGCCCACTTTGCGGCTGCCAGCTCTCACCAGCACAACCAGCCTACCCTGCTGAGGCTGTCCTAGAAGGTCACTGACTGTGACTCACCTCTCTCCTGCCACCCCACATTAAAGCAGCACGTCTGAGTGCGGAGGACCTGAGCCCTTCTTCCTGACCCCGGCGTGAATGTCGGTGGTGGCCGCAGCCTCCAGCCAGGGTGCTGGCAGTGCCGGCTCTGCCTCACATTGCAGCCCAGCCGCCACCACTGGGCCCAGGGTGGCAGCAGGCCCAGCACAAACCCTCATGTTCTGGGAAGAAGGGGACCAGAGTCTGCTGCTGAACCCTCCCCTCTGGAGAGAGCACCCTTCAGCACCAGGCCCCTCCTGTCTTCCACTCCCCCTGCCCCCTCATCCAGCCCACCCAGATGTTCATGAAGCTCCAGTGAGGCAAGCAGGGAACATGTCATGGCCTCATCTACCCCCTGGTTTCAGAGATGAGGAGACTGAAGCCCAGAGGGGCAGGGAGCCACCCAAGGTCGTGGTTAGAGCGTAGCAGAGCCAGATCTGTACCAAGCCTCCTGCCTTCAGCCGCTGCTCTTCCCACGCTCCCCTGATACCTTGCCTGCTCCTGGTCCAGAGCGGACCTTCCAGCATGTGGGCCTTGGAGTGGGTCCCTGGGCAGCTCTGCTGGGCCTTCCCCAAAGCCAAGGTGCCCGTGCCCTCAGTGTGCCAGTGGGGCCCAGAGGTGAGGGAGTGGGTCTGGGAGGTCAGCTGCTCAGCCCCTGGAAGTGACCCGCCACAGAGAACTTTGGTGGCATAACTGCTGGTTTGCTGCCTCCAGAGCCCTAAATGGTACCCAGTAGCAGCCCATCTGTGCATTAGCCAAATCTACCATGGGAAGATGATTTTAAAGCCAACTGTAAGCCCCGAAGACAGGGTCAGTGATGGAAACCATGATGTGCTCTGTACTCTGCCTGCCACTCCACCAGGCTGAAGCACTCTTCATGCCCGGGCCGGCCACAGGGCCCTCTCCACCTGCGCTGTGGTCACTGTGGGGTCAGCATCTGGGCCTGGTCCCAGCACAGCCTGTGCTTGTCCTGGGCTGCACTGTTGGCACTTCCCCATCGGTGGGAGGCTCACATCTGGGTCATGATCCGCCCTGCTCAGCTGCCCCGAGGCCTGGCCACAGGGTGGGCACCCCCGAGTGGGAAGCATTGGGCCTGGTGCCTAGACCACCCAACAAGGTTCCTAGTCCCTGAGCTCAGGGGTCTGATCTGGTGCTCCCTCCTCTCCTCTCCCCAGGTGGCTAGAGATGCTCATGGTCTATCCCAGGACCAATAAACAGAACCAGAAGAAGAAGCGGAAGGTGGAGCCTCCCACACCACAGGTAGGCAAAGTGCTGCCCCGTCAGTGGGGCTAGGTGAAGTGAGAGCTCCCCAGGAGGTTAGAAGACCTCAGAACCCGGCCTAAAATTCGGGGTGAGAAGAAGAATCCAGATGAGGCCGAGGTGGTCATCAGCCCTGCATGCTCTCTCCTTCCCTCTGGTGGTCTGTGGGCTCTATGCTCCTCTCCACGCCACAGGGCAGGACCCTCCACAGGATAGGATGGCTTTGCTCATAGGCTCTGGGGCCGCGCAGGGAGGTCTTCAGTGAGTGAGCCAATGCCCAGCAGTGGTGTTATCGCACGTGTCCGCTCCCTGGTGGTCCTGCCCGCTGCTGAGAGCAAAGGGCTGCTTGCTGAACACGTGCATCCTCGTGCATTCACAGAGGGTCCCAGAGTGTCCTGGCTGAGTGAGGAGCTCTCGGGGGACCCTGTTCCCTCTCCAGGCTTTGGCCATAAATGGAAAAAACTAGCAAGACCTTGACTTTTGTGCCCCTGCCCTAACTTCCATTTGACCAGAGTGGCAGGTGGCTTGGATAGGTCCCACCAGGTCTAATCCTTCCCCAAAGGCCACTCTCCTCCTCGTCTGCAGGGACACAGGGCACCCAGAAGGGCTCTGCACCTCCCTCCCGTGCTCCTCACATTCCTGGGGCCCTGGTGGAGCGAATTAACCTTTCTCAGCCTCCATGAACAGCTTTACAGAATGGGCCTTTTGGGATCTAGTCACAGGATTATTGTGGGCGTGGAAGGAAGCACTGAGCCCTTGATGGGTGCTCAACGAATGCTCCTCTCTGCTCCAAACTTCAGGGTTACCAAGTGCTTTGCTTTGCCTGATCAAACCTCACAGCAACCCCAAGAGTGAACAGGATGGGGATCGGGGTCCCTTGGGCATCTTGCAAGACCCAGAGTCTGGCGGGGAGCCAGCCCATGACAGAACCTTAGCTACCCCTGGGGCTCAGCAGTTCTTCCTGGCTGCTGTCTGCTTCACCGAGTGGTAGAGGTCGGCCTGGGCAGGGCTGGGAGGTATGTGCTGGTACCGCCGCCGCCGCCACCACCACCAGCCCCTAGCCCCTGCCCCCCGCCATGCGCTGTCCCTGATGGAGTGCAGCCCTGGGCCTGCTCTCAGCTGATGGTCATTGTTTGCCCAAGGAGCGTCAGGCCAGCATCCCCTGGAAGGTAGTACGGCTGGCCAGAAGTCAGCAAAGTGCAATCAGAGACCTTCCTGGAGACTGAAAGTGGGGCTTCCTGCTGGGGAACAGCAGATACACACACAAGTCCCCTAACACTGCCAAGTCTGAGAGAAAAATCCCAGGCCGAATAACAGCGTTAGGCCAGCTCTGTGTTTCTTTAGTGATGCCTTGGAAGCAGTGCTGGAGCAGAGCTCCTGCCTCCAAATCAGGCAACTGCATGTGCAGTAGACACATTCGGCCCAGACCAGGGCATTAGGTTGTGTCCCTCCTGCCCGCCTGTCCCCACCCTCCAGATACTGCTGGCCGTGGCTGAGCTTCATTTCTTCAGTTGGTAGCGGGAGCCACGTGATCACAGGGTGGGGAGATCACCCACTTCTCTGAGGGTGTCCCTACCTGCTCTGCTTATTCCCTTTCTGAGCCCGGCAGAAGCCAGCCTGGCAGGACTCTCTTCCTTCTGCCCCTTGCTCCCAAGAACGTCACATTTGATTTCACTGCTTTCTGGAAGCTGTGAACTTTCATCTGGGGCCCATCTCGCTGCGACTCCCATCTCATGAAGTCACGTTGGGGATGTCTGGGCAGGCCTCCCCTCCACAGCCAGATGCTCGAGGTGTTTTGGTGCTCCAGATGGAGCAGGGAAGGAAGCCTAAAGCCTTCAGGGCCCCTGTACAGGCAGGAACCCAAGATCCCGTATCTGGCCTCTTTTCTCTGTGGCCTGAGAGAGTTTCAGATAAAAGCAGTAGGATTTGGGAAGTATTGCTGTGCAGTGCCCTGCCCTCTGGGAACTCAGGCAGGAGAGCCCACAGGGCCCCACTCGAACAAGAATGTCTCAAGCAGTCGGGAGTTCCGGCCATGGAGAGTACACTCATGGAGTGGTTTTCTGAGACCATCAGAGAGAGACCCAAGCCAGGCCCTGAGGGAGGTTGAGGACCAGGCTGCAGGGAGAGCAGATAGCCTCTAATTTGGGGGCAGGGGTCCCAGCAGAGCCCAGGCAGCAAGGAGACAGGCTGGCCTCTGAGGCCTGAGAGGTGTGGGTTCCAGAGCTGCTTCTTAGCCCCTGTTCACTCCAAGAGGAAAGACTTTCCTGATACTGAGATGCCTAGAGAGAAGGAGTAATAATCCACTCTGGGTATGACTAGGATAGGAAGGATGGAGATCTTGCTACCCTCTCCCCAAATCCCAGATCTGGGACTCTGGCAAGGCCGGGGGCCGCATGTCTCCCCTACCAGGTGCGTGGGTTGGGAGGCTTGGTTCATTAGGTGGAGCTCTGGAATGCTGGTTCCTCCCATCTCCCCAACCCCCAGGCTCTTGGCCCGTACTTGTCGGCCTTTCTTCAGAGACCTGTAAAACAACAGACCCCAGTGTGAGCAGAGGCCTGCCGGGAGGAATGTCCCTCCTGGTCCAGTACACTGGTTCCTCTCAGGCCCACACGTGTGTTGTGAGTTGCTACCTCTTCTTGAGCGTCGTGTTTTCTACTTGGGTTCCATTCTGCACACCCACACTCCAGGTCATATCCGTCCTCGTTGGGCCCCTCCTCAGTGTCTGTGCCCGGGAAATAGAAAGGAAGGCTTTCTGTGAAACCCCCTCTAGAGAGGGTGCTGGCTTAGCTGGCATACGGCAGCTACAGAGCCTGCTTGGCCTGGGCCTGCCTTCCTGCCCTGTGTCCTCTTTCCTCCCTGCTTTGAAAACCCTTCCTGAGCAGCCAGATAAACAGCACAGACCTCATCACAGCACGGAAGCATTGCTCTCCCTGAGCAGTGCAGGTATCTCGACCATGCAGGGACTAGCACGTAGGAGACCTGGCACTTCTTCCTTCCTCTTGCACGGGCACCCGTGGTCTGTGTTGTTTTGAACCCCAGCACCCTCCCCGCCACAGCGGTGACCCTGTGGAGAGCAGAGGCAGGGCCGCGTGGCCCCAATGTGGCCTATGCCAAGTCTTACTCACCACACGTCTGCTTTGGAGAAGAGAAGCAGCTTTACCCAGAGATCAGGCTTCCCTGTACCACCCCCCACCCCCTCTCCTGGAAGCCAGCGTGGCTTGGTTCCTGCTGCCAGACTGTCCCTCTGTCTCCACTCACGCGATAAGGCTTGGCATAGAGGCAGTAGAAGGCAGAGCCTCTGAAGGAGAGAAGGAGAACTGCCTGTGGACCTTGGCTGCCATTCAGGGCCCTCATTCTCTGGGACGAGTTCTCCAGAAGTGGGGAGCATGGAGACGGATCTGCGGATGCAGCCAGCCTGGCACGAGGTTGGGAGGCCCGGGGCCAGAAGGTGGGTCTGCAGCCATGTGGTGCTGAGAGATGTATTAGTTTCCCAAGCTCCCTGTCATGGCCCCTTGGATCTCAGGCCTAGAATTTCCTCTGCCTCTTGGGGATCCCTGCCAGCCCACCCACTCACTGTGGGAGTCACCCAAGCACCAGAGAGGGGTGTGCATATGCCGTGGGCACTTCACCAGCCACATGGGGCTGAGGGCTCTGGCAGCCAGGGCCGCTTCCCTCAGAAGCACAGCCACCTGCCTGTTCCTCTTGGGCCCTTTCTGGCAACCTCTACCTACCCTTGGTGCAGCCTGTCTTCCACAGAGGGGATGAATTCACCGAGGCCAGTCTTCACGTCACCCCACCCAGCTCTGTAGGAGGAATCCCAGCTCTGCCCTGAGCCCACCAGAACATGCCCAGCCTCTGGCTTCTGGTCTTTGAACAGAAGACTCAGTCGTTGGAAGGGGCCATGGCAGGGGGACCTGGAGTGACTTCTGCTTGAGGGAAGCATTGCTAGGACATGGATTGAGGGCAGTATGCTGACTGGGGGGGTGGGTGGCCCTGGGGCCGGCTATCCTTAGGTCATTAGAGCCTGGTTCTGTTGCAACCCTCATGAAACTCTGAAACCATTGCCATTTTATTCCAAGAAGTCCACTTCTTGCAAGGTGGGTCGAGCTGTAGGGAATCTCCAGCCTGGGAGCCAGGTGTGTCGACGACTCTGACCACATGGGCAGTCGGGTGTGTCCTGGGTCTGTGGGAAGAGCCTTCCTGTCTTTATCGTGTCTCATGAGGCCTGGAATCTTTGCAAAGCTAAGGAAAGCTTTGGACCTGCTAAAATGCCTGTCTTTTCCCATGGGGATACCTGGTGCCGTGGCTTCTCAGTGGGTCCTTTAGGCTGCCCATCCAAAGCAGTCCCCCAGCCCCCTGCAACTCCTGACGGTGTCTGGTGGTGGAAGAAGCTTGAAGCTCCACTGTGGCCCTTACTGTCCATGTGAGCCTGGGTGTGCCATCCTCTCGGCCCAGGCAGCCTCCCCTGCAAGATGTGTTGGGGAGGACAATGAGGAACCAGAGCCCAGCATGTAGTCCATGCTCAGTGGCTCTCAGACAGTCTGCTGGTTAATACTGGGTCTGTGTACATGCACGCAGGGACACATAACCCTAACCCGTGTCCTCTGTAAGCCTTGCCAATGGCCCCAACTTAGAATTGGGCTAAGGTGAGCTTTTAAAAATGAGGTTCGGCCACCAGGATGGGAGTGGAAGGTGGTCATTTGTATGCTATCCCCCATGTGTGGGAGAAGATAGTGAGAACATGTCTGTCTTTGGAGAGGCTCCAAAGCCATCTTGCTGGCAGTGCCCTCAGCAGCTGGCACCCAGGACTTTGAGCCAAGCAGGAGGGTTGGACCCAGGCTGTGAGCTCATGCTGGGGGGCAACTAGGGGTCCCAGCCCTGCCCTTGTCTGGGCTCTAGGTTTGAGCCGTTGAGTTAAGGTTCTTTGCATGCTCTGGAAATGGACTGCGTGTATCTGGCCAAGTACCTCCCACAGGAATGCTTCTCCCACAGAGCGGCACCAGTTCTGATCTGGGGAGAGATGGGACGGACACTGTTCCCATCTGGGCTACAAGCTCCCATCTAGTTTGTGTGGGTCGGCAGCTGGGAGGGCAGAAGTGTAGATGGGATGTTTGGGTTGTATCTGATGACTCTTCTTCACATAGTGTCCCAGGTGTCCCATTTTTACTTTCTAGGACCAAAAGGGGGAGGTTGGGGAGGCCAAGGCTGGCCCCGGCACGGGTGTTGTATGAATAGCACCACATGTATGAACACGTGCTTTGCACTTACCCAGCAGGCCACCTCAACGGTGTATTCTTTACTTACCCTGTCCCATCTTTCCTGACTCGTGTCCTAATTACCTACAACTCTAGGAATGACAAACTCTGAGCCAGCCACTTGTCATCTCACCTTTAATGCCTGGTCCACTGCTCTGGGCTCTGTGGTTTTGTTGGCAGGGAGAACTTGCCTGTGTTTAGTATTGGAACTCCAACCAGAAACCCTACGTTTTTGCTCCATGTATTTGCCAAACCCGGCCTGTGGCCGGTGGGACCAGCACTTTGCGAGAACTGACTGGGGCTGTAGAAGAGAAAAGGCCACAGTGCCAGCCAGATGGAGCTTTCACCCTGACCAAGATATCTCCGTTCTGAGCCTCCCCTTTCAGGGATTCCGGACCACTGACAAGTGTCATTGACCTCGGTGTCCCTTGTAGCCAGGCACCTAGGCAGCCAGGACCTGTGTACCAGCCCAGGCTGTGCGCTCCTGTGGCCGCACAGACACCGCTCTCTCCCCCAGGAACCAGGGCCGGCCAAGATGGCTGTCACCAGCAGCAGCAGCATTCCCAGTGCTGAGAAGGTCCCCACCACCAAGTCTACACTCTGGCAGGAAGAAATGAGGGCCAAGGACCAGCCCGATGGGAGCAACCTCAGTCCAGCTCAGAGTCCCAGCCAGAGCCAGCCATCTGCTACCAGCACCCTGAGGGAACCTGGGCTGGAGAGCAAAGATGGTAAGTGGGAGCTTGTGTGCCCGCCTGTTCTGGTGGTCAGCCTCATAGCACTGGAACAGGCCTCCATCACAACACAGCTGGCACTGAGAACTCAGGGACGCTGAGCCCCGGGTCTCAGGTTCCTTCACCTTCTGTGTCCATCAGCCCTTGGCAGGGCCTGGCCTGGGTGGGGCTGGGATTCCTGGACTCCGGCCTTGGCCTTGCCCCTCTGGCTCTTAAGTCCCATCTGTAAAGGAGGAAGACAGCACCTGCTCTGTCAGCCCCGGTTGGGTGCTGTGAGAATCAAAAGGCTCTAGAATGAGGTCTGTGTACCAGGAGGCCTTTAGTTCTTGCCACCGTGGCTGCACTGTGTTCATGGCCTAGTTAACCCTGGAAGCCCAGTGTGTCCTGAGAGCAGCAGTGGTTAGGGCAGCCTCGTCCTTCTCCTCGCCGTCCCATCCTGTCTGGCCCCTGGGTGCTCGGGAGGCTTTGCTGTGCTCTCTCCACTTAGCGCTTTGGAATTGCCTGAGCAGAAGCAGGGCAGCAGTCTCCGCCTCCCTGCTCTGGGCCCCGGAGGGCTCTGTATGACATAGGCTGGCTTTTCCCATTTGCATTTTGTCCAGCTCATTAAAGACAAGCGGACAGTTGGTACTGACCCAGTTCATTCAGGCCAAAATGCTTTTTGCAGCAGCTGGGGGTGAAGGTGCCTCAGTCCTTCGTGGCTAGTCCCCATGCACTCCTCTTATTCCCACAGAAGTCCTCTGCCTCTTCCCTCCCAAAATGCACTAACAGGCTGAACGGCCAGTTAGCCCTTGATTTCCTCCTTGATCTTTGGTAAGAAGTGGTTGTTGGTGGGACATCTGCCCTGGGCGGGGGATCCTGCTCTCCCAAACTGTCCCCCAGACTAGAAGCTCAGGGACCCCCTGACAGTGTAGCAGATGCAGCCAGCTTAGAGAGGGATGAGGCGCATGCGTGGGAAGGACATTTCATTGCTGTCCCACGATTCTGCCGTTGTGTGAGCCGTATACGGATGGCTTCAGAGATGGGAGGGAGAGAGATGGCCCCTGTTTAGATCTGCGTGGGCTCTTTAAAAAGTCCCCAGAAACCAAAGATGGCAACAGGCTAAGTGCGTCTCCTGCCTCCCCGCTCTCTCTTCCAGAGGAGAGCACCGTGAGCAGCGACCGCATGGACTGTGGCCGCAAAGTCCGGGTGGAGAGCGGCTACTTCTCCCTGGAGAAGACCAAGCAGGACTTGAAGGCCGAGGAGCAGCAGCTGCCCCCGCCGCTCTCCCCTCCCAGCCCCAGCACCCCCAACAACAGGTATAGTGGTCCCGGACCGCCCTCGCAGGAGCTTGCTCATCCCCTTCCTTCCCCAGGTTCTCGAACCCCCAGCCGAATGGTCTGCAGCAGCTCCCTTGGCTCCCTGGACGTGGCCAGCCGGCCCCCCGCCCACATGGACTCCGGCAGCGCTGGGGGGCGGGGAGCAGAGAGACCGGGGCGCACCTTTGCCTTTAAAGCCAGCAGGCAGTATGCCGCCCTGGCCGACGTCCCTAAGGCCGTCAGGATCAGCCACCGAGAAGCCTTCCAGGTGGAGAGAAGGCGGCTGGAGCGTAGGACTCGGGCCCGGAGCCCTGGCAGGGAAGAGGTGGCCCGTCTGTTTGGCAACGAGAGGAGGTAAGGAGGGGGTTATAGGGCCACACGTGCCACAGACACACTCCCCCACCTTTACACAGTCTCTTGCACACACTCATATTCTCCCTTACACGTACACACTCACACTCTCCTGTGTTCTTGTACTGCTTTTTACACTCTTCTCGCACACACACTTTGACATACGTATTTCCACGTTCCCTAAGCCTTCCTTGGGGGAGTGTACTTGTCCTCCCTTTCTGTTCAGAGCATGTGGGAAAGCTTTCTCTGTTGACCTTAGACTTTGATCACGGAACTCTCAGCCCCCAGTAGCCAGAAACAAAGCATCTCTGGGCATCCAGACACCTGGGCCAGAGGCCAGCTGCTTCCTGTGAGTGCCTCCTGGCACTGAGACCTTAAGGGCCCCCGGCGTGTTCTCGGCCACCTGGCCTTGTGTAGCTGGATCTTTTTCTTCCTGGCCCATCTCTGTCCTCTAAGATGACCATGGAGGCAGGAAGAGCCTGGAGAAGCAGATGGTGGCAGAAACTGCCCTTGCCCTTCTGGTCTTAGGCATGGGCAAAGGCATGGAAGGCGGTGGGGTGGGCAGCACAGGGAAGCTGAGGCAGCCTGTGATGTCCCCGGGCACCCTGGAGCATGACTGCATCCAGGCTTGGCCGAAATGTGAAATGGGGAGGCTGGCAGAACCACAGCTTCCTGGAGAGACACAGGATGTAGACATGGGAGCTAGGACGGGGACTGGGACAGAGGCATGGAACTCATCTGTGGTCAGAAGAGAGGAGGCTTCTGTGCTTCCCGGAGAGCTGGGGAGAGAGCTTGATTCTGTCTCTGAGGCCCTGGCCTGGACCAGAGCGCTCGAGTGCCCCCTTCCCATAGAAGCGTCCATCCCCGAGTCTGTAAATGGAGCCTTTGCTATGACAACAGGGTTCTCCCCCAGGTCCAGGGGTGAACTGCCAAAGGTCCACGAACCCTTCTAAATGATTCGAGAGCCCATGTGTACATCATTTTCATTGGGTTCCCAAAGAAGTTCACTTTTTGGAAAGAAAAGATTGAGACCTAAATTCCAAAAGCATTCCCAGAGTATCGTCTCCACCCTACCAAAGGCTGAGTAAAGCTCAGAGTTGGGGCATGCTGTGGGGACAGGGCAGGGTGGTGATGGGCTTCCCCCCTCGAGGGGCCAGCCACAAGCAGGGTGCCTCTTCTTAATACACCACTTCTCTCCCAAAGCCCCAGGTGGACAAGACCTGTGCACCTGTGGGTCCACCTCCAGAATAAGGAGGAGATGCCCAGAGTTGTTGGTCTTAAAAAGAGAAGGAAACAGATGTGCCTGATTCCTAGGCAGAGGGAGAGGGAAGCTGACCTATTTCCTGAGAGGTGACCTCCAAGCACTCAGCTGTCTTCTTGTTCAGTTAGTAACCCTGAGAGGTCCTGTGTCCCTTCCCAGTGTGTGGGTACAGAGATGGGGCCTCAGAAGCGGGGAGACTCGAGGCAACAGCCTGGTGCAGGCAGAGCCAGGACTCACCTCCCTGCAGGGCCTTTAGCTGGGAAGACCCCACTCCCATGACGTGACCCAGGAGGGGCCCAGGCTGTCCTTTAAGCAACTAAGTAAATAATATAAGTGGAGGGGCTTGCCGGAGACTTAGAAGGCTGTGGGCCAGGGCAGGGGAGGCTTCAAACTGGCTGACGGGCAGGCCATGGGTCCTGGAGGCTCCTGAGTGGGCAGCTGTGCCCTGGTGTCACGGCAGACCAAAGAATTAACATTCAGCACACCTGCTTAGCTTCGAACTTGTTCTTGTCTAGTAGCCTGGGGTAGATGGCATCTCCGGGGCTTTACTTTCTGCATGTTCCTCGCCACCATGGACGTGGGTTTTCACCCCGGGAGCCCACCAGCTCTGCACCCTAACATTGTAATGTCACTTTCTTACCCTAATGACATCTGACTGGCTGCTGTCACTTTGCGAGGCCTGCGCTCTGATCCCAAGTAGCCCACCCAGTGCTTGATTGGATTCCTGGGTCCTGGTTGAATAGAGGAGAACCCCATATTGGCAGGACGTCCGCCACAGCTATCCAGAGTGGCAGCTGAGCCAGGCGTGCCCAGGAGCCGGGCTGGGGGGACAGTGGGGACTGGTTTCCTGACAAGCCGTGGCCACCAAAGAAGTCTTTATGGGCCGGTCCACTCTGCCCTTCACGTTTGCTCCGGAGCTTTTAGAGTGTTTCTTGGATGGTGAGTCCCTGCTGAACCAGCCTGGGGAGGCCATGGCCCTCATTGAGTTCTTGGTGCCTGACACCAGGACCGGCTCTTGTGCAGTCCTTACATCCCCTCGGCTGGGCACCTGCGGAGGTGAGGCGGAGCGGAGGCTCAGGTGCCTCCTTTCTGGGCCGTCAGCCAGCCCGGGGAGATGTTGGCGGCCACCCCTGCGGTACCTCAAGGGGGCCAGTGTACAAACTGTTCACTCACTTTGCAAAATAAGCTATGGCTGACCTGCCCAGAAGCCCCCTCTGTGGAGAGGCTGCATTAAGTGCCACTTTTCCTTCCTCGTCTGGCTCCTCTCTTGGCAGCCCTGGCAGGCCTGCAGCATGCGAGTCTCGGGGGACGCGGTGGGGCGCTGTTCCACACGGCCTTCCTGCGGCTTTCTCGGCCCCAGGGTCAGTTGGAGGGGCTCTCATCCTGCAAGTAATGGTACCTAGGTCTGTGCGTGGGCCTGGCACCTTACCCACACCCCTCTAGGATGGTGGGGCACGCGGCATCATCCACCCGACCAGGCTGAGCGCTTACAAGAGCTTCCTGTGGTTCCCAGGAACTCCTGCTGCTGCCTGAGCTTCCAGGCTCACCGCGCACACGCCCTGCTGCTGCCCCCCCCCCCCCCCCCCCCGTCGCCGCAGGCACTTTGCGCTCTGGCCGGCTGGCTTGGGAACAAGCTCTCTTCCTGGAGGTTCCTCAGAAGCTTAGGGCACCAGAGCTCTGTGCAAGCACAGAGAGGAGCAGAGGGCCCAGGTGCCCCGAGAGTTCGACCCTTGGTCTTCAGCCTTCTTTGATGGTGAAGAAACCCTACGAGAGCCATTTTTACTGGTAACCCTTCCTAAGTAAAAGCTGGTCTCTTGGCAGGGTCTCAGGGTTTGAGGCCATTTCCTTTTTCTTCTTATAGAGTCAGATATTAGTCTTCAGTTAGGTTTTAATCTTTTGGGCTCAGAGGCCCTTCACTTGCTTCTCCTTGACTCTCTGCCACTAGCCCAGAATGCAAGCAATTACCTACCCTTCCTGTGAGGTGACCTTGGGCGCTTGCCTGGATGTCCCTGGGAGGACAGGCCTCTGGTTTGGTGACATGCTAATGTTATAAAAAAAAAAAAAAATCAACTGAGTGAATTCTAAAGACTTTATTGGCTTTATTCAACAATTCATGAATCAGGCGGCATCCCATCCATCAAACAGAAAGGAGCTCTGAAGAGCTGTACAGAACAAAGGACTTTTATAGGCAGGAGAGGGCAGGACAAGGAAGTTAACAGTAGCAAAGAGTGCATTGTTTCGGGCAAGGTCACCTTCCTTTGAGGGACAACAGAGGGTCTGTCAGGTAGATTACCCCACTGGTGCTAAGTAGGTAATTCCAAATTGACTAGTTTAAGATTCCACTCCTGGGAGAGGTGGAAACTGTGTTAGGTATTAACCACCATTTGGTGACTTGGAATTATTAGCACAGTTGACTCTGAATATTCCGGGCCTTTTGTCTTTTTTTTCTTTTTTTTTTTAAGCATTTCCCCCCACCCTACCCCCTTTTTTAAAGTTTATTTATTTATCTATTTATTTAAGTATGAGGCTCAAACTCATGAGCCCGAGATCAGGAGTGGCACGTTCCTCTGACTGAGCCAGTAGGCACCCCACAAATTCCCCCCCTTTTGTTCAGACTCTCAGCTTAACTGAGTGGTGTGATCAAAATTTAAGACCTTAACACCACTCCCAGCTACTGCTCAAATTCTTGTAGTTTTTTGCTCTGTGGTATTTATGGGTCATGACTTTTTTTGTTGCTGAATCTCTGTGGTACCCATAGGTCACAGCTTCAGGTTCCCATTGTTTTAAGTCACTTATTCTCTTCATTCCTTTCTTTGGTTGCAGTCTTAAGGAGATCATTTGCTTGGTGGTTACTGGCTGCAAACATGCGTTTCAGAGAATATAGTGCATGAGGGAGACTACTATGGTTATTTTAAGCAGGATAATTCCCAATGTCTGGAGTGCGTTTTGGATCCATGGTCCCCAAGACCCAAACCAATCAAAATCAAATAACTCAGAGAAAGACCTCCATTGAAGGAGTCACTTTTTTTAAGTGAAGTGGCTTTTTCAGTGATTTTTACATAGCTGAGTTTCAGCTTTCCCAGAAGTATTAATCTAGGTGCGGTAAGTGGCATTGACCACAGCACAGACATTTTCTTGTTCAGCTGCAGGGTAATCAGGGGATCTCCTATTATGAAGAACAACTTTGGCCTTGCAGAGATGGGGACTGCTGGTGAGATCTTTTTATAATTGGGGGCAGATTTGATTTAGGGAATCATGAGAACATGGGAATACAAATGTACTACGATTTGCTTAGGAATTTGTGTTCAGTTGGGCGAGTACAGTTATAATCGTAGAAAGGTGAAAACAAGGCACGGGATGTTCTGGCTGTAAAAGTCAGACTGTTTAAGCGACTCCTAAGTTCAGGGGGTCAATTGGGAATAGAAGAGAAATTGGTCACAGGGAGGACCAGGGGACCTCTAGTATCACGGACAGGTAAAGAGCTCTTTTTATGATAAATCCAGCAATCCGAAAGATTGTCCCAACCTCTTCCCTCCCTTAGTAATGGCCTGAGAGACACGCGTGATGGCTTTCTTTCCAGGCCAGTGCCAGAGTAAAGAAAAGAGATAAGGAAAGAATTTCATTTCATGTTTAAGGAATGAAGTCTTGATCCAGCATCTTGGGTGGAAGCTGTCCACTTTGGTGTCAGCTACTTCCTAGTCAATGTGATTTTGAAGTCTCTAGTTGCTATGTAGTTCCTAGAGTCTGAAGGGGCCCTTTTCAGTTGGGAGATGTGGACCCAAGGTTCAAGTCCCTGAAGTTTGGTTGCCATCTGGGGAGTGAGGAGGACCTAGAATAGCCCTTGAGGGCAGTCTTTGTTCTTAGTGATTCCAGATCAGAAGGATTGCAGAAGATAGGAAATGTTAGTTTGGTGAGTCATAGCCAGGTATTTGCAAAAACTAGAATTCAGGAGCCAGTCCAGGGTATTTATATACAGGTATGGAGCAAAACCTCAAAGACGGTTACAGCCTAGAATTTAATATCTACAAAGATGCAAACACAATTTTTCTCTCTACAGTTATTCCCTTTTTTTTTAAAAGATAGTCGCAGTAAAATTACTTTGTTTGCATTAAACTTAGCCTGATTTTATAAGTGCAGCAAGAATAGTGATTGACCACATAAGCCCTTTTTAAGACTGCTTTGATGGAACTTCGCATAAGGAATCTCAGATTGAATTCTTCTCTGAGGCCAGGAAGCCAAGCCAAGGACTCGGCATTAGATTTTACCTGTAGTATCTCTAGTTGGGGTGAATTTCTCGCTTCTCAAAGTTTCCCCCAAATATTCTGAGGTTCATAGGCCTGCCAGGAAGTGACCTTCCTTACTCACCTGGAAGGCTGCCAGGAACCCTGTAAGCAAGGTAGCAGCCCAATTTTTCTAAGCAGTTCCTCAAAGTTAGTTGGTCCTATCTGAGTCTATGTACATCTCTAAAATAGAGGACATTCCAGTCAAAGCCTTGGTAATACAGCCAGTGTTTCCAATTATGTTCTGTTATAAGGAGAACAGATTTTTATTAAACTTATACAAAAATAACCAAATATATTGCCATGAAAAGAATACTCAAGAGTTTACAAATTCTGGAGGGATCAGGTAGGAAGAAAAAGTAAATGTTTCATCTTTGTTTACAAAGGTATGCCCTACCAGATTGCTATAGGTCATAGGTCACTTAAGTGAAAATGTTTCCCTAAATCTACAAAAGCAAAACACTAAGGAGCTAGCACCGTTGCACACAAAAGGTCATGTAAAATTATAATCATCCTCAGTTCATTCAGTCCTATGTAATTAATACTTGTTCTGCTTGAATCCAATTTTTCCGTTAGTTCTAGATATTCTTCCCCAGTTCAGTTTTATGGTCTTGAAGTTATTAGAAATCGTTACTTGTTGATGCACCTGGGTGGTTCAGTTGGTTGAGTGTCCGACTCTTGATTTCGGCTCAGATCATGATATCAGGGTGGTAAGATCAAGCCCCGTGTCAGGCTCCATGCTGGATGTGGAGCCTGCTTAAGATTCTCTCTCTTCCTCTGCCCCTCCCCCCTTCTCTCTCTCCCTCTCTAAAAAAAAAGGAAAGGAAGAAATCTGTACTTGTCAAAGTCCTTTCCACGAACACTTCTGTAAAAGCATCAGAGTAAATACACTCTGTAAGTGACAGAAGGCTTTAAAATGCCCATAGTGAAAGATCAGCTGAGAGTTCACTGTAATGGACATTTGGTTATTTTTTTGATATTCAACATTTTAAGATAACAGCTAGAATTATGACTGATAATATTGCATCAGGACATATTAGAGCCTAAGAAGATTTAGTGCCGCTTATTTGATAATGCTGCCCGTGTAATGTAACATAACAAGCCTAATTAGTGAACACCTCTCTTTTATAAGGAGAGAGAACAAATCTTTTAGGATTTTCAAGGATCCTCTGAAAAATCCCAAAGTTACTTCTAGGTCAAGAAGACTTGATTTAGAATTACATTTTGGGGCAGCTTGTCAAAATATTGAAAGGTGTTAAAACCCTTGGTCACATAGGATCTTAGGTCACTACGAAACAATACTCAGTTATCATTTAGCCAGCATGACATTTATAGACTTTATAGGCATATACGGAAAGTTACATGATTGTAAAAAAAAAAACAAAAAAACCAAGTTCGTTTAATAGAGGAGACTCAGTTGCCTTCAGTAATCAAAGACCTGATAAAGACTACATGAAACACAGGAATAAGACACAAAATCTTTGTTTTCTCAGCAGGTTACTTAAAAAGTAAAGAAAACCTTTCACAGTCTCTTATCAATAGCAGACCAAGAAAATTTTGTCCTTTTAACAGAGAAAACCAAATAATAATACCATACCACCTTACTTTTGATGTTAAAATTCATCTTTTTTTTTTTTTTTTAACTCAGGTTTGTTTTAATATTAGCCTGACCAGGCATAAACTTCTTTTCCCAAGATTCTTTCTTCACAAACCTTCTCCAGTTTTCTTTTTTACATTCTGATTTTGTCCAGTTTTTTCTCTTTTCCATTCTGCAATAACTAGTCTCACCTTAGGGCAAAATTACTTTCTTTTCCCTCAACAAAAATGGATCTCCGTTCCTCCTATCTTCTCTTACCAAAAACATACATCCTACATATATTAGAATTTCTAACCCTTAAAAACCTTAATTTCTTGTGAAAATAAACAATTGCGAACTGTCTTATGTTAGCATTCTGTGGCTTGGCAAATTTATGAGTACATCTTGTATCTTCTGGAAACATGCTTTCTCATAATAGATTTTTCAGTGTAGCACAAAACGTGTTTACTAACAGACCCAAGTATCTTTAGCTTCTTTATATAATGAAAAGCAAAAAAGTAGGTAAACCTGTGTTCAGTAATTAATGTTTCAGTATTTTATTTGGAAATGATCTAGATATTCAGTGACTTTGTCGTTTAATTTGGTAAAACCCATAAGATATTTTTACCGAAAAGATTTGGGGAACCATTTAAGTAGACATACGAAAAATATAATTATTGATGAAAAGTTTACCTAAAAATGCATATCTCACTTATATATATCTAATTCATAGATCAATTGTGTTTTGACTACCCATGAAAGCTTCACGAAACATTTGGACAAAGTCAGCCATCATCCTACATTATTTTTCCTGTTGACAAAGTTTATAACAGACACACCATGAGCTGATTTGACTAGTAAAACCCAGCTAGAATAAAAGTTGTAGGTGTATACTATAGTTAGTGTGGGTAACTCTGCAGACATGCCTATTTTAACTAAACCATAACAGATCAGCATTAATACTGAATATTTTCCTAGATTACATGAACCTGAAAGCATTGGGTTACTTTCTATTATAATTTTTAGAATGTTATTGTATAAAGATGTGTGTATATATACATATAATTCATATAAGCACTTAATTTCCTTGAAGCCAATTAAATAGAGCTCTTTTACAAATTAATTTTGGCAATACCATCCATAGGTGGAAGATACGCGCACACACACACACACACACACACCTTACAGCTTCCATTCTAAAATTTTGGCCGTGCACAGATACAATAACACAAACCGTACTAGTTCTAAGTTGGGTCCATATTGTGTTTCCGGCAGATGACATAAGTTTACCTGGTCAGATGGCTAAAGCTTTTTAATGATATTTGTGGAGGAGACACTTAAGATTTTTCATTTACCCTTGTTCCAAATAACCTTTCCCTCTTTAGTTTTTCTGACGAAATTCCCTCCCTGAAGTTTGTATTTCAAAGAGATGGCCTAGATAAGAGGTCCCAGAGAAGACCAGGTAGACCGTTGACATCACAGAGGCACAGGGAAAGAATGTGAATGCTTCCAAGAAGGACTTTTGTTTCCTAAGGCCAAAATTTTCACAGTACTTAGAAGCATTTAGGGATCTTTAGGTGTGGTTTTGGTATCAGTAAACAAAGAGGCGGACTTCAGATTGTTTCTGCAGCCGAATTTCTGGTTTTGTGAAGATTTATAAGATGTAGACAGTTGCTTTAATTCCTCAAAGAATTGGGCTGCAACTTAAATGATATCATAACTTGATCCACCTTTCCAACTACATTATCCTCCGTTTGCTTCTTTATGTCAGAGAGGAGCTTTCCAACTGAGATGGAAATCAAAAGATTTCTGTGTTCCGGATCTGGAAATGTTTGTGGAATGTTGTAATAAATCCTTTCACAGAGACTTCAGATGCTCTTTCGTCTGGGTACATCATTTCATTGTAGCTTAGGGAAGAAGGCCTAAGAAAACTTCCTCTGATTATCAGCTTCCAATTTGGCCAACTTCTGACCACAGAGCTATTTAAAAACTCCTCTTAAATATCTTGTCCCTTGTCAGCCAGGACATAACAGTAAATGTTTCTGGCAGTATTGAACAGCCCCCCTTTCCATGTAAGAGGGGACCCCAAGAGGGGTCCAGAGTTACTCTCAAAGATAGCCAAAAGAAGGAACCAGCAACCTGCATGTCCCATTCAGACAGAATACCAAGCCAGATTCTTAGGACACAAGACAAGACAAGCAAGAAGGCAGTAGCTGTCCCTGACAGAGAAAGGATCAAGAACCAGTGTGTCTGGATTTGGAAAGAAAAGGATAGTGTGAAATTTTATTTTTGTCTTTCGACTGGGCATTAGAGATGGCTGTTCAGGAGAACTGACTCTGGTATGGTTTCTCACTTTTCTCTGGCTTCTACTAGTTTTCCCAGGATTCCCTCTGTAGCCTCTGGTATCTACCAGAATTTGGCAAGATTTTTTGTTAATTTTAATTTTAGTTTTCCTTGGCTGTTTAAGAGAATAACATAGCAGTTTACCAGAATATCCCTCAGTCCCACCAACTCTGGGAGGAGCCCACATGGGGGCCTCCTTCAAAGGCAGCTAGGGAGGGCATTCAAGTTGGTGTTGAAGGATTTATCCAAAACGTTTGAGGACAAACTTTTTTCTTACGGCCCAGTTGCTTACAAGCAATACTGCTGCTGTCTGGGCCAGTGTTTTGGTGTTATACTCCTAAGAGGCTGTAATGGGGGAGGCCTAGGCGTTGCTTTAGATATCTTTTGTGTCTTTAATTTTTCATTAGCCTTTGCAACAAAAAAAACTTTCAGTGAAACTGTTTTGGAATCTTGAAGCCTTTGGAAGCTTCTGCATACCAATTAAAACAGGTACCCCGTTCTGTTTGTTTGATTTAGGAACCCTTGCTTTTAATTGTAAGTGTACTTCCTAAATAAATGATCTTGTCTAACTGGAATATTCCCATATTGGCCATTGTAATTCTAAGTTATCTTTAGCAAGATTTTGCATTTTTGTAAATATTTTTGTAATAGTTTCTGGGACTGTAGCTCAAGTAAGTAGGTGTGTTGGAAGTTGGTGTACTCAACTCTGGAATTAATTAATTAATTTATGTACGGATGTATGTATGTATTTTGAGATTTTATTTCTTTGAGAGAGAGTGCATACCCAGGAACATGAGCTGGGCGGGGAGGGGCAGAGGGAGAGGGAGAAGCAGACTCCCTACTGAGCAGGGAGCCCGATGCGGGGCTCGATCCCAAGACCCTGAGATCGTGACCTGAGCCGAAGGCAGACGCTTAATCGATTGAGCCGTCCGGGTGCCCCTCAACTCTGGAATTTAAAGATCCCATTTCTTCTAGTGAAGCCCTTGAGTCTCCCAGAGTCAAATTAATCCCTAAAAGGGTAGGCTGCTGCGTTGGGAATTGTGTGGAGTTTTACAGCACACCTTGCTGCACGGAAATTTTTTTGAGGTTGGCAGGTAACCAGTGTCACTGTCGTGTCCATTCTGTGACCAGCTTACCCTAACACAGGAGTCTTAGAGTTAGCTGGCAAATGCTCTGATAGGTTTTTAAGTGCTCGGCCCGTGCCCATTGATTTTGTAGCTTTTGGCTTCTGAGATTCTCATCCGCCATAGCCTTTACCTCGTGCTCACCTTAACGTACCGGCAGTAACTGCGATGTTGCTAACCAGCACCCCCAGCAGTTCTCAGTGTGGGGCTGGGGATGTGGGGACCTACTGAACCAGCAGACCCCAAAGGACGGGAACTGTGGAGCGGGGTTCCCATCAAACGGGGACTTGCAGATTGAACAAGCCATAGTTCCCAGCATGGTCTAGTCAAGTGGGGGACCGTAGAAAGCCAATTAGATCAGGAACTCAGTGACAAGAGAGCAGAGCTCAGAACCAGGAGGAACTTCCCATGGCCCTCAGAAATGGCGAGGAAGACAGAGCACTCAGGGTTCCCAGGTGCCACAGCTAGCTGTTTGTCATTGTCCTTAAAGCTGTCTGAAGTTTCCTTCAGGTACCACCACTGCCACCAGATCTGTAAAACAAAAATTCAGCTGAGCAAAATGTAAAGATCTCATTGGCTTTATTCAGGATTCAGCATCCCGTCTAGCAGACAGAAAGGATCTCTGAGGAGCCGTACATAGTGAAGGACTTTTGGAGGCAGAAGGGGGTGGGACAAGGAAGTTCCTGGTGAAGAGTGCATTGTTTCAGGCAAGGTCACCTTCCTTTGGGGGACAGCAGGGGTCTGTCAGGCGGATTACCTCACCAGTGCTGACCAGGTACCTCCAGATTGACTGGGTTAAGATTCCACTCCTGGGAGAGGTTGAAACTGTAATTTAGACATCAAGTCTCAGTTTGGTGAGTGGGCTTAGCACGAGTGACTCGCATTTGGGCCGTGTGCCTTTTTTAAACAACGTCCACGTCTCAGGCCCCCCACGGTGGGCGGCCCCCGGGGGTGAGGACTTGGCCTCGGCCCATGTGCCCCACCTGACCTCCCTGCCTTTGGACACCATGGCGGCTCCTTGTGACCCAGGGACAAGGATGGCATCCCCTTCTCAGCGATCACCTCGGGTTTTTGTTTCTTTAATTCTTTGGATAATTTTGATTTACCATTATTTGATTTAAAAAGCCGTCCCTTTCAGTGTATTCATTTCCCAGCCTTCTTTTCTTTCAGGTCTTGCCCCTCTCCACCTTCTCCTGCTGTGTGGCTGTGTGACGTTACTCGCCCTTCCTTCGCCTGCTTCGCTCCCATCTCAGCTCCGTCTCCAGCCGTAGATGGCCTGATGATGCGCCGGCCTTTTCACACGAAATCAACTTGCTTTGTTTTTGTTTTAATTTGGTTTTTGATTCTTTTTACTGTTGGCACAAACGATGTTAATTCATGGGCCTTTTTCTTGCTCAATTTTGGATGCCCTGGGGTGGGGGCTGCATCATGATCTGCTGAGGAATGAACGCGAGGGGGATGGAGGCTGTCACCCTCCGAGGTGGTGGTTGCCTTCTGATCATGTCTGTGGCTCAGGAGAGGGTGCCAGGCAATGAGCTGTGTGATCGCCAAGTGTGTCATGCTGGGGCCTCCAGTGTCAAGGACAGGCCTGGGGAAGGGGGAGGCCCTGGCCCCTGAGCTGCTGCCAGCCCCTGCATGGCTTCCCCCTCCACGGTGGTGGGACAGGGAGCTTGGGGAGGGGTGTCAGGTGAACTGGCCAGGTGTGCCGTGTGCACAGCCTGCACACCCTGCGGGGGGGGAGGCCCAGGGAGGGCTGGGAAGGGCCAGGCATGGCAGTGTTGGCTGAAGGAGCACCTCTGCAACTCAAGGCCAAGCCCGCCTCAGGCTGTGGGGGGGACCCTGTCTCCCCCTCAGCAGCCTCGTGTCCTCTCTTGCAGGAGGTCCCAGGTCATTGAGAAATTTGAGGCCTTGGACATTGAGAAGGCGGAGCACATGGAGACTAATTCATCAGCGGGGCCCTCGCCATCGAGCGACACTCGCCAGGGCCGCAGTGAGAAGAGGGCATTTCCCAGGAAACGGGTGAGCGCCTGGGGTCCGGGGCCAGTGTTGAGGCCCAGGCAGTGCCATGTGCGGCCACGGGGGCACAGTCAGCATGTGGCCCCACACCTTCTCACAGACCCCCCCCAAACACACCTGGACACGCTGCTGCTGGGCTTCCCGCTCTCGTTTCCTAGTTGTTTGCTTGTGTCTCTCCTCTCCTCCAGTGAGTGACTTTCTTGCGAACAAGGCCTATCTTCTGCATCTTCCTGTCAGAACTTCATCCGTTTCTGCTGAAGGCTAGTCTGGCGAGCCTCAGATCCCAGGTCATAGCTAGAGCTGCTGTCTTCCTCTCTGAGGCAGCCCAGCCGTGAGGCTGAGCACCTTCCTTCCTCCTTCTTTCGAGTGGCGGCCATAGCCCTCGCTTCTCTACATAGTCCACGGGCAGATCCCTCTTCTGAACCCTCCTCCTCCTCCCGGGCAGCCCACCCGCCTCTTACGGCCCTGCTGTGTCCGATCTTCATCTTCCTCCCCAGCTTCTCTCTGGGCTCATGAGGTGCTCTGCTGCTGGCTGCCACAGAGTCCGCGGCTCTTCCTTCTGTGACCCTGAGAAGCCAGGGGACGGGGGTGGGACCAGGAGAGTGATGGTGACGAGTGCATCTGAAAGAAAAGGCCGCTCCAGCGACTAGCACGTCTTTGAGCCCGCTGTGTGAAGCGGGAGGCGCTGGACGAGGAGTCCCGGGACGCCGGCTCCGGTCCCCATGCTGGCCCGGACTTGCCACGGGGCCCAGACAAAGTGCTCTCGTCCTCGCCTGGGAACAGTCTTGACCCTCCCACAGCTCTGGCTGCTGGTCTCCCTGCTCCCCGCCTGAGTGTACTGGCTTGTACTGACTGGCGGCTGCTCTCTGCCACAGGACCTCCCCAACGAAGCCCCCACAGCTCCTCTCCCGGACACCTCGGCCTCCCCCCTGTCTCCACACCGAAGAGCCAAGTCACTGGACAGGAGGTCCACGGAGTCCTCCCTGACGGTGAGCCCAGGCGCCCGCGCACCGAGGCCTGGAGACGCTGCTCCTGCTGCTTCTGTCACTTGGGGTCACTGTCTGCTTATGTCCGTGCGTCCATGCTGGCTGTCCCCTCTGCACCGGCCTTTGTGTCTGTGCGTGGGAAGCAGATGCTGTGTTTCTTTCCCCTTTTTGGACTCCATGGGCATCCTGAGCTCTGAAGTCCCTGGTAGAAGAGGCCACTTGGCCAAGGCAGCAAAATCCTGACTTTGGGGAACCGGGGCCACAACAAGGAACCTCTCTGTTCTTGTTTTGGGTGTTTATTTCAGTGACACGTTGGAGGCAGGAGCCCCCTCTTGCTGGGGGCCCTTGCCTTGTCCGTGGTGTTTCACCGCAGAAGGAGGAAGGCCTCTGCCCTAGGTCCTTTGAGCTGCAGCAGTGGAGGTGCAGGTGGGGCGCGGTCATCCGGGACCATCGCTCCTTCGGGGAGCTGAGAGTGGCAGGCCAGAGGCCCTGAGAGTGCAGGACAGCTGCTCACAGGGTGACCTGGGGCTCCTCTCTGTGTTGTCCTCAGCCTTCTGAGAAGGCTGCGGTTGGTGCCACTTCTGCCCCTAGGCTGTGGAGCCTCCGCCCACACGTTCCCGTGAACCTGAACAAGGATAGGAGGGCTTCTTACCTGGACGAAGTTTGTTTTTCCCTTGAGTCTGAGTTTGGCTCAGAGGTTTGGAACCAGAGACTCGCAGAACACGTGTTGCTGGTGGTGGTCCTGCCACTGTACACCGTTCTCATAATTCCCGCCCAGTCCTTCACGTACAGGAAGACATCACAGCCTGATCTGGTCGGGACAGCTGTAGGAAGGCGGAGAGCGAGCCCATGGGGCGAGGGGAAGGATGAGTCACATCTCTTTAGGCACCGGCTTTACAGGTGTCCAGGCGTGAAACACAAGCAAGGCCCAGCTGGGCTGCAGGTGGTCCTCGGGCGCTTCCCCAGCTGCTCTGTAGGCCCGGGTGCAAGGCTGCGGGAGAGCCCGGCAGAGACCTCACCCCCTGCTTTCCCGCCAGCTGTCCGGGGTTTGCATCTCGCAGGGAAATGAGATAAAGCCCGTCCTGTTCGATAGGTGACCTCAGGGCCTCAGCAGGCTTGCTGCTGCGTCTCTGCTCAACACTGTACGTGGGCTCTGCTCTTCAGGCTTCCTCTCTCCATCTTCCTGTGGCTTCTGTGAGAACTTCTGATTTCTTCTTTTAAGGCTCACTGCAGATTTTCCCCTTCACGGGAAACACTAAACTAAACGGCTCTCCCTCTGGGCCGTTCTGTGCTGCCAGGCGGCTGCTGCCGACGTAGCCAGGGCTTCCCTCAGAGCGTCCGGGCAGCCCAGCTGCTGCTGCTCACAGGGCGCTGGGGCCGTGCCCGGCATCTCGTCCCTCGAAGACACACGAATCTGTGGAGTGTTTGCTGGCAGGTGGAGAAATGCCTTTTCCTGCCGACCACCTCATCTGCACAGAAATGCCTGCCCCTCGGTCACCCTTTTCCCACGACTGGGATATCAGTGTGCTTTCTTCTGAACTGTACTTTTTTTCTCCCTTTCTTAGCCCGACCTGCTGAATTTCAAGAAAGGCTGGCTGACCAAGCAGTACGAGGACGGCCAGGTGAGTATGCAGGGCTGCTGGGGCCTCTGAGGTATTGGGGAGCAGGTACGAGGTCTGCCTGGCCTTGTCCCCAGCAGGTGTGGGAACACTGGCTCAACCCCCCACCTCCAGCGTGGCCTCGTGTCTGGTGGGCCAGGACTGGTATAGCTGAGACCCCCGTCTCCTCAGGGAAGTGGAGGAGCACAGCCTCCCCCACCCTCAGTTCTGCAGGGCGGGGGGGGGGGGACCTCTGGAAAAGATTGCCCTCCTGCACCCCGAAGGGATCTCAGCCTCAGGCCAGGAGGTGTCCTACAGCACTAGCTCCCTACCCAGTAATCTTTCCTAAAAGTTCTCTGGGAGCCCAGGCTTCCCAGGAAGCCTCTGGTTGTGTGGTTGGCTTGTGGTTGCTTACAAGGCCGGCCAAGTGGACAGCAGCCGAGGGCTTCTAGACTCTACCAGAGACTCCAGCTCAGCTGCAGTCCTGGGAGGAGCCAGTGTCGTAGTCTTGCCATCAAACTCAAGCAGGAAGTGCCATTTGCAGCTGGACCTGCCAGCCCCACCTCGACCCTGCTTGGGGCTGGAAGGCCAGGCCTCTAAGAAGGTGTCAAGAGGAGCCTGCTAGTTCATTAACAAGAGAGGCCCTTGAAACCCCACCCTCCTGAGCTCCCCTTCGTGCTTCCCGAGCGACTGTGCCGAAACATCATCTTTTTCTCTCTCCTCCATATCAATCCCCTTGGCCTTGCTGAAGACTCAAGTCTCCCTCCTTGGTACTCACAGTGAAGACTTGGGAAGCTAGCTGGCTGGTTTGCTCCTGCTGGCTGCAGGTGGGCGCACCCCTCTGGTTAGCCAGCCAGTGGCTGTGGCTCACAGGCAGCCACCTAAGGGTGGAGATGCTGTTTCCACAGCCACCTTTCAGCTCTGAGGGGCCAGCCCCCTGTCTGCAGCCTCTGGAGTTGAGACTGAGGACTGCGAAGCACTTTTCACCAGCCACACCACTGTGGGTTACAGAGAGCCCATAGCCTGCGGCCCACCCCAGCTCTCCATGCTGCCTGGTCACGGGGGAGCCGCAGCTTAGCAAGTGCCCTGAGGTCATGTGCGCATGGCTGCCTGCGGCCTGAGCAGAGTCCTGTGTGTGTCTGCCACTCGTGGGAGGGGCCACCTGCCCTCTGCTTTTCCTGTGCTCTGGGAGGTTCCCCCAGGACTCTGGCTGTGGATCACCTTGGAGCAGTAAATGTGCCGCTCTGCCCTAGCTGAGTCTGCTTTTCCCTTCCCTTTTAGTGGAAGAAACACTGGTTTGTCCTTGCTGATCAAAGTCTGAGATACTACAGGGATTCGGCGGCTGAGGAGGTGAGTGTCTTGGTTTCCTTCCCAGTTGTGGAGACAGCCGAAGGGCTCCCAGCCACCGCTTCTCCAGGCTCAAGTCCCCTTCTGTCTGTCGACAGGTGTCTAAGTTGCCATCTTGGGTTTCCTGGTCTAGATTTGATGGGAAGGCTGAGCATAGTGTGACAAGCTTTTGATGTTCTCGTGACTGATTCTTCCTGAAACGTTGGGCTGTTCAGAGGCCCTGCTTTAGGTGTCTGGGTGGTGTGCTTCAGTGACTTCTCTTTTCTCTGTTCTTTGAAAAACACTGAAAGAGATCTTATTTTAAAACTCAGGATGAGCAGTTTTGTTTTTCCTACAAAAATTTCATGGAGAATTGAGTCTCTTGAAGAAATGGAACTAAATCTTGTCCCTTGTCTTTTGGACAAAGATGGGATGTGACAAATGAATTTGGTTGGCTCAGTTGACTGTCTTGATTCCATGATTGAAGACCAACCAGAAGGAGCTCTTTTTCCTTCACCTACAAAAATATCTCTTTTGAGCAATTTGGCAAGTCTGTGTGTTCCTACCTTTTCCCTTGCATCCCACTCCAGGAACCCTTCAGATATATTTCCACATATAGGAAAACATCTGTGCCCCAGGTTAGTCATTCCTACATTTCTGTAAGAGTAGCAGATGGGCAAGAATCTAAATATCTTCCATTAGGGGGCTGGTTATATGTATTTACGTATCACGAACCTCAGAAAAACTATTGTTATAAAATTAAGATGCCATTTAAAGTCTCAGTTCTTGAATACTCTTCTATATTCTGTGATTCAAAATCGACGGTGAGCGTAAGTTGCTTTTGCTGCATTCCGGAGTATGAGGGGTGCCTTGTGGGAAAGCACTTGCTGCCCACGCGCGCCGCCGGCCGACCTGGTGGCTTCTCCTCGCACAGTACTGTCCGTACTGGAAAGTGGCAGGAGCAACTGAGAGACATACTGCTCACTCACTTTGGGTGTTTGGCACTTCCTTAAAAATGAACCAAGTGAGTCTCTTCCGTTAAAGAAAACAATGGACAGTTTGGTGCCAGTGATACAATTTGAACTTTCAAGCGAAATTGGAACTTTGGAAAATGTGTTTTCCCCATCACAAACTTGGCAGCTTCCCTTTCCTTACAGACAGTCCTGATGACATAGGTGCTCATACTACCATGTTTTGAGCTTGGTAATGAAATACGTCTATTTGTGGAAGATACGCATACCTTGATGTCTTCCAAATGACCAATACATAAAGTTACAAAATCACTCACGGGTACAAGTCCATTCAGAGGGAAAAACCATGGATTTTGATATAACGGAATGTGAAGTCCCTTGATAGGATTTCAGATTCCACTTTGCAGTTAACCTTTAAGAAAGTACAGCTTTTCACGGTATATGTCAATCAGACCGTCATGCCGTGTACCTTCAGCTTACACAGTGGTGTATGCCAGTTATTCCTCGACCAAACTGGGGAAAAAGAAAGAAATGACCATTAAAATATGTGTCTCTTTTCCAGTCTCTCTCTGTAGGTTGGACTGTCTTTGTATACAGTTGACCCTTGAACACACACAGGGTTAGGAGTGCTGTCCCCTTCCGCAGTTGGGAACCCGCATGCAACTCTTGACACCCCCAAAACTGCACTAAGAGCCTGCGGTTGGTCACAAGCCTTCCCAACGGCACAAACAGTTGATTGACACAGATGTTGCACGTTATGTGTGTCGTACACTGTGTTCTTACAATAGAGTAAGCTAGAGAGAAGAAAAGGCCGCTAAGAAAATCATAAGGAAGAGAGAATACATTTACAGTACTATAGCAAAAAAAAATCCGTGTACAACTGGACCCACACGATTCAAACCCATATTGTTCAAGAGTCAGCTGTACTTCATTCAAAATGATATATTGAACAGGATGAATGCAGCAACAGATGTGAGAATCCAGCTGTCCTTGGAAGCCAAGCATTTAAACCAAGATTTACAAAAATCCCTGGCTGACTTTTTAAAATATTTTTTATGATAAAATAAAATGTTTCTTTGTGTTCTTAAATGAGCAAATACGTTTACTTTTTTTCTAGTTTGTTTCTAATATGCTAGTATCGTCAATAGAGAAAAGTCACATAAATGGGGACCTCAGTTTTTAAGAGTAGAAGAGACTTCCAGCATCAGGGTTGAGAAGCACTGGCATGGGGTATCTTTGGCAGGACGCACGGGGACATGGCGTGGATGCTTCCAGGTCGCATAGGATGGGCAGTATCCTCGCTTGTCAGTGTATATGCCCATTAAAAATAAAGCTAACATGGAAATTCACTTGTCTAGGTGTTGACTTTTACTTTCTCTCTGCAGGCGGCTGACTTGGACGGGGAAATTGACTTGTCTACGTGTTACGATGTCACAGAGTATCCAGTCCAGAGAAACTATGGCTTTCAGATACATGTGAGCCTGGGGTGGAGTTTGGAGACAGCCTTGGTGTGGAGGTGGGGGACACGGGCTTGAGCTGCTGGAACATTTCTCCAAGAACCCGATGTCCCGGTCCGGGGACGCCTGTGGGCAAGCCTGACCTCCCACGGGCTTAGTTGCACGCGTTCTTTGCCGTCTGTCCCTAGCACCTCATCCCAACCCCAGTTTGTGATCTGAACAAAAAAGTAGGCATTAGCATCTTTCTTCTCAATACTGTTTAGAAGCTTTGTGTTACTGAAGGGCCTTTCTTTTTCTTTTTTTTAAATGCTGGCATTTGGGAAGGACGTGGAATAGGGGAAATAAGAATAGAAGTGTTAGTTAAGCTTTGAATATTGGGTTTTCACTCATTTATTCTTTCATTTGGAAATTTACGGATCCACTTACAAGTCTTTTTTTTCCCCACGATCTTGTGAGGGACTCAGGCCAGCAAGGCATTGCCCCTCCCACCCCCGCCCTCAAAAAGAATCTGATTGGAGAAATGAAATGGTTCTCCTGGGCCGTTTATTAAAGCTGATGGCTCAAGGGCAGGGCGTAGTCCTCAGCTGTTGCATCTGCCCTCACTCTGACCCCAACTGCAAGATCAAGGGGTGCCCAAAACCGCCTCAGGCTCCAGAGTTGGCCGGAGAGACTCACAGAACACAGGAAAGCACTATACTTAACCTTTGTAGTTTCCTTGTAGCAGAAGGGTGCAAGTTAGAACAAGGCAGAGGAAGAGACAGGGAGAATTGTGCTGGGATGGCCCTGAACACAGACATTCCGAGTCCTTGGGGATGCCTTCCATCTTGGGTGATGTGTGGTAGTACCCGGAGCTTCCAGCCCAGGAGGCTCACCCGAGTCGGTGCAGAGCTTTCACTGAAGCTTGAGTTACTGTCCATGTAATCGAATGTAGTTTCCCGCCTTCTCCTCAGAGCTTGGCTGATTTCACGTGTCACAAATCCCAGCCCTCTCACTTCATGGCCGGTCTTTCTGGAGTGGCCAGGCCCCGCCCTGAATGACAAGGATTCACAGGTTACTTCCCAGGAACTGGGACAAAGGCCAGACCTCTCTTTGGGCAGAGCTAATTCTTCCCTCGCGAGAGCCCTGGGAATGTGTGCTAACGAGCAGCCGGACAGAGCTGCCACCTGGGACTCGGTTTCCCACTGGGAGCTAGAACTCCAGTTGGGTTGCCTTTAGCAGGGTGTTTCCTTCACGTCTGCGGGCCCACCAACTCAGTTGTAATTCTGGACTCCGAGTAGATCAGACACCTTGGGACTAACTTCTATTAACCAAACCCAGAGGAGACCAAGGTTCAGACCCAAAGGCCGGTGAGTTTATTACAAGGAAAAATCCAGGCGGCTGCCCACCGGGCTACTGGTCATGCCACTGCCTCCACGCAGGGCAACCGTGTGGACACCAAGGCCTAGTTGGAGGTTACACTGACGGCTTGGCTTCAGGGCCAGGGCATGAGCTGGTGGGTCTTGGTGGTCTGTGCTGCCCTGCTGTGACGCTCTTCTTCTTGTCCCTGCAGGAGGGATAGCCATGCTTGGTGAGCCAGCGTGTCAGCACTGGAGACAGTGGTGCATTCTGGCTTTCCGGGCCCATGCCGACCCCCCACCTTCACCCCTACCTCTCCATTTTAAAGAGCAGGTCTCTCTGGCTAGGGCATCCTGGGGGTAAGAAATGTCATTAAGTCAGCACTCATTACTGGGCTTGTCACAGCTTCACTGTTCTAGGGCTGCTTCTGTGTGATGAGGCCGTGGCCTGAACTGTCTAGGTGCCAGTCTGTCTCTCTGAGAACTCACCTGCTCTCCCTGTCACCGACGAGGTCATTTCTGAGTCACCTGTGTTCCCTGGCTGAGCTCAGCTGTCAGTCAGACCCCTCTTCACCTTACCCTGGGTGGGGCAGCATGACCTTAGCTCCAGTGCGGGTGCTTTTCCGTGAGTCCCATGGCCTCAGAGTTCTAAGCCAGGAGAGATTGCTTTTAGTGCGGGAGAGTGGGTCCCAGGAGGGGCTCGGCCTGGACCACTAAGGAGCTTTAGGGTCTTGCAAGGCAAGGCTGGAGGGCCGAGTTTGTCGTCTTCTTGCCTGGCCTCCAGACCCAGTGGCACCTTCAAGGTAGCTGAGTGCGGAAGCCAGGTGAGGGGGGCGCTGCAGGAGCCCTGCGTGCCAGGGCAGAAGTCGGTCTTGTGTGGAGGTCGGGGGAAGCCCTGGAATGTGTTAGAAGTCACAAGGCGGTTGTGCCTTAGGAAGACCCATCCGGCAAGACACACAGCTCACTTAGAATGGAGGGGAAGGTCAGGCAGCAGGCCAAGTGGTGAGAGGCAAAGCAAGTGGTGAGAAGCCGTGGTGGAAGGGCAGCTGGGTGTGGCCCTGGCCAGGTGACAGAGCAAGCGTGAGGTCTCCCACCCCAGAGCAGGGTGAGCCTTGTGCTGTAGCCAGTGACAGAGGTGGCTTCGCAGCAGGGGAGCCTCTGGAGTTCTGGCCTGTGTTTGAGGCGTCCCTGAGAACATTAGGCAGCCGCAAGCGTGGACCTGCTTGGGAAAGAGCTCTCTGCAGGTGAGAGATGAGCTCATGGGAGACAATGTACAGATTGCCGAGGTCAGACTACAGAAATACCTGCGCTGGAGGAGGGAGCAGAGGAGCCAGGGATGCGGGGGAGCTGGCCCCGGGGGCAGGGGAAGGGCCAGGGCATAAGGGACGGGTGCTTCCGAGAGCCCTGAGGCAGCAGCCCTGCCCTTGGCTTGCACGGAGAGGAAAGCGATGAAGGGGAGATGAGCTGGGTCGTGGGCCGGGGCCCTTCTCGATTAGGGGTGCCGGTGGGGGCCTGAGGTGGAGGATGAAGTCAGGTCCGAGCTGCGCTTTGCAGCGTGCTGGGCCAGCACATGCTCTCTTTATATTTTGGCCCCTGGCTGTGCCATTGTCCATCCCAAAACCATCTTGGGGATTTCATCTTCCCATCAGCTGAGTAGCTGACGTGTCTCACAGGCCCATTGGTCAGTAGCCTGAGCAGCCTAAAGAACAGTATCGATACCCTCGCTTCTGTGACACGGGAGCCCGTGGTGCAAAAGCAGGGTGATGGCCTCCAGGAGACCGCCACCTGCATTTCCTGCCCCTCCCCATCTTGGGTGCTGCCTGGCAGTATGGCTCAGCGACACAAAGGTTGTGTCCCAGAGGCCTCTCTGCTCGCTGGCCCTGCTGCCTGCTCTCAGCCCCTGTCTGGCTCCCCTCCCCTCCTGCCCACCTTCTGTCCCCACATAGTGCAGCTGCTCTCCCTCAGCCATGACCGGCGTACTCCTCCATCTTGACTCCTATCCCACCAGGTCACCCAGGTCGGGGGCGGGCAGTCCAGGGATTGTCCTAGAAGAGCCCCCTTGCACTCCCATATCCTGTCAGGAACTGCATACCATCTCCTTTACCTCCCCAGAACCTCCCTCTTCTCTGTCACCATGTGAACTCTAACTACGACTGCCCTGGCGGCGGCCCAGCAGGTCTCCCCGCCTCTTCTCAGCCCGACAGATGTGGCCCCCATCGGGCTCAGCCCGCCCGCCAAGTCCAATGCCTGCCACTCTCCTTCCCATCACCCTGTGCACCTGCTGTGCGTGGCTGCGTGCTGCTGGGGCTGGGACTGTGCTGTCCCCAGCCTGGGGGGCCCCTTCCCACTGCTTCCCACGTACCAGCTTTGTTGTCAGGTTGTGCTCTCTCCTTCCCCCGAGTCTGTGAGCCCCTGAAAGAGCAGGGCGAGCCATCCGGGGGCCAGGGACGTTGTAGGCAGAGTCAGCCATGAAAGCAGATTTGCTCTTCCCTTTGCTCTCAGGCTCTTCTTCGAGGGGGGCACACTCGCTGCTCCTAGGACAGCCCCCTACCTGGCTGCAGTTCTCCCTACAGGATGTCCTTTGGGGGTGGGGAGGTGACAGTCCCTGATGACAGCTTGTCTTCTGTGTAGACGAAGGAGGGCGAATTCACTCTCTCTGCTATGACATCTGGAATCCGGCGGAATTGGATCCAGACCATCATGAAGCACGTCCACCCGACCTCTGCCCCGGACGTGACGAGGTAAGACAGCCGGGGTGCCTGAGGGAGCCACCTTCCCTGCCGGCCAGTGCCTCACTTCTTTGTGGGTCTGTGCTTCCTGTGTCCCAGCACCGCCTTCTTCCTTCCCTCTTCTGTCCCACCTCGCCTGGCCCTGCTCAGTCTCCTTTCGGCTTCCTGGTTTTTCTGCCCCTGGCGACCTTTTCCTCCTGTAAGCCTGGCCAGCGGAGGAGTGTTTGTGCCCCTGTCGGAACTGAACTTAGTGGGAGGAGCCCCTCTGGCCCAGGCACTGCCTCTCTGGCGGCGGGGTAACGGCAGCCCTGGACGCCACCTTCACAGGCTGCCAGAACATTTCTTTTTCTTGCTCTTTTTGCTCCACGCCTCCGTCTGTTCGATTTCTGTGCAACCAGGAAAAACTTCTTTGAGACTCAGTGCTAGCACTGGGTTGGAAATCTTGTTCTTCCCTCGTGTTGAGCCTCTGTGGTTCGTATACCTCATGACGTCTTCTTCCTCCCGCCCTGAAGGTTAGAAACCTGCTCTTTCCAGTTTAAGAGAAGATTCTGATGCGTGGGGCTGGTTCCACGATGCCCAGAGCTCTGTCGTTCTCTGCTGAAGGCTTCAGAGTCTCTGCCTGTTCTGAGAACCTCCGTTTACACTTTTCAGATCATGTACTTGGCATGATTCTTCAAGCGATTGAGTTGTTGGTCACAGCTGGGGTGGCGCCCCAGGGCCCGCCGTGTGCCCCTCGGCGGCCTGGGGCAGCTGTGGCCGTGCCAACTCTTTGTCAAGGGCTTGCCTGCTTCCTCGTGCCGCTGCACGTCTTTGACCAAGAAGGTGGGAACAGAGTCTGCTCTGCTGTGTTTATTGGCATTGTTTGCTCATGCCTTCACTTAGTAGGTGAAGAGAGCGTTTGGTTGTTCCTGTCAGTAAGACCAGGCCTTGGTGGCCAGGACAGGTTCTCCAGTGTCCTGTTAGGAGAGCTTACCTGTTAGTGCAGTGCGTCCTGCCCGCGGAGATGAACAGGGCACTCCGTCCTCATGGGGTGGCCTCGGTGGCTGTCCTCCGGCTCTCTCCCAGCCGGGAGCAGAGACCAAAGCTTTGTGAGGCCAACACTCTAAGCACCTTGAGGGTGCCCCCCTAGCCGGGCGGGAAAGGCAGCTCGGGGTTCTCCGGCAAGGCTGCTGCCACAGTGGCGTGGGTGGTGGACATGAGAGGGCCTGAGGTCCCATCCTGGCCGCCAGCCTTGCCCTGCCTGCCGCGTCCCAGCCGGCCCCAGCTGTTCCAGGAGGGCCTGTCTCCGCGCAGGGATTGAGGGGCCCAGCTGGAGGAAGTCAGCTTTGGGATGGGGGTGTCGCAGGGCAGGCACATGGCGTCGGCCTCAGAACAGGTGTGGAGGACACACGTGAGCATATGCACATGCACATATGTCCCAGGCTGACATTGGCGGTTCCCTGCCACACTCAGACTTTGGGTCCGTATGGGGACATAGGCGCAAGGGACCAGGTCTTCCGTTTGTGTGGGAAGGTTGACTTAGTGATTGTTTTCCTGATTAGAATTTACTTCAGAATTAGTGTATCTCAAACTGAGGGGATCCTCACGCTCCCCGTTTGTCTTCTGCCTTTCTGCTTGTCTTATGTGGGCTTTTATAGTTTGAGGGAAAAGGTTTTTTTAGTGGTTACAGGACCAAGTCCCAAGAACGTATTAGAAACAAATACAAGGGCAGCTTTGGGTGATCACCGTAGTCCCCTTGCATCTGTGGTGGGGAGTTGCAGGGGCTTCCTGCCTGGGGGCCGGACAGGCTTCCTCTCGCGGAGCCGTGGAGGCTGCTGCCAGCTCTTCGTGTGGTCGCAACGCCCTACACGGCTGTCAGCCTGGGTCAGCTCTCAGTTCAGTGGCACTGGAAGGTCTCTTCTGGAGAACTTTTATTCAGATGCACGTGTGCTCTTAAATTGGCAACTTGCAGGTCCCACCGCCCTGAAGCCCTAGACAGATGGCCCGGAGCATGATGATGACCATGTTTTCTTTCCCTCGGGTGCCTCTTTCCCAGGCTCCCTTCTCTTTGACTCCCATTTAAAGACTGACGCTCCCCGGGGCTCCTGGGTGGCTCAGCTGGTTAAGCAACCGGCTCTTGATTCAGCTGAGGTCTTAATCTCAGGGTTGTGAGTTCAAGCCCCACGGTAGGCTCCATGCTAGGCATGGAGCCTATTTTTAAAAAAAATTTAAAAACAGGTGCCCCAGCCCACCCTCTCCCCACCCCACAGCATGGCCCTGGCTGGCCCTCGAGACCCTGGGTGGCTTCCAACTATGTTCTGCCGGCTTGGGCAGGACCAGAGGCCACTCTGCTTAGGCCAGGGGCCTCAAACCACCACAACTGATGCTCCCACCTCACCCTTGCTTGGGGGCATCCTCTTTAGCAATCTTTGCTTTGGGGCAAATTGGACAAAGGCATGGACTCCATACAGGGCAAGTGGAGATGCCCTTGAATCCACTCCCTACTCACCTGCACAGGGCGGGCCACTGTGTGGTGCGGGCACACGGGTGCCACCTGGGCCATCTCTCACACAGGGCACAGTGGTCTCAGGCCTTTCATTCTGTGATCCATCTGTCACACCAGCCACCAGAGTGGTTTTCTTGAAATGCAGACCTGATTGGGGTACTCACCATTGTTAAAAAACCCTCGAGCCTTTGGGGAAAAGTGACTGGTCTCATTCATTCTGTCAGCACGGCCCGGTGCACGCATGCCACAGGGTTGGCCCCCTCACGACCTCATTTATTTAGATGGTGGCCATGCCCAGTGCAGCGTGATGGAGACTCCATCGTGACTCTCTCAAACAGCATCTCCTCTGTCAGGGGTTCCTCTGAGGTCCGAGACTGGAAACTCTGAGCCATCTATGGCTCTTCCTTTCTCGTCCCCCCTCAGAACCGGTTTGGGTTCCCCCTACAGAAGGGACACAGGTAAAGGCAAAGTATCCTTTCCTCCCCTCTCCTGTGGGAACTGTAGCCGCATAGGAAGAGAATGTGGTGGAGCTGGCCGTCCCACCAGGGCAGGTGGCTGTCACCAGGAGCTGCACCTGATAGGCTCTCTGCCCCTTGCCCCCAGCTCACTGCCAGAGGAAAAGAACCGGAACAGCTCCTCCTTTGAGACCTGCCCGAGGCCGAGTGAGAAACCAGAGGCAGAGCGTGGAGAGCCAGACCCCGAGCAGAAGAGGAGCCGGGCTCGGGAGCGGCGGCGGGAGGGCCGCTCTAAGACCTTTGACTGGGCCGAGTTCCGCCCTATCCAGCAGGCCCTGGCTCAGGAGAGGGCCAGCGCCATGGGAGCTTCTGACAGCCACCCCGAGGCTGAGGCCGGCGAGCTGGAGCGGGAGCGTGCGCGGCGGCGGGAAGAGCGCCGTAAGCGCTTCGGGATGCTCGATGCCACAGACGGGCCGGCCGCTGACGACACGGCCCTGCGGATGGAGGTTGACCGTAGCCCGGGGCTGCCTGTGACCGCCGACCTCAAGACACAGAACGTCCATGTGGAGATCGAGCAGCGGTGGCATCAAGTGGAGACCACTCCTCTCCGGGAAGAAAAGCAGGTGCCCATTGCCCCCCTGCACCTGTCCTCCTCCGAGGATGGAAGTGACCGGCTCTCCACTCACGAGCTGACCTCTCTGCTGGAGAAGGAGGTAATGGGCGGACAGGTGGCAGGGTTCTGTGCAGCGGCCGTCCCCAGCACCCACTGTACCTGGTGGTGGCCTGAGTGGTTCAGCCACGTGAAACTGAGGGACGTGCGGTTCAGACCGCTCAGGGAGACAGACACACGGACAGACAGGTTCTTAGAGTATGGTGCAGGTACGAGAGGTACAGGAGGGCGCCACGTCATAGAGGGTCACAGGGAGGGGGTGCCAGGTTTTTCTAGAAGGAAAAGGTGTTTGCCATGCAGTGGGGACACTGCCATACAGAGCCAGGGATGGCCAGAGACTAGGCCGCTCGGATGTAGGACCCAGGTGGGGACTTTGCCCTACCCTGTTACAGGCACAAACTAGAGATTTGAGGCAGGAGAGGGGCACAAGCAGAGTTAGGTTTCCATATGTGGTGGGTGGCCCTGGGTCAAAGGGGCCAAAGCTTGGAGGCAGGGATAAGCCCCAAGGCTTTTAAAGCAGCCCAGTAATCATAGATGGGATGTGAGAGGGTTGCAGGTCAGGCAGCAAGAGGCAGAGGCTGGATTCTGGACATTGAGGAATATTCGAGATGTGAAACAGAGGCCCTGGGGTGGGGACGGGGGTGAGCCTGGCAGGCTGGGCAGACGATTGCCATCATCCCACCGGCCTGAAGGATACCCTGTAATTCACTGGGCACCGGAGCGTGCCCCTCTGGGATGCAGAGATAAGTGGCCAGTCCCTGTATTTGTGACATATCCAGAAATCAAATCTGGGAACCTTGGTAGTGGATTTGTAAATCTGAACAGTGAGCTTCCTGGACGAGGAGTACATCATTGTACTGGCCTTTTAGGAGCACTCAGCAGTGTGTTTCAGGTGTGTTCTTTTACAGAAGTAGCTAATGAAAGTGGAAGACTGGCCACATTGGCCTGCCCTCGCTTATCTTTTTCCTGTTAAATTTATGAGGCTGACATTTATCGTTAACACCAGCACACTAATTTTGTCCCATTTCTATGCATACTAATATAATAACAAAGGCCAGGTGCGATAAGAGTTTAAACTCACATCGCTCTCAACTGTCAGAATGGACCTGCTGGCCTGCAGGTCACACGTTGGACCATGACTCTGTCACAGACAGCAGAGTCTGAAAGCCAGGCATCTCGGTGCCCCGGCAGGAGAGCCTGGCTGTGCTCTCCCCGTGCAGCGGGGCGGGGCGGCCCCCCGCAGGCCAGCACCCAGTAGGCGCCTGAGGGAGGGGTCCGGGAAGGGTGGGTGGATGGGTGACTCATTCACAGCCACTGAGAGCGAGAAGAATGTGAAGAGCCAGCTCACGTTACACATCTCGTGGAACCCTTCCTGCAAACAGAGTTTGGATGGAATCCATTATACAAAAGTGGTCAAAAGGACCTGTGTCGGCGGAAGCTATGGCAGGGTCTGGGGCGAGGGCTGCCCCGGGGCGGCACTGGCCTGTTTGACCACACTGAGGAAACCGGAAGGACCCAGCAGGGTGGGCTTCCTCTGACACAGGCACAAAGCCCCCATTTCCTGGTGGGGTCTGCTCATCACATCCTTACGGGCACGTGGGAATTACACAGGTGCCCTGGGTAACAAGTGTGCTGCTGTCACGTACGGCTTGAGCTGGAACCTTCCGTTCCAGATGCTGCAGATAAAGTCCAGATCAGCACGTGCACTGAAAGGTGGCTGCGTGGAAGGCCAGCCCGGGAGTCCCTGTGTGCTCCAGCCCAGTGAGAGCCAGAAACGCACGGCGGGCCCGTGCCGTGCTGCTGCCTCTGTTGCTTGCCATCACTTTGCTTACAAATGTCTGTCTCTTTGCCCACAGTTGGAGCAGAGCCAGAAGGAGGCCTCGGACCTTCTGGAGCAGAACCGGCTCCTGCAGGACCAGCTGAGGGTGGCTCTGGGCCGGGAACAGAGCGCCCGGGAGGGCTACGTGCTGCAGGTAGGGCTGAGGGGCTGTGCAGCCCTCGCTCATTTGGGCTTCAGCGTGAGGACCCAGGCAGGCTAGGAATGTGCAAAACCTGGCTGAGCAGGGCAGCCTGTCCCACGTGCCGCCCCCCCGGGCTCCTCTGCTGCAGCGTCAGGGCTCGCGGGCTCGGGGGTCCTCTAGCTTCACCCTAGCAGGACGCTGTGGAGAATCTGCCTGAAACCTCTGTCTCTCAGGGTTTTTCTTTGTTTCTGAATGAAATCATCCTGCTCGTCTCTCCTCTTGGCTCTCAGAGTACCCAGTATATTTTTATTATAAATACCGCACATCTGCATGTTGTCCACGTGCTTTCACAAATGCCATATTAGGTCCATTTTACCGATTGAGGAAATTGAGTCACAGAGCCAAGTGCCTCCTTACCACCAAGGTAGTGGCAGAGCTAGAACTGGTTGCCCATCCTTGGCCTTGTGTGTACCACACCTACGGGGCAACCTGGGACCATTAGCGCTGGCCTAGTGGCCCCTCTTCTTCTTTTCTGCCTGGGCTGAACTGCCGGGGGAAGTGTGGCCGCCTGGCCATCAGCCGACTCTCCCAGCAGCCTAAGGGGGACCCTAATGAGAAGGGCAGCAGCCTGAGTCTTGAGCTGAGACCCAAACCCGTGCCCTCCACCAGAGAGTTCCATGCCCACATGCCAGCCAGCAAGCAGTGGGTGCTGTCCTGGTGTCTCGCCGGCGGGAGCCTATTGTCCCATAGCATTCCGGGCCCCATCTGAGTTCTGGGTACAAAACAACACACTCCTGCCCCATCCTGCTGACATGCTGCTGGGGAGAGGTGGTGATGGAGCAGTACTGGGGAGATGCAGAGCGGGTTGATGGAATGCGGAACGTGAGCTCTCGGCCAAGGCTGAGGACACAGCACTCCAGTCAGGTCCTGCCACTGACTGGTGCAAGCCGGTGCCGTCCCCTGCAACCTCAGCCTCCTTGCCTGTGTGGACTTATAACTTTGCCTCAAGGGGCCTTTCCAGCTCTCAGTGACCCAGGGTCCTTGTGATAAGTGTCTGTGTCGACATTTCCAGACCACAGCACCCCGGCCACCTTGGGCCAAGTCATCCCAGGCAGCACGTGAGCCTCTGGGCAGAGTTTACCTTCCCTCCTGTCTCCGTGCCGTTTTTTGTTGCGTGTTCCCTCTGCCTTCTCTTTCTCTCCCAGCTTTGACCGTTGCTCTGATCTTCCCCAGCCCCTTCAGCCACAGTAGGGCCACGCCCAGGTCCGATGCTCGGGCACCCGGGGCTGGGGATGGTGGGCATGTGCTTCCTGGGTGGTTTTGTGCCGACTTTCCCGGTTTGGGGAGCATCTTTTTAAACCTGCACGAATTCACTTCACATCAGGTGGTAAAGATACTAGCAGCAGATTTTGCACATTGCTAACCTAAGAACCTGCCTCTGTGTCTAAGCTGGATGATTGCATGAGCCTGCACCAAAGCCCCTGGCAGCACTGGGCAGAGCTAGTGTCGTAAAGCCTTCCCACTCGGTCTAACAACCTCCCTTTGTGCTTTGAAAATGCTTATAGCCAAGTCATTCCGAATGAGCAAGGGGCCTTTGGGGTTCAGGGTCAGGTGGAGCCAGCCGTTCGGGTGGGCGCTGCACTAACGGTGCTGGGAGGAGGAGCTTGCATGGTTTGGACGTGGAGCGTCGAGTGTAACTTTAACATAACTGAGTGTCACATCTGTGGCTTCCCTGCCAGCAGACCGGAGCTAGAGCGAGCCACAGGCAGGCCAAATTTCCTAGGCTGGGCTCTTCTCACTCTTGTCCATGTTGTTTTTGCCCCTGCATTAATTAGTTCTGTCTATTCTGCATGCCTTTTAGTTTGGGGAGTTTTGTTTCATCTGTGTTTTGTTTCTTGCATGCTTCACTCTCTTATTTTGAATTCCACGAAGGTTTGTTTGTTTTGTTGATTATCATGTTTTACTCCATGGTTTCCGTTTTCCCTTCGTTTTGTCTTCTTGCAGGTAGAGATTAGTTCTTCCTGTTACTGTAGAGGACGGGCTCCACTTCCCCAAGGAAAATGTTTCCGATGTCACCTCCCTGGCATCCCGAGCAGTTGCCTCCCTTCCTTCTGTCCCCGTCCTAGAAGGAAGTGGCATCACCACCCGCACCCCCGCGTCCCGGCTTTGTTAGGGTTTGTTGCCTAGAGCCGTCTACCTTTTGTTTTGCAAAACAAACAAACAGATCCCGAAGCTCTGCTCCTCCCCCTGTCCTCCTTCCCAGCGCTCTCCTGTCCTTCAGTCTCCGTTTGCTCATCAGTGTGCTCCATCATTCAGTTCTGTTGGGTTTAGTTCTCCTAGAAGCTGCTTGGCTAGAGCCATTTGATGTTACTGTCCATGTGTTCTGTTTACCTAGGAGCAGCTACTTGCCAAAAAAAAGTTAAGATGATTTGTTGGATTTGTTTTTTAATTGAAAAAAAAAAATTATGCCAAGGATAAAAGGCAAACCCACCAAGGAGCTTTTCTGTGGTTGACCCCGGCCAGAGGTGTGACACTCAGAACTGGGAGGCCCGAGTGGTACTAACCAGTATTTAATCGGTTTTTTTAAGACTGAAGTGGCCACCTCCCCATCCGGTGCCTGGCAGAGGCTCCATAGAGTCAACCAGGATCTGCAAAGCGAGCTGGAGGCCCAGTGCCAGCGCCAGGAGCTGGTCACGCAGCAGATCCAGTCCCTGAAGCGCAGCTACGGGGAGGCCAAGGATGCGATCCGGCACCACGAGGCCGAGATCCGGAGCCTCCAGGCGAGGCTCAGCAATGCCGCTGCCGAGCTCGCCATCAAGGAGCAGGCGCTGGCCAAGCTCAAGAGTGACCTGAAGCTGGAGAAGGACAAGGTCCGTGAGCAGCTGGAGGAGTGGCAGCACAGCGAGGCCGCGCTGAGCGGTCAGCTGCAGGCCAGCGAGCAGAAGCTCAAGAGCGCCGAGGCCCTGCTGCTGGAGAAGACGCAGGAGCTGCGGGACCTGGAGACGCAGCAGGCGCTCCAGCGGGACCGGCAGAAGGAGGTGCAGAGGCTGCAGGAGCGCATTGCCGACCTCAGCCAGCAGCTTGGCGCCAGCGAGCAGGCCCAGCGGCTGATGGAGGAGAAGCTGCAGCGGAACTACGAGCTGCTGCTGGAGAGCTGCGAGAAGGAGAAGCAGGTGCTGCTGCAGAACCTGAAGGAGGTGGAGGACAAGGCCAGCGCCTATGAGGACCAGCTGCAGGACCACGAGCAGCAGCTGGAGGTCCTCCAGAAGGAGAAGCTGAGCGCCAAGTTCGAGGGCAGCGAGGTCGTGCACCAGCTGGAGGAGCAGCTGGAAATGAGGGAGGCCAGCATCCAGAAGCTGGCCGAGCACGTCCAGAGCCTCAGAGACGAGCGGGACCTGATCAGGCAGCGGTTCCAGGAGCTGATGGATCGTGTCGCCCTGTCCGACGGGGATGTCGCTGAGCTTCAGGAGAAGCTGAGGGGAAGGGAGGCCGACTACCAGAGCCTGGAGCACTCCTACAGGAGGGTGGCCAGCCAGCTCCAGAGCATGCACACGCTGCTGAAGGAAAAGGAGGACGAGCTGAAGCACATCAAGGAGACGCACGAGAAAGTTCTGGAAAGGAAAGATCAGGACCTCAATGAGGCTTTGGTTAAAATGGTTGCCTTGGGGAGCAGCTTAGAGGAAACAGAAATGAAGCTCCAGGCGAAGGAAGAGATCTTAAGGAAATTTGTAAAGGAGTCTTCCGAGGACGCGGAGGTGACACGGAGCTGCCCAGAAGAGGTGGACGACGGCACCGTGCTGTCAGGCCCGCAGCTGCAGGCTCCCGGCACACCCCCGGCCTTCCCACATTCCAGGCTCGAGGATGAGGAGCCGGGGGCGGCCCTGGGGGAAGAGCATGGCGACAGCAGCCCCAAGAGAGAAGAGAGTGTGGGCGCTCTCAAGTCGGAGGTGCCAGACAGGGAGGGGCACCCTCAGAGCACCGCAAAACCTGACCAGGGAGTACCTGGTATCAAAAGGCAAAGAATCCGGTTCTCCACGATTCAGTGCCAAAAATACACGCACCCCGACGGGTCCGAGAAGACCTGGACCAGCAGCACATCCTCCGACACCAGCCAGGACAGGTCGCCCTCAGAGGAGAGCATGTCGTCAGAGGCCACCCCCAGCTCTCTCCCTGCAACCAGTGACTCCGACACCTATCTCTCCATCATACACTCCCTGGAGACGAAGCTCTACATCACGGAGGAGAAGCTCAAAGACGTGACGGTGAAGCTGGAGAGCCAGCAGGGCCAGAGCCAGGAGGCCCTGCTCGCGTTGCACCAGCAGTGGGCTGGCACCGAGGCGCGACTCCGAGAGCAGCTCCGTGCCAGCCTGCTCCAGGTGGGAGCGCTGGCCTCCCAGCTGGAGCAGGAAAGACAGGTGCGGGCGAAGATGGTCGAAAATCACGTCGGGGAGCTCGGCGACTTCCAGGTGAAAAATAGTCAGGCTCTGGCGTGCTTGGAAAACTGCCGAGAGCAGCTGCGATCCCTGCCGGCGGCCGGCCAGGAGGAGGCGCAGGACGCAGGAGCAGGCGCCCCGGCTAGCGTGGAGGGCGCACTAGTCAGCACCATCCAGGCCCTGCACCACTGGCCAGCTCCTGCCGACAGCGTGGCCCGGGCTCAGCCGGAGGAAGCACGTTTCCTGGAGCTCGGGAAGGCGATCCCACAGCCGCTGCACCAGCCCCAACTGACCGAGCAGGAGCAGCTGAAACTCCTTTCCGATCAGATAGCCCTGGAAGCCTCATTGATAAACCAAATAGCAGACTCTCTAAAAAACACAACATCGGACATCTCGCGCGTTCTCCATGAGATTGCTCAGTCGGGAAAGGTGCCCCTGGAACCTGAAAGTGCTGCTCTCTGCCCTGGGGCCCCAGCAGACACCTGGGCTAAGAAGGTGCTGGTGGATGGCGAGTTCTGGAGCCAGGTCGAGTCCCTGAGTAAGCACCTGGGAGCGCTGGGTGGAGAGGCAGCCGGCGCTTCGGGAGGCAGGCAGCAGAGCATCCCGCCAGCCCTGGTCCCTGCGCTGGCCGACGCCACGTGGGTCAGGGCAGAGCTCAGCTTCGCGCTGCAGTCGGTGAGGGAGTCGTTCCAGCGGAGGTTGCAGAGCATCCAGGAGACCCTCCGGGGGACCCAGGTGGCCCTGCGGCAGCACAAGCGCGTGCTGGGGGACATCCTGGGAGCCTACCGAACCCCCGACTTTGAGAGAGTGATGCAGCAGGTCTCAGAAGCCCTCAAGCTTCCCGCAGGCATTGAAGATGGCACACAGGCATCCTGGGACCTGAGCCCATTAGGAGAAGTACCGAGTCCTCAGGAAGCAGCCGACTCCCGAGAGCTCTTCTGCGCGTCCGACCAGAGCTCTGGGGCCCTTGTGGCTATTCAGGAAGAACTTGCCCTGCAGCTTAAAGATAAGGCCAGCCTCTTAGGGGAGATATCTGCCGCTTTAACCTCGCTTCCCCCTGTGGAGTCAGTAAGAGATTGTCAGAAGCTTCTCCAGGCATCCCAGAGTCTCTCCTATAACACTTACCTGGGAGGCCTCGGTCAGTATTCTTCATTATTAGTTCAGGATGCAATTATTCAGGCTCAGGTGTGTTACGCAGCCTGCAAAATCCGGCTGGAGTATGAAAAGGAGCTCCGAGGCTACAAGGAGTCCTGGCAGGGCGGGGGAGCCTCCTGTCAGGAGCACGAGCAAGCAGTTGGGGCCCTGAGGGAGGAGTACGAGGAGCTTCTCCGGAAGCAAAAGAACGAGTACTTGGAAGTGATTGCCATCGTTGAGAGGGAAAACGCCGAGCTCAAGGCCAAGGTCACCCAGCTGGACCGACAGCAGAGGTGTCTGGAGGAAGTGGAGAGCAAGCACAGTGAGAACATGTTCGCTCTGCAAGGGAGGTACGAGGAAGAGATCAGGTGCGTGGTGGAGCAGTTGAACAGGGCAGGGGACACGCTGCAGGCCGAGCACAGCAGGGTCCTGAGCCAGCTGGATGCGTCGGTCAGAGACCGGCAGGACATGGAGCGGCACCACGTGGAGCAGATGCAGAGCCTGGAGGACAAGTTCCAGCTCAAGATCAAAGAGCTGCGGACCATCCACGAGGAGGAGCTGCGGACGTTGCAGGAGCACTACTCACAGAGCCTGCGGCGCCTGCAGGAGGCCCTGCGCCACCACCAGCGGCAGCTCCCCGAAGCCCTGCCAGCCCCCGGCCCCCACCAGGCTCCCCCCTCCGGCTGGCCCGCCAGCCAGCCCCGGGCCGCCCTGCAGGCCGCCGAGGGAGAGGCCGACTCCATGACAGGGCTGAGAGAGCGCATCCAGGAGCTAGAGGCCCAGATGGACATCATGCGGGAGGAGCTGGAGCACAAGGACCTGGAGGGCAATGCGGCCACGCTGCGGGAGAAGTACCAGAAAGACTTTGAGAACCTTAAGGTTCTGAAGCATCGTTTAATTTGCAAGGCAGTGGGGGCGGCAGGCGTTACTCAGCTGGTGGGGAGCAGTGTCTGGTACACAGGGCTCTCAGGGTGGACCTGAGACCCGGTTCCTGGCTCTGAGTTACTGTACAAGCAGAGTCAGGTTGACACTCTGTCCCTCCCCCGACTCCTGGCTGGCGGCTGTGGTCTCGGCAGGGCCTGGGCGAGGGTATAGCCTCCTGTTCAACACTGGCGACAGGAGAACGGGAGCACCGTGAGAGAGGGAGCACAGTCCCCCTCATCACCTCTCTGCCTGGTCCCTCCGAGTGCCCTCAGCAGGGGAAGCCTTTGCTGTCCCCGTCCCAGCCTTGCACTCTCTTCCACCCCCACAGAACCCAGTCCAGGCCAGTACAGATGTAAACCTGAGGAGAAGAACCCAGGAGAGACGGGCCAGAGGCTCCCTTAGAGGCCTGTCTCCTGACTGCCCTAAGAGAGCAGAGTTGGGTTCCCAAAAGATGGGGGTATTTGCAAGACAGTGTCAAGGGTCACTCTCCTGTCCAGCTCCGTGTGGGGAACTGGCATTTAATAGGCACTCTGTGGAGGAAGGGCTCTTCTGCTGAACAGGCCTCTCAGTCACTGGTATTCCTTCTCTGGGGCCTGTGAGAAATGACCTGTCCCCCGTCCCCCGCACCCCCACCCCGTTTCGCACTCTGCCTCATTAGGCAGAATACCCAGGCCCTTTCGTGTCAAGGTCACATTCCCAGGCTCCTCGGGGCCTTGGGCTGTGTGGGCCGGCCCAGGTTCTCGCCCAGCCCCTTTATAGCTAGAGATGGCTGCCTGCATGCGAGCAGCATGGCTGCCCAGAACGTCCCCTAAGCTTCTCAACACGATCCCCCAGTACTTCGCACCACCCCTTGGAGCTGCGTGCAGTAACTGGCCGGGCTCCTCGAAAGCCCTCCATCCCCAATCGGGCCCCTGCTACGATGGCGCCTCGGCCAGCCCGTGCGGGGCTGGCTCCCGGGCACTAATGCTGCTCCAGCAGGAAGCCCACGGTGCAGTTGCGGGAGCTCTGAAAGCCAGAGAGGAATGTGCTGGGAGTCAGCAGCAGTGTGCTCTGTGCCTCTGGGGGACGGTGCAGCCCGCCGACCAAAGCCCAGCACGTGCGGTCGTCAGCAAGCTCTCAGACGGCCAAGAGGCCATTCTCACGGTTCTTTTTCCAAGTCAGTCAGAACCTTTTGAAAATTGTTATGAATCGTGACAAAGCTTCAAGGGCTCTTTCCCAGAAGTGCACAAATGATGCCCCCGGGGTGGTCCGTGCGTGTGAGCCCAGCACCGCAATGGGCCAGGTCCACCTTTAGAAGTAATTCAGCAGAGCACTCCGCTCCTCCCCGTGGCACCCCACGGGTGTGTGGCAGGGAGCTGGGCACGCACACACCCTGCGTTCACTGGGAGCCAAGTGCTCCCTGCCCACCAGCGAACCCCTGTGCAGTGAGGCATTCTCGGCCCCCATGGCAGTCAGCTGGGCATCGATAAGGCCCAGACTGGTGACATCGTATCATTAGTTAGCAAGAAATCAGGTTGCAGGCTTCTGGTGGCCTGTCTCTGGGGGCTGGGACGCTGCTCGTCCTGTGCACCCTCTGTCGTGTGCCTGTGAGCCTCCAGCCCATCCACGGTGTTCTCACTGACACTCTTGAGACGCAGGAGTTACGACTGAATAGCGCTCTTGAGGGCCTCCGACTCATAGCTGTTACTTTGTGCAGGGTTTTGCCCGGGTCAGGAGACCAGGGTCTTGGCCTGACAGCCCCTCTTCTGACTGCTGCGGACACCTTCCCTCACAGCTCTGCACAGTGGCCATCCAGGAACTGGGATTGACCCCAGGGATTACTGGCTTAAAAATTCAAATTTGTTCATAGGTGAATCATTTTTAGCACATATGCTGTCCAAGGAAGTAGCTGGTCTTTGAAGCTGATGCAGCGTTTCTATAGGAAGAATTTTCAGCCTCAACTTTAAGTATTCTAAAGCTGTCCAATCAAACTAAACCCTAAAAGACCTACTAGCTGTGTGCTCGCTATGAACCAAAGCACGCAGGAGGGAAGATGAGGGTCTCAGAGCGGGCCAAGGGCTGGGAGCCACAGCCCCAGGACTCCTCCAGCTGCCCTGTGGTGTGAGGGCAGTGAGAGGCCAGCGGCTCCCAGATGGGGGCTACCTGGGAGAAGGAATGCCCAGTTACTGGTGGAGCACAGTTAAGACCATTGGCCCAGTGCAGCCAGTCTGTTGCAGTAAGGTCCAGACTGTCGAAAATATAGAATGGAGTATCTCAGGCCGATCAGTTACTGTGGGGGCTCAGACACAGACACCCACGTGTGGTGATTTGGTTTCTTCTTAAACTCTCTTGAATTCGGGTGCAAGAAGATTGATCAAATAGTATAGGTCGGGAGGGAGGAGCCCCCCCCCGCCCCACTTCGCATTTGGAATGTAACATGGCCATACTCTTCTGGTTTTTAAAAAATCACTGAAAGGCCTGATGCCTACTCTGAAAGAGGTCGTACAAGGGATTTATACAGAAAGCGTACCTCCGTGCACAGAACGGCTGCACAGACAGCCCTCACAGCTGTGCGGCACGGTCACCTGCCCCTTTGGTAAGAGCACTCTGCTAAGTAAGCCAGGCCTGGGCTTCTGTGTGGATGTGTGGGATGGTTGGACCCCATCTTAGGGGGACCTGCGTCCAGGTAAAAAACCAGCCTGCGTTGTGGCAAGGCCCGGAAGAGTGCGGAGGACAGTTCTGTTGTGTGTCTCGTTTCAGTTAGTTAATTAGAGCCCTTCTTTGTACCTGAAAAAGGAAGAAGGAAGGTGCAGGCTGGAAGAGAAGAGATCCTATAGCCTAATCTGATTCCTTCAGTGGATACCAGGTGACAGTAGCCCGCCGGTTAGTGGCAGGGCCAGGCCTTCTGGCTCCGCGGACCCCCCACCCTGTCCTCACCGGGATACCCATCATTCACAGGATGGCCTCAGCTCCCTCCGAGAGCTGACAAAGACGTATCACTGTGACTATTGGTGAAGTGCCCTGTCTGGTGCTGAAAGTTTCTTGCTGTATAACTCAAACCAGACCCAGCCAGCCTCCGTACGTTTGCTCTCTTCTCCCTCCCTCTGGTCAGTCCTCCCTAACCGTGATTCTGTAAAGGTCTGGGGTCGGCTATTTTAAATCCCACCATAGCCGTTTCCCACCCACCGTACCAACTTTCCACAGAGAAGCAGGATTCAGATCACCCAGATAAGAGCATTTATGTACAGTCTCTTTCCCAAATGCTCCGATAGCGTAAAATGCCCAGGCGCGTCCGTGAACGTCTGCAGATAGCCGTCAGATGGCTCCACTGGCTCCATGCTCGGTGTCAGGAGCATGCTGTCTGGACCGGGGAGCCTTGAGGGGCCGGGCTAAACAGAACACCCAGTGCGGAAGTAAAGAAAAAAATCCATGGAGTCCCTTTTGTGTCTTACAGGCCACGTGCGAGCGAGGATTTGCAGCCATGGAAGAAACGCACCAGAAGAAGATTGAGGACCTGCAGAGGCAGCACCAGCGGGAGCTGGAGAAGCTGCGAGAGGAGAAGGATCGCCTCCTAGCCGAGGAGACGGCGGCCACGATCTCAGGTGGGAGCTGGGCCGGGCGGCCACTTCCACCCCAAGGGCAGGGCAGGCGGCGGGCTTCCTGAGCTGACTGCACGACTCTGCAGTGAGCAGCCTTCATGCTGCCTTTTAGCTGAGGTCCCGGCTTGGTTATCCAAGACAAGCCTTTGACCGTTCCTTCCAAGGAAGAGGCTGCTTTCAGGAGCCCTCTGAGAGCTTGTGAACCCAGGGCCAGCACCCCCAGCTACACCGGAGGGCCTGTCCCCAGCCTCGCCAATCCCATTGGCACTGCCCTTGGACCGTGTAAGGCCACCTCTGCCTGCAGTGCCCGAGCACAGCAGTGCCAAAGCCCCTGCCTGGTGACACACGTCACCACAGAGCCAACACGCTCTGCCCTGAGCAAGCCTTAGTGCCATCGGTTTTGTGTTACTCTCCCTCTGTGTGATTGTGCTTTACAGGGCTGGGGTATTTCAGGATGCCAGAAAAAACCTACCACCCTGAAAGCTTGCTTATTTTATAAACTTGTGCTTGATTTTAACGTTGACATTTATTTCATCAGTTTGGCTTTCTTCTAACATTTGAAAAAAAAAAAATGCCCCTGCATCCCTTTTGCTGTGGGAGTTCCCGGGAATCCCTGGGCTTGCGTCTGCTCAGAGAATCAGTTTGGGAGAGGCCAGCCTGACGGCTCATGGACTTCGCGTTAACAGCGGGCAGACACGCCATCCTGTCCATCCTGCCCCCCCCAGCCTCTCGTGCTAATGGCCACGTCCTTGCCTGCAGCCATTGAAGCCATGAAGAACGCCCACCGGGAGGAGATGGAGCGCGAGCTGGAGAAGAGCCAGAGGTCACAGATCAGCAGCATCAACTCGGACATCGAGGCCCTGCGACGACAGTACCTGTGAGTCAGCTTCCTGAAGCCCACGGGAGGCGGCCCTCGTGGGCCGGGCTGGGGGGAAGCCCTGCAGGTGGGCAGTGGCACCTTTCCTGTGTCTTGTGAAGAGCCTCAGAGACATGGGTCTCAAGGGTGGGCATTGGCAGAGGCCCAGGGGTTCTGAGGGCAGTTCAGAGCCGCCCTTCCTAGAGTCGTCCTTGATTCTGCTAGCGGAAGAAGCAGCCCTTTCCAGGGGTTCCAGGGTGACCGAGAACAGCATCACGAGGTTTTGATTTTCTGAGCGTTGATGGAGTCAGGTCCTGGCTGATCAGACACAGAGCACCTCAACAGTTAGTGTTGAAAACAAATCCCAAGCGTGACTTCTCTCCTGACGTCACGGGAGTTTTGTCTGTGGGACAGTTAAGCCCCTCAAAGGACGAGCAGGGGAGGGTGCAAGAGGGATTCTCTAAGCCCGCGGTACGTTGAAGTGGGCCCTTTTGTAGCTGGGTCCAAATTCGCCCAGGCCACAGAATGCCCAGGACCTGCCCTCTGCTCAGCTCTTTGCCTTGTGTCTCGTTGTTCCCCGAGTTTCACAAAGGGGACTCGCAGGGCCTTAGAGGCCTGGTGCAGGGGTGCGAGCAGAGGGGTGAGCCGTGCCCTCTCCACAGGGAGGAGCTGCAGTCGGTGCAGCGGGAGCTGGAGGTGCTCTCTGAGCAGTACTCGCAGAAGTGCCTGGAGAATGCCCACCTGGCCCAGGCGCTGGAGGCCGAGCGCCAGGCCCTGCGGCAGTGCCAGCGTGAGAACCAGGAGCTCAACGCCCACAATCAGGTGAGCCTGCCGCTGGGGGAGCCCAGGCTGGACTTGGGGGCCAGGCCGCACGTGAGCTGGCCTGGGTCCCTGAGCCACAGAGTGACCGTCCCATCCGCAGGCATCTCCCGATGTCTGACGTTCCCAGTACGGTGCCAGAGCTCACTGCAGATGGTGGAGCTGGGGCTGTCGACTGCATGACCCAGCTGTTTAAATTTTAACTTATTTGGGCTCTAGCCCTTTTGGGATCTCTGTGATGTCTCTGTTCCTCCTGAGCATCTCTGGATTTCTGCTTCTCGTTGCTGGGGAGGGTCACTGCACCTGGTCCAAGATTCCTGTCCCCAAGGCTGGGACCATGTTTAAATGTCCCCCAGTCAAGACCATACACTGTTCGTGTTTTGGTCAGAGTATTCTGTTAAAATTTGCCTGTTCTTCAGAAAATTGGGGTGCATTTAAAATCCTGGCTAGGGGAAGGCTCAAGGTAGGTTTAGTTTGATAAAAGCTTCTCTGACGTACCAAATTGGACCACCGTCTGCATGACCCACCGGCTCGTCCTCCCAGACGCTGAGTAGACAGACATTGGTCAGCTCCGGCTCGAGGTCTCTGGGCCCACACTCACCCCGTACGAGGGCGCTGTGGCAGGACTGGTTCCCGCGAGTCACTGCAGTGGCCTAAGATGACCACTTATCAGTTTGGAAGAAAGGTTCAGAAAGTGAGCGGGGAAGGTGGCAAGAGGGCCCAACCCTACAGAAACTCAAGTTGGACAAGCCACGAGACACATGGATACTAGTTACGGTGACAGGGTATTGAGAATTATGGAGCCCTGCGTACGCAGTTCCACCATCACAGCGCCCACATGAATGGCTGTTACAGGGCTGTACGTCACAGGCAGTGGCCACCTTGCACGTTAAGTCTAAAACGCCGCCATGTGCGTACGCCCTGCCCGTGGCCCCCCTCCGCTCACCCACGTCTGCCTCTTCTGGTGAGAAAACAGCCTCTCCTGCGTGTGTCGTGTGAGTGCTGCCCCCAGGCGGCTCTGTGAAGCCTCCCCCGTCACCGTGTCGCTGTCCCGCAGGAGCTGAACAACCGCCTGGCTGCGGAGATCGCAAGGTTACGGACGCTGCTGACCGGGGACGCGGGTGGAGAGGCCGCTGGCTCCCCGCTCACACAGGGCAAGGATGCCTATGAGTTAGAGGTACTGCTCGGGGCCCCCTCACCCCGCTCTGCACCACATAAGCCCCAAGCGGGGACCAAGAAGTGGCCCTTAGCGTATGGGATCATGGCAGGGATGAGAGCTGGGGACAGCAAGAAGAACGTGGAAGGATCGAAATCGCCCCAGACAGCAAAAGAGCACAGCTGCCAGGCAGTATGGGGTCCACAGCGGGAGTGGGGACCCCTCGTGAGGAGGCCATGGGGACCTTTAGCCCCATACCCACAGTTTCTGCCACAGCACAAACGCCACCCACCTGAAGTGTCCCATGTACTAGCCCTGTGAACACCACAGCTGCTGACAGCCCGAAGTGCCATATTACTCAGGGGCAGGGAGGTTTATTTTAAGTCAGATGATTGATTCTTACGTCTTTTTATAAAAGCACTTAGATTTCTTCCCATTCAGTTAACATTTCATCGTGAAAATCTGCTCAGTGATGTGGGAGAGGCTGAGTGAGTTCCAGCGGTTTCAGCAGGATGCTTTCATGGGCCCCGGCCCGGGCGCTCACCATGGCCACTCGGGCTGAGGAACAGGGTTCTCGGGTCCAGGAGGAATCGTAGCAGTTTCTTTCTGTTTCTGTAGGTGGTAGGCCAGCTGTTAGCAGTGGTCGAGGGTATTTGCCGGCATTTGTGGTTGCATGTCACTGACGAGGAGGAGGACGGGTTCCCTGCTTGGCTCTCATCTCTGCTTTCAAGACTCTGGAAGTCGCTTTGCTCCTCAGTGTGGGCCCTAATTCTTCTGTTATTCCAGGTCTTACTGCGGGTCAAGGAGTCAGAGATACAGTACCTGAAACAGGAGATCAGCTCTCTCAAGGATGAGCTACAGACGGCCTTGCGGGTAATGGCGCCTCTCCGTGGGAGACGGGGCTGAGGACAGGCTTGGGGCCGAGTGGGGACATCCTCCTCCAGAGCTCGCAGAGGCCCTCGTGCGCTCCCAACTGTAGGCTCTTCTAGACTAGATTTCATTCTTATGGGGAATGTGGTTTCAAAAGTGAGCTCTCTTAAGATGCCAGCCTGTCAGCAGGTACAGTAAAACTGAGGTCTCGCTGTGTCCCTGCCCTCCATGCCTCCACTGTGCTTCGGCAGGGACCGTGAGAGCAGAGACAAATGTCCTGGAAGGGGAGAGCTTGGTGAAGCCCACGCGTCTCCACCAGGGCACTCTTGGAGGCAGGGAGGAGATGATGGCCATTCAGTCACTTAGGAAATCCAAGGCAGGGGCGTCTGGGTGGCTCGATCGATTGTCTGCCTTCAGTCCTGGGATCGAGCCCCACATCTGGCTCCCTGCTCAGTGGGGAGTCTGCTTCTCCTTCTCCAACTGCCTCTCCCCCAGCTCTTGTTCTCTGTCTCTCTCTCAAATATGTAAATAAAGGGTTAAAAACAAAAACACCCCCTCCTAGATAAGGGGTTTCCAGGAGGTCTCCAGTGGGTCAGGGCCACACCTGGGCCTGCCAGAGCGCTCGGGGATGCTCGCCCCACGTCAGACAGAGACTCTCGGCTCTGCCTGTTTCACTTCGTACTGAGAGTCCGCCTCTGGAAGGCAGGGGTCCGCCTGCCTGTCCGACTTCGGATGGCACCCCCCAGTCATTGTGCAGAGCGTTCCAGCCCCGCGGAGACGGACTGCTTAGCCCGGCCCTAACCACCGCTTGCTTCTGCCCTTTTCATCCTGAAGGACAAGAAGTACGCTAGTGACAAGTACAAGGACATCTACACGGAGCTCAGCATTGTGAGGGCAAAGGCCGACTGTGACATCAGCAGGTTGAAAGAGCAGCTGAAAGCAGCGACGGAAGCACTGGGTGAAAAATCCCCCGAAAACACCCCTGTGTCAGGATACGGTGAGTTCCCCAGGCTCTGGGCTAGGACCCCACAGCTTGTGGTCAGAGAGTGTTACTGGCCCTGGAGTGAAGGCAGAGCCCAGTTCTGTATTTAGATGTGCATTCTGTTATCGAGAACAACCAGAGGGGCGCCGGGCCCGGGGTTGGTAGGCGGCCCGGTCCACGGGGGAGCCATCTTCCTCTCGGCGCGCTGCGAGGCCTTGAGGGGAAGTCACGCTGTCGGCGTGTATCTTCCTAAGAATCCCAGGTTGCATTTTTGCGTTTTTCTGTTCTGTTCTCCTTACTCAGTAGTTCAGTGGACAGCAGCTGTCAATAACTAGTTGCTTGATCCTGGGGCTTGACCATAAAATCCACAGAAAACGACCCTGTTTTCTCTCAGCCAGCCAAGCATCAGTGATCGTGGCAGCGCTGGTGGGTAGGTAGAGACAAGGTCACTTGCGCTGCCGCTGGAGGACGAGTCGGCTGTCTTTCTGCAATCAGTCAGGCAATACGCAGGCACCACTCAAAACGAACCTGTAGACTAACTCTGGAAGGGTCACAGAGTGACAGCAGGGGCTGCTCCTGAGGGGGAGCCCGGGGTGGCAGGGGCCGTGGAAAGAGGAAGGCGTAGCATTTGCTACGTGACCTGCCACTTGAACTTCTGGAAAACGAGTGCACAGAAATGTGCGAACAAGGAGGGTAGCACTTGGCGCAGATCGAGGCTGGTGGCTTCACAGCACGATGGAACACCGTGCCGTCTTAAGAGCATCCAGGCAGACGTTTCTGTTTTGACATGGAAGGAGTTCCATAAGTAGACTAAGTGTAACCGTCCGCCCCTGCAGGACACACGCATGTCCGGTGTACATGTGTGCAGTAGCCGTTTTTAAGACGTCTGAGGGACTGTACCCCAACTGAATGGTTGTCACCTCAACATGGCATGGGGTGGCTTACGACCCTTGCCCTTTTGCTTTATGACAGTGCTGGGTTGCCAGGAGGAAGGTGGGGGTAAATACGTAAGGCACAGTTGCTCTGTGCGGCGGCCCCAGACCGAAGCGTGCCAGGCCCCCCGTACAGAGCCGAGCACAGAGCCTCACGGACGTCCTCCGGCCGGGCCGGTGCTTTGAGTGGTTGCCAGAAGGAGCTGGTGTGTTTTATGGTCTTTGGCTTTGTTTTCTCTTGAAGTTGTTGAAGGAAAAGCCGCAGGGGTGTGGCGATAACAGTAAGCTTGGGAGGTTTGTAAACATTCAGTCTGGTTCCACAGGGTCTTAGAAAACAAAAGTAATGGGTCCCTTTGTTCCTTCAGATATAATGAAATCTAAAAGCAACCCTGACTTCTTAAAGAAAGACAGATCCTGTGTCAGCCGGCAACTCAGAAACATCAGGTCCAAGGTGAGTCTGGGGTGCGGCTCCAGGGTGTGTGGGGCTCGCGGACGTTAGAGAGAGGAGCGGAATCAGAGCCCACCACGGGCTGCAGCAGGGGTCCCCGGTCCCAGAACTCCTCTGGCTCCACGTGCCTACCTGCTGGGCCAGTTCTGGTGGCTTCGAGCGCCGTGTCTCCTTCGTGCTGAAGTGGCGCCAACTTCTGACAGTGACAGTTGAGGGGCCAGGCCTACAAGAAGCGGGGCTTGGAGGGAATTTGACCTTGGACCTCCAAGGCCACCTTTCCCCCCAGACCCCCTGGGCCAGCCCCGCTCTGTCTGCACTGTTCTTCGCATGGCCCTGATTTATTGCTGCTGCTTGCCTTCGAGAGGGGAAGCTGCCACACTTGTTCCCCCAGCCACAGAGTAGCACGCCCCAGCGTGTTCCCTGCCCGCTGCGCGCCTCTCCGCGGGAAGGACGGGCGGGGGTGGGAGCAATGAGCATGTTGCATTTAGGATTTATTGTGTGTGTGTCTTATTTTTTTGCTCTTTCCTCTGACAGTCCGTAATTGAGCAGGTCTCATGGGATAACTGAAACGAGCCCGCTTCCAGGTCCCCTGTCATGTAGGTAAAGCACCTCTCAGCACCCACCCACCTGCGGCCCTCGAGGGGCACCTGCATGCACTGCTCACACCTCCACAGCAAGCTCCCTGTTTGTGACTTCCCTGCTCCGGCAAGCACATACACCGTCCTGGTCAAGTTTCTTTAACCTGTTCCGGGGACTTAACCGGCCCTTTAACCTCTCACCAGAGGTGACCGTTTGCCGAGGGGAAGCGCCGCCCTCCAGCTCGGCAGGCGGTCCGGAGAGAGAGCATCTCGGGCGGGCGTGGGCCTGTGAGCGGCCCCCGGCACTGGTCCGCGTGCATGTCCATTGATCTGTGCATTCCACGTTCTCTGGGGAAACCCGTCTTGCCCTGTGTCAGGAGAGGCCCTGACAGAGACCCGGCAGCCGCTGACAAGCAGTCTCCCACCGCCAGGAACCCCCCACCGAGTTAGTTCACAGGCCGAGGCAGGGCGGAGCCGGTACCTTGTGGGCATAGCCGGGCAAACGGCTCAGCAGAGTGAGAGGACGAGGAGGGGTTGGGGCTGAAGGTTACTGGCACTTTTTTTGTTTTGGTTTTAACAAAACAAAATGCCGCTGGAGGCAGAGGTGTAAAGAAAGGAGGTGGGGGCACCGCCATGCTGGCTGAGAAACCTCACCGTGTTTGCAGACACACAGGAGGACAGTGGCCGTGCCCGGAGATCCCGGTCTCCGCACCAGGCTGCACACCCCAGAGTGCGCTTCCCGCTGCGCGGCCTTGATCGCGTGAACTCTCTGAGAGGTTAAGAACAGCAGGAAGAGCCCCAGGGCTGGGCCACGCTCCTGGCAGAGGGGACCCTAACGTGGGCCCAGGGCCACACAGCACTGGCTCCTTTTGTGTACGTGCCCACGGCTCGCTCTCAGGCGGGGTCCGCAGTCCAGCATCCTCTGGCTAAGGGTTTGCTCTAGGAAGACTTTTAAGAAATTCCCAAATATTATAAACCCAGTCAGTTTGGTTTTATTTATTCTCCTACGGCCCCAAATCCCTTATAACCAGATACGGTTTAGGCTTGATTGTGAACTTAGCTTGGGCTTTTTCTGTAAACATGAGAAACATTCTGTTTAGCAAAAGTAGAACTTGTTCTTTGGTTTATGGTTTTCTTATTAAAGATTCTCTTTTCTGTTTGAGGTTGAACTGTAGCTGTTTTAAGTTCGCTGTTAATGATTTAGGCCTTGTGCCCGTGCCTGTAAATGACAGTGAGTGAAAAACATCTGCTCGCTCCCTTCCGGAAAGCCTTGGTGCAGTGTGGCCACCCCGTCAGGACAGGTTACGTGTCCCGGTCCCTGCAGGGGAATAAAAAATACAAAGGATTCTGGGCAAAAGGGCAGAAAATCAGTGAAAAGACCTTTATCAATAAGGGCCTTTGCAGGGGGTGTGCTGGGAAGACCTTTTATGCCGGCCAGGAAAGAGCCGATGCAAAGGTAGGAAGTGAGAAGACTGTCAGGCATGCGCACGAAGGTCTGGGCCTCCAGGGCAGCTCAGCCTCCCAGAGGTGCCAGGCCCCAGACGGCAGTGGTAAGAAGCCCAGGAATGGGGTTTTCCCAGGTGTCTTTGAGTCCACGTTTGGCCTGGCCGGTTTCCAGTGTGTCGCTGGACCGGCACAGTCCCACTGGTACGTATAGAAAGGCAGGGACCTTGCAGAGTCTTTAGGGACATGTGTTGTGATGCCAAGCAAGGCTGGACCTGTTCACGATGTCAGCAGGCACTCACACTCACATGTGTGCTGTCCTTTTCCTGACCGTATGTGGAGGTCACCCCACCGCCACCACCGCCACGGGAATACCAGGGAGTGAAATTGCCCAGAAACAAAACTTATCATTGGTGCACTTTGATATGGGGTCTGATGTGTACCGTTTTCTGTCCTTGATCGATGTTCTGTTCTGTATCCTGCCTCGCTCAAAAGGATAGAAAGTCTCGGCACCCAGAAAGTCAAGGCAAGCGCATTGCTTAAGAGCATGATGGCTTTTCTGGTGTTGAGACCAGAGCGAACCTTTCCCACAGGGTTCCCATGGAGGCCCCTGTCTGGTAGTCTGAGTATGGGGTCACAGAGGCGCTTGGAGAGACTGGCCGCGGGCCATGTGGGAGGAATGAGCCCCAGCAGAGCCACGGTGCACCCCAAGGACCCTTCTCTGGGTGCGCAGGGTCAGTGTGGTTCCGTTCTTCCTACCCTTAAAGCTCTAGTGTACAGACGTATGTGACACTGGGCACACAGCCTTGGCTCCCCTTGTCGCCCTGCTCCCCAGCTACAGTCCTGAGCGCAGCAGGGACTCCCACAGTGCACGGGAGGGAGCACACCCCCGGGCAGGACCTTCACTGTCCCTTGAAAGTCCCCAGCTAGAAAAAAGTGGTGCGGCACGTGACAGGCCTGCCTGTGGGCTGGCACTTAGGGGCGGAACCTCCCGCATCGTAGCCATGCGTGCCCAGCACCCGCCCGAGACTGGCTGCTGTGCACATGGCAGCTCCTTGGCCTGGGGCACTTGGGAGAAGGCCCAAGGGCATCTGAGGCGATTAAGTGCATTAAGGGAATTTCAGGTTCAGAACGGGACATGGGTTTGCCCCCGTCCTCCAGCCGACCGGGTGGCAAGCTTCAACAGTGACCCTACCCGACTGCTTACGTTGAGGTCCATCTAGAACAGAGCGTTTCAGAAAGGTTAGCCATAGAACCCTTTATTTAAAAAAACCAGGTACTTTATTCATTTACACGCATACAGCTGCACAGCATAGAAGGGAAGCAGAGCTGTCCTGCGTGACTGGGGGGACCGTGGCCCACCCATCTTGCCGCAAACCTTGCGGGCAGCCGGGTCCCACAGGCCCCACTCCCGAGCTCGTGCTTTTAAGCAGCAGGGCCCATAGGACCAGCGCGGTGCTCTGACTGGGGGCTAAAACTGGTGTGGTCGTCTGGAGCCCGTACCCAGGCAGCCTTGAGTTTCACACGGCGCAGTGGAGCCTGCACCTTTGTCAGCTCTGGCACGTGCCGGCCAGCCCCGGGAACTGGCAGTCTGAGGCGGGTGTCGGGACGTGCCGCAGGATCCCAGGGCTGCTAAGCAAGCAGACCCGTGCAAACAGTGCTACCCTCAGCCGCGCTCTGGAGTGAAATGAGATCTTTGGGAAGAGCCTCCAAGAGTAAAGTGGGACGTGTTTTGTCCCCATGTTAGGAAGGCGTCATTTATCTTGGAACACACATTTCAACTCTGCCAGGGTCACACGTGAAGAGAATATTGGTTTCACATTCTGAAAATTTAGTAAATATGTTGACATGTTCCCAGGTCCCCAATCACAGCAGGTCCCCCCCCCCGGCTGCTGCTCAGGGTTGGTGCCAGGAGCGGGCCTGAGGGGAGCAGGCGCGGCCAGGGTGCAGCCCAGGGAGCAGGGGTCCCCGGCCATGCCCCGGGAGCTCTGCAGCCCTGCTCACGACGCTCACGTCACGGTCACAGAGGAACTAGAGGTGGACGGACACCCCCCTCCCCGGGAGAAGGACGTGGCCGGGCGGATTTCTAGTTCTCGGCACAGCTTTTTCCCCTGGCTGAATCGATCTGATCGCTGCTTGTCTGAAGAGCCCTAAGCTCAGAGTTCAGCTGCTTACACACATGGTCTGTTTCTCTGGTTTTTTCCTTTTTCATCCAGATAACACCATTTCACAGGGGACGTCTCTCTCCTTAGCATGCCCCACTAATCTCTCGAGGAGCCCTTCCTGCCCCGCCCTGCACCCCGGCACCCGCACCCTGCCTGACCGCAGCCGCGCCCACGGCGCCGGGCCGGTGGTTAACGGTGTCTTTCTTTCTCTCCTGCTCTCGTCTCCACCCAGAGTCTGAAGGAAGGCCTGACGGTGCAAGAACGCTTGAAGCTCTTTGAATCCAGGGACTTGAAGAAAGACTAGCCGTGTCCCGTTCCACGTGAACACACACCCCTCCCAGCCTGCGGCAGCACTGCCCGAACGCTGCTTTCTGTCTGTACATTTATTTTTTATTATTATTATTGTTGTGGTTCCTGTTGTCATCACTAACTGTGGGTACGGATGCATGAGAGACTGGTTTAGGGGTTGTTCACACGGTTCCCTGCTGTGTTGATTCCAGCTCCCTATGTCTTTGTCAAAGCTTTTTTTCCATGGTATCCTCAAATTAGCCAAGCAGCGGGGGCCACGAGGGCTGTCCGCTCCTGGCCGGGGTCTGCACAGAGCCCCCGCCCGCCGCAGTCCACCGCACTCACTGTCAGTATTAAGGCCCGGCAGCCTGTCCATAAGCTAGCTCGTCCCGCCGAGTGCCCTGTGCTGCGTGTGGGCCCCGCGGGGAGAGAACAGGGCGTCCGGGGGCCGCACTGACAACTCGCTAGCCTGCGGGAGGAGCTGGAGGAGCAGGTTGGGGTCGTGGTCCGTAACCTCCGTTCACCACCTCTGGCTTGGGAGCAGGTCAGCATTTTGTACTTGTCCCACTGCTTCAGCTTAGAGCCACACCCCGATCAGCGTGGGGAACCTTTCACAACCTGGAAAATGTCGAAAGCAGCCATTCCTATTTTTGTTTGTTTTTTATTAAATCTTGCACAAAACCCCGGCCCCTCTCATTCCTTCCTACGCTCGTTCCTTTCTTGGTCACTAGTAGCTCTGGTCTTCTCGTAGACTTAAGAGTGTTGACCTGCGGCCCGGGGCTTCAGACTGTGCTTGCAAATCCTGATGGATTCGCTTGGGTAGTCCTTCGAGGGGAAAGCCTGTGCGTGTCGTGAACCTTTCTGAAAGAGACCGCCGCGTTGCTTCTGAGAAGGCCGAGTGAAGACCCCTAGGTTAAGTCAAGAAGAAAGTACAGAGGATGTCGGAATCAGATGAAAATTGCCATTGTTATGTTTCTCACTCTAGCCTGAGCTCCGAAAAGTTCTCTTGCAGCGTTCGGAGAGCTCAGAGTAAACCTACGCTAACAAAGTTGCTTTTTCTACCAGTCAGAGTAAGACCTTTTAACTGTCAGGAAGCACGGTGGTAGTTCTCGAGAGTCTCCTGCCCTGGGGTTTCCGTCGCGGCCCCGGGAAGGCTCAGTCGTGCTCAGACGAGCAGCCCCGGCGAGCGGCAGCTGCGGTGGCCTTCAGAGCCGGCGGGAGGCGTTGCCAGGGGGGCTCAGAGGAGCCTGTCCCGGGCTCGCGGCCTCCGTCGCCCGTCGGTTTGACTGCCGAGAGCGTGCTGCGCCATGCCAGCGCTTCTGTTAGGTCGGCAGGCCCTCGGTACGCGGCTGCTTGGGGGTAAAGATGGGCAAGGCACCGTGCTCGGGCTGTGGATTCGGTTGAGACCGGGGTCATCCGGGGAGAGCCCTGGAAGGGCCTGGGGCGTGCCGCCTTCTCACTGGCACAAACTCTGAGTCCTCCACTGGCATCGAGCCTTCCTTCACCAGCTTCCAGACTCTTAACCCACACCTGTCACTCCTTTGTGGCTATTCTTCCATGTTTTCAAAAGCAAGAGAACGTTAGGTCTGGTTTTTTAATTCTACTTGTCAGACACCGCTCCCCGCACCACCCCCCTGTAGATCGGTAGTGTTTTTGGAAAGGACCATGATTTTGTGTGTGTGCTGCTGAGAACGGGCGCGTAGAGAAGGGATGCTCGGGCCCCGGGGCGCCTTCTGTAGGACACTGTTTAGTGTGTGTTCTCCACGGCGGAGAGTGATGTGCTGTCCAGCAGGATCTGATGGGACAGGGGCCTCGTCACCTGGCCTCTGCTCAGGGTGTCTCAGCACCGTGCCATCACGTCGCCCCGTGGAGAACTCGCCTCGTCGAGTGCAGTTTCCTCTGTGATGGCGCCTGCTGCCTCCGGGGACGCTGGCCCTCCTCCAGCAGCCCCCTCCGTGCCTCCCGCCCTCCCGCCTTCCTGCCAGGGTCCCTGCGTGGAGTCAGACTGGCAAGGCTGTGAGACCTGCAGCGCGTTGAATGGTACTTGCTTCATTTCCGCCTGAGGTTAGACCTCCAGAATTCTGGGAGCGGGAGTGAGTGCAGCCTGTGGAGGTCAAAGGCAGAGACAGGGAAACACCTCCCGTCACTGCGGCCTCTGAAGCCTCCTCCTACTCGCCCCAGAGACAACTCATGGTCCCGGGGCTCCTTCCGTCTGGGGATTACCAGGAAGCGGGCTAGAAACGGGGGCCCCCCGGCTCCTCTCCAGCCAAAGGCTGCTCCCGCGGCAGCTCGGGCTGGTCTTGCCGAGCGTCGCAGTGGTGGCTGCTGAGGAGCCCGTCCTCTGGCTGGAGGGAGCAGGCAGGACAGAACAAAGAGGGGCTTCACTGAGCACCTGTGGTCGCACCCCAGTCCCCGCTGCGCCCTGCAGACCCCCGAGCCCCCAGGAAGGAATGTAGTCACCAGGTTCCAGAGAGAAGAGAGTAAAACTGTGGAGGTGGAGTTGGTTTCTGTGCTGGTAGAGAAGGGTCCTTCCGGGGCTGCGATGGGCATGGAGGTGATTGTCAACTCGGGGTGCTCCCACTGCCCCCGCTGCCAGCAACGCGGCACGAGCGTCCCCACTGCTGGGGGGACATGAGAACACGGATCGAGCCTTCACGGTCGTGTTTGCCAGTCACTAGCTCGTGTGTAACCCGCCAAACAGCGAAGGGGGAAGCACCGCTGGACGGGCCTGGTGAACGCAGGCCAGCGCAGCGTGCACACGGCCGCTCTCCACTGCTCAGGCGCCTTTGGTGCGCGCGGTGCCAACGTGAGCGTGGGTTAGAAAGCTAGCGTCCAGGGACAGAGGCTGTCGCAGCCTCCCCGTCGGCGCTGGGGCAGCAGGCGCGTGAGGTGGCAGACGGAACACCCTGCCATTAGAAATGCAAGCTTGTGCCATCACGCGTCAGAATAGGGGCCATCCTGGGGCAGCAGGGGGAGGCCGTGGTGGGGATGGGTGGGTCCGCCGTCGGGAGCCAAGACCAGAGGCCCCTCGCTGGGAGTCCAGCAAGTGGAGAGGCAGAGGACGAGGGAAGGGCCGGGCTCTGGCTAGTTAAGTGCAGTCTGTCACTCGCTCGCCGGCTAACAGCCAGCTGTCGGGGGCCTCGCGAGGGCCGGACTGGGAAAAACCTTAATTGTGACACTTGGAGTCTGCCTGAAGGGGATTCTGACAGATAAGGCCAGGAGACAAAATCGATGGCATTAAAAAAACCTCTTTAGAGATGGAGTTAATATTCTGGAACAGTAAGTGCTGGCCTGAGGAACATGACCCTCTCTGTCACTGCTGCCTGGTGCTCCCCTTGGCGTGCCTGCCCCACCCCTGCTCAGCCTGGGGCCACTTCTCTGTGGCTATAAAATGACAGCTGTACCGGGGTCCCCCCCAGCCCGCTGGCTCACCGCCCAGGTCTGTTCCGCACTCCGGTGAGCCAGCAGCCAGTGACTTTCTCCTTTAAAAAGTTCCTTCCTCCCCACACTTCCGAGGACCTGCCCCGGCTCCGGACAGCCCCTTCGGCTGACTCGGCCTGCAGGCCTGACCTCGGGGTGGGGAGAGCTCCCCTCTCTCTCCTCCTCGGTGCCTTCGTGCTGTCTTCGTGGCTAAGCACACGCGGTTTCTTCCCCGCCACTCAGGCCCTAAGTTCCGAGGCAGTTCTTCTCCGGGGGCTCCAAGCTGTTTTCAGTTAGAGTCGGAAGAATGTAACCCCTCAGCCTGTTCTCTTGAATGTAGGAGTATTCCTGAAAGGAAGTTTCCTCACCACTGTTCCAAAGAAGCTTGGAACTTTTAACACTTTCCATTCTAGACACAATTTCAGAAGGCCAGAAAACGAAAACAGTGACCCCCTTCCGTCACCAAGAAAGCCTGGATTGGTGTTGGGGGGGAGGATATTTTCAAAGGTTTACAAAGGGCAGGGAAGGACGTAGTATTCCACTTGAAAGGAATTAGATACTAAAAGGAAAACAGTTTGGCATGCTAATTGGAAGCTTCGCTTCTCCAGAAACTTCGGTCATTTGGAATCCCTCCCACCGTGAACATCCTGAAATTGAGCTATGGCCATATTTTCAGTGAGACAGGCATCTGCTGTGTAGACAGATCTGCATCGCCGCCCTGATGTGTCCCCACTCGGCTGAGTGGGGCCAGCCGGTCTCCGTGCCCGGCGCCACGGCCCCAACCCCTCACGCGGGCTTGGGAAGCGGCCGCTGCTAAAGCTGCTGGAAGTTCCGGTGCTGGCCTCCTCCGTCTCGGGCCCTCTGCCTCGGGTCATTGCGGAGAGAGGAAGCCCGAGGCGCTCAGCGAGAGCACCGTCCTGTCGATTGGCGAGCGCGAAGGCGCCCCAGCGGGTTTCCCGCACGCTTCCCACGGGGGTTATCCGGCTCTTCCCTGCCAGCGGGTACCTAGAAGGCGTGAGCTCAGGCGCCGCACGTCTAATCCTAGGGAAGGTCTTTTTACCCACCTGAGATGGGGTCCGAAGCTGAAGTCCTTGGCTGTTCTCAGCACCGAGTAGGACGCTGTGGGCACGTCCCTTCCTCCACAGCCGGCCACCTCCGCCCGGTCCTCCGAGTGCTCTTAGGAGATGGGGCGCGTTGTACTGGGGGCCGGTGCTGTGCGGTCACGTGTCTGGACACACACTTTGAGCAAGCTCGTGCTTCCCACGGTTGAAGATTTAAGGCAGCCTGCGGTGAGTCTAGTAAAAACCCTGGCTTGCTAGGAAGCCACGGCATAGCCGCAGCATGGAGAGAACGCTGTCACCTTGTCCGAGGGCTGTCTGCTGGACAAGACCCAGCCCCGTTCTCGCGCCCTCTTGAGAACAGGTTTCAAGTGTTCTTGTTTCTTTATAAGGGGAGGAGGGCTCCTTCTCGGAGTGTTGCAGCAGAAGATGCTCTGCAAAGTAGGAGGAATGTGCCAGCACCCCAGCGCCGCTGTAGGAGCCGGGGCCGCGTGCTCAGACGCAGCCTGGGCCCTTGTCCTCTCGCCATCCACACGGGCTTCGGGGAGGGAAGCCGCCACGCGCTCCGTGTGGCTGCCAGCCTCTCTCTCTTGAAAAGCAGCCGTGTATATTTTTCTTCAAAATAACCCGTATGTCATTCAGAGTAAGCAGTGTGACGACTACTTGGAAGTGACTGCAGGGATTTTTTTTGTGACAAAATTTGTGTGTGGGTTAAAAAACAGAAAATCCTACGCAGACCTCCCCTGGTAAGCTAGGGCAGACAGCTTTGGGTGCAACCCTGAACTCCACCCAGCATTACAAGGCAAGGTTTTTCATGGCCGATGGATCTTCTTAAAAGCTGTGGCCCCTTCATGGGGGGTTGTAGAGAGTGTAGGACAGTGTCCGAGATGACAGTAGGCCTGCACCCGTGCCCTCTGGCAGGGCAGGCATGCAGGGACACTTGCCGCCGCCGCCCTCTGAGCCTTCCAGGGAGAGCGGGATGGACAAGAACGCGGTGGGGCCGTCTTCCCCACACCCTCGCCGGGCTCATGGGAGACTTGGAGGGAGCCGTCGTCTCAAGCACGGTTGTGGCAGGAGTGGCCGGAACGGGAGACCTGTGAGCAGTCGCGGGGCCTCAGCTCCCGGTTTGTATCGTGCAACAGTGTCAAGGCGCCAACCTGGCCACGCTGTCACTTTTCCGCGGGCGTCCGTGGCCACGGGGCACAGAAACATGCGGTCACACCATCTCAGGACTGCATCGTCTGGTACTCAGGCTGAGCCAGGAGGGCGTGCAGGGGGAGGCACGGTCCGTGGGTGCCAGTCGGGGGGCCTTCGCAGGACGCGGTTTGAACACCACGAAGGGGCGGCGTTCTGGAACGGCGGTGGTCGCCGGACGCAGTGCGCCTGCTGCCTGCCGCCTGTCCCAGGCCTCCGTTCTTTGCCCTTCGCAAGTAGTCGCACACATTTCAGTTTTGTTTTATAGGAAGCTAGGAATAGATTATATAAAGAACACTAAAGTCATTATTGTGTCACATTTCTATCACAAAACCAATTAAAGTGGATTTTAGGATTTACCTTTAGTATTAACGTCTTATCTACTGATTTATTGTTAGGACGTAAAACCAGTTCAGTGATAAGAATTCATGTGGTTTTCCTAAGTAATATTTATAGAATGTAAAGTTTCTAAGTGACTGCTCAACAACCCTAATTCTTAGTAACCTTTCTCACTAGTAGACTCTTCTCCCAGAGCGACTGTCTCAGGTCGGCTACTAGGGACACTGGCCGCGCCGCGGGCGCAGCTGACACACCAACAGACTGGGGCGTGTACATAGCGTTCTCTGCTGTGACAAGTTGGCCGATAATCACGGCCGTGACTTACGCCCCGGCGACTCCTTCCCGCTGTCGGGTCATGTTCAGACTACAAGCTTGTATGATTCTAACTGGTGTTTAATTTCTGTACTAACGCTAATAACGATAATGTTCACCGAACCCAAGTACTGGGCGGAGGCGAGCAGGGGCCTGGGGGGCGCGGGCGAGTCCTGCGCGCCCGCCCGCAGGTGCAGTGGAGCCCCGGGGACGTCCGTCCCCTCAGCTGCACCGCTGGCCCTCTGTGATAATTCAAGATTGTGATGGTGTCATTGTGGCTGTTTTTATTATTATTATTAACGAAGTTTCTGAATGACTGTTCACTACAATTTGAAGTGTTACTTTGTCAGAATATTTATTCCCTTGTGTGACAATGCTAGATTCCCATGGATGTAGCTTGATCGTTTCTACTTTGTAAATATGACCTAACTTTACATAAACTATATCATAATAAACTATTTTTGCATCACCCTTTGCATGCTGTGAATGAGCTTTTGTGTAATGGAGAGACGTGCAAAACGTGCATTTAGGTCAACACTGTCAGCATTCAGAAACTGGCCGGTAGCCTAGAGACCTACTGCAGCTTTTGCTTGTTTTTACTTTTTATAATCTGCCTATTTTTAAATACTGTTCTCAGAATTTGGGATTAGTTGTCAGCATTTTAAAATCGGGAGATTTCCCATAAAAATCTCTTGCACATGTTCACGCACAACACGGTGCCTGTTGTACTTCGTGAACCTACGGCAGGGACGCTGGCTCCGTCACAGAAACCTCCAGGGGAGGCCGAACACAGGACGAAGTACCGAGGACAAGAGGGCGCTATGTCACTGGCAGTCAAGGAGCTAGAATTCTCTCAGCTCTGCCCCTTCGGTATTAGATTTATCTAAAGTGTTACTTGTTTAAAAAAGAAAATATATTGTACCTCATGACCAAATACACCCCCCCAAGCACAACCCAACATTTCACAAAACAACGCACCCTTACCTAGAATATGCTATGTCTACGTTCTGTTTACTTTTTTAAAATTCTGGCTGTGACCTACTGAATAAACTTAAAATATGAAACTGGAGTTTTCCAGTATTGCCACGACCTTTGGAATGAATTATGTGAAAATGTGTGGAAATCCAAACTTTTCTTCAAATAAACACACACGAAAGTTAAAATCGGACTCTACCTATTGGAAATCAACTTACGGAATTCAGAAAAGTTAGAAAAAAGTGGAGTACAGACATATAAAGGACACATACTTCCAGTGTGTTATTCCTTACTTAAGGATGTTTCAGTAATTTTTTGTCTGTTAAAAAAATTGTAGACACTGGTCTGACGTGATGGTATTCTAATAGCTTTAGCAGCCCTTTTTTTTTTTTCTTTTTAAGATACATAAGTGCAGTTTCGAACATCAGTCGGCATTTGGAAAATCCAGTACCGTTCATGGTGAAAACACTCAGCAAACTAGGAACAGAAAGGAGCTTATTCAATATGATAAAGAACATCCATAAAAAAAAATAACTAACTTCATACTTAATGGTAGAAAACTGGAAACCTTTCCCCTAAGGTCAGCAACAAAACAAGGATATCTGTTCTCACCACGTCTCTTCAACACTGTTCTGGAGATTCTAGACATGCAAGAAAAAGGAAAAGCATCTATATTGGAAAGGAAGAAGTAAAATCATATTTGTAGATGCCATGATCTTGGATATGGGAAATCCTAAGGAATCCACCCCCAAAAATCTATTAAAACTGACAGGAGTTCTGCAATTTCACAGGATACAAGATTCATATACAAAAATGAATTGCATTTGCTAACAATCTGAAACACAAGAAAACAATTCCATTTGCAATAATATCAAAAAGAATAAAATACTTGGGAATCAGTGTTTTAAAGGAAGTGCAAGACTTCTGCTGCAACTATGAAGATTATTTAAAGAAGAGGAACACTACGACCACGGATTGGAAAATGCGATATTGTTAGGGTGGTGATACTCCCCGACCCTGACCTACAGAGTCAACGCAGTCCTTATCAGGACCCCAGCTGCTCTTGCAAATGTTGATAGGCTGATTCTAAGATTCATGTAGAAATGTAACAGGACCCGGAATAGGCAAAACAATGTTGGAAAGAAGAACAAAGTTAAAGGACTTGCTTAATGGGTTTCAAAACTTGCCACAAATGCTAAGCAGTCAAGACGGTGTAGTACTGGCACAGGGACTGACCACAGATCAATGAGCCATAATTAAGAATCCAGAAATAACTCATTATATTTATGTAACCAGTTGATTTTTGACAAGGGTGCCAAAACCATTCAATGGGGAAAGGAGAGTCTTTTCAACAAATGGTGCTGCAACAACTAGCTATTCATATGCAAAAGAATGCCGATGAACCCCTTCCTCACGCCGTACACAAAAATTAACTCAAAATGGTTCACAGACCTGACCCGAAAGTGGGCGGGTCCGGTGGCAGTTAGGGATGAGAATGAGTGACAGGAGGACATGGCACGGACAGCCACATGGGGGCCTCACCTTTCCACTCCGACTGCTGCGCTTCCCGCCACCACTGACCCCCAAGGATCATCTACGCTTTGGTGCAGATAAAAAAGCAAGTGGCAACTGCCCGGGGAAGAATGGCATTGAAACATTTCCAGCAACAAGTGCTTTGGAGGATTTCAGGAGGTTTTTGAACATGACAGCGTTGAACTGAACTGCAAAATGAAATTTGCTAAATGCCCTAGTTTAACCCGAACAGAACCCGATGTTATATGAAAGTCTGGGTACCATCAAGCTGCTTCCGAACGTGGCCTTGCCGTCACTGTCCCGGACAGCAGCCCTCGTGGCTGCAATAGTAAAGCAGACGCTGAGCGCTGGGACTCGCACCGCGCTGGGCTTTATGTGGATGCCTCTGAGGAGCCGCGGAAAACTGGCTACAGAACGTACTCTTCTGTGCCTGGGGAGCTCCGCAGCTCATCCGTGCTCGTCTAACCATGGGCCCCCCAACTGTGGCGGTTTTTGGCTACTCCGTCGGAGGCCACGGAGCCCTGATGTGTGCTTGGAGGAAGCCTGGAAAACATAAATCTCAGTCAGCATTTGCTCCGGTTTGCAACACAGTGCTCTGTGCTTGGAGCAAAAAAGCCTTTGGTGGATACTGGGGAACAGAGCAAAGTAACTGGAAGGCTTATGATGCGACCCATCTGGTGAAGTCCTATCCAGGTTCCCAGCTGGACACACGAACTGGCCAGGGGAAAAGACCGGCTCCTTTCGGATGGGCGGTCACTACCTGATAGCTCCGCGGCTGTCTGTACAGCTTTAATGACGGGAGGGTCATGATCGTAGGTAGCGCATTGCACATCGGACATCCCGCAACATGACGCGAGTGCGTGAAAAACTTCAGTAAGAGAATTTCTTCGGGATTATAAAATTGGTACGAACAGAATTGCAGGGGAAAGTGTTGGAAAACACTGGATTGTGGAGCGCTAAAACTGCAGTTGAATCATAATTGGATCACTTTCTGAATAAATCTATAAAACCTGAAAAAAATGGTTGATAGGCTGACACATAAGAGCTAAGAGTATAAGACTCAGAAGAAAACACAGAAGCAAATCTTTGTGACCTCGGGTTGGGCGATGGTTTCTTAGACATGACGCCCCATATACAAGCAGCTGAAGACAAAACAGGCAAACTAAGCTATATCAAAATTACTAACACATAGCTGCACACAATACCCAAGAAAGGGGAGAGACTGCCTGGAGAACGGGAGCAAATCTTTGCAAATCATATTTCTGATAAGGGACTCGAGTCTAAAATATAAAAAGAACTCTTGGAATTCTTATAATTCATATTAAGTTATAAGTCGTAAGTTAAAACTTCTAATTCAATGATGAAAAGGCAACCCAATTTTTAAAAATGGGCAAAGGACTTGAATAGACATTTCTCGGAAGACAATATAAAAATGACGAGTACGTGAAGAGACGCTCTCCATCCGTAGTCATCAGGAAGACGCAAGGCAGAACCACGAGACGCCGCCTCACACTCAACAGTTCGGCTGCCATTGAAAGAGTAACTTTTTGTTGGCAAGGACGCGGAGGAGGAGGAGCCCTCACACTCTGCTGGTTGGGATGTAAAATGGCACAGTCACCTCGGGAAAGTCTGGCAGTTTCTCAGTAGAGTTCTAGGACCCAAAAACTCTACTCCGGGTATAGACTCGAGAGAAATGAAACGCGTGTCCACGTGAACACTCACGTGTGTTTACAGCGCCATCATTTGTAATGGTGGAAACAACCGGAGGGTCCATCAGTTGATGAATGGGTTCAAAACACGTGGTCTGTCCACACGACAATACTGTTCGGCTACGGACCGTGAATACTGACACATGCGACAACACGGGCAGCCCTCAGAAACATTACGCTAGGGGTGCTGGGTGGCTCGTCGGTGAAGCGTCTGCCTTGGCTCAGGTCACGATCCCAGGACCTGGGATCGAGGCTCCCTGCTGAGCTTGCCACTCCCCCCACTTGTGCTCTCTCACTCTGTCAAATAAAATCTTAAAAAAAAAAAAAAAAAGAAACCATGACGCTAAATGAAAGAAGGCAGCTACAAGGAGACAGGAAGTAAGTCCGTGGTTGCCAGGGGCTGGGAATGGGAGAGTGGGGGTACTGCTTGGGACATGGTTTCTTTCTGGGGTGATGAAAATGCTCTCAGATCCGAGAGTGGTGCACACTTTCAAAGTGTCAATCTTAAGATCTATGGATCCCAATGAAGTCTTTTTAAAAAAGTAATGTTTGTTGTTTTTTTTTAAAAAAAACAATTCAAAAGAACCAATACATGCTTTAAACTACAGTACGGGTGCACTGGTTCATTCGAGCGCTCTCGGGGGACTCGCCAGCTGCAGGCAGCCGGTCACAGCCACACGCTACTCCCGCAACACGGGATTTAATCACAAGGGTCCAAGAGGAAGTTCCATCTTACCGCGATTCTTCTCCAGCCCACTAACTATTATCTGAAACTTGTGAGATGTAATCTCCCGCTGCTAACATAATGAAGATAACAATATAAATAAACCATTAAATAAAAAATGTTACGAGAAGAGATCCTTTCGGAATTCTGGAGGCGTTCATCCAGGTGGCTCGGCTGGGTCACCTTCTCCGCACCGTTACTAACGCGACGGCCTGCTCGGGCAGAAAGGGCTGCAGTCACAGCGAAGACGCAGACACGGCAGGGACAGCAGGCCGCACGTGTGCCAACCTTCACAGGGTGGGAGGAAAATGCTGGAAATCCCGCCACGAGCAGCAGGGCCACGGTGGAAAACACTTTTTGGGGTTTTGATCAGGGGAAAGCGTGCCCACCGTCCCCCACTACCAGAAACCATGCGGCCGCGTTTCCCACCCTGGGGAAACCGCAGGGGTGAGTGCACCCGGAGTGCAATGGGTCAGCCCCGCCCTGGCAAAACCCCCTTCATTATCCTTGGAAAACACTGCATACGGTCCCCCCAGGAACACGTGCAGGTCTTGCTCCTGTTGGCGGCTCCCATCTTGACCAGCGGCTTCCGAAGAGCTCTACGTCGTCCACGCCCCCGAAAGTGTTATTTCATAGGCAGCAGTCACTACCGGAATGAGCAAAGGCAAAGCAACACAGTACTACCATTCGAGAACAGAACGTATTTATTGAAACATGGCAGCAGTCCAGCACAGCCCGGCTTCGCCGTTCAGGAACGTTCTACAACTTGTGCCGTCTCTTCAGAACAGCCGCTGCGGCACAGGCAGGCGAACACCCACGTTCAGCGTAAAAGCATCGCTGATGCCCCATCTCTGTATTATACTTTACAGCTTCAACTAAATCCGAAAAATTAACTTGTGGTTTACTTGCCTAACACAGGAAGTCCAAGGTAACTTTAAACGGGAGAACAGGCAACACTGAACGCTCTCTGCACGCGGCTCGGCTCCGAGGCTGTGATGGCGAAAGCGAACACGCCCGACGTCAGGACGAGTCACACAGCGCGTGACATACGACAAGATGGCAAACTCATCAGAGGTCATTTCAGCCACCTCTATACAAGGATCGTGTCTGAGAGACAATCTCTAACATCTCACAAATGTACCGGTGAGAGCAAACCCCAGAGCTGACAGCGGAAAGACATGCCCAAAACTGGCCTCTCTCCCAGTCCCCTCCTCCAGCTGGTCGGGTACCTCAGCATGGATGACGCTGAGCCCACGCTGCCTGTGAGCCAAGTTCAGGGGGAGTACAGTGAAGGTCACTTCTAAGTGCACGAAATCGTCTGGAACGTGAGAATGTTAGCAAACGCATGACGTCCGGAAACAGAAGCAGCTCCTGGCCACGGACACACCTTGCGCTTGAGCGCAGCGAACACGGAGGGCAAGCGGCCGAGGAGCATGCTCACGTGCATCTGTCATAAAGGGTCAGCGTGTGGGGAGGCCCAGGTAAGAGCATCGCCTGCCCGCTGCGGGGGCCAGCGGTGCTCACGAGGGGGCCTGGAAGGCAGCTCCCCGCTCCCGCTGTGCCCGCTTGCCTCCCCGACTTCTCCCCTTTCCCTCTGCAGACTCAGACTCGCCAAGAAGCCGCCGAGGAGCTGGTGAGAGCAGACCCGAGGAGCCAGCGGTGCTGATGGGAGCAGCGGAAAGCGTTCGGGAGCCACGGGTGGGGGGACTACGGAGTCGGCCAAAGCAGCCCACTCTAGATCAGGCTGGGGGCAGCCTGTGTGCCAGAGCTGGGCGAGCCCGCGGCGGGAAGCCGTGGCCGCGCGGACCTGTGGCGGGAAAGGACTGATGGGCATCGCAGGGGTGTCCCTGTGCTCCGTAACCCCAGCGCTCTTTAGTTCGCGTTAGTGCCGAGCCCAGCGAGCACGGAGTGTGCGCCTGTGTGCGGAGCGTTCCCTCGCGGTCCACGCGGCCGCGCAGCCACCCCGGCCGCAGCTCTGCACCAGTCTGCAGCCCTTCTCTTTGTAGCTGTGGTCTGCTTTCGAGTCCGGGCACCAAAAGTTCTGTGACAGTCAACAGCACTCTGGCTCCAAGTCCGCGGACAGAGGAGAGAGCACACCTTCAGTGGCTTTGCTTCTTTTGGGGGAAGAAGGTATACTTTGTCGGGTTAAACTCCTCCCAGATGCGCTCAAACTCTTCCAGGAAAAGCCTCACGTACTCCTCATCCTCCATAATCAAAACGTTTTCTCTGTTGTTCTGAATGGCTTGCGTGGTCCAGTTGAGGGAGCCGGTGATCAGCACCTTCTTGTCCACGATGGCGAACTTGTGATGCATGTAGCCGAGGTCCTGGTCGTGCCGCACCTGGATGCCTGCGGGAAGGGCGAGTCAGCCTTCAGCCCCAGCGCCCGCCACACCGCCCTGCCCCGCCGCGCTTGCCGGCAGCTACGACTCTGCCTGTTTGTTTCTGCTTTGGCAGGACACGTGACGCCATCCCCTTGGGCAGGTGGCGGGGACAGCGCCAGATGGGGACCAGCCACCACCAGCGCACAGGAGGGAGTGCGGGGGAGGGGGGGCACAGACACACAGATACTGATCTCTCACAACCCTCCCCGCACCCAGCTCTGCAGTCTGGGGGAGGCCTGCCCACCTGCACTTCCCGACTACAACGCAAGCAGCACAGTCCCGTTAGTGCTTCGTGAGGAGCCGGCCATGAATCCGGCCAGGGCCGGCCACAGCAACAGGCGGCTGGGGTCTGCTTCCCTCCAGCTCTCGCTGCGGCCTCCCCGGGGCTGGGACAGCCCTGGAAACACCATGCACACCAGCACCGCACCCCACTGCGTGTGTGGAGCGGATGACCCTGGAACAGGACAAGCCACGCCCTGGGCGCTGCGGGTGAGGGGGGTTCAGCGTCACCGGAAGTCCGCCTGGGGCCTACTGCTGAAGCAGAAAGAGCCCTACCTGCCACAAAACCAGATTCTCCCTGGCTTTGCCGCCTAGGCTCACCAAAGAGCCTGCAACGGTTGCCTTTTCTTTTCCTGTTTGTCTTTCTCCTATTGTTTCCAAACTCCCCTAGGGCAGGACCGCTCTGTCCATCCCCACTGCCTGACCCTGGAGTCACGTCGACCTCACCGATGGGCAATCTGCTCTGTGAACAAGACTGTTAGAAATGGGACTTAGAAGAGTTTCGAATAGGCTGCTTTGCAACAGGGTCACCAGACTTCACAAACAAAAATACAGGACGTCCAAAGTAGGATGAGATTTCAGATAAATAAATAATTTTTGAAAATAACTATGTCCCGTGCAATATTTGGTTCATACACTGAAAATTATTCGTGACTTATCTGAACTTCAAATTTACGTGCGTATTTTGCCCAGCAACCCTGCCTTGAAACCCTCCTACCCCAGGGCACCTGGACACCACTTCTCACACCCTCTAACCAACCTACCAGCAAATCCTATCAGCTCTACCTTCAAAACAGATCTTAATCTGACCATTTTGGGGGCGCCTGCGGGGCTCACTCCATTAAGTGTCTGACTCCACTTCAGCTCAGGTCATGTTCTCAGGGTCGTGGGACTGAGCCTGCAGCAGGCTCCAGACTGGGAATGGAGCCTGCTTAACATTCCCCCCGCCCCTCCCCCCTAAAAAGTCTGACCATTTCTGCCCCCCTCCGACATTACCACAGGCTCTCCCACCCAACAGGACACCTAGAACACACTGTTACACTGAGATTGAGGAGGAAATACAGACCTCAGGGGTAAGCCCAGGATCTGAATTTAGACCCGCTTCAAAATCATTCCTACTTCCCCCTTCATCTGCCTCCACCCCAGAGGGAGAGAAAGGCCAGCCAGAGAGATCTGTGTTCCCTGCTTTTTCAGCTAGCGGAACTAAACATTTTAGCTCCACTTTTTTTTAGTATATTATTTTTATTCACTTCAAAAGTTGCAGAATGAAATTCACTAGTGCAGTGAAGGTGAAATGCCTTTTTCCTCCTTTAGCCCCTCAGTGCATTCGCCCAGCCTTTGCCATCCTGGGGCACCTGGTCATATGCACGCAGCCACTCAGAGTCTGCTAGCGAAGTGGGCTGGCGGACTTGTTTCTCGAATTCACCCTTCATCTCCTCAGTGATGGAGCCAGGCCACTGTCATTTCGGTCTGCAATAGTCAAACACTCAGCTGTCCCGGCTACATCCCCCGCGCCAGCTGCCACAGGCTTTCCCCACAGGGTCCCAAGGCCAACAGGGGTCGTGAGAATGTGGGGAACCACAGGAGCTCGGTCGCTTGCCCGATGTTGTCACCAGGCAGGCCCCCAGCTCTGGGAATCCCCCAGATCTTCCTCCACTAGCTGGGAACACACAGCCGGCTCACTCCCCGGCGCTCCCACGGAGATACCAGCATAAGACCCCGCTGCACAGAAGCGCACCCCCCAGGGAGGACAGGTGCTCTCTACAGATGGCCAGGGAGTCTCTCCAGGGTAAAACTACCCTGACCTCACAAGGCCACCGTGGGACATAAATGGGGTCTCACCTATCCTCAGACCCCGCAGTACCCGCCTCTGACATCCCCCCCCCCGGGTCAGATCCCGCGCCAGGTTAGGGGCATCAGGGGGCTGCTCGGGCCCGAGCTCCACGCCCGGACTCCCGGCCTACCTGCCTTTCGCAGCAGGCCGATCTGCGAGCCGTTGAGAGCCATGTAGTCGCAGTCGGTGATGACCCGGATGCGCACCCCGCGCTTGTGCAGCAGCTGCACCGCGCGGCCCAACTGCGGGCTGGAGAAGGCAAAGAGGCAGAGCTCGAGGCTGACGCGGGCGGCCAACAGGGCACTCAGCAGGCGGCTGAGCGAGCTCTCGCCGTGGGGGAGGCTGCACGGGCAGCCCGCTGGGGGCCCCGACAGCCCCTCACCCGGGGCCTGCAGCAGGGCCTCGGTGCAGGTCACCTGCGACGGGAAGAAGAGCACCTCACGCCGCGGCGGCCTCCGCCGCTGCTGCCGGCGCCCGACCCGCAGCCAGTGCAGCACGGAGGGCAGCGCCTCCAGGACCAGCGCGAGACCCAAGGTCGCCACAGCCGCCACCTGCCAACGTATCCGCCTCATGCCGACTAGGCCGGCCGACGACGCGCGGCCCCGCTGCCCACCGCACCTGCGCTCCCGCCGCCACCAACCGCTGCCCGACACGCCTGCGCCCCTGCCGGCCACGTGCGTCCGCCCACGGCCAGCCCCCTCCGACACGCACGCACCGCCCGGCACGCATGCGCACCCCCAGCCTGTACAGCCGCCCCCTGCCCACCGCGCCTGCGCACCAGCCAGCCACGTGCGCGCGACCGCGTTCGGCCCCCTCCACCACCCACCCAGCTCAGCACGCATGCGCACCCCCAGCCCTGTACAGCCATCCCCTGACACACACACACACACACACACACACACACACACACACACACACACACGCCCCGCCACCACGCATGCGCACCCCCGGCCCTGTATAGCTGACCCTGCCCACTGCGCCTGCGCACCCGCCAGCCACGTGCGCCCCACCGCCTTTGGCCCCTTCCAACACGCACACACACACACACCCCGCCCACCAGGCATGCGTTCGGCCCCCTCCGAGACACACACCGCCCAGCACGCATGCACACCCCCAGCCCTGTACAGCCCCCCCCGACACACACACAAACACACACCCCGCCCAGCACGCATGCGCACCCCCAGCCCTGTACAGCCGCCCCTGTCCGCCGCACCTGCGCTCTCGCCAGCCACATGCGCCCAACCTACCCCCATCCCCCTCCACATACACCACCCACCGCACCTGCGCGCACCTCCCAGTTGCTCACCGCCGCTCTGGGCATACACACCCAATGAGCAGCATCCCACCGAGTCTGCGTGCCCGCTGGCCACGTGCACCAGGCCGTGCCGTCCTAGCCGAGCCGAGATCCGTGCACCCCACCCCCACCCCCACCGCCCCGATACCTCCCGCCACCCGCGGGGCCTGCGACAGCTCAGGCTCTCCTCCCTTTGAGGGTTGGTAGAGCTATGCTCACCTCTCAGTTCACGCCTTCCCTTTTGCTTTGGGCACAGCCAGGCAGGGCTGGGAGAAAGGCCTGGAAACACACTGAGAATGTCAAATAAAGAACTCTTAGCCGGTGGCAGGGTCTGAACCCAAAGTGTCCTAGACCGTGTGTGACAAGGACGGCCCCAAGTCCACCAGGCCCATTGTATTTCTACTGCCTCTGCCAGTATCAACTTGTTATTTGAAGATGCCTATTCTGCTTTAAGCATAAACACAGTGAAAACTAGGAAGTCCTTGGTCCTGTCTTAGCAAGTACCAGACCCACCGTGTATCACTTGAGAGGGGCTATTCCTTTTTACAGGGAGAGAAAGGAGACAGGAAAGCCTAAGAATTTTTTTCCTATTTTTTCTTTCCTGAATCTTGGTCAGGAATTTCCATGGTTCATTTTAAGACTATCTGTGGTCTTTGAAAGGAAATGATAACTCCTCTACAATCTCGTCCTTGTAACCTGTCTCCATGACTTCCCTCTGTTAAATACAGACCCCCACACGGAGGGAAAAGAAGGAGCTGATCTGAGTAACGCTGGAAAATCATGTTTTGACTGGAAACTATAAGGCTAAACACAAAAGGAAATGCTCGTAAACTCTGTGCTGTACTTGGTACATTCCTTTCCCAAGGGGGGAACTGCTTGAAGGGATCAGTAAATGGTTGGCCGATAGTAGGAGCCGAGGTTCTCCCTGTTGGATGGGGTAAGAGTAAGAGCCCTGTGGTACTGGAGTCAGCGATACCACAGTGAAGTCATGTTTAGCTTAGGATATATATATTATTATACATCGTATGTCAGTTTTGACATACACATATCACCTACGTCAGTCCCCCGAACAGCCCAGATGCAATGAGACCCCAGGAGCAATGAGCACACCTAGCTTCCAGATCTCAGCTTTTAAACACCATTCTCCAATAAAAGGAACCAGGACTCCTTGAAGAAATAGCTAATTCTAGGGCTGGGCAGGGAAATCGTAAGATGTGTTTTAAACATCTTGTATTACCAGAAAGTCAGGACGTGGACATGGCAGCATGACCAAAGGACACAGGAGTAAACCTGAAAGAACCCTCAGTGGCTGAAAGTGGAGCAGTTTGAGAAACAAAGTCAATACTGCCGTACTGGATTATAACCCAAGTACAAGATAAAAATGCATGACTCCAAACTGAAATGAAGAAATGACTGAATAAAGAAACAAGAGAGAAGACACAAATCTTCTTCGCAAAAGAATTCCAAATACTCTATGCAGATATTCCCTGCCACAGGAGGGAGGACTAAGTCTCCCTGCCCCTTTGAAGGTGGGCTAGACTTAGTGACCACAGTAAGGAAAGGAGAAAAATAAAGTTTACATGGAGAGACCTGGTAAACACCACCATAACCAGGTGATGGTTAACATCACCAGAGATGTGCAAATGTTACGTACCCCTGATATGATATTTTTTAAAGATTTATTTATTTGATTTTTTTAAAGGGAGAGAGAGAGCAGGGGTGAACGGCAGAGGGAGAGGAGAACCTCAAGCAGACTCCTTGCTGAGTGCAGAGCCTGATGCAGGGATCATGACCTGAGTCAAAATCAAGAGTCAGTTGCTCAACCGACTGAGCCACCCAGGCGTCCCCCTCCCCTGATACGATTGATGAGAGGACACTTTACCTCTGTGGTGGTCCTTCCTGAAGCTCATAAACCCAGTTCAATCATGAGGAAAAAACATCAGAAATCCAGGTTGAAGGACATACTATCACATGCCACAGGCTATCTGGCCAAGGACATGAAAAAAAGCAACAACTTAGAAAATGTAATAGACCAGCAGAGGCTGGGTGCCCCAGACTGGATCCTAAAACAGAAAGTTAAGGTTACGGGCAGAAGTGGTGAAATCCGAATAAAGTCTGGAGTTTAATTAATAGTAACACACCACTGTCTGTTTCTTCGCTTTGACAAATGGCTGATAGCGATGTAAGACTAACAGTGAGGGAAACTGGATGGGGAGTATATGGGAATTCTCTGTGCTGCCTTTGAAACTTTTCAGTAAATCTAAAATTATTCCAAATTAAGTTTATTAAAAATATCAAACTTACAGCTCCCATCTAATCCAGCGATCCCACGTCTAAATACCACCCAAGAGAAATGAAAGCCTATGTCTATGAATCTACACAAAGACTTGTACGTAGCTGTTCCCAGCAGGGCTGTGTGTAGTAACCCAAACCCAGACACAACACCAATGTCCATCGCCAGATAAATAACCAAGCCTTCGCCTATCTAATCAATGGAATACTATTTAGCAATAAAAAGAAATCAACTACGGATACAAACTACAACATGGATGAATTTCAATCAGGCTGAGTGAAAAACGACAAAACAAAGCATGTACTGTATGGTTCCACTGACATGCAATTCTAGGAAACGCCAACTAGCGTGAAGGTAAGTCAGCGGCTGCCTAGAGATGGTGGGAAGGGAAGAGGGATTGCAAAGAAACATCCAGTGATAAGTTCGTTATCTTGGTGGGGATGTGCTCTGCATACGTCAACACCTGTAGAATTGTACGGTTTCAAGGAGTATAAATTATTGTATGTCAATCATACATCAATAAAGCCGTTTTTTTAAATAGAGCCCCTGAGTTTAATTCTGGCTCCCTACTTCTAGCTGTAGGACCAGGGGCAAATGACTTTGTCTCTTTTAGCCTCACTTTCTTCATGTGAAATGATAAGAAAGAACGAGAAGAGGGAGTTCCAGTTATGACAGCAGAAAGAGGTAGTCAATTTCTCTGTGCAAAACAGAAACAAAAAAATCCCACTACACACACACGCACACACGACCTCTTCGGGGCACTAGAAATCCACTAAACACAGACAACAAAGGAGAAGCATCGTTTTTTAAAAACTGCTACGGCTGAGGATAGGAGCAGCAGGACGCTGTGGCCTTGTTGCCTGAAGCAGCTCCCATCCCTTCACCCTCCCAGCTTGCCTGGCAAAAATGGTAGTCTTATCAATGTGGGACTCGTTCCGAAAACCCTCCAGGTTTTTAGTTTTGCTGGCTAACATGGTAGCTCAGTGGGGAATGAATGAGGAAAACCTGCAGCCTTACCAGCCCGACCTTCCAGTCCAAGGTGGGATAAGCAGCAGACCAGCCAGAAATGTGACAGCAAGATCCCAAAAGGGAGAAAACTGGAGAAAAGCTGACCTACACGCTCCACACATCCCTGGCTAACTGGGGAGCTAGGCAGGCATGGGGAGGGCAGGGAAAAGTGAAAGCCAAGGGAGGCTTGAGAGGATTCCCAACCCACACACAGACTGAACAGCAGAGGTTGGGAGTCTTACAGGCTTACGGTATTTGGGTTCCACCTCTGCGTAAATTACTGGCTGACTCCTACATTAGGAAGACCCAGGGGTGACCCCTAGGAATGAATAAAAATAAGGAAAAAAACAAACTAAACTAAACTAAGCAGACACACCAGTGCCACACCACAGAGGAAGAGCCTCTGTGCATTAAGTCCAGGCAAGTTTCCAAAGAAAACCCTTAGAAAAATACAATAGATTCCAGAATTGCTATACTATATTATCTAAAATGTCCAGTTTTCAACCCAAACTTAATAGACGTACAAAGAAACAGGAAAGTGTGACCAACATGCAGGGCACACAGCAGCCAATGCACACTGACTTTGAGAGGACCCAGATGTTGGAAATAGTAGGAAAACACTTCGAAGCAAGTCTTATAAATATGATCAGAGAATTAAAGGAAAATGTCATGGTAATGAATCAACAGATACTCATTAGAGAAATAGAAATTATTTTTTAAAGTGTATGCAAACTGTCAATTAGTTTCATCAATTGTAACCGACCACTCTGGTGGGAAATGTTAATAATGGGGAGGCTGGGGCACCTGGTTAAGCATCCTATTCTTGGTTTGGGCTCAGGTCGTGATCTCAGGGTCATGGGATCGAACCCAACATCAGGTTCCACAATGGGCATGGAGTCTGCTTAAGATTCTCTCTCTTCCTCTCCCTCTGCCCCTCCACTCATGCATGCGTGCTCTCTCTCTCTCTTTCCCTCTCTTCTCTCTCTTAAAAAAAAAGAGCAAGAAGAGAGAGAAATAATGGAGGAGGCTATGCATGTGTGGGGACAGAGGGTATATGGGAAATCTGTACCTTCCCCTCAATTTTGCAGCAAACCTAAGACTGTCCTTAAGAAATTAAGTCTAGGGGCGCCTGGGTGGCTCAGTCGGTTAAGCATCTGCCTTCGGCTCAGGTCACGATCCCAGGGTCCTGGGATCGAGTCCTGTGTCAGGCTCCCTGCTCAGTGGGGAGCCTGCCTCTCCCTCTCCTGCTCTCCCTGCTTGTGCTCTCTCTCTCTCTGTCAAATAAATAAATTTTTAAAAAATAAATTAAAAAAGGCAGAAATAGGCCCATAAATACGGAGAGGAAGAGGGTGGGGGAATGGGCAAATGAGTGATGGAAGTGAGAAATAAAGGCTTCTGGTTTGGGTGAGTAAGTCATGGGGGATGAAAGGCACAGCTTAGACAACATAACAATATAGTCAATGGCATTGCGATAGGGTCGTACAGTGACAGGGTAGCTACAATTGTGGAGACCAGCATAATGGATAGACTGGCCAAATCACTCTGCTGTACACCTGAAACTAACAGAAGACTGAGTGTCAACTACGCTTCAATAAAATACTTTTATTTTTTTAATTTTTTAAAAGATTTTTATTTATTTATTTGAGAGAAAATGAGAGCAAGAGAGATCACAGAGGCAGAGGGAGAAGCAGACTCGCCACTGAGCAGGGAGCCCGATGCGGGGCTCGATCCCACAACCCTGAGATCATGACCTGAGCTGAAGACAGATGCTCAACCAACTGAGCCACCTGGATGCCCCAACAAAATAATTTTAAAAATTAAGTCTTTTTAGAAAGTCTATGCAAACCATGTATCAGATAAGAGGTTAGTTTCCAAAAGATACAAGGAACCCCTAGAACTCAATAGCAGAAGAAAAATAACTCATTTTAAAAATGAACTAAAGACTTGAACAGACGCCTCTCCAAAGGAAACATACAATTGGCCAATGGGCACATGAAAAGATGTTTAATGTCACTAATCATCAAGGAAATGCAAATCAAGACCACAATGAGATATCACGTCACATGTGTGAGGATGGCTAGTATCAAAGTAACACAAAAGGCGTTGACAAGGATGTAGAGAAATTGGAAACTTTGTACACTGCTGGTGGGAGTCCAAATAGTTCAGCTGCTGCGGAAAACAATATGGAGGTTCCTCTGAAAATTAAAAGAGAACTACCATATAATCCAGCAATCTCACTTCTGAGTATCCCAAACAAACCTGAAATCAGGACCTCGAGGAGATACCAGCATCCAACATTCAGGGCATCACTATTCACGGTAGCCACAAACGTGGCTGGAAACAGCCTAGATATCCATTGATAGATGAATGGGTAGAGAAAATGTGCGGGTGTAGACATACAATGGAATATTGTTCAGCTTTAAAAAAGAAGGAAATCCTGCCAAATGCAATGACGTGAGTGAAACCTGAGGATACTGTGCTTAGTGAAACAAGCCAGTTATCGAAGGACAAATACTGAAGGATTCCACTTACGCGAGGTGTCTAAAAAAGTCAAACTCATAGAATCGAAGTGAACCATGGTGCTTGCCAGGGGGCTGGGGAGAGGAGAAATGGCATTGCTAATCAATGAGCATAAAGTCTCAGTTGTGCAAGACGAAGGAGTTCTGGAGCTCTGTTTTACAACACTGTCCCGATAATGGACGCTACCGTATCACATACTTAAACATGTGTTAACAGGGTCAATCTTATGCTGTGTTATTACACCATAAAGAAAATTCAAAAAAGAAGTCTAAATGGAAATTATGGAGTAAAAAAGAACGATTACAGAAGTTAATTTACTAGAGGGACTGTACAGCAGTTTTGAGATGGCAGAAGAAAGAATCACTGCCCTTAGAGATAGGTTGCTAGAAATCATCCAATCTGAAGAATAGAGGGAAAATAAACAGATCGGAGGGCTGTGGGACCCTGTCAAGTGTCTCAACATACAAGCAATGGGAGCCCCAGAAAAAGAGAGAAATAAGCAGAAAAAAAAACCAAACCCTGAATCAATGATGATTGAAAAAATCCCAGGGGCGCCTCAGTCAGTTAAGCATCTGCCTTCGGCTCAGGTCATGATCTCAGGGTCGTGAGATCAAGCCCCACGTCGGGCTCCCTGCTGGCTGTGGAGCCTGCTTAGGATTCTCTCTCTCCCTCTGTCCCCCACCCCGCTCTGTAAAAAAATAAAAATAAAAAATAATAAAAATAATTAAAAATAAAAAATAAAAGCACAAGAGAAAAGCACCTCCGGTACAAGGAACGAACAGGAAGAGAGCCAGTACAGCCATCGCCATTCGACTAGTTATCAGAAACCACGGAGGACAGAATCCAGTGGATGACACGTTCAAAGCGCTGAAAGGAAAAAAAATGTCAACCAAGAATTCTAAACCAGTGAAAACAGTCTTCAAAAATGAAAGCGAGGTAAAAACACTCCCAGGTGACAACTGAGAGAATTTGCTCACAGCAGGCCCGCCCTAGCTAAACCAGCAGAGCAGCTCCTTCGGGCTACGGGAAAGGGCACCTGCTGGGCGCCGAGATCCACAGGAAGACGCAGGGGCCTGGAAATGGTAAAGGGAAGTAACTGTGATTTGCGTGTTATCTTTTCTTCTCTTAATTTCTTTTTAGCACACAAAATAATTTAAACAATAATTATAGCACTGTATTGTTTGGTTAATGTATATAGATGTAATATACGTGATCATAATAGCCCAAAGCAGGGAGGAAGAAATGGAGCCCTATTGCAGTAAAGTTGTTACATTTTCCAGAAATAAATCAGCATTAACCTGAAGTAGATTGTGATAGAAATTTTGTTTAAAGATTGTATTTATTTATTTGTCTGAGACAGAGAGACAGAGAGACAGCACAAGCAGGAGCAGCGGCAGACAGAGGGAGCAGCAGACTCCCCGCCGAGCAGGGAGCCCGATGCAGGACTTGATCCCAGGACCCTGGGATCACGACCTGAGCGGAAGGCAGACGCTTAACCCACTGAGCCAGCCAGGCGTCCGTAGATTGTGATAAATTAAAGACACATATTGTAATCCCCGCAGCAACTTAAATAAATAGATAAATAGATAAATAAAAAATGAAAATAAAGCTTAAAAATAGGTTTAAAATCAGAAATTAAAATTATGTACTAAAAATATTCATTATTCATTCAACAAAAAAAAGACATTAAAAACGGGAACAAAAAGACATGAGACACATTATAAATATAATTATGCCACTGATTTGTACTCTTGGAAACCGTTTACGTAGCAAGTTTCAGGCTATATATGTTACCGCAGTAAAAACATTCTAAGTCTTAAATATTTTCTGTGTGTCATATAGAAACATACGGGCCTATAGGAAATGGACATAAAAGAGACAGAAAACAGCAAAAGGGCAGCTGAACATCCAACCCCATCGATGATTACGTTAAATGAGGGAGACCCAGAGCTCCAAATCGAAGAGCAGAGACTGTCAGACACGCGGAAGAGGCAAGATCACGAGTACGGTGTCTGCAAGAGACACGCTGTAGATTCAAAGACACAAACAGGTTGAAAGTAAGAGGACGGGAAAAGACAGGCCACGCAGACAGCAGCCGTGAGAGAGGCGGACTCGCTATACGGAGAGCGGGTAAGACAGACCGCAAGACACAACATTCAAAGTAAAAAGTTAAGGTATTCACTTTAGCAGGAGTCAAAAAGAGGTGTTAAATACCACTAGTATTTAACGGGACATTCTTAAGAATTATAAATGGAGGAATTTAACAAAGATGCTTAAGTAATTGCCCAATAATCTGAACCAGGACTCCGGACGGTCTCTTCTTGGAGAAGTGTAAGCATCGAAACCCTTGTGCGCCTTCAAACCCGAAGGGAAGGCTCAAGACCCGGGATGTTTCTTCTCTCCCAGTCACCGCAAAAAAGCAGACTCGGTCAGGAGAGACTCGGGGGCCTGGCGCGCCTTCCGCACCCTCACCTCCAGCAGAAATCAGTCTTGAAGAGCTGCACTACTCTCAGGTGCAAAAGCCCACAACTGTCCATAAACACTCAGCAATGTGTGGCCCTACCTGCCCACTCTTAGGGAAAAAAAAAAAAGTTCCATTATACATTCGAAATTTATTTATCTTTTAAAGATTTTATTAATTAATTAATTAATTTAAGAGAGAGAGCGCATGAGCTGGGGGAGGGGCATGAGCAGGGAGCCCGATGCGGGGCTCGATCCCAGGACCCTGGGATCACGACCTGAGCCAGAGGCGGACGCTTAACCAATGGAGCCACCCAGGCGCCCGTGTCGGGAATTTAGATCACACGTTCGTAGGGAATGAATGCTAACACCTACGTTGGATTCTACCCACCGAGGGGAGTCACTCAGTAGTCTGGCCGACAACTGACAAAATTCTCTTTTGAACATGAGAGCAGTTTTCCCAGGGAACGGCATTCCCCACAAAAACATCTATACCCAAAGACGGGGGCACAGTCATCTTTTCTCTGCGTTTACCCTTGACCTGTGTGAGAACATGACCAAAACAGAGAGCTGGCAGTTTAAGGGTCCCACCGTCAGCTGGGTATGCTTCCAGCCATCTTCCTCTCAAACGGATTTACCTTTAAATACCGTTAATGGATGACCTATTCCCAAAAGTTGAACAAAATGCCAAGCACACACCTGTAGACACTCAATAGATGTCTGGGGAATAAATGAGTGTTACTGTGTCTCCGTCATCGACTTCAGACACTAACTTTGAGAAGAGCTTCCAAACTCACGGAAGCAGCTTAAACTTTCACACCACACAGAACTGACCACTCCTGGGTGTCATTATTTTTTTAGATTGTGTTAAAATACAAGTAAAATAGGGGCTCCTGGCTGGCTCAGTCGGTAATGCATGCAACGCTTGATCTCGGGGTTGTGAGTCCCAGCCCCACGGTGTAGAGTTTACTTAAAAACACAATCTTAACTACTATACATAAAATTCACCATCACAGCTACTTTTAAGGGTGCAGTTCAGTGGTATTAAAGATATTCACATTGGGGCACCTGGGTGGTTCAGTCGGTTAAGCGTCTGCCTTCGGCTCAGGTCATGATCCCAGAGTCCTGGGATTGAGCCCCGCGTCGGGCTCCCTGCTCAGCGGGGAGCCTGCTTCTCCCTCTCTTTTGCTGCTCTCTCTCTCCGTCAAATAAATTTTTAAAATATCTTTAAAAAAAAAAAGATATTCACAATGTTGTGCAGGCATCACCAGCCTCCATCCCCATAACTCTTTTCATCTTGGAAAACTGAAATTCCATGCCTGTTACACACTAATTCCCCAGTCTCCCGTTCCCCCCGCCAGCCCCTGGCAACCACCATCGTACTTTCTGTCTCTACGATTTTGACTACTCTAACTACGTCGTATAATTGGAATCATACAGTATTTGTCATTTTGTGATTGATTTCTTTCAGCGAGCATAATGTCCTCAAATTCACCCATGTTGTAACATATTCCAGAATTTCCTTCCTTTTTAAGGCGAATACTATTCCTTCATATGGATATGACACATTTCGCTTACCCACTCATCAGTCGATGGGCGGTTGGGCTGCTTCCATGTTTCAGCCGTCACAAGAATGCTGCTACGAAGACGGGGGTACAAACATCTCTCTGACACCCTGCTTTCCAATCCTTTGGGTATATACCCATTCGTGGAATTGCTGGGTCATATGGTAGTTCTATTTTTAATTTTTTGAGGAAACTCCATACTGTTTTCCACAGTGGCTGCACCATTTTACATTCCTACCCACAGTGCATAAGGGCTCCAATTTCCCACACCCTTCCTGACCCGTATCTCCTGTTTTCTTCATAGCAGCCATGCTGATGGGTGTGGGACGATATTTCATTGTACTGTTGATTTGCATTTCCCTAACGATGAATACTGTTGGTATCTCTTCATGTGCTTGTCGGTGATTCTTATGTCTTCTCTGTAAGGACGTCTATCCAAATCCTTTGCCCATTTTTGATTTGAGTTGTTTCATTGTTGTTGAGCTTTATGAGTTCTCTATATGTTCTAGGTATTAATCCCTCATCAGATGAATGATTTGCAAATATTTTTCCCCCTTCTGTGGCTTGCGTTTTTACTCTGCGGACAGAGTCCTTGGATGTAAAAAAATTTAAACATTTTCATGAAGTCCAATTTGTCAAATTTTTCTTCCATTACCTGCGGCTTTGGTGTCCTAGCCAAGAAATCATCACCAAATTCAAAATCAAGAGGCTTTGCCCTGTGTTTTCTTCTAAGAGTTTCACTGCCTTAGCTCTTCCATTAGGTCCTTGATTTGTTTTGAGTTAATTTTTTTAGTTAACTTGTGTATGTGGTGTTAGGTGTTCTTTTGCAGGTGGCTATCCCGCTTCCCCAGAACCATTTGTTGAAAAGACCGTGCTTTCCCCCACTGAATGGTCTTGGCACCCTTGTCAAAAATTGACTATAGTCGTGAGGATTTTTTTCTGGGCTTTCTATTCTATTCCATTTGTCTATATGTCTGTCTTCATGCCAATACCATAGTTTTGATTATGTATATTTGCAGTAAGTTTTGAAATCGGGAGGGTGAGTCCTCCCGTTGTGCTCTTTTTCGGGATGGTTTTTGCTATTTGGAATCCCTTGAGATTCCATATGAATTTTGATGGGTTTTCCTATTTCTGCAAAAAACAAACAAACAAACAAAACCACACACACAAAAAAAACACATTTTTGGGATTTTGATATGGATTGCATTGGATACGTAGATTGCTTTGGGTAATATTGACATTTTAACAATATTAAATCTTCCAATCCATGAACATAAAATGTGTTTCCATGTATTTATGTCTTCTTTAATTTCTTTCAGCAATGTTTTGTAGTTTTCATTATACAGGTTGTCACCTCCTTATTAAGAATATTAAAATATTCTTTTTTTTTTAAATTTATTATTTATTCAACAGAGATAGAGACAGCCAGCAAGAGAGGGAACACAAGCAGGGGGAGTGGGAGAGGAAGAAGCAGGCTCATAGCGGAGGAGCCTGATGCGGGGCTCGATCCCATAACGCCGGGATCACGCCCTGAGCCAAAGGCAGATGCTTAACCGCTGTGCCACCCAGGTGCCCCAAGAATATTAAAATATTCTTAGATATTTTATTCTTTTTGATGTTATTATAAGTGGCATTGTTTTTGTAATTCCATTTGCAGATTGTTCATTGTGTATAGAAATGCGACTGTGTTTGTGTGTTGATTTTGTCTCCTACGGCTTTGCTGAATTCCCTTATTAGACCTAACAGCTTTTTAGTGGCGTCTTTAGGGTTTTCTATATATGAGCATTTCATCTGCAAACAGAAATATTTGTACTACTTCCTTTCCAATCTGGATGCCTTTTCTTTTTCTTGCTTAATTGCTCTGGCTAAACCTTCCAGTACTGTGTTGAATAGAAGTGGTGAAAGTGGGCATCCTTGCCTTGTTCCTAATCTTAGAGGAAAAGCTTTCAATCTTTCACAACTGAGTACTATGTTTGCTGCAGGTTTTTCATATATAGGTTTTATTATACACATTATTTATAATAATTATATGTTATACATAATTTTATATTTATTACATAATTATGTTTATTTTGTTGAGTTTTTTTAAATCATGAAAGTGTGTTAAATTTTGTCAAATGCTTTTTCTGCATCAATTGAGATGACCATGGCATATTACACTGATTGTCTTATGTCGAACCACCCTTGCATCCCAGGAATAAATCCCACTTGGCCATGATGTATAGTTCTTTTAATCTGCTATTTGTTGGTATTTTGTTGAGGATTTTTGCATCAGTGTGTATAAAGGATACTGGTCTGTAGTTTTCTTGTAGTGTCTGTTCTGGCTTTGGCATCAGGGTTATGCTGGCTCATATAAAGCGTTAGGAAGTATTCTTTCCTCTTCAAGTTTTTGGGAAGTTTGAAAACATGTGGTATTAGTTCTTTCAATGTTTGGTAGAAGTCACCGGTAAAACCATCAGCTCCAGGAGGTTTCTTTCTTGGGAGATTTTTCTTTTATTATTACTGATTCAATCTCCTTACTAGTTATAGGTCTATTCAGATTTTCTTTTCTTCATGATTTCTTGGTAGGTTTGTGTTTCTAGGAACTTGTCCATTTCATCTAGGTTATCCAATTTGCTGGCACACAATTGTTCATAATACTCTCTTATAATCCTTTTTATTTTATTATTTATTATTTGTAGAAATATAGTATATATTACATATTATTTGTTACAATAGGGAGTAATGTCACTTAGTTATTATATATTATTATTTATTAGGACAGGGAGTAATGTCACTTTCATTTCTGATTTTAGTAATTTGAGTCTTCTCTCTTCTTTATAGTCCATCTAGCTAAAGGTTGATTTTTTTTTAAGATTTTATTTATTTATTTGACAGAGAGAGAGACAAACAGTAAGAGAGGGAACAGAAGCAGGGGGAGTGGGAGAGGAAGAAGCAGGCTTCCAGCGGAGCAGGGAGCCCGATGCGGGGCTTGACCCCAGGACCCTGGGTCATGACCTGAGCCAAAGGCACACGCTTAACGACTGAGCCACCCAGGTGCCCCTGGTTGGTCGATTTTGTTAATCTTTTTGAAGAAACGATTTTTGGTTTCATTGATTTTCTCTATTGTCTTTCTATACTCTATTTCATTGATCTCTGCTTCTTTTTTTTTTTTAATCCATGGGCTAGAGTGAAGGAAAAAGACACAAAAAGGAAGAAACAGCTTGATCTTTCTTGTTGAGGTTCTGGCTTCCCCGTGAAGTAAGCGGCCTTTCTGCACCCTCCAATCGACTGTTGCATTGTTCTCTCTCACTACTCTCTCTTGTTCTAATCATAGTGAACATTCTCACTTGTCTAAGTTGTTCATTGTTCAACTTTCTCCTGAGATAATAAGTTTCAAAAGAGCAAGGAGCTGTACATCTGGTCCCCAGAATAATGTGTGGTATATCATAGGCACTCAAAAACATTGTTGAATGAAGGAGTTCAATCAACAAGAAAAAAGAAAGGAAAAGAAGGAGGAAGTAAATAGTGGCCCATATAAAAAAGGACAGGGATAGAAAACAATCAACCGCTCATTTAGATGTAACTCAAGGTACCAAACCCTCAGCTGCCCCAGAAATTGTTCCCTACCAACAAGTTTAAAAAGAACGGTTTGAAAGAACTATGCTTACTATGTATTCGGTTTGAGGGGCGCCTGGGTAGCGCAGTTGTTAAAGCGTCTGCCTTCGGCTCAGGGCGTGATCCCGGCATTCCAGGATCAAGTCCCACGTCGGGCTCCTCCGCTATGAGCCTGCTTCTTCCTCTGCCACTCCCCTGCTGTGTTCCCTCTCTCGCTGGCTGTCTCTCTGTCACATAAATAAATTAAAAAAAAAAAAAAAGAACGGTTTGAAAGAACTATGCTCTACTATGTATTCTCCATATTGCAAAAGCTTGTTAGATTGAGAGTCAGAATATCAGTTGCATTTTACACATATTGCTATTTCAACTGAAAAGGGGAAAAAAACATATTTGTTTGTTTTTAGATCTTCGTGGGTTTTTTTTTTTAACGTAAGCGTTTTTATCTACAAATTTCCCCAGTACTGCTTTTGCTGCATCCATTTTCATTCACCTCTAAGTATTCACGTCTAATTTCCCTTGTGATTCCTTCTTTGATCCACTGGTTGTTTAAAAGCATGCTGTTTAGGGGCGCCTGGGTGGCTCAGTCAGATAAGCATGTGACTCTTGATCTTAGCTCAGATCTTGACTTCAGGGTTGTAAGTTCAAGGCCCACGTCATGTTCCGTGCTCAGTGGGGAGTCTGCTTGAAGCTCCTCTCCCTCTACCCCTCCCCCCACTTGTGTGCTCTCTAAAATAAATAAAGCTTTAAAAAATGAAATCACGTGTTTAACTTCCACAATCTTGTGAATTTTCCAGTTTTATGTTATTGGTTTCTAACTTCATCCCATGTGGTCAGACAAGATACTTTTTTTTTTTTTTAAGATTTTATTTATTTATTCGACAGAGATAGAGACAGCCAGCGAGAGAGGGAACACAAGCAGGGGGAGTGGGAGAGGAAGAAGCAGGCTCACAGCGGAGGAGCCTGATGTGGGGCTCGATCCCACAACGCTGGGATCACGCCCTGAGCCGAAGGCAGACGCTTAACTGCTGTGCCACCCGGGCGCCCCCAGACACGATACTTTGTACATCTTTTAAAATCTACTGAGATTTAATCTGTGGCTTCACATATGGTTTATCCTGGCAAACAACCTAAGTGCCCTTGAGAAGAGCGTCATGTTGTTGGGCAGAGTGCTCTGTGCACCTCTGTACAGTCTGGCTGGTTTATCGTGTTTGTCTATGTCCTGATCTTCTGTCTGGTTCTATTCATTACTGAGTAGGGTATTGAAATCTATTATAGAATGCTCTGTTCATCCCTTCAGTTGCATTTTTCTGCTTCATATATTTTGATGGTCTGTCATTAGGTGTGTAAATGTTTGTCATTGTCATATCTTCTTGCCATATTGAGCCTTTTATTAATATATACCATCCTTCTTTGTCTCTTGCAGCCTTTTGTGATTCAAAATTCTATTTTACTTGATATTAGTATAACCACTCCTGCTCTCTTTTGGTTATTTGCGTGGAGTATCTTTCTTTCAACTGTGTTTTGGGGTCACAAATGAATCTCCTGTAGAGGGCACTTAATTGGATCACGTATTTTTGTCCATTCTGCTGACCTCTGTCTTTTGATTGGAGGGTTGAATCCATTTACCTTGATTACTAAGAAGGAGGGGCTAACTTCTGTCATTGTGCTGTTTTCTATACACCCTATAGCTTTTTTGCTCATTTCCTACACTCCTGTTTTCTTTCAGTGTTGATTTTTTGTAGTGAAATGTTTAAATTCCTTTTTAATTTCCATCTGTGTATAGGCTATAGCTATTTTCTCTGTGGTTACCCTGGGGGCTACATTAGAACATTAGAATGTTCTAATCTGAATTTATAGCAGATTAATTTCAGTAACGTACAAAAACTTGACTCCTTTCCCAATCGTTTTGGTTGTTGTCACAAAATTACATCTTTATACACTGTGTACCCCAAAACATAAACTAATAATTCTTCTAAATGCGTTAGTCTCCTAAATTAGGTGGAGAACAAGATCTGCAGTTACAAACTAAAGTTAAAATAACATGAACTTCTACATTACTAATTATTTTTTTCTGTAAATGTCCTTCCTAAATCATGTGGAAAACAAAGAGTACAGTTACAAACAATTACGATTCTAGCTTTCGTAAGTGCCCAGGATGTGTTTATTGAGATCGTTATTTCTCCACATGGCTTTGAGGGTGTCCTGCCATTTCACCTTGCAGGATTCCTGTGAGTCTTTCCTGCAGGGGAGGTCTAGTGGCCACAAACTGCCCCCTCTTTTATCTGGGAATGTCTTGATTTCTCCCCCACTTTTGAACAGTTTTGCTGGATACAGGATTCTTGGTTGACAGGGTTTGTCATGTTTTTGTTTCATTTTGGGGTTTTTGTTTGTTTGTTTTTGCTTTAGCGTTTTACATATATTGGCATGCTGTGCTCTGGCCTCCGACATTTCTGAGGAGAAATCTGTATGTATTCTGACTGAAGATCTCCTGTGAGTGATGATTTGCTTCTCTCTTGTTGCTTCCAAGATTTGCTCTTTGTCTTTTGGAAGCTTGATTAGAATGTTTTCAGTGTGGCTCTTTCTGAGTTCGTTTTACTTGGGAGTTTTTGAGCTTCTTGTGTATTTATGTTCCTATCTTTCATCAAATTTGGTTCGTTTTCAGCCCTTCTTTCTTCCTATGTTCTCTGCCCCTTTCTCCTGGGACTCCCACGATGTGTATGTTGATCCTTTTGATGGTGTCCCATAGTTCTCTTAGGTTTTGCGTACTTTTTTTTCCATTTTTCTCTCTGTTAGACCTCAATGTCCACTGTTTTATCTTCAAGTTCATTGATTCTTTCTCCTACCTGCTCAAATTGGCCTTTGAGTCACTCTCACGAATTCTTCATTTCGGTTGTGGTTTTCAGCTATGGAATTTTATTTTTTTGGGGTTTTCTTTTTACTTCCATTTTGTTCACACATTTTCTTGGCTTTCTTCACATCTTCCTTTAGTTCTGTGAGCATCTTTAAGACAGTTGTTTTAAAGACCTTGTTCGGTATATCTGCCAATAAGTCGTTTTCACGGACAGATTCTGTTGATTTTTTTTTTCCTTTGAATGGGACATACTTTCCTTTTTCTTGTATGCCTTGTGATTTTTTGTTGAACACTGGGCATTTAAACCTAATAATGTGATCACTGAAAATTAGATACTTCCCCTTTCCCAAGGTTCCCTGTTTTTTGTCTTTTATTTTTATGGTTGTAGGCTTTGCCAGGGATCAGACTGAGGTATAAACCTACATTTTTCTCAGGTCTTTTCCAACACTTTCCTTGGGCATGCACAGTCAGTTTCTAATTCCCCCTGCATAAGCACTTCTTTTGGAATGTCCTTGCTTTTGCCCTGAATTTCCTGAAAGAGGAAATACACACACACACACACATGCAACTGAAGGAGCGGTAAGGGCACTGGACAATTAAGTCTCCTGGCAGCTAGAGGGGGAGGGGCTGGCAACAATGACTGCCAGGCTCTTTGCACCACTGTGATCGGAAGCAGCAGCCAGTGATCAGAGCACAGATTCCCCCATAGTTGTAGTCTAGGGTCCTCGTCATCCACCTTAGCTCCACATGGTATGTGCAGCCTGCCCCAGGAACACCTGCACACCTGCTGTGTGGCTGGGGGTGGGGGATGGGTAGTGCTACTGTGCTCTGAGCTAAAATTGATCAAAAGTAGCCACAAAGTACAGTCCACGTCTTCTCCTAGAATTTGCAAGCCTTTAACAGACCCCAGAATTCCAAAATAGTTCTATCACAGGTGTTATTTTAGCCATATTTTCTGACTGATTCCACGAAAATTCTAGGTTATCAAACCAACAAAACCATGTAGTCAACAGTTTATAAAAATACATCTTTATTGTGTTTCAATGTACTTGCATGATAGATACCTAGTCATATAAACTTAGTTTCCGTGTTAAATATAAATTAAGCAAACACAAAAAAAACTATAAACAAATCAGCCAAACTGCTGGAAAAATCCCTCCAAGCCATGAATCCTTATTAAAAGTGCACGCTGGGATGATGAAACTATCTTAAATCACCATACTCTGAAAATTGTTACCTGTCACCAAATCTCAATGTTTAAAGAAGCAATAAAGGGCAAAGTGTCACGGAATAAAACTATGGTGGGTTTCTCAACTCCACATCTAGTGAGTTAGGCAGATCAAATGGCTCCATCTGACATTTCAGCAAAGTATCATCTTTGTGTAAAAAACATCAGGGGCCGTCCTGAAGCTACAGGGAATATCGAAGCAATCACAGGAGAGCACGGCCAGAAGACTGTGTAGTCACATGGTTCCAGAACACGAATCCCGAAGGGCCCAGAGATGAGGAAATGTCCATTCCCCCCAAAGGCCATTCCAAGAGCTCAAAACCAGATTACTACGATGACTAAGGATCGGCACATGTCCTGAAAATTCACAACTGTAGCAAACATACACGCATTCACATATAGAACCTGGAAGTCTTGAATTTCAGAACAGAGACGTTCAAACATTAACTTTGAGAGAGGTTTGTTACTGTGGCCAAAATACCCAAGTTGGGGCTGGCCTGACATGTTTTTCCTATAAATTTTGAGATTGAAATCCTTGAGAGGCCTAAGACGCATGTTCTCCTTAGTCTTCTCTCCCAGGGGTGCACAAACACAGGGGACCTACTGTCCCAAGTCTCCCCCTGCCCTCTTCGGGGCTAGAGCAGTTCAAACAGCCAGTGGAATGGTGTCGGAAACTACACCAGGTCCAAATCCCACACAGAGGCAAAGTTCAGCCCCAACAGTTTCCACTCCTTGCTAGGAAACAGCTCCATGCCGGCAGTTCAGAAACAAGAGCAGGCTGTGACTGCCGTCAGAGGCCCGGCTCTGAGTTCCGCAGCGACGACGGCCGCCACCACTTCTCAGGAGGTGAGCACGGGGTCCGATGCCCACAGTGGGGTCAATTACGAGGCTCTGAGGCTGTGGGGCTGCGGACTGTGGACATGAGATGCGACTTGTAGGTTTTGCTCAGGCCCGTCATCCAGAACTTGAGCAGCTTGACGTTGTCCTCCTCAGACGCCCCAAGAATACTCAAGAGCTTCTGCGTGTCCTCTTTGGGGCGACTGTCCACCTTGGTGAATTTGAAAAGGACCTTCACTTTGCTGAAGGAAACCAAAAACACAACACTCAGACACCACAGCAAAATCACAGCACAGTTCAAGTCCCGAGGCCTGAGGCTCCAAGACCGGCACACAGAGCGGCAGCTCATGGCTTCACGCCCCAGGGCCTCCCACAGGCCCGGCAGCTCTAACCCCGGCTGAGAAGGCTGCTGCCTCAAAATGGGGGAAAAAGCCCGTTTTCTTTAAATTCATTACAGGACAACGTCTAATTGAATCTGACAAAAAAAAATTACTGAGGGAAACTTATTCAGGAAATAAAGTAATTAGTTAGCTTTAATAGAAAAGAAACCTCTGTGATCTGGCCTCCAGATTTTTTTTTTAAAGATTTTATTTGAGAGCGAGAGAGAGAACACGCGTGTGCATGAGTTGGGGGGAGAAGGGACAGAGGCAGAGGGAGAAGCAGACTCCCCGCTGAGCGGGGGCCCGATGTGGGGCTCGATGCCAGGACCCTGAGATCATGACCTGAGCCGAAGGCAGACGCTTAACTGACTGAGCCACACAGGCGCCCCTGGCTTTCAGATTTTTTAAGTTAATTAAACAGTAAAAATAACTGCTTCTCTTGGAGACAGGTGTACCCCCATCTCACAGAGGAGCAGAGGGAGGACTAGGGGTGCTGACCTTCCTCAAGGTCACCCAGCTAAGACACTAACTGGCAAAGATGCTATTTGAACCCACGCTCTTAACCTCTATTCTACTCCATCTCTTGGGGGTGGTCACGACTTCTTTTTCTGAAAACAGCTCCTGGTTCTCGCCAGCAGAACGGAAGGGCTACTGGCTGCCCGGCACCCCCGTGAGAAAGCAGCCTCAGGGGCTAACGCGGGTGTGCTTACTTCATCCACTCTTCCTTGAGGCAGACGAGGCACTGGTCCACCACACCCACGGACAGGTTCTGGTTGGTCAATGCCGCTTCCATCTTATTCAGGATGGTGGGGCCAACTGGGAACAAGGGTGGGTCGTCAGCATAGGGGAGCGAGAGGCAGCCTCGGCGTTCCCGACCCCACTCACCGCGGTGAAAGGAAGGCCGGCCTGGCAGCACCCACCTCGGTCTGCGGCGACAGGACTTCCGCTGGTCACAACAAACTCGTACTTGCTGAGGGACTGGTCATCCTCGCACCCGGCTGGGTGAAGGCTGGAGCGAGGCGCTGTATGGGCCTCCACGACAACAGCGAATTCTGCAGCAACACGAAACGCACGGCTCCGGGAGGCGTGCCTCCGCCCCTAGGGAGCCCGCGTCCCACAGCTCGCTCTCAAGTCCTCCCCGATCAAATGGGCGACACCCGCCTCCCTGACGAATGCTTGGCCGCTGCGGACCTTTTGCAGTGTATTTGTTAGTAGTGCTAACGGTTAGCTCTTGCCTCAGTTAATGTATTCTACTCCAGGAACTACTAATTATGTACCTCAGTTCACCTAATGCCAAACAGCCCTGTGACGGTGGCCCAGTGTGAGTCCCATTTCATGACAGGGAAAGAGATTCAAAGAAGCTAAGTGGTTTGGCTCAAGGTCATACTGCTAATAGCGGTTAAGAAGTTCAAGCCCATCTTTGAAACTAGGAGCCTGTGTTCCAAAAAAGGTGCTGCCTCTCAGGGACGCGGGACCCAGTGGGGGGACTCGGGACGCAGCCTGGGATGCAGAAGGGAGCAGCAGCTCAGGACTGCTGAGCGCCAAACGCTCCGCCGAACCACCTTCCACCACCTCTCGGAGGCGTGCTCGGCGAAGCCAGCGGCTTGCCCTAGAAGGCCGGGATTTACACCCAGGCTGACCCCCCGAGTCCCCAAACCAGGCTGACCCCCGGAATCCCCAAACCAAAAGACAAGGATGCTGGTTAGATTCCCGGCTCTCAGCCCGGAGGTGTGCGGCTGTCTGTGCTGGGGGCAGAGCCGGGCCCCGCTGAACTAGGGAACGTCAAGGCTGGAGTTAAGGCACATGCAAGAAAAGAGTGGCCTCCCCGAATCCTGTTGGCATCACCAACTCAGCATAATGGCACGACAAACAGACACCCATCTGCGCTATTCCCACTCCCACGACTGCAACCTGCCCTCCACCGAGAAGCACCCCCAGCAAGCCACCCTCACTCGGAGGCTGGCCTGTCCAGCCGTCACCCATTCTGAAGACAGAAAACGGAGGCCCAAAGGCACGGGGAAAGCTGCTCCTGCTGCCCGAGCAGGCAGCACGCTCAGATGCGCAGCTGAGACAGTTCCACTTCGGAGCCCTGACGTCAGGGCCTCGGGTCGGACACGAGAGCTACACGTACCTGAGGACAGCACGTGGGAGGGGATCTGCACGTGCGGGCTGAGCCCCAGGAAGTTGCACCGGTAGGCCTCCTCATACTGGTTGCTGTAGGGGATGATTCGGACACAGCCCACCGGCAGCATCGTCTGGAGAGGACACAGTGACTCAGATCCAACACCAGCTGCAACATCCCCCACCCGTCTCCACCGCCCGCACCACGTGCCCCCGCGGCTCGGGCCAAAGCCGCTCTCCTCCCAGAAGGCACTCCTGGTCACCCGGCCCCGCCGGGGTGTCTCCCGCATGGCCCCAACTCCTACCCCAGCCAGCAGTCACACGGGACTTGTGCTGCCTCTTGCTCTGTGGTGCTAATCTTTGTTGTTCCTTGACTTCTCGGATGTTTGTCCCTTCTCTCATCCCACAAAGAGGTTATAAGCTTCTTGAGAGATTGTGTCACATGCATGTTGTGCCCTCACAGGCCTAGGCAGACGTTAGGCATGAACAAGGCTTCTGAGCACTTGAACATCATCAGCCAGACCTGGGCCCTGGCACCCACTACACCTCCAAGGTGCAGACAGCACGGCAGAGCCGCATGGCCCCGGACTCATCGGGAATGTTCTGTGCACAGGGACGTGTGACGACCTGCTCCTAAGGCAGCTGTGAACCACGCCAATGGCTTCTTAGAGGGATCCGGGTGTTGGGGGTCGGGTAGTTAGTTATCACTCTATCAAGATAGCAGACTCCTTCCACTGGAAATAACCACCACCGCTGACTGCCATTTTCAACAGCGGAGAGAGAGCACAGATCTCGGATTCCAGCATGAACCTCCAGACCGACCCATCCCTGCATCCTAACATTCACAGCTACCGTCAGGATTTAAAAAAAAAAAAGACCCAACTAGGCAAACCCCGTCCTGCTACAAAACACAAGAAAAGCTACTCTTACCCGAAGAACTTCAAAAGCTGAGTGGACGAGGTCTGCGTCTCTACTTTTCCAGATCACTTGATTCCCCATGAGAACATGCCAGGCCAACATGCGGAAAGACGGGGCACCCAGGACCTGAAAAATACAGTTCGGTGCTTTCTGCCTTGAATTTTCTTTTGTGCAACCGAAGTGATTTGTGTGATTTCCGTATGAAGAACGATGGGTCGAGAGAGGGAAGGGCTGGCTGACTGTCTGAGGTCAGGAGGAGGCAGATGGAGGTCTCTGGATGAGCATGTGGAAGCCCGATCCCCAAGCCCTGGCACGCTCTGAGATCTCTTCTCCGATTTTATTTTTAAAAACTTGAAGCAGAAAACGTGTTACTTTTTGCAACATTTTCTCTCTCTCTCTACACTATTTTCCTGAATCATTTCAAAGTATGGGACAGGCAGCATGATGCTTCAGGACCCGGGAAGGACAAGGGCTCTCCTACACGGCCCCGGTACACCCACCCCCAGAAACACGGCATGATGCGCCACCAGCCCAGTGTCTGTGGCCCCGAATCTCCAACGCTGTCCTTCGTAGCTGTTTCCTGTTAACCCAGGAGTCACTTAAGGGTCACGACTGTTTCATTTATTCTGCTGTCTACCCTGTTTTACGCTACAATAGTCCCTCTCTCCGCCTGACTTTTTGTAACTTCCCGGACACTGGAGTTTTTGGAGAGCTCAGCCTGTTATCCTGACTTATAACATGGCTTTAAAAAAGGGAGGGGGGAGCCTAGAAATATTACATTTTACAAAACCCCAACAGCTTCAAAATACTCCCACCTCCCGTGGGATTGAAGATTTCTTAACTTTAATCCACATAAGCAATTGACAAGGATGGTTTTAGGCAAATCCACGGTTTGGGTGGGTGAATGTTCCTCATTCAGAAGCCCCACAGAGCATGTGCCGCTAATCAGTCTCTACTCCAGTTTTCAAAACAGAAATAACGATCTTCTGCTAAAACTCACGCTCACTGTAAAAGTGATCCAGAAAAATATAAAAAGGGCTGCCCTTGTAACCTTGTCATCTCTTCTTCCTGTCTGACCGAATATAACCACGGTCAACACTGTAGCGTGAGACTTCTGTCTCTGGCACACGCACATATAAACACACACACCACCTTGTACGATATACTGGACATTTCCTCTCGTATTTAAGGACATTCCACTGTTTGGGTGCAATTCCTATGGCTGGACATCCAGATTCTGTCCAGTGTTCCGGAGGAAGGGCCACTGTTTCCACTTTGCAAAGCACCTAAGGTTGCCCGCAAGCCCGCAGTGCTGTGAGCAGCCCTTCCTTTACGAGGCTCCAGCATGACAGCATCAGAGGACCACGAGAAGCCAGCCATGCAGGGCTTTCATAGACACCTACGTCATCTTTTTACACTTTCCATGTTTTACAGTTTTACTTTTTACATTTCTTAGACACCTAAAGGGGAGCCCTGCTCCTGTGGCCAAGATGCCCCAGACGGCCCCAGCTGTCTTCGGCCAGCCACCAAGGCTTTTTGGTTACTCCTAAGCAACCAATTCCCACTGGGTCTCAACACCGTGGGCCTAAAGGACAAAGTGTGCTGGATGAGAAGGGGGGGACCAGCTCTTCTCCAGAGCTTCTGAACGGGGGTCTACCGTCTGCCGCCTACCTGCCTCATGTGGCGAAGGGACTTAAAGACAGACAACTTGCGGGGCTGCCAGTTTGCGCAGTCTGAGAGCAAGGAAGACTCTGTTGGGCACTTGGCCAGCTCCCGCCCTCCTGCCCCCTCTGGCAAGACAGGGGCTTTCTCCTCCTCTTCAGCCTCGGAGTTGTCCCAGCTTTCAGATTCCTCTTCCAAGTCTGCAAGACAAACAAAGCCATTTATGAAACACGTGGTCCCTGGACGCGACCGTGTTGTGATTCCACTTTAGCCCAGGGAGGGCACTCCTGATGTCTGCTCTGGGCCAGATATCTACACCACTTGTCTTCGGACCCTGGGGCAGCAGGGAGGGCTCGGTCTGTTTACTTACTTACTCAGCTCAAAGCCTCACGCTGCTTTACGAAGCAGGCACCCGTGAGACTAGAGCTGCTCACGGTCACGGGTAATTCAAAGCAACGACGAGCATGAGGACGGCTCGTTCGCCGCACACACCCTCCCTCAGGCACTACCGTAAAGGCTTCTGCACGGCACTTCACGTCACCCTTTCAACTGTCCTGACGTCAGTACTATTCTCCCCGTTTTACACATAAAGAAATATTTATTTCCATTCATCTCTGTGACAACCATCGCAAGAAAGGCCGTCATCACTCCACGATCCAAGTGAGATCTGCAGGGAAGAGGCCCCGTCTGGTCACACAGAACGTACGAGAGCAGCAGAGGCAGGACCTGAAGGCAGGTCTGTCCGAATCCAAAGTGTGTGCTCCGAACTAAAACACCGTCTGACCCATGAGAGAGCGCCCTGCGTGCCTGCATGGCTATCTTTCCTACAAGCTGTCGTACTTGGCTCCCTGCGTACATACCCTCGCCACAGCCCACCCCTGCCGCCTTCCCTAGCCTAGGAATTTGAAAGCACAGTACCATATGGTTCCAGGGCCCGCTGACCCGCGAGGGCGTGAAGGTGGATCGCAGAGGTTCTGTCTTCCGGAGCACGTTCTGCCCTCGCTGAAACTCTACTCCCTTTCTCCACTCAGGAAAGCAGGCCGGAAGCCAAGTGCGTGCAAAGTCCCCTGACTACAGACATAACCTTGAAACAGCTCCAATTTACTAAGAAGGCCAATTATTTCCAAGCTGAAGCATGTCAAGTGTTATTAGTAACACACTCCACACGACCTACATCGCAACTGGGGTTTACCCAACCCCAAAGCTGAGGCTGCTGACCTAGGTCACCAAGAATCAGATCCTCTCCGAAGGAGCAGCACAGCCGGGACCGAGACCAGAGGTTCCCGGGCTGGTGCGTGCCGCAGCAGAATCCCCTGGGAGGAAGTCACTCAAAACACACAGGATCCGGAGCCCTAGACGTGGAGCTCTGACCAAAAACCTGGGGAGGACTACCCAGACACCGGTGAAGCTTGGGAACCACCCTTGATGGAAACCCTGGGTCCACTGAAGCATGACATTTTATTGCTTAGGTGTCCAGAGAGGGCAAGCACCCGGGGATCATAGAACAGGGACAAGAAAACCTTCTCCACAGCCTAAGTGCTCTAAATAGCAGACTTTCCCAGCTGCCCAGGGTGGTAGAGTCCCTCATGTGACTGTCAAGAAAAAGGAGACAGGAAACCACAGTAAACACACTGAGACTAAAGGCCGAGCTCTTGCAGATGCTCTCCTGGGCTATCAATCCTAGGGTCCCTTCGTCGGGACGGAGGGCCAGGCGGCCACCGCAGGCAGAGGCTTCCAGCACAAGCACCCCCAGCTCACCTGCAAGCTTCTCCATCTGGACCAAGGTGTCCTCGGTGGGCGCGCCCTCCAGGAGCTTCTCCGTCAGCCGGCTGCCACACGCCTTCAGGAGCCTGGAGAACAAGGCATCACCTGTGAGGTCTTTTTGCCAGAAGAAAAACGGAACCTGAAGCCTATCAAGCCCTCTGATCTCACTACTAGTTCACAGAAAATATGGGTATGAAAGATCACACTGCACACACCAAAGTCACAATCAGCCAACTCTACGAGGAGAATTCTACTGGACAGATGACTCAGGTCCTCTGACAAAAGGCAGGGGAGAATCCGTGGCAGGGGTGTCAGAGAAACTGCTCTAGCCTAGGAGACAGAACAGGTGCGCCCTGTGCAGTGGTGATCCGATCCCATTTCAAAAATCAATCCTGAGGCGAAACAGGGAAACAACACGGATCGGGCTGGATGACACTAAGGAATTTCTCAATTTTGTTGGATATGCTTTTTTTTTTTTTTAAAGATTTTATTTATTTATTCGACAGAGACAGAGACAGCCAGCGAGAGAGGGAACACAAGCAGGGGGAGTGGGAGAGGAAGAAGCAGGCTCATAGCGGAGGAGCCTGATGTGGGGCTCAATCCCACAACGCTGGGATCACGCCCTGAGCCGAAGGCAGACGCTTAACCGCTGTGCCACCCAGGCACCCCTGTTGGATATGCTTTTATATTTGAAATGATACAACTAAGATTCACTTTAAAAAAATATTCCAGAAGAAAGAGCGGGGACAGAAGCAGCAGCAACATGTCGACGACTACTACAGCTGGCTATGAGGGTATGCAGCTCAGTGCACTGTTGACTCTATTTTGGGTCTGTCTGAAAATCTGTCTAAATGGTTTTATGTTGGGCACGGGAGACAGAGACTTTCTCTGTAGTTCGCAGGTCCTCAGGAGCTACCCTCAAAGACCTCTGTTCGCACCTGGACCTGATTCAGACGACGAGGCCCCAGACTCGGAGCGACGGCTGCACAGGGATGAGGATTTGAGGGCGTCTTTGGGAGAGGGGCACCTTGCGATGGAAGCAACAGAAACAATCTGAGGCCAGAGCACAGATGCGGTGATTTTCAGAAGACGGAAGCCATCGTTTCCTCCTGAGCAGGCAGGTCTGAGCGCCACGGCACGCCCCTAACACACGGCCTGCGCTGGACGGGCCCCCAGCAGCCTGCACCCAGCTGCCAGCTGACTGCAAACCCCGGACCACTGCAGTCCCGACTGCTGACCTTCTGAGGACCTCAACCAGAACCACCCAGGCCAGCCACTCCCCAGTTCCTGACCCGCACAGCCGTGTGGGATAAGGTTTGTCGTAGACAAAAAAGGGAGATCCCTGCTCCTGGTGCGGGAGCATCCTCTTAAGCACATGGGGCAGCGAGTGCCTCCTAAATCCGTGTTCCACATGCCTGCGGGGAGGCGCCCGAGGAAGAGGAGGACGCAGGTCAGCACCTGCCAGCAAGTACACAGCACAGAGGCGGCTGGGGGACTCACCCAACCGCTGTTTCCCCAGATTCACGCACAATCCAACCAACACACCGTGACTGCTCTCATCCCAACAGTCGCTAGAAGACCGCAATTCTCGTTACCAAGCAAAGGAGGTGTGAAGGCACGCCCACAGGTTGTCGTCACTCGTCAAGGACGTCAGCGAGCGAGCCGCGTTGCCGTTGCGCTGGTGCAGGAAGGGCGTGAAGGCCGTGTTCATCCTCTGGGCGCGCTGTGGGCAGCCAAACTGCTCGGCCTCAAACACCTGAAACGCGAAGGGAAGGGGCGGCCTTTGAACGAAACCAACCCAGCCGAGCAGCACGGAGCCCGCTCATTCACGGCCAACCTCCCGGACCTGACTGCTGAAGACGCTCCCCACTCTGCTGTCCTGCCGCTGGGCACAGACATGCCACCAGTCCCCTCAAGCCAAACAGAATGGTTTTTGCCTCACAGCTTGATTCGAAGCTACCTGAGAAGAGGACTCGTTAAGAATTTCTCCTGTGCCCTCTCCCACAACCAACTCATTAGGCACCTGACGGGCACTCGGGTGGCGTACATGCTGTGTGGTCATGACCGTTGTTCTTCACGTACTTCCGGTGCCCCCGCCCCGTCCCAGCCCGTGGAGGCTTTCACTGAGAGACGGTGTGCGGGTGGGACATGTGCCCCGTTCCGGCGCTGAGGTGAGAGGGAAACGCGGCCCTCCAGCACCATCTGTGCCCCCTCGCAGGGAAATCAGCAACATTCCCGTTTGGCTGCTGCTCTGCCTGCTGGGCTGACTACAGTGAGCAAATGCTCCCACCTCCCCACAACGGACACAGACACGAACAACAACGAAACACCGTGGGGGCACCAGGTGGCTCGGTCCGACGAGCATCGGCTCTTGATTTTGGCTCAGGTCATGATCTCAGGGTCACGGGATCGAGCCCTCCACGCTGGGGTTGGAGGCTGCTTGGGATTCTCTCTCTCCCTCTCCCTCTGCTCCCACCCTGCTCACTCTCAAAACAAAAAACAAAACATAAAAAAACAAACAAAAAGCCCAAATGAAACAAAACAACCCCCCCAAACTGTGTGGTTTTAAGCCACTGAGGTCTGAGGGCTGCATGTCACTGCAGCATAACCTGGCCTACTCTGAGAGACGCGTGCCATGACTAGAGGTCTGCGCTGGTGATGGGTCTACAACACGATTCACGGACTGGCTTCCACATGAAGGCCAGAGGAAGCAAAGACACCAGGGAGAAACCAGGGCTTGTGAGCGCAGTAAAGAAGCCAGAGCTGAATGAGAACCGGGACAACACTGGCCTCGAGAGAGCCCAGGGAAGCAAGCAGGACTGACCGCCACAGCCCCGCCTCTGGAGTCGGAACCACGATTCAGACAGAGCTACAGATGATAAAACCGCCCGCGCTCTGACCCCCATCAGTGCCCAGCTCCTCCCCCACTGCACCCACTCGCCCTTCCCGTGGGGTCACCTTGAGAGCCTTGCCCTGCAGTTCATCAATGATCCCTCGGATCTTGCCAAGCAGGAAGGGCCAGGAGTTGATGAGGTAAATCCGGTCCATCATGATGGCGATGATGCTGTACCAGCGCTGAAAGCCCCGGGCCAGGCTGTCTTTGATGAAGAACGTGTGGCTGAACACGAAGCCGTGCTGCTCGTCCCCAAAGAAGATGGGGCCTTCCCGGCCAGGGCACACCTGCGAAAACCAGCCGCCATTGCAGGACACAGTCCTGAGCTTGCTTTAGTGACAGTCAAATCTCCTTCTCCAACTTGTCTTTCTGTACTAATTACCTAGCACTGATTATGGGAAGAGTGGGGAAGGCGGGGACAAGAGAGGAAAACTGCTTTCATCTGCTCCTGGGATCAAACTTTCTAAAGATAACATTTATCAGCATGGACTGCAAGGGCCTGTCGAGTAGGTTCACGACGTTTTTCTACCCTCCAGACTCAAATCTGCCAACATCACTCATTTGGAATGGAGTGGTCACTGGAGAAGGTCAAAGCCATCACTGTAGAGTCCATACGGTAACATTCGCACACTCTATTTACAGGACAGAAGTCAGGTCTCCCTCATGACTCACTCACTCTTACTTTACACACGATTCTATCAGCCACAATCGTCGGCCTCTAGCAGGTCAGCAGCAGGAAATCAAACAGGGGAACCGCGGAAGGTGAAGGCAGGCTCACTGCAACCCTACGTTAAAACTGAGAGGGGGCTCAGTGTGTCTCATCAGGTGGGTACAGAGAAGGGACGTTTTATAACCGTACTACCAATTCTTTGTGACAGATAAGGACATAGGAGCTAAGGGGGCGCCTGGGTGGCACAGCTGGCTGAGCGTCCGACTCTTGGTTTCAGATCAGGTCATGATTTCCGGGCTGTAAGATCAAGCCCCGCACTGGGTTCAGCACAAAGTCTGCTTGAGATCCCCTCTCCCACTCTCCTCTCACTCATGTGTGCACACACGTGCGCTTTCCCTAAAATAAATAAATCTTAAAAAAAAAAACAGAAAACCAAAAAACATAAGCACTAAGACTTGAACTAAGCACAACAGGAGCCAGGTGGTTTAGGAACACACTGATTCACCCTTCAGGAGCTGAGAGCATATGGTGACCCGCTAAGGCTTATAAGGGTGGTTGGGACAATAAAATAGGTGATGTATGACCCAGTGAACCAAGTAACCTAGAAATGGTTGGTGTCTTAGAAATATGTTCACCAAGAAAGAATAACAAAAAGTTTGGTGCTTCAAATGATAAGCTAGAAACCACTCAGAACACTGGAGTCCAACTCAACTTATTCTGGAGTTCGAGAGAACTGGGGCTGCTCCGTGCTCCCTGCTCCCCTGTCCTCTTCATGGATGGACTGACCTCTGTCTTCCTTTCCGTAACCTGTACTGAACTTGTTCAGGGCGTCCCGGAGTGTGTGTGATATTCCCACAGAGTTCCCTCCAGGGTCTCGGTGCTCACCTCACAGCTCAGGCTCCGCACACAGGCCTGGCGGACAATGCTGAAGAGCTGGGGGTGGTTGGGGTGCTGGTGACTGACGTACTTGATCGAGGTCTCTTTATCATGGCTGATATACCCAGGATGCCCTGCAGCAAGGGACCGGCAGCCCTGGCCCCGAGAAAGAGAAGAAACCAATTAATCAGGAAGCAGGCAACAAACTTTTTATGCACATCGGAATGAGAAAACTCGATCTATTTTCATATAAAAATAACTGGCTCCTAGAGTTATACTTCTCTGAAGATTTCAACGTTTCCTGAATAGAAAACCCAGGACACAGAGCTCACAAAGATCATGACAGAATATGAATGAGACCTAATCTCCTGAGCACTTACGCAGCAGGTATTATGAAGAGCTCTGCAGACACTGTCTCATTTAATCCATGGTGCAACCCTACGAGGTAAGGACAGTGACAGTGCTCACTTTACAGAAGGCAAAGCTGAGGCCTGGGGTTGCCAAGCGGCTCACACAGTGAGTGTGCTAGCCTCTGTCCTTGGTCCTGACACGACCACTTCGCAGGGGCCTCAGCAGGCTGCCCCACCTCCCTGCCGGCGCGGCACCCTGAGAACACAAGCTCAGAGCCTGCGCTAGGGAGTGAACGGGACTGGTGGCCGTGGCTGCTGTCCCTCGGTAGCCGCCACCACACTGGTGCCGAGGCCACACGTCCCAGCGGCCATCCCCACCCAGAGACCGCACAAGAGGGTACTGAGGCAAGCCCACCCCTGTGAGATGCGGGGACCCTTCCCGTGGCAATGCCAGCTCAAGGACTCTCTCTGTCCAGCACTCTTTCCTCCCTTCCTCTCCTGCACAGCTGTCAGACTTGCTCACAGCAGCAAGGCACTCCCCACCTTCTGCTTCCTCACAGGTGTTTCCAGCAATAGAGAGAGCAATCTTGTGCACGCTGCCTGCTTCTCAGTGCAACCACACTACTGCGCCTGGATTCCTGTTCCCCCTGCAGTGGCAGGTCTAATGCCACTCCCGATACCAGGTCCCGACCCAGGTGTGTCACATGGAACAGCAGCCTGTTGAAGGAACTTAAACTTCACTCCCTAGAGCTCACACACAACGACACCAAGAGTAACAGCCAGGCCCCCACGAGGAGGAAACTTCCCAAGACACTGGACTGAGGGAAGTGGAGCCGAGGACGGGCCAGTGTGCAGACACGAGCATGCGGGGGGGAGGGGGGTGAAAAGCAAATGTCAACTGTCAACTGGTGTCAACTGTGTGTTGGCACAGGGTTGGTAGAAAAGCTAAAGCTGGGATCAAGGGAAAGAACTAAAGGGACATAGAAAGAAGTGACCACATTCCACAGGGCCCACAAAGAACGGTCTGCACACATCACAGGAAGCTCACACCTTCCTGTGAGGTCGTGTCCACCTCTTAGTCCCACAGAGTCTCCGCCCGCCCTCCAGGAGGTCAAATACGCAGCATCAGCACGAACCCCGGTTAAGAAAGAAACGTCTCCAACACCCTGAGAGTCGCTTGCCTCGCACATGTCCGACTTCTTAGGCCCCGGGCTGCTGGACTCCGCGCTGGCCCCTTCCGCCGGGCTGTGGGCGCGGATCCGACTGCTCATCTGAATGCCACCTTCCTCCTCCTCCGCCTGCTCGCCTTGGCCGGGGCTGTCTCCATTCCCAGCCCCCTGAGGAAGCGGGGCATGCAGAACTTCTGTGCAAAAGAGAGTGCGGGGGCCGTGGAGCTCACAGAAGTGACAGAGAGCGACGATGGCATTCATGGTGTCCTGGAGACAGCAGGAGGCCTGTGTGTGGGGAGGAGAGGCAACTCCATCAGCTGGCCAGCCTCGGCTCACACTGCAGAACCCGCCCGCAGCTCTAGGGCACAGGGACTGGGCAGGTGTCATCGGTAGGCTTCCTGGCCAGCAAGGCAGGTCACCCAGCCACCCAGCCAGCCAGCCGGCCCTGCATCAAGTGCAGAGAAAACTCAGCAGACAAGACACGGTCCCTGCCGACCAGGAGTTACAATGGAGGAGGGAGACTGCAATTCAAGGATCACACAGAAAACCCTTCAGTGAGAGCTGACAGGGCTAGGAGGTGGACAGCACAGAGAAGAACACAAGTGCAAGGGACAATGCGGCAAATGTGACACAGGTCAATGCCACGGGGTCTGGAGGAGAGACTCATTTATTCTAGCAACAGCTGCTCTGCTGGGTGATATGCTGCTGTCCTCATGGAGCTTACCTTCTAGGAGGGGAGGGACGCATGACAAACTGCTTGCTCTCCTGTGGACAGCCTCGGGAAGAAAAGTACAGCAGGTCTGGGGCAGAAACTCAGTGGAGGAGGTGGGATGCGGGTTTGGACACAGGGGCTCCCTGAGTGGGAGCTGAAGGGAGGAAGGGAGCCATGGGGCCGAGGAGGGGGCATGACGAGGGGTCTGTCTACAGAGTTGGGGGACGAGGGCAGAAGACGAGAAGGAGGTGGATTTTAGGGACCCTTCCAGGCCATAGTGAAGGCTCATTTTCTTCAGACTGAAGAGTCTGATAGGTTCTGATGAAAAATATGGTAAATCTGAGTAGTGGACAGTGGCCAAGATTCAACCCTTACCTTTTGGGGACGCCCTCCACCATTATGGACCCAAAGAAGGTAAGCTATCCTCTGTCCTCATCCCCCCACAGGGGTGTGACCAAGGCTTGACCAGTCAGAGGCACCTGCCCAGGAAGCCAAACCCAGTGGAAACACGTGTGGGGGCTACGGAGTGAGTCCCGGGTGACGGCATCCTCAAAACCCCCATGGTCTGTCCGTCACTGCGTCCTCCCAGCAGCCTCCTTTCTCCAGCCTGCTAACTCTGTCACCCACCCGGCATCTTGCAGACGACGTCTCGGCTGGCACGACTACCACTGCTCCTGTCCTTATACCTGAGGCAGGGGTTGGAGCTCGAGTGACAGCGGGAATGGCAGAGGCCAACACTGAATAGACAACTCAAGACAAAGTCAGTTGGGCTGATGTGAGTCAGGCATGGGGATCAGATGGGGACTTGTGGCTGCCTGGCTGTAGGGAGAGCTGGGGCACAAGATGTTCCTAGAGGGAGGTGGGCAGCAGGAGAGGAGACAGAGTTTAAGAGACAGCAGCACATGTAGCTGGAAAACTCTTGAGAGTTCCATGGAGATTCTGGACTGCAGAAGCAGAGAGGGCTAGGTGGAGGATGAAGGTCTGGGACACTCCGCGGCCCTCTGCCCGACTCACCATCCTCACCAGTCACTTTTTCCTTGCATGTCCCTGCTGACCGGCCTCCCCAACCCGCCCCCCAGAGCGGCTGCTCACTTCTACCGCATCACTCTCTCCCCCCTCCGCTTTAGTTTAGTTCTCCTGGACACTGCAGTGTTTGCGTTTCCCCTGTATGAATGTTCCCGAAGGTGGGGGTGGGGGTCACAGCTACAACAGTGCCTGGCACACACAGGAGGCACCACATTAAAGTTCTGGATAGATGAGTGGATTCAGGAGCTGCCCACGGAGAGAGGACAGTTGCTGCCACAGAAAGCAGAGAGCTCACCAAGGCTATCTATGGGCAGGAGAGGTTCTAGAGCACAACCGTGGGGAACACCGGAGTCTGAGGGCCTAGTGTCCTGAGACCCAAATTTAAATAGAGGTTCCACCAGGCTCACTCTGGTAAGATCAAGGAAAATGATGGCTTAAGCATCCGTTGTGGAAGAGTGGGTGACCAACAATGGAGTAAGAATCCCAGAGGAAGAAGCATTGAGACCCAAAGCAGAGGAATTAACCCTGGAGAAAGAGGGCACATCCTCCTTTGAGAGGCATAAAAGAGAAATAAAGTTCCTTCCAGCAAAACATCCTCATGGAAGCAGCACTTGGCTAAGGTTCACCCCATTTACTGTTGAGCACCCACACGCACCTTTATACTCGGCAAAATCACGCGTGCACCATCCCACCTAGACAAGAGCACGCAAGGCCATTTCCAAATGAGTCGGGCAGGGCAGCGGCGGCCATGCTGCAGCTCTAAGGCCTGACGTTTTCTAGATAAGGAAAAAAAAATCACAGTGGATTCTTAGAGTGAAGCACTTGGGGACACACATACAACCATCAAGCAGCTTCCTGCCAACTTAAAATGAGAACATCACAAAAAAGGTTTGGGGATTCCCGCGGCTCTGAACAGCTTAGCAGGCCTCTTGCCTTTTCAGCAGTAGCTGACAGCAAGCTGGCAGTGCAGCCAAACCTTGAGCTGAACTTTTGCACCCCTACAGTGTTATTTCATAAAGGACTTCCTTAAGTATATTTACATCTTTTAAAAATACAAAATATTTACAAATGTAAGGTCATCATCCTTCCGACTCTTGGTTACAAGGGGACTGCCAGGGCAGCACCCACAGCACGCCAATTTAACCCTTCAGACCTTAGGCCTACATGTCTCTCTCCTCCTCGAATGGGAAGGACAGACGAGAGGTGACGCTGTTCAGCTACTTCCTAGCATCCATGGTCAACGTGGGAGACTTAATAATAGTTCGTTTTGTTTTGTTTTTTAAGAAAAGCAGTCCTGATCAGGAGTACCATAGCCCCAGGCAGCTAGTGGAAGACAGGGAGGTACCAACTCCAAAGTCACACAGAAAAAGCCTGTCTCCAGCCTTTACCTGCCAGTCCATGTCCAACATCTTACTTATCCCGAGAACTACCCTACAGCTGAGACGCAGAAGCCAACCAGCACCTCTCAGGTTAACCACAACGTGCGGAATCAGAATTCTCAGCAGCAGGAGGTCAGTTCTCTGTTCACTCTCACTTCCAATCTGTACCAGCTGTTTACTGAACAAAATAAACTGGCTTGAATACGCCTAACAGTTCTTCCCTTCCTTCCAACGAGCTTTCCAGAATGCAAGGACGAAGCAGAAATCTGCCCCCTATCCCTTCAACTTTATACTCAGAGCAAGATCCAAATACCTCCAAGGCGTAAGGCCCTTTCCATGGCCCTGGGTCTATTTCATTCTCACTTCCTGTGTGGTCTTCTCATAGGACCACAGAGGCTCAAAGAGCACTTTGCAAAAACAGTATCATAATGGCTCTTAACCAGTCATGAGCAGAATCCCCTGCAGCTTCTTTACCTAGTCTTCCTCATGGGAGTCTCATTAGGTCAGCAGCTGGATTCCAGCAAGTCCAAGGTGAAATGTTCCACAGAGGATTACTTTCAGCTCAAACCCTGCACACCGTGGTGCCTCTATTATTCCTACCAACTTCACCGGGATTTCTGTTTACAAAGGTCCCTGACAACGCTAGAAGGGCAAACACAGCCACGGGCCACTATTTCTCAATCTCCTCGTAACAACGTTGATAATCCAACGCTTCCAGCACTTCCTCTGCTGTGACAGGGAGCCCCTACTGCCCCCCTGGCTGGACACCGTGGGTGGTGCCAGGTGTCCAAGGGCTGGAGAAGCAACACCTCCTTTCGGCAAAGTCCTTCCTCCTCGTCCTCCGCCTCCAGTGGCTGCTCAATCCACAATGCGCCCATCTTTGGGTTACTATTTTTTTCCAGGTGATAAGGTTGCGTCCAACAACACCCAGCAAACTGGAGAGAAATAGGGTCTTCTACCCGCCCTGGAGAGCACTGATCTGGGCCTATCACTTCATCAGAGCGCCTGCCTCGGAATGCCAGTCTGGGAGAAAAGGAATCAAGACACACACCCTCTTCCGTAAACCAGCGAAGGTAAACCCTGGGTGGGAGGGAGGGCAGGCCAAGTCTGCAGTGTCCTGGCAACATTAAAGGAGAGCGAATCACCGACGGTGACGGGGTCTGAACCCAGGTCACGGTCCTCATGCCTTTACCGTCCGTGGATCTGCCCTCCACCCCACATCTCAGCTTTTCAGCCACCCCTTCCACTCTGGCACCTAAGCCCCCCGATCACCAACACCGCACACCAACTCGAAGCGCAGTGGTGCCGCACTGCTTCCCCGAGGACTGTCAGGCTGCTCCGAGGCCCTCAGGCCCCTACCCATTCCCCCTCTCGCCCCCCAGACGCGCCTCCAGCGGCTCCCGTCCGCAGCCACCACCCGTCCCTTCCTAAGACCTCCTCCCGGAAGCCAGGCTCCCCTCAGCCTGCACGGAGCAGCCCGACAACCCGGGTCCGAACGACCTGGACGAGCCAGGCGGCCGCTCCAGGACTCGCTCCCGCACGGGCATCGACCCCGGGGGCGCGGCAGAGCCCATTTCCCACGGGCGGGGAGAGCTCCGAGCCGGGCTCCGGCGCTCGGGCCGCGGCGCACCTGACGGCGTCTTCCTCAAAGGACCCGCCCCGCGCCCCTCCCCGAGCCCGTCGGCCCCCCGGCGCCCAGCCCCGCCGGGACGCCCGCCTGGCCTCGCGAGCCCCCGCACCTCCCGTCCGGCGGGGGGAGCCTCAGCTCGGGTCCCGGCCGCCTCACTCACCGGGGGCCGCGGTCGCGGCGGCGCTGAGCCCGAGGCGCGTGACTCGGCCGGGCCGTACCATCAGTCCACCCCGCGGGGGGGCGCGCGGGCTGGCCGAGCGCGCCTCCGCACCGCGAAGCGAGCGGGACCTCGTCCACCCGCACACCCCAGAAGATCGCGCGAGCCCCGCAACTCCGCACTCTGGAAGGGAACCTGAAGCGGCTGCCCGACACCTGCCCCGTCCGCCGTCCGACTTCCGCGCCTCCCCCCACTGAGAAGCACGGAATGGTTCCAGCCGCACCGGCCGGGTTAGTGGACGAAACCATTTCAAGGCGGGGGGAGTACTTAAAATTAAAAAACATTTAAGAAGGAGATTTGAGGAAAAATATAGCCAAGCTAGTACTCCCGGTCCACACCGAGGAGAGAAAGAAACAGAACGTCTCGACGTTATAAACAGCGGGGCAGTGGCTTATGGTTTCCCCGTTGGGTTTGATTAAATTGCCGATCGAACCCGTCCTCTGTGGGACGTGCTGGCAGGTGGCCGGGAGGGGCCCGTCACGTGACGTGGGGCAACCGCGGGACCCGGTTGCGAGGCTAGGTCTGTAAGTGGAGGTGGGGTGCGGCGGAGTGCGCATGTGCGGACACACTCGCCTACCCGGACAATGATACACCCAAGGTGTTTAAAAATATGAGTCAATTATTACGTAATATATATGTTTAACACCTGGGCGCCTGCTACTCAGTCTGTCTACTAAAAGATTAACTGTAAAGCCCTCAGCGCATGACGTGACGTGGGACCTTAGAAGAGCTAGAGGGACTTGAATCCCACCCTGATCGCAGGAAATTCGTTTGAGCTGCGAGACGGTGCTGCCACCTTGTGTCCGGTCGGATCACAGACGGCGGACCTCGCTGGGGCCGGTTCACGGCGGAGTCCTGGTCCCTGTGGCTGCGACAGAGGGTGTCCAGAAGGGGGTTGTCGTCCAGTGTCGAGGGAAAAGCCTCAATCGTTAGGAAGCAGAAAGAGGTGGTTGTTTTTGTTTTTGTTTTTGTCTTTTAAGTCACCGCGATCACTCTTTGAATTTCCGCGTTAGGCTGAAATTGCAATTTGTTTTCCGTCTTCTTTTAGTGGTGGTAAGAGATTAAGGAGTGTGGGAGTTAGGAGGTTAGGCATTGCCTTTATATGTCTAGTCTTACCAACCCAATTCCTCACGATATTGGACAGCACACCCTTTATATATTGGCGCGTAAGTCACAAGATAAGTTTTGAAGCAAACAACAGAAAACCCACGAGGTCATACTGATTTGGAATTCTACTTTTTATTTTTGCCGTCAACAATTCAGATACTTGAATTTTACTGAGTTTGCAAAATTCTTTGAAAGCTTTAGTGGAAAGGCGCAAGAAATGTTTGCAGCCTCCTCGTGTGGCTGTGCCTTCCCAAGGAAAAGAAAACATCATTTCAACATCTGCCAAAGTGAACAGGATTCACCCTGAAAATGACCAGGGCAGCAATGCTAAATACAAATCTGCTTGACTGACTTCCACACTAAAAAGTAATTTACAAAACTTCCCCCGAAATTCAATAACCCTATTTTCATTTAACAAGGAGATGAATATATATTTAAAAAAATCTGCTCACATATTCTATTGTTTTAATGAAAAAGCCAGGAGGATGTTTTTGGTTTTGTTTTTCCTTTTTCTTTTTTCCCATTTTTTGCGGTAATCTTTTTTTCTCATTTTTCTCTTAGTGGTAGCTGTTCTTGAAACTAACATTGGTTAGACACCTTTTAAGCCCAGAAAAAAAAATTGCTCCTGTTTTGTAACTGATTTGAGGAATTAACTTCCTCGGTTTGTTCGTGGAGGACATGAACTTATTTGCATGATGATAGGCTAATGCAAGTCCCAAGGGGGAGGATGATTTATTCAACCACTGCCATTTTCAATACAATTCAACGTGCATTTGACTACAGCTGGACTCCATCTATGTCATTAAATACCCTTTCCAGCAGTATAAACCTTCAAGGACATTCAATGACAGGTATGTTAGAAGTCAGAAAATGTATCATCATCAGTGAGGAAGCAACACTGGCCACAATGCCCAGCAATGCTCAACCAAATGAAATATCACGCTAAATTCAAAGCTTGTATCCCGTAATAAGAATGTTATGGAAAGTTACCAAAAGCATTCTACGTACCACACTGCCTGGCATTTACAGTGCAGAACATGTTTTTTCCACCAGTGCAATGGGCCCAGTCAGAATTAAAGATTGCGTGGTGCTTTTCTGCCTTCCTATGACTAACCAAGAGGCGTGATTGACTAGGTAGTGACACCTCATCATTCAGATGGACAGAGTGCTTCACGGACACTAGTTGCCAAGACCATGGAGCCAAGTCAGGTCAAGTCCTTCTGGAAAATTCCTCAGAGAGGCTTTTGGGTGTATCTTGACCAGCTGAGGAATACAGATGGGGCCTGATGTGGGGCTCGATCCCATAACGCCGGGATCACGCCCTGAGCCGAAGGCAGACGCTTAACCGCTGTGCCACCCAGGCGCCCCGGATCTAATATATTTAACCGCATCTCATTATTTTACGGGTACTACGGTAGATTCCCGGTTATAAAAATAATTCATAATCTAAGCTTTCCTTTCTTCCAGCACCCAAAATAACACTGTGTTTTCAGATGTGTTTAAGTGTGGGGGTCTGTCCGGCCACTGACAGGTAGCAAACAGTGGGCCCGGAAGGTGGATCTCATGCACAACCCCTAAGTGGGTTTGGAGTTTTAGGCTATTAGACATATAAGGTGTCCAGCTAGTTGCAGGAACTAGATTAGTAGTTTAATATTTTCTCTTAAAGAAAAGCCACTCACCGGTGGGGTGCCTGGCTAGCTCAGTTGGTAAAGCACGTGACTCTTGATCTCGGGGTCATGAATTCGAGCCCCGTGTTGGGTGTGGAGCCTACTTAAAAAAAAAAATAAGAAAAGCTTCGCGTGTTAATTTATTTTATTACTATTATTATTATTATTTTTTTTTTACCATAGCACGTTCAGAAAGCTTTTAAAAATTAGCTCTCTCTCCCCAGTTAGAATTCAACTAATAGGCTTTTTGTGTTTTAATAATAGCTGCTTGTTAAATATTAAATACCAAGTGCTTTCTTTACATCTAATAATAAACTTTACCACGTCATTGTGGATCCAGGCTTGTTAAATGCCCAATTAGCAGTTCTCTGGTCTCAACTTTTGATTTTAGGAAAGGATGCAGATAGGATTTTGTCTTTGTTTACCATCATTAATTCAACTGCTCAAGAAGGGCTTTTCCTATTCACAATAATCTGATTGACCCATGTATTTTCTCTGGGCCTTTGGCAACTGCTCAGACTTATGTGCAAATCATGTTTTCTTCTACAAATTGGTTACCATTTCAAGTTGCACCCCCAGAAACTTAGAAACCCCAAACTGCATCTTTGAAAAGCAAGCAGAGGGGAGAGAATTAGAATACAACTGACCGTTCGCATAACTTGAGGAGGGAAGTTGAACAAGGTGGGTCAACCAATGAACACGAACAGTTCAGCACCTAAAAACCCAAGACTTAGGTTTCCCCTCTGCCGAATTGTTTGGTAGAAAATTATTTGTCCATGATTAGATTACAAGGCATTACTCTGTTAGTAAGGCATCTTTTACAGTGCTGTTCTATCGCCCAGCCTTGTTTAGGGTTTTAATTTACTAAACAAAGGACATGCCATCCATACAAGGCAGAAGAATCTCACTGCTTTATTGCCCATTGGTACCATTCTTGGGCTTGGAAAACATCTCCTACCATTTCAAAAACATGCAACCAGGGGTTTCTTTAAATAATACTTTATACTAGTATATCCCAAATTGGAGATCACGTGGATCAAGCATACGCATTTAAGAAAGTCTATATTAAAAGTTAAACATTGTCCCTTTGGGTGGTTTACTTGGTACCAATACAAATAGAAACATAAATACATAGAGCAAGTACTGACATCTGAGGGCAAGGGTTCTCATTAATCCAGAGTATTTGTTAACGTTTGATATTACCATGAAAAGACGGACTTGAAAAGTCCTCAGAAAACTGGTAGGTCCGCTCATGAACACCAACCCAAGGCTATATCCCTAGACCTCAGACACTGCCTTAACTCCCTGGGCTCAGAACTCACCGTCTTCTGGTGCTGTCAAAACTCAACAGGTGTTCCTAAGTAAACTGGTTCACAAAGTAATTTGCTCCTGAGAATAAACTCAAAGGAACAGCTAAGGGTATCTTAACTATTCATGCAAACAGATTCTGAGAACTATTCAAAAACAAGACACAGGCATAGCCAGGCAACCTGTTTTCAGAGGCAGCATGCGTGGTCTTCTATTGTCTTAGTAACAAGTGAGGCCACTCATCTCCTTGATCCAAGATTTTCAGAACTAACTCCTGTCAAGAGAGAGAAACCACTCACCAGTTTAACAGAAATAATTTAATAGATGCATTAACCAGGTGTGGGAGAAGGGGGAGACGTGTGTCACGAACGTAGTCACTGCAGGAAGTAGACACCCCCCTTAGGGCTTGGGGGACAAGGGGAAGAGGTTAGCATTAACAGAATTTAGAAGGTTGGAGGTACCCAGTAGAACTGGGTCGCCAGGTGACATGGCAGGTGAGGGAGGCCCGCCTTCTAAGGTCGGAATCTCTCCGCAGATCCAGGACGCTAATTCTAGCACAGGAAACACCACCGGGGCCTCACTGCTGCGCTGAACCATCCTTGTTAGGGCAAAGAGCTGTTGGGGGGTTTCACTCTTCCACGGGAAGCAGACAGTGGGGCGCCCGTCCTTTATTCCTCCCTCGCCTTCCAGCTTGCCTCTTGCTGGCAGAAGAAATGTGGTGTGCAGAGTTCTAGCCCCAGAATCGGAAAATACATTAAGGTGGGGGTGAAGCCGAGAGACAGCGCTGAGACCAGAGGGGCAAGGACGTGTGGTTTGCAAATAGTGGAGGGGTAATAAATTCCTTTTAGGAGAAAATGAATCGCGACGTCATTAGATGCCCACAGAGAACTGTTCTTAGAGTCGCCGTGACTGGCAGCTACTAGGTTCTCAAACACACTTCAGGTGAGTTTAATTTAGATCCAGGTAAATCAGAAAGTTGTCCAATTTTTTTTTTTAAGTAATTCACTATGCTGATAAAAGAAAAATTTCCATGAAATATTTTTTCTTTCCGAAGCATAGGTCCACGTAAATGTAAGTGGGAATGACGCAGTCCACCAGCAGCACTAATTTGAGCAGAGAATTAGAGGGTTTTGATGACGGGTCAAATGAAGCCCTCCACCTACTTTTGTATCAGTCCTATCGGAACTCATCATCTGTGACTGCTTTCCTGCAGCAAACCCAGACCACATGACCCCCAAAGCCTCTCCGTTAGGGACGACTTTTTACACGACTCATGATGGGTCAGTTTCCTTCTGTAAATAATGAAAATGTGACTGACTATACAAGTTGACACATTTTAAAAAGTCAGTGTTGCTAGCAAGCGAGAGACATTTTTAAGGACTAAGTTCTAATTTAATTTTATCACACTTTACAAAGACCCCACACCTTTCCCCGGCTGAATCCGTGAGCCCTCGTCAGACACATTTCAGACAAGAGACCCTGAACATAATGGTCAAAATGCGGTCATGTAGCTGAACTGAAAATGCTTCTGGAAGAAGATGCAGGGAAGTCCGGCACGGTCTCCTAAAAACAGCCATTCCCAAGACGACAAGAGCGTAGCACACGCCACAGGTTAGAAAGAGCACAACAGCATCTCCTGAACTCACAGTTCGTACTGTCCCTAAAATGCATGTTAATTCTAGTCATAAAAAATTAGCTTCTGCATTATGAACTCTCCCAGACATTTTTTTTCTTTAAAGGCAACCAATATCAAAACTTTAGATTCAGATCTTCCAAAAATTCCTGAAGTTTAACTCCTTCTGTTCACAATGAATGTATCCTTTAAAAACTTTTGAGAGGGGGAAAAAGCGATACAGAAGACACATCAATGTTCAAGTAATTTAAAACAAAAAGGTAGATTTAATGCAATAACAACATTAATCTGAGGATAAATAAATCCATTACAGACTTTTTAAAGTTTGAATTTCTTTTCCTTTCTTGGCAGAGAGAACGGTTTTCTTAAAGCACATAGGACTGAAGATGGCAAAACACAATGTAATCTCTTAAGGTCCAGGTCAAACAGGCTTGGTCCTCCCTGCTGCCCTCCTAGCACTTGCCACTGGCCAAGGTGATAAATTTCTCTCATCTAACTCAGGATGGATGTTAGTTTCAAGAGTAACTAGATGGTTTGTTTCCAGAATCGTCTTCTTGTGATCCCATGCTCTGTAAAGAAGAAAGGGAGACCATCTATTTATGTTTGCTCTTGTCAAAGGTTTCCCACCAGCCCCAAACAAGCACACCCCATCCCTTCCCAAGGCCAGACAGTCACCCTGTGTACAAATGGAGAAGCTGTAGCTTGCATACTTCCCGACTATGGTGTGAAAATGCTCAGTGAATCTCTGTGAACTCAGTGACAAAGATTTTCAAGAACTTCAGGCAACTAAACATTTAATCTCAAATCGAGTTCACGTTCCTGATGAGGAAATACCTCTCCTTTTCTATCCAGGCCACTCCGGCTAATGAAGGGAACCCTACTCACCTTCTGTACGAACTGGGGGTTCACTGTGATCTCCTGGTCCATGGCCTTCAGTCGCTCATCCAGCTCTATGCACTTCAGCATCTGGTGACAGACACGTTTGAAGGTGGTGAGTGAGTTTAGTTCAGCTTACCTCCGTTTTAACGCAGAGTACTGACATGGGGCTACGGGTTCACAGTGCCACGATCTGGAACGCCTGGCGCTACGCAGGTTTTGGAACCAGAGATTTGAATGCAGGAAGCTGACAGAGTACAAGTGCCGTGTAGCGCCCCGGCGGGACCTGGGGCAGCACCCCATCATCAAACACATTCAGATCTGTTGCCGCGAAACCGAAAATACGCACACTACGAGGGATAAAGACTATACATCATTTCGGGTGGAATTCGCCACCACGTTGAGTTACCAAACACCTCCAGTTTTCACGGGTTTTTGGATTTTAACCTGCCAAAGAGGGAGTGTGGAAGTATACTGTGTTACTCTGCATTGCTTTTCGGCTTCTGAGATTTAATGTCTGAGGTAAGGAACAGACGGTCCACACAATCCCAACTCATGTCCTCGAACCCAGACGGGCACTCAGAGCAGCGTGACCTCAGGAGCTGCAAAGGCGACCCGCTCCGGCCCCTGGCTGCTGCCCGACAGGGAACCGCGGGACGGCCTTCTTGCCCCGACTGGCCCGCTCAGTCTCACTCAGACCAGGAACTCTCCATGCACTTTCCCACAGAAATGAGGCTCTACGTTATAAATGGTGGCGGGGTGTGAATAAAATTGTACCGATTGTTAAGACCCTGAAGTGTTTCAGTAGCTACACTAGGCTCTGGTGAGCTGATGGGAGATCCAACCCACCATTTACTTATAACCGTACAATCTGGAAGAGGCTGAAGCAACGCCTATTTTCAAAATAACTTTCTAGGAACTAAGATGTTCCTAGAAACTGGGGCGCCTGGGTGGCACAGCGGTTAAGCGTCTGCTTTCGGCTCAGGGCGTGATCCCGGCGTTCTGGGATCGAGCCCCACATCAGGCTCCTCCCGCTATGAGCCTGCTTCTTCCTCTCCCACTCCCCCTGCTTGTGTTCCCTCTCTCGCTGGCTGTCTCTATCTCTGTCAAATAAATACATAAAATCTTTAAAAAAAAAAAAAGGTGTTCCTAGAAGCTAGTTGGGAACTACCTGTATTTAAAACTAGAATTGTCCTGGAGCATCGAGGCCATATTTCAAAGACAGCATCTCAAACATCAATCAAAACAAACAAATCAAAAGCCGGCATTCATATCTACCTCCTGGTCGATGTTATGAAGCATGGCTGGATTATTATACTTTTCAGGGTTATCGTGGAAACTGACCATACCATCCTTCTGATTAATACTTGCAAAAATTTCGCCATCCTCTATCTGTTAAAAAAGAAATCAGGAAAGTAGTTTAGACCTGGTCACTATGTAGATCTGTAGTGTTTCAATGTAATCAGGCAAAGGACAAAAAGCAATAAATGTGTACGCGTATTTTTAAGCACCATCTGTTCAATCAACAAGTAGTCATTGAACGCCTACTATGTGCTAGGCACCATTATAGATGCTAAGGGGTGCGACACACACACACATACACACACACCTGCCCTGGCAATTTTTTAGTGAGGTAAGTTCCACATAATGTAAATTAACCATTTTAAAGTGAACAGTTCAGGGGCCCCTGGGTGGCTCAGTCAGTGAAGCATCTGCCTTCAGCTCAGGTCATGAACCTGGAGTCCTGGGATCGAGTCTGGCGTTGGGCTCCCCGCTCAGGGGGGAGTCTGCTTCTCCCCCTCTCTCTGCCCCCCCCACCTGCTTGTGCTCTCTTTCAAATACATAAAATCTTTTTTAAAAAATCACAAAGTGAACGATACGGTGTAATTTATAACATGTAAGCACCACTTCTATCTAGTTCCAAAGCGTGTTCATCACCCAAAAGGAACCCCTGTACCTGCTGGAGCAGTGACTCCTTTTCACAACTCTTGGCTCCCGGCACCCACCAATCTACTTCCTGCTCCCCGGATCTGCCTGTTCTGGATATTTCGTCTCGACTGAATTGTATATGCTTCTGTTTCCTGCATCGGCCAGCAGAATGCTGTGGAAGTGCTCTGAATCTTAAACTGTGAAACTCTAACACGTTTTTGTTTCACCCCAGTACAAACTCTCTTGTGATCCTTCAGGAAGACTTTTCTGCTAATGCTGACTCCAAGGTAGTTTCAAGGTCTATGTTCTTTCTTTGCCTCAATGACTGGGGATTTACCTGACCGGCCCTTACAGCCAAATCCGTCCAGGAAGTTAGAAAGGGAGAAGCCAGTAAGTCTCACGCACGTATTGTTATTCCTAACACACTGCTCCGCGTGCCAGCTTTGGAAGGGATCGATGCTACTTACTGAAACGGCAACCATTCCAACACATATTAAACAGAATACGTCATTCTCTACGTGATCATGGACAGCTGCCTCTTTAAAATGTGGGGACAATATACCCAAATGAAATGCAAACCTAGGTTTACCATAGCAGCTCTTTTTGTAGTAACCAGAACTACAAACAACCCAAATGTCCACCTCATTAATGGGAAAATGTACCCACATAGTGAAATACTGTAGCCCTGAAAATGAAGGAAACTACATACATTTTGCTCATAATTTTGAGCAAAAAAGCCAGATCCAAAAAAGTATATACTGTACGTGTCCTTTTGGATAAAGTTCAAAAAACAAATACAAAATAGGATGTGAGAAGTCAGAGTAATACCTTTCTAGCCAGAAGTAGGGCTGGAAGCTGGTGTGAGAAACGTTTCTGGAGTGCTGGTAATACTCTGATTTTTGATCTAGGTATTGGTTTCACAGCTGTCCTCTCTTTGTGAAAACGTGTTTAGCTCTACACTTCAGTGCACTTTTCTCTGGGCAGGTTATATTTCAGTAAAATGTTTCCTAAAAAAATCCCTAACATACAATCTGAATAGGGCAATATCTATTAAAAAATTGAATCAATAATGAATAACCTTCTAAAACAAAGAGCACCAGGCCCAGAAGGATTCACTGGTGAATTCTACCAAACAATTAAGGAAGAAATTATACCAATCTCTACAATCTCTTTCAGAGGACAGAAGCAGAAGGAATACTTCCTAACTCATTCTAGAAGGCCAGCATTACCCTAATATTAAAACCAGACAAAAACATTACAAGAAAAGTGAACTACAGACCAATATCTCCCATGAACATTCATGCAAAAATCCTCAACAAAATATAAGCAAATTCAACAACACATAAAAAGAATTATACACCATGGGGGCGCCTGGCTGGCTCAGTCAGTTGAGCATCTGACTCTTGATTTTGGCTCAGATCATGATCTCAGGGTCATGAGATCGAGCCCTACATCAGGCTCCACACTCAGCAGAGTCGGCTTGAGATTCCCTCTCTCCCTCTGCTCCTACCCCTGCTCATGCTCTCTCTCACTCTCTAAAGTAAATAAATAAATCTTAAAAAAAAAAAAAAAAGAATTATACACTACAACCAAGCAGGATTTACCCCAGGTATGCCAGGCTGGATGAACGTTCAAGAATCAATGAATATAATTCATCACACGAGCAGACTACAGACATCATCATCATATCAACAGATGCAGAAAAAAATGTTTCATAAAATCCATTAACCATTCATGATAAAAACTCTCAATAAACTAAGAAGAGAGGGGGAACTTCTTCAACTTCATAAAGAATATCTACAAAAACCCTACGGCTAACATCACACTTAATGGTGAGAAACTCAAAGCTTCCCCACAAAGATCAGGAACCAGGCAAGGATGTCCCCTCATACCACTCCTTTTCAACATCATACTGGAAGTTTCTTAAGACGAGAAAGGGAAATTAAAAAGTTGGGAAAGAAGAAATAAAACTGTCTTTGTTTATAGATGATAAGGTTGTCTATGTAGAAAGTCTGAAAGTATCAACAAAAAAACCCTCCTAGTCCATTATAGCGAGGTTGCAGGACACAAGGTTAGCACAGAAAGGTCACTTACTTTCCCGTATACCAGCAACAAATGAGTGGAACTTCAAATCAAAAACAATACAATTTACGTTAGCATACTCCCCACCCCAAATGAAGCACTTAAGAATAAATCTAACAAAATATGTACAAGATCTATGAGGACAATCAAAGGATAAGAAGGAAATACAAAAGGCCTAAATAAACGGAGAGGTATTCCATGTCCATACACAGACTCCCTATTATCAAGATATCAGTTCCTCCCAAGTTGATTTATAGATTTGACACAATCCCAGTCAAAATCCTGGCAGATTCTTTTATGGATATCAACAAACTGATTCTAAGTTTACGTGAAGAGACCCAGAATAGCCAACATAATATTAAAGGAGAAGAGCAAAGTTGGAGGAGTGGTACTACCTGACCTTAAAACTGAACTATAAAGCTACAGTAATCAAGGCAATGTGGTATGGCTGAAAGAACAGACAAATGTATCAGGGGAACAGAACAGACAGCCCAGAAACAGGCCTCCGTAAATAGTCAACAGATCTCTGACCAAGAGCAAAGGCAATACAATGGAGCAAAGATCTTCTCAACAAATGGTACTGGAACAACTGGACATCGACATGCAAAAAAATGAACCTGGACACAGACCTTACACCCTTAACAAAAACTAATTCAAATGGATCACAGATCTAAACGTAAGACGCAAAACTATACAACTCCCAGAAGATAACTAGGAGAAAGCCTAGATGATCTTGGGTGTGATGATGACTTTTTAGATATAACACTAATGACACAATCTGTGAAAGAAATAATTGATAAGCTGGGCTCCATTAAAATTAAAAGCTTCTCTCTGCAAAACGCAATGTCAAGATGAGAAGACAGGCCACAGACTGGGAGAAAATATTTGCAAAAGACACATCTGACAAAGAATTGTTATCCAAGATATACAAAGAACTGGCCTAGCCAGCTCCGTTGGTGGAGCACGTGACTCCTGGTTCAAGCCCCATGTTGGGCACAGAGATTAGTTAAAAAAAAAAAAAGAAAGAAAGAAAGGAAGGAAGGAAGGAAGGAAGGAAGGAAGGGAGAAAAGAAAGAGAAAGAGAAATATATACAAACAGTTCTTAAAACTCAACAAGAAAACAAACATTAAAAAATGGGCCAAATACCTGGATACCTCACCCTTTAAAGAAGACATACAGAAGGCAAATAAGCATATGAAAAGATGCTTCACATCGTCTGTCATCAGAGGTGTGCAAATGAAGCTGGGATACTGCTCTACGCCTACCAGAGCTGCCAAAATCTGAAACACGGACAGCCAGTGCTGCTGAGGCTGTGGGCCAGTCGGACGTCTCTTTCACTGCTGGTGGGAATGGGTGCTGCCGCTTTGGAAGACAGTTTGGCAGCTTCTTACGAAACTAAACACAGTCTTACCATAGGATCCAGCCATCACACTCCCTGGCATTTACCCAAGGGAGCTGAAAACATATACCCACACAAAAACCTGACAGGGATGTTTATAGTCGCTTTACTCATAATCGCCAAACTTTGAGAGCAACCAAGATGTCCTTCAGGAGGTGAATGGATAAACTGTGCCACATCCAGGCAACGGAATATTACTCAGCACGGAAAGGAAATGAGCTACCGAGCCATGAAAAGACACTGAGGAACCTTAAATTCTGATTAGTAAATGAAATAAGCCAATGTGGAAAGGCTCCATATGGTAGGATTCCAACTAGATGACATTCTGGAACAAGCAAAACTATGGAGACAATAAAAAAGATGAGTGGTTGCCAGGGGTGGGATGAAAAGGCAGAGCACAGAGGCTTTTAGGGCAGTAAAAAGAACTCTGTATGACACATAATGATGGCTACACGTCCTTAGACATCTGTCCAAACCTACAGAGTACACCACCAAGAGCGAACCGTCATGTAAACTAGAGACTCCGAATGACCATGTATCAGGGGAGGTCCGGCAACTTAACACACGTGCCACTCCGGCGAGGGCTGCTGCTAATGGGCAAAGTGGATGTGCAGGGGCAGGGGGCGACAGGAAATCTCTGTACCTTCCCCTCCATTTTGCTATGAACCTCAAACTGCTCTAAAAAAAAAGATGTCTTACTTAAAAAAAAAAAAAAAAAAAATCCCCCCTCCCCCATAGACCTTATAGTCTAGGGCGAGTCTTGAGCTCACACCCACACGTGGCAGTGTGGCTCTCCCGGGCCGATCGCTGTCTGCTGTGGGAGCCGTCCTGTGCATTGTAGGACATATAGTAGCATCTCTGGCCTCTACCCACTAGACGTTAGGACCCCCAGCTGTGGCAACCAAAATTATCCTCAGACATTGCCAAACATCCCCCAGTAGACAAAACACCCCTGGCTGATCCAGAGCCTGTGAGGGTCTGTCTGGGTTGGTCACACAGGGTTCAAAACCCATCCCCCTCCTTTGATCCCTCAAAGCACTTCCCGAGCTCGTGTGTCTTTGCAGGTGTCAGAGACACTCATGCATTTCTTCTCCCCCACCAAATAGTGAGTTTCCTGGGGGTACTGTGTAGCTTCCTCAGTCTGTATAACCCCTGTGGGGTTTAGCAAGGTGCTCTTGACAGGCACTCCATGGTTGGTCAAGTCAGACAGATTTTGTTTGGGAGGGGTGTGTGTTTTGAGAATTAGGTGGAAGGAAAGAACTTCCAAACGTTTGTAAATTGCACTATGGAAACAAAGTACTCCATTATCACAATGGAAAAGAGTTCTATTACTCCTAATCCTGATGTGGCAGTGCTCCTGAAATCAGAGGGGAGATGAGCAGAAAAATGTTAAATGCTGACTTGCTACACCCAAGATTTGCCTGACTTGGGCTGAGGGCATAAGTTTGGTTTGATGGATCAGATCAGAGCCATGTATTTATAAAACTGAATCGGTAGGTAGGTTACAATGTATCAACTTGGTGGATTACCTTGTACTCATTTATTTGTTTATTTTTAAAGATTTTATTTATTTGAGAGACAAAGAGAACATGAGCAGGGGTGGGGGGGGAGGGAGTGGTAGAAGCAGACTCCCCACGGAGCAGGGAGCCTGACCTGGGGCTCAAACCCAGAACGCCAAGATCATGACCTGAGCTGAAGGCAGACGCTTAACCAGCTGAGTCACCCAGGCGCCTACCATGTACTTATGTAAACTATGGTTACCCAAATGTGGGGAGTGCAGCGGTGCAACTGGGGCGTTACCAGCAGGGACACTGTGATATCTGATTCTGAACGCAGGTACTGAGATGGTGCCTGCTTTTGCCCCCCTTTATTGTCGATATTGCTTTAAGTGTGGTCATGAACTGACAACAGCCCACGAGGAGGTAAGGGGTTCAAGTCAGATCCCAGTCAACGACTTCACTCTCTAGTTGGACAGGACATCCTTGGTGTGGGCAGCAATGTCCTGACCTACATATGGGCACAAGGTCAAGACGTCATCATGGACCAGCACATTGAGTAGCTCTGCTTTGTGACTCTTGGTACATCTGAACTATCTCACAGGTGTTTTAAAAATTAACAGGACACACCATGTATATCATACAAGTACATAAGACTGGAAACGCCATAGATTTTAAGGAAGTAAACCAAAATGTCCAGAGGTTGACTTTGGCTGTCCCTCTCTTTCTCTTTTTTAATATTTTCTATAATGAACACCTATGACTTCTACAAGGACAAAAGTCCACTATTTAACTTCTTAAAAGTGCAAACACACTTACCATGTGTAGGACATATTTCTCTGCCTCCTGAGGTCCAGATAACTGCACACGACTTGCCATATCTTGTAATGATAATGTTAAAAAGGTCTGAAATTCAGAAGTAGAATTAATCACAGGTAGAAACAACTGAGGACATACATTTTATTAAATGTGGAAAGAGCTCTACTGAATCACTGAAAATCTGCTTTCCATTCCTGTGCAAAATAATTTTTTGTTGTGAAGATGACTTGAAGTTGCTGAAACCTGCGGCTTTAGTCATCACTTTCTCCTAGAGGAGTGATGACTTCTAGAAGTGCTGCTGCACACCGCTTCCTGCGTGTCTGAGAGACGTACGCACCAGCTTACTCACCGCAGCACCGTCTGCGAGAGCAAAGGAGCAGAACCACTTCAATGCCCAGCAGGAGAGGGCAGCTTAGCGCGGCCTGGTACAACCGCAGCAACACACTCCTGTGCAGTTGTTAAATAATAAATAAATAGCAAGGATACTGCTCAGGGACTGAAAGCTGAGATGATAACGTGTACCCTTAAATATAAAAAAGGAGAGTGAATGGTGTGCACGCTGTGTAAACGAACAGAAAGAGAGTGTGTATCTGCGAGAGAGAGAGGGTGTGCGTGCCCGTGTGATGTGCGAGACGAGCTCTAGGGGGCCACCCGAGAGACCGGTAACGCCGGGCTGCCTCTGAAGAAAGAAAAGGGGTGGCTAGGGTATAGGAACCGGATGATTTTTGTATGTTTTGAATGTTGCATTGTAAATGTATTACCTATTAAATATAATTGACAATATCATATTCATTCTTCAAAATTCAAAGCTAAAATGTATAAACCGTATGGGGGCTTAGAAATCAGTGTTTCCCACTGCTCTGCTGTGGACTGGGAAATGTCCCCTTTCAGGAACACATTAAAAGAGCTCTTTTTTAAGGAAAGCTGGCAATATTTACAGCAATGGCCTTTTCAGAGCAGGGCGTGTTAAAACCCTGAGGTTGAGAATTCGTAATAAGCCAATGACCATATACTTTACTTCGGAGAGTAGCAACCAAGAAAATGAAATTATTGTTAATTTTTAAAGAAGTACATAAGCAGTTTCACACAAGTGAAGACTTCAATTTCCTGTACCTGTACCTTGCTCGGCCTACTTGTCTCCACGACTGTCCCCTCCTCACCCCTGTCTGGCTTCTCCAGGTCCTCCCACTGTCCGATCCTCCACGCACAGCCCAGCGCCACCCCCCCCCCCCACCACCACCGCTAGATCACCTAGCAACGGACATCCCCATTCTGGCTCCTCTGCTCTTCACCCCGCCCCGCTGCTGCGTCCGACTAGACTCCTTCTCTGGAGGTAAAAGCAACCCTGTAGCTTTAAGCTGCTCTCCGCTTCCTGTTCCCTGCAGCACGTGCCTTTGGAGGTCACCTGAGATTTCATGTTTCTTCTATACTTTTTTGTACTGTTTGAACACTTGATAATCAGCATGTTTCCTGTCATCCAAAACCACCAGCACACTTTCATTTTGAAAATAAAACTCATGTAACTGGCTTACCTCCTACAGCTGACCTGCACACAGCCGGGACTCTGGCCTAAGTGCCAGCGTCGGGGTAGTGCCGTGTTCAAGTAAGCAGTTCGAACAGACATCAGCACGGCCCAAGAGGTTCCACGCTGGTCACCGGGGACTCACGTGCATCGTTAGCACCACCCCGTCTGCCCACGGCACTGTTTACCTCTCTCAGGCTACCTCTCTCTGCCTCCCCATGGAGCCGTTATCTCCTACCTGTCTTCCTCTTCACCTGTTCCTCTTCTCAAATACCCTGCTCTAGCCCTGAAAAGACCAAAAGGTAGAAATCAAACTCTTTCTGGTCATCAGTTGTGAGAGCTGTTGCTTAGTAGAGACATCCTGCCACGCTTTATCCCTGTCTCTGCTTCCTCAGTACTGAGAAGGAGGAGAGAAGAGGGGGAGGCCCCGGGGGAATCAGGAATGCTATCTGAGGGCGTCACTGGCCTCACCTTGGTTAGCCTTTGAATATTCTTCTTATAAAGAGAAGACAGGCATTGCTTCACCAGCCCCATGTTGTTATCACGAGTGAAAGTCTCGCTGTGCTTGTTCACCAGGTTGCGGAGTTCTGAGGGATTATTGGTTGAATAGACTTGTGCTAACTCGTGGTACGCATTGCTAAGAGGCTAGAGGTTTAAAGTGGGAAACAAATTCAGATTAAAGCAGTAGAGGTATACACTTCCTATGGGAAGCAAAAGAAGACATGCTACTATGTTTTGAACAAGGACATTCAATATCCTTTACTGTTACCGAACAACTTAGAATTTGCCCAAAGTGAATGCCTAGTTTTTAGGACCAAAGATAGAAATGCACTAGGGAGTGATTTATTGTCAAAAAAAACTTCGTATTTCAGAGCAAATAACTGCACCGCAGGCGATCATATGCTACATTTAATAAAAGCATGCATGTCTTTTTTCTCTTTTCCTGTTGACCAATTACACCGGGAAACAGCAGGCACAATCTCCATCACTCTCACTCTCTTGCACACTTTCCCACACACATACAGACACCTCACCGGATGCAACAGGATCATCTGCTCTTTTCTGATAAGTAAAGAGAAGACAGAACAAGAGAACTAACAGTGGCTGAGGGCCTACTAAGAGCCTGAGCTGCTTTGGGGGATTTTATATACATTATCCTCTATTTTAAATATCAAGAAATTGGGGCAGAGGCCTGAGAGAATGTGGGGTGGTCATGAGGGGCACAGGTGGAAACGGGGTTCAAACTTCTATCTCTACTCTGAAGTCCATGTTCTCTACCATGGACGATATCCTCATAAACTACTAATGCTTGTGAATGACACCCTGCAGTCACGAAGACATCACTTTATAAAAACACTCTTGCTAAAACAGGCCAGCTCAAGGGCCACCTGAAGGGACCATGCAGTTCTCCAAAATGATCTGAGAACGGCTACTCTGCCTATCACTCTTCCATGGGATTCGAGGGACCTCTCTTACTCCCCCCCACAATCTGTGACTGGGTAACCTGGAGCTCTAAGAACCACAATAAGGGTCTTTGGCAAAGAACACTTGGCTATCTTCAACAAGACAGCACAAAAATCTTCTCGTTGGGAAGATTTTCAAATTGATATCCTGAAATTGTGAATTCTATACAAAGAACAGGGTTAAAATTGTTACCCAATGACTGACCTCATAGCCTTTTGAACTGCCCAATTTTATTCTAAACCCTGAGCATCTATTTCAAACAATTTAAAAAAAATATTTAATTTATTTTTTAACGTGAGCCCAAAGCGCGGTCCTCAGTGAAAACAAAAGTTCAGTGAGCAGAACCTGTGGTTTTCACTGGGGGCTCTAGTAAGATTTCCCACACCTGGGCAGACTGAGTTCAATAAAATCAGCCCTGCCCGTTCAGTGTTTCTGCTAAATTGTAATGAAGAACAACAACGACCACAACAACAAAACAACCTTGATAGAAGCCTAACCATCTACGGCAATAATTACTCAGAGCAAAAGTCTGAAAACAAATTTCTTAACAACATTCTACCCCAGTCAGGTGACCAGAGGGTGTATGGCTCCCAGACCATCAGTGTCTGCAGTTAAATTTATTAAATGTCTGCTAACCTGGAGCTGTTGGAGAGCTGAGTCGTTACAGAAGAAAATTACAGAACTAGCTACGATTACGATTTCCTTAGGGACTTAACTTGTCACCTAAGACATTAGTTTAAAAAACTCACCTTAATGAATCTACCCACAATTTGAGATGTATATTTCGGTAGCTGTTGTACTTTTCCAAGTAATATCAAAGAAACTAGAATATACTTTTTATAGGACTCCAACATGATGTGACTGACGGCCATGGCAGGAGTAGTTATAGCCTGCGTGAGAGGAGAGAGCACAGCACAGCAGAAAGGGCAATCAGCCACACGTATCACTTTAATAAAATAACCATTCTTATATTTCATGTCCTATTAGTAATTTATTAGCATCTTTATTGAGATATGATTCTCATGCTATAAAATGACCCTTTTCAAGTATACTATTCAGTGGCTCTCAGTATATTCACCGTGCTGTCCAACTGTTTTATGACCATTACCTAATTTCAGAACACTTCCAACCCCCCAAAAGGAAACCCCACACCCCTTAGCAGTCATTCCCCATTCTCTCCTCCCTCCAGCCCCAGGCAACCATCATTCTGCTTTCTCTCTGGATTTGCCTATTCTGCACATTTCATAGAATGGCGTCATAATAAACATGTGGGCTTTTGTGACTGGACTGGCTTCTTCCACTTGTTTTCAAGGCTCATCCGTGTTGTAGCAGTTACTGGTGCCTCATTCCACCTTATGGCTGAATAATATCTCGCTGTATGGCTAGGCCACATTTTGTGTATCCTCCTGGCCACTATGAATAAAGCGGCTTTGAACATCAGTGTACGTATTCTGGAGACATTTGTCTTCATTTCCTAAGAGTGGAACTGCTGGGTCACAGTGGTAACTCTAAGTTTAACATTTCGAGGAACTCCAGACTTTTCCCCAGTGGCTACACCATTTTACACTCCCATGGGCAGTTAGGAGGATCCCAAATTCTCCACCTGCTCGTCAATGCTGGTTATTGTTTGCTGTCTCTTTCTAATCCTAGCCATCCTACTGGGGGTGAATTGGTATCACATTGTGGATTTGATTTGTATTTCCGTGACCACTAGTGATGATGAGTATCTTTTCGTGTATTTATTGGCCATCTGTGTATCTTCTTTGGAGAAATGTCTATTCAAATCCATTGACCATTTTTAAAATTTTAGGGTTTTTTATTGTTGGGTTGTAAGAGCTCTTTGTACATTCTGGCTGCCAAGTGTCTTATCAGAAATGGGATCTGCAAATATCTTCTCCCATTCGGTGGCTACCTTTCCTCTTTCTTTCACCCGGATTTAAGAAGGTCAGGGAGAAGTGAAAACTATCACACCCAAGTCAGTTCAAATATTCCAAGTCAAAACTCAAACCACTGAGCCTGTGAGGTAGTTCAGATCTACGGAAACGCGTAGGTGCGTGTGGCTACACATACGATGATCCCTACCACATCACTGCTCTAAGAGTGAGACAGCACAACCAACGTACACTCCCACCAATCAAGGGCTAGTGACTCAAGCAGGTCAACATGTGATGGGATATGAGAAGAGGAGCTGCTTTCACTTGTTGCTTACATAATGCTGTATGATCTGATTTTTTTCCAGTAAGTACATCTTTCTTTCGGAATGTTTTTAAGGAGTAAAAAAATCTGTATCGCCTTCCGAAGTGAAGGTACTAGTGCCGTCTACAGCTGCCTGTGTATCATTCAAACACAGCTGCATGAAGCAGACGAACACGAGACAATGTTGGCCGTTAGGGCAAAATCTGGGGATAAACACACTTTCGGCGAAAAGGCTCGTATCTGTATCAAAATATTTTTTTTTTAAGATTTTGTTTATTTATTTAACAGAGATAGAGACAGCCAGCTAGAGAGGGAACACAAGCAGGGGGAGTGGGAGAGGAAGAAGCAGGCTCATAGCGGAGGAGCCTGATGTGGGGCTCGATCCCAGAACGCCGGGATCATGCCCTGAGCCAAAGGCAGACGCTTAACCGCTGTGCCACCCAGGCGCCCCAAAATATTTTGTTTTTAACTACTTGTGATAGAAATACTTTTTTAAAGTGCATTACATACTTTCCTGCCTTTTGAATGCCCTCGTCATCTTGATATTTCTGGCTCCTCAGTATCTTATCAGCTATCACATTGGTCTATGAAATGATCACTCAGTGGCTGTGAAGTGTCTTTATCATTTTGTAAAGAACTCAAACTTTTGACTATGTGCTCTGAAACTCTTAAAGAGAAGTCACCTTGAAGATTTTACTTGACTAGAGACATCATTTTTTTTGAGTAAGCTCTACACCCAACATGAAGCTTGAACTCGAGACGCCGAGATTAAGAGCTGCGAGTTCTACTGACTGAGCCAGCCGGGTGCCCCTGACTAGACGCATCCTTTCATGACACCATCTCTGCCCAACAGCACCTTCCGGTGACTCTTCCCTCGGTCCCCTTACAGTGTTTATCAACCCCCGCTCATTGAGGCAATGCCCCGGCAGAGAGGCGTGCCATGCACGTCTATTTCTGTGTTAACATTTCCACTACATCGTGAGCTCCTTCAAGGCTTAGAATATCCTTTATTACCTTAATATGTGCTATGAATGTAAGAAATATAAACATCTGACAAATTTCTTAAAATACTAGTATAGCCAATATTGTACCTCTTTCTCAGACTCTTAAAAACTTCTACCAAACTGTGTAATAAATCTCCTTACACAGGCCGGTGGCCGTTACACAGACACAAAGCAGGGAGGGGTCTTCCACATAGGAATGTTCTACTAAAATTTAACAGAACACCACGTGTGGTTTTAGAACAAAGACACTTCAGGGGCGCCTGGGTGGCACAGCGGTTAGGCGTCTGCCTTCGGCTCAGGGCATGATCCCCGCGTTATGGGATCGAGCCCCGCATCAGGCTCCTCTGCTGGGAGCCTGCTTCTTCCTCTCCCACTCCCCCTGCTTGTGTTCCCTCTCTCGCTGGCTGCCTCTATCTCTGTCGAATAAATAAATAAAATCTTAAAAAAAAAAAAAAGAATCTTTAAAAAAAAAAAAAAAGAACAAAGACACTTCAAAGATCATTCTGTTCACTCTCTTCCCTTTCTGCAAAGGAAGCTTTAAAGGTCAGGTGACGTAGGGAACTTAACCCGAATCTGACAGGGCGTGAATGGCAAAGCCCCGCTCAGACCCCACATGGTAAAGCTCCTCCCTCCACTGCCACTGCCCTTCGACTTGAGGAACAGTTTACCACCATTTACGTGATGACAGAGAAAGTGTTTGAATGGACCTCCCCCCGAAACTCAGAGGCCCGAGATCGATCTACTCCAGCTGTGTGCGTCTTTGATCACACGAGTTCAAGGCAACCTGAGGGGCATCTAGGTTGACGATTACCTGTTCATAAAAGTACAATGCTCTTTCGAAGTTCTTCAGTCCGGTATAGATCATCCCTCCGTAATAATAGTAACATAAAAAGTGCTTTGCGTCATAGGCTCCATTCTCTTTGCAGATATCCATCATGTCCACATCAAGGTACGGAAGGGCAGGCTTAAAGCACTTTGCCAGCAAACAAAGCTGTGACAAATGTTACAGTACACCATCATTTTAATTGTACTTGGCAGGCTTTAGCAGAAGGAGCACATTCATAGATTCCAGAAAGGTCAAGAAAATATTTTAAACCATCTTATTGATTAAAAATGTTCTAAATGTTGACACAGTACCCCGTTTTCCTAAGCATTCAGAATACAATAGCATTTCTTTAGAGAAAGACTAAGCAGCCATGAGATAAAGTACTCCACAGAGGAATGAAAGCTCAGCTATAATCAGCCCCCCTTCACCCATTCCGTTTACAGATGCCAAGACAGGTGAGTCCTTTTTCTCTTTGCAGAGAAGAGACAGACCAGGATGGCATGATAAAAATGGAAGTTTCTCTTCAATTATTTCTTTGCAATTGCTGAATCCTGTATGTGAGTGTAGGGAATTGCTCAACTCAGACTCCAGAAGGCAAGCACATGGCAACGTTCTGTAACCGCACGATGCCGGCACGGGGGCAGCTCCAGGTACAAACTCAGAGCTGTGCATTTAAGACCAGTGCACGTTACTGTATGTATGTTATACGTCAATCACCAAAGGTTTTTAAAAGATAAAAAGTAAAGAAAAAAGAACGCACCGTGATGTGAGACTAGAACGTGACTGGGATAATCCCGGTACCATGTTATTAAAGATGCAATCTACTCCCCATGGGGCTGGCTGAACCCCCCCCCCAGTGTTATGGAATACTCTGTAGCTATTAAGCACTGATGTGGAGTCCTCTCCAAGACACACTGAGTAGAAAAAACCAAGGTACACAAGAGTTCATACAGATCATTACTATTTGTGTAAAAAAGAGAGAGAAAATGCATGCATTTGCTTATATGTGCACGAAATATCTTTTGTGCAAAAAACTAACATGGATTTCCTCCGGAGAGTAGAGATGGGTGGCTAATGAGCAGGGTGGTAGGAAGATTTCATTACACATGTTCCCTTTTGCCTTCGGGGTTTGGAACCGCGTAAAATAAAATAAATGAGTAACACTTCAAGGTGTAAGAAGTTGCCTGTATTTATTCTCAGTCTCCATAATTCCTTACAAAGAAAATGACTTGGGACATTTTTAACATCACACGCATTCATTACTCAGTTCCCTCAGATCACAAACCCACTGGCTGGGCCCCGTTGTACAGTTTGCGTCCAGTAGTGGCCAGCTGAAAAGTCCTTCACTGATAATGCATCTACATATTTCGACTTCTAGAACCTACCACGGTCTCCCCCAGATTGCTATCCTTTATTGAGCAAACCCACGACCCACCTTCCACGCTGACCCGGTGTGACCCGTGCCGCTTGCGGCTTACCTGGCAGAGATCGGCGTGTACTGAGGTCAGCTGGTTTGTATTCATCTGCATCTTGTCTATGGCTTGCTTAAGGATGCCGATTCCTCGCAGGGGCTGTCAGAAATGACATCTCTTTCAGATAAGTTCTCAAAGATGGCAGCACATTGGATCTTATGTTGTCACTTACAAATAAAAAATAACACTAATTGATAGGTTCCTTTAAATAACAATAGGAGGTTTCCATACTCTTTCAGGAAATTTCTGTTCCTATTCAATCAGAAAGCATTTTCTTAAGCCGTTTCTCATGCTATTTTAGAGTAATTCAGCACCATTTTTTAAATCATAAAGCTTTTTCTTTTTTTTTTTTACTGAAGATCAATAAGCAAAAGCAGTATTACCAAAAAAAAAAAAAAACAAAAAAGCAGTATTACTTTCTCAACAGTTCATTATATTTACATTGAAACAAACAAAAACTTTCCAAATGATTTACAGTAAAGAGCCTATGCTCAGTCAACATAGCTGTGAGAAAGATGTTGGCATCTGTCCACAGGGCAGTCTAGGGATCAGCCATAAATTCTCCCCAACACCACCATCCCTTACCTGATAATAAATTCCTATTGAAACTGATACCATAACTCATAAACAGACCATTTCCTGCCTTGATTATAAATAACAAGACCAAGGTTCAAGTGAGCTAGTCAGTTTCTGAATAGGAGATGTGACTCTAAAATCGCTAAATAACTTCTTTGGGTTTTTCAATAAAGATTTTTTTTTTAACCATTTTTTTCAAACCACAGTTTGTTTAATATTCCGACAAAATACCAAATGGTTCTTTCTGTCTTGTCTCCTTCCAAGCACTCTCTTAAAGTTCAATTTCAAATAATAATTAAAAAAAAAAACCCAAATCATAACTTGTGCCAGCATCACAAAAGTTAAGAAAGACCAAAGAACTCTTTCAGATTAAAGGAGATGAAGAGACATGAAAACCCAATGCAATTCAGGATCTGAGATCTTCTTTTGTTGTAAAGGACATTAGGGAAACCAGCGGCAAAATCTGTGAAGAAGGTCAGTAGATTTGTTTAAAGGACTCTGATATTGATCATTGTACTGTGGTATGTAAGAGAATGTCCTAATTTTTAGGAAACACTCACTGAAGTATTAGGGTAAGTGGCAACGTATCTGCAATTTTCTTCCCAATGGCTCAGACAAAAAAAAAAGAGAGAGAAAGAGAAAAGGTAAGTGTGGTAAAAATATGTTAACATTTGGAGAACGTGGGTGAAAGGTACATATGGGGATTCTTCGTATTGTTCTTGCCACTTTTAGTAAAGCTAAAATGTTATAACCAAAAGTTAAAACTTCTAGCAAACAAAAAAAAAACCCAGTAAATGATAACATACCGGGCGCTAGAATGGTAGTTCCAGAAACATCCACCAGCAGTAGCAGACTGCCCTGAGGCACTACTTCTCCCTGCGTCTCAGAGGCCTCACCCTGTGCAGGAGTGAGCTGTCCCTACAGCCAATGCTTGCCCACCACATACATCCATCAGGATGCTCAGTACTAACCTGGAACCTTAACCAATCAGTTCATTGTGTCAGTTAAATATTTCTTAAAATGTAACCATAAATACTTGAATAACATTGCTTACCTGTTTCCTTTCCACAAGTGCGTTTGTCAGTTGATGGCAAAGCCCAGCAACTAGAGACAGCAATGACAGAATGTTGACAACATCAATGACTACACAGGCAAAATGCATTCGGTGGGAAATAAAGTATTATTTAGCTTACAAGTGTCTGTTGCGTATCGGATGTGCTCCCCGTTACAAGTGCTGATGAAAAGCTGAACCTGTGAGAATAATGTTTCGAAGTCAGGAACACTAGGCATGGAAAACTTCACAAATCTGGAATAAAGAGAAAAGAATCAATTCATCCTGATATTTCATGGGGGAAAACAAAGAAGCAACTGAGGCCAGAAGGTCAGCCTATCTCCAGTGCTCTATCAACGTAAATGAGTCAGGATATTTTTAAAAACTAAGAAACAGACTGACCTGATTCTTGGCACAATCAAGACACAGAACATAGACACAAATAAAGGCTGAGAAAAATAGGCTTAAAAAAGAACTTTGAAAAAAGAAAACACCCTTAAATGAGGCCAAATATCATGTTGTCTAATATTCCTGAAGGAACTGAATATCAACTTCTAACCAAAAGTTTTCAAAACCGTTTTCCTTCAGAGCTCCAATGTGCTTAGGGCTATTTACTCATCTGAAAAGCGGTGGTTTTTCCTGCTCTGAGGACAGCCCACTGAAGGCGGACAAGGACTGAGAGCTCCAGACTGGCTGGAGGCTATGGCTGCAGGTCACGGGGTGCTGTGGTCCATCTGGGAGAAAGAGCCCGCTGATGGGCAGGCCGGGGCGGGGGGGGGGGCGGGAGGGAGGACACGGATGATCCACCCTGAGTCACTTGGCAGATGGGGCAGATGAGAGGGGGCCAGAGATAGGCTTGGGGAGGCAATCAGATACACTACCTACCACTCGGGCACTGCTTATGAGTAAACTACAAGCTCTTCTTTTTCACACATAAATGAACTGCTCAAATGAACTTCAAGGAAAACGAAATGGATATGACGGCCTGAACACAAATGCTTCTAAATCTTTGCATTTGTTCTTCTGTCTATATATATATATATTATTCGATCTAATAGTGTCACCTCACATCTGTAATTGAACATCTCCGCAAAATGTATCTCAAACGATCTCATTTGGCTTTCACAATAGGTCAGTAGGGCCCTGTGATTTCCATTTTATGAAGCTCAGGGCCCGACGCCTTGTAACTGGAAGAACATAATTCGAATCCAGGGTGCTCAGAAACAAGTTCAGGGTTCGCTCCAGGTTTTCTTTTTCAGATATACCTTCGAGCTTCGAAATGCTTTCGTGTACTTGACCTCACCTGATACACATCTACAGGTAAGTTTGTGTGTGCATAAAACACTCACGCTATCCAGTTTTTGTAACCAGCAAACACACACAGTAGAAATCTTTACCTGCCAGCACCATCCCAGAAGAACCTTCTGCAATGGTAGAAATGTTCTTTATCTGTGCTGTCCAACGTAGCAGCTATATGTGGCTACTGAGTACTGACAAGTGGCTAGCGCACCTGAGGAACTAAAGCGGTCACGTTCATGAATTTACATTTCAGTAGCCACATGCGGCTAACGGCTACCATATTGTAGCCCACAGCTCCAGACTCTTTCATTGTGACAAAGTTTCTTCTCTAAACTCTATTCCTGGCACATCTTTGTCTCAGGAATCTCTGGGCCAGTGAAGCCAGACCCTCGCTTGAAGTCCATTTCCTCTGGGTTTATTTACATTGTTTCAACTTTCACGACAAGCATAACATCCCAATTTGTAATACTAAAACATCAAGAGAAAAAGAATTCTGTCAAGCGCACAGAGTTACAAGGAACCCCGACGGAAATAAGATCTAATTAATTTGGTCTTGAACAGCTTGAACTTGTTTGAAGGGAACTGGAACCAACGTTGCTTTGGATCATTGGTAATTTCACTCAACACATCCCACCGTGCCCTGTGCCATCTCTCTTCCCTATTTGCTTTCCGGGGTAGAAAATGTGGACAATCTGATGGGTTACATGAAGAAAAGTATTCAGATACATGCGAACCATAGTGCCCACAACTGAGATGGCCATTTGATTTTTAAAAATAAATTTCAAAATGTATAGAAACATAAACAACAGCTAAAAATGATAAAACTGAAACTACAACATGCCACGATTAGCTGGGATGAGGAAAATGTAACTTCTGTGACTTAAATTTATAATTGTGCTAAAGAGCTCAATGTTGTTTACATGGTTTACTTTTCCAACCAAAGAAAAGTACAGCCAGAAAGTGCAGAGCGTTCAGGCTTAGCAAGCACAAAACCATAAGAGAAGATGCCCCTTACAAAACAGCAAGGACGCCTAAGGAGTGCTCTTGTACATCCAGAGCCCCGAGCACAGTGTCCAGATGGGATAAGTTCTTTGCAAGGAGTTCCCCACTCTTGTTGATCAGTTCGCAAAGCTGAGTCATTTGCCCTGGAAAACAGGAATAACACTATCATTCAGTTACGGCACTAACCAAACTAAAGAAACTCTAACCACAGACTTCATACCTCCGTAAGAAATGACCAAGATGACTTCTTGTATCTCCTTCATTTCAGATAAGGACTCAGAAGGGCCAGAGAAGTGAAATGGCCTTGACTATGACCTCAAAACTAGACCACCCATTTCCCTCTGGCCCCTTAAAGTTTGTACATTTCTTCTGTTCTTCCATCCCGCACGCCAGAAATGCACACATTACGATCACCACACTCTCACCTTCCTCTCTGTATCCAAAATGTCACCAAATACGATTTTATTTTATTTTTTTTTAAGATTTTGTTTATTTATTTGACAGAGAGAGAGACAGGAAGCAAGTGAGCACAAGCAGGGGGAGCGGCAGAGGGAGAGTGAGAAGCAGGCTCCCCGTTGAGCAGGGAGCCCAATGCAGGGCTTGATCCCAGGACCCTGAGATCATGACCTGAGCTGAAGGCGGACACTTAACCGGCTGAGCCACCCAGGTGCCCCCGATTTTACTTTTAATTTTACTTTCTAAGTCTCTCAGCTCCATTCCTTCCTCTCTCCCCTGCCTTAATTTGGACCTTTATCATTTCTTGCCTGGACTACATCATAAATCTTTGGAACAGTCCCCCTAGTTCACTCTTCTCTCCTCCAACCCATCCTCCATAACCCTACCTGTGGGATCTTTCCAAAATGTAAAATTCAATCAAATTATTCCAATGGTTTTAAGAAGTCTAATGCCTCAGTCAGGTAACAGGACCCTGAGCCACCTGCTGCTGCCCTCCCCTCTCCAACACACACACCTACTCTGGTCACACCAAGCTCAGAAAATTCAAGCAACATGCCATGTTCTCTCACCTTTATGCCTCTATACATCCTGTTCTCCATGCTTGCTGTTCCCTCCTTCACGCTGTTCCCCTGGGTCTCCCTCTACCAACTCATACACTTCATTCAGCAATCAGCCTGGGCCTTCTTCAGACCCTCATCTCACCTCCCTTCCCCTGGCTAACTTGAAAATGTGTTCTCTCTGTGCCCTCTCTGCATCACCTGGGGTGGTGGTGGTTAGGTAATTCAACATAAACTCTGGTGGACAGGCCGTGTCATTTCTCCAGTTACAGAATACAGTGCTTACTTACCAGCCAATCAAATCAACAGCCTGTTAATTAATCTCCGAATTGATCCACTGATTTTTTTCACATCCCACAATGTTATGTTTTAACAACTAAGGTACAGAATCTAATTAGGCCCAAGTTGGTACTCCGCACTACTGATGTTGATGGTTGATGGGTTATACTGATAACAGACACCATGGCCACACTCTGCTGCTAGCTGTCTTTTGCGGGGGGGGGGGGGGGTGTATGGGGTTTATGTAAGTCCATGGGCAACAACCTCTTGTTGTCTCCTCCTTTGTAGTTCTATTTTGCATTTTGAACTTCAAGTTATACATATCAGCTATTTTTATTTAGTAGCGGAGGGATTTTTTTTTCCTTATCGAAAAAACAAATAGTATAATACTTAAAATCCAAGTGACTGTAGCTAGGAACGTTGGTAATTTTGTTTCTGGGGCTTCTATACTACACCTTTAAATTTTTACCAAAAACAAAGAAATATACTATTATCACATAGACGGTAAAATAAGAATAAAAAAAATCTGTGATCTGATTAAGCATCATCTTTCAAGATAACACAAGTTGAATGGAGAAATACCATCATTTTATTACAAATGTCACTGGTGGGGCGCCTGGGTGGCACAGCGGTTAAGCATCTGCCTTCGGCTCAGGGCGTGATCCCGGAGTTCTGGGATCGAGCCCCACATCAGGCTCCTCCGCTATGGGCCTGCTTCTTCCTCTCCCACTCCCCCTGCTTGTGTTCCCTCTCTCGCTGGCTGTCTCTATCTCTGTCAAATAAATAAATAAAATCTTTAAAAAACAAACAAACAAATGTCACTGGTAAATGTGACATAAACAGCTTCCTCTAGTTAAATAATTTGCCTCCCTTTTTTTACTCACTGCTCTAAATACATTTACAATGATAGGAAACACACAAAAATAAGCATTTCAGTCCATTATTTTCCCCCAATTAAATAACCAATGCAGAGTTGAGACTTAAAATAAAAGATGAATCACTATGAAATCATAAGATAGTTAACTATTGTGGGCCAAGGGGAGAGTCAACAGTAAGTTCAGTGCCACTGGGTGCATCTGACATGAGCCCAGAGATGTGGCCAATGAAATTTCCTTTAATCAAAGAAAGCTGGAAATTATGAAATTCCCTTCACTTAAGGTCCATATCAGAAAATTCCAAGTAAGAGCAGAAAAAACAGAAACCTCATAAACATTTACTATGCAGGGCGCATGAGGCACAGAAGCCACAGGCAGTGAAAGTATCACGTTTATCTCTGCCTGGCAGACTGTTCCTAAAGCAGTGACTTGCACAGCAAGCATACAAAGCTTTCAGATAAATCTCACTTGATGCTCAATAGTCCCTGTTCCATTTTGTAAGGGAGAAAACTGGCCCAGAGAAATTAAGTGGCCCACACGTGAAGTGACTGACAAGATTCCAGCCCAAATCTAAATACCCATACTACATCCCAGGAAGTAGAAAACAAATAGTTTGCGGCATAAATGAATGAATGAATGGTTTCTTCATTCATAGAGACTGCAAGTCTGTGCCTTCCCTGTGAACCTCGTTTCTATCCATAATAAGGGAAAGGAGAAGTATTTCACTGAGCATAGCTTCATACCCGATCTGTTAACTTACAATAACAGTGAAGTAAATAGCGCTCCTCCATTTTTACAAATGGAAATAGAGACTCGAGAGATTAAAGGTGACTTGTCCAAGGTCACGCAGCTCCTACAGCTTTACAACTAATAGCTGCTAGCAATAATTTGTAACTGCATCTATTGCACCTCATACAAGAGGTACTGTTTCAAGCGCTTTTACATGCTTCCTCTCATTCAACCCCAACACCTCTCTGAAGTAGGGACTAATTTTTATTTTAGAGATGAAGAAACAGGGTGGTTAAAGGGACCTTCACTGCTCGCAGCTGATTACTTTAATTCTGAGTCCAGCATTCTATATTCAGGTGATGAGATGAATGAACCAAGGAGCATGAATATTTAAGTAATAATGGTCACCATTCCGCCCCGGGAAATGGAGCCCTACAAGCGAGAGCTCCCTCGGCACTCCGCCGGACTAAAATAGGCGCGGAGGCTTCCCGAGGGCGCGCCGGCCGGCAGCTGAGCAGCCGGCCAAGGCAAGCCTCCGAGCCAAGGCACCCAGAAAGGATTCGTCTCGCGCCCGCTGCCCGCGGCCTAGTCCAGAGGCTGCCAAGCGCCACCGTGACAGGCGAGGCTGTGCACCAATCACCGCAGGCAAGGGAGGCCGAAGGGACCAACCGGCGCTCGGGAAGGCGTCCAGCGGAAGCCACCGCCCCCAAAACTGTCAAGCGAAGCGCCCGGGTGGAAGGGGCCCGGGCCGGGGGAGGAGGGTCCAGCCGGCCCCAGGGATGGGAGGTGGCCAGGTCGCCGAGCGCACGGGCCGGCAGACGAGTGCCACTGAGACCGAGAGCGCGACGGGGCTGCTCGACCTCCGCCGCGCCCGAACCCTCCGTGGTCTGAGCGCCGCAACCCCGAGCCCGGCCCCGGAGACGAGGCTCGGGACTAACAGGGAGGTCCCAGCCGTCCGCGCTGGCGGCTGGGGTTGCAAGCCCGTTCCCGCGGCCCGGAGGGCCCTCCCAGGCCCAGCCCGGCGGCCCAGGGCCTCACCTTGAGCCGAGAGCTGTCGGACACTGTTCACGAATTGCTCCAGGGCAGACGCCATGTTTCCCCCCGGCGGCCCGAGCAGCAGAGGTAGCTCACGCGGGAAAAGGCGGCTGCTCTGGGAGGAGGGGCCGCGGCGATCCTCCACAGGGCCTCAACAGCGGCCCGACGTCACTTCCGCCGGCTCAAGCACCGCGAGATTTCACCTACCTGGGAACCAGTTACTGTTCCCATGGAAACAGTTCCGCTACTCACCGTAGCCGGAAGTTCACTTTCTTTTGCTTTTCTCTTTATCCGGTGCATTTGTGAAAGTCCTCCTGTTATTTAATGGGGCTGTGGGCAAAGGAAGAAACTAAACTTGTTTTCCCGAATTTTGCTTGGAATGGCCGTCCCGTCCTCCACCTGGCCAAATCCTTCAAGCATGGCTTAACTGCCACCTCTTCCGTGAGGCTTTACCTGTCTTGAAGACTGGAGCCAGGCAGGTAGCCTGGATTCAAATCCCTTTCCTACTACTTACTAGCTGTGTGACTTTGGACAAGTTACTTGGCTGACCTCTGCCTGTTTTCTCCATCTGTAGGATTCTTACAATGACCTCGGCCACGTAAAACGCTTGGAACAGTGCATAGCACATAGTGAAACTGCATTTTCATTCAAGGTGTATGTTGAATGAATTGATTTCCCCATATGAAATTGATCTGCTGTTCTTCCAATAGACTCCCAAAGCACTTTGCTCTTCTCTTAGAGACACTTCCACTCTGTTGCAGAAAATTGTCTCCAAAGTCCATACCATATCCATTGCTCTTAACTGGCGTGGAGTTCCTTAAATTCAAGCATCTGTCTTCCTCATCTCTGTATCCTCTAAGGGCCTACCATAGGATTTGGTGCATAGTAGGGACTGAGCAGATAAGCATACATTTTAAATTTCATCCTGTGCTAGGCACTACAGGTATACCGGTGAGTAAATCCTTCTTCCCTGAAGATAATGAACAAACAAAGACCCTGAAAAAGGGGGTAGTGCTCTGAAGGAATGGAACAAAGTTCTGTAGGATCATGCAGCAGAAGAAACTGACCTAGCCTGGAAACAATAGGAAAGGCTTTCTTCAAGAAATGATGCAAGCTGAGCTCTGAAGAAAGACTAGGAGTTAGTAAGGTAAGGGAGATGGAATTTTCCTGAGAGAACAGCATGTGATCAGACCTTGTGGTGGGAGGGAGTTTGCTATCTGACATTGAGGAACTGAAGGGAGCTCATGATGGTTGAAGGAGAGGGCTATGAGATGGGGCTACAGGGTAGACAGTGACCACAGCAAGTCAGCTGTCTTAAAGGTACTGAACTTTTCCTTGAGAAGATTGGGAAACTAGTAAGAGTTTTATATAAGTGAGTAGCCTCACTGGATTTGCATTTAGAAAAGGTTGTCTGGCTTCACATGGATGACTTTAGAGAGCCATTTAGAAAGATATTGTAGGAGTTGACATGAAATATAATAATAATAATAATAATAATAATAATAGTAATTGTATATTGGAAAGTAGGATTGAAATAAATTGGTGAATTTGGGACATATTTAGATGAATGACTTTAACACTTGTGCTTTAAGATGGAAATGCCCCTGAATGTTCTATGGCAGCATTTGGTCCTGAATCTTCAATCTTTTGCAACACACAAGACAGATATTTTGACATAGAACACACTTCTGTGGATATACATAGATTTTAGTGAAAGCCAAAAAATGTTGCGGAGGAGTAAAGCAGTACAGTAATTCAAAATAGCCACAGATACTAATCCTGCTTTAAAATGTGTTGCCTATTTAGATTGTGGCAGCTGTTCCCCCAAGTAGCTCTGCAACCAGTAGCATCAGCACTATCTGGGAACTTCTTAGAAATGCAAATTCTTGAACCCCCATTCTAGACTTATTGCATCAGGAACTCTGAGGTGGTGCTCTGTAATCTGAGATAAATAAGCGGGTAATTCTGATGCACACTAAATTGGCACAGAGGAGCCACGAGACAAATTACCCTCATTTCAAAACGGCTGAGACTCATTCTACCCTTTTCTCTTTCTCTCCAAAATGAAGTGACTGAAAGAGATGTGCTTATAAGGATAACCTGGAATATATTCTAATTTGTGTCTTTTTTTTTTAAGCTGGTCATTTGTAAAATCTGGCAATTACTGGAGACATACCTTACAACAAACAGAGGCCCAGCAGTTGGTGGAGATGTTACATTTAATCATTTGTTTCTTCTTTCCTTGAACACACATCTACTTTGTGGCTAATATGTGTCAAGTCCTGGGCTAGATGCTGGGGATGTGTCTGTGAACAAGACAGAAAGCTCCTGCCTACCCAAAGTTCTGGTTTGAGGAGTAAGACAATAAGCAAGCAAATGAACAAAATAATTTCAGATAGTTAATAAATGCTATGAAGAAAGTCACATGGTGATTGGGTACAGGAAGTTCAGGAAATATTTCTGAGGTCTGAAGGATGAGAGGAGCCAGTTAAAAGAGATCCAGGAGAATAGAATTCAAGAGAAAGAGAAGCGAACATGGTATAAAAAATCTTAAGATCCAAACAAGCTTGGTGTGTTTCTGGGAAAGAGGGGGAAAAAATGCCACTGAGGCTAAATATGGTGAATGAAGACGATCCTAGTGTGCCTCAGTTGAGTACTGCTTGTCTATAACAAGAGTAATAATCTCTTAGATTTGTCCAGCTTTTTCCATTTGCAAAGCATTTTCAGATCCAGTAGATATTTGCAAATTCATCACTGAAATACTTTTTTAAATAAAGATTTTATTTTATTTTTTTTTACAATAATCTCTACACCCAGCATGGGTCTTAAACCCACGACCCCAAGATCAAGAGTCACATACTCCACCAACTGAACCAGTCACATGTCCCTCACTGAAATAGCTTTACCAAGTGAAGTGACTTAAAAGAAGGGAATATTAAAAAAAAAGAAAGAAAGGAATAATAGATAATACTGAGAAAAAAAACAGTGTCAGGCACTTGTGTAAGCACTATCCACACAATCCACTTCTACTTGGAGATCCATGTGGTTCTGGGGAAACCGACGTGGAGATCTGAGCAAGTGACCCAGGGAAACCATCATCACATTCCATCACCATTCCCTTTAAGGCACCTCGGGCATATGACTTAGGCTGATCCAGTCAGTGGAAAGCTGAGGACTTCTGTGACAACTCTTCCCTGCTGGAATGAGCAGGGAAGCTTATAGCTTCTGGCAACCACTATCAAGAGCTGAGGGGAGCAAGGTTTAGGATGAAGCTAATATCTCAAAATATGGAGAAGAGAGGCAAAGAAATCAGTCATCTGCATCTTTGAGTAACTTGATACAGCCTTACCTGCAGAAATCCTGCCTCTAGACATTTTGCCAAAAAGTATGAGCCAAAAAATTCCTTTGGTTGTTTAAACATTTATTGTTTAAGTTCCCATGGTGTTTTCTCTTATGTGTAGCTGCAGGTATCCTGATACAGCACTTTAATGGTCCCCACAAAAATCCTTCAAGGCAGATTTTATTGTGGGAGGTATAGGGGCTGTTCACAAATATTGCATTTATTTTCCTTCTACCCTCCTTTGAAGTTAGGTGTGACTATGTGACTTCGTTGGCCAATGAAACACAAGTAGAAGTGGCATGTGTCACTCTTGGGGTGGGAGTTTTAAGGGTCAGTGTGCAATTCCTCTGTCAGAGTGATCATGGAAGAGGGGGTTGAGATGGAGCCTCCATCAGCATGGGTCCCTGACTAGAGTAGGTCAAGCACTCCTTCTCAGACCACTTTGGACATGTAGCTATGTAACAAATGACCTCAAATTGAGGTCATTAGAGGACTGACATGTAGTGTTTCAGAAACATTTATTATCTCACAATTTCTGTGGATCAGGAATTTTGTCACAGCTTAGCTGGGTACCTCTACCTCAAGTCTCTCACAAGACTGCAGTCAAGGTGTTATCCAGGGCTTCGGTCTCATCTGAAGGCTTGATGGGGAAACAGTTGGCTTCCAAGCTCATTCACGTGGTTATTGGAAAGATCCAGTTACTCACAGGCTTCAGGACCTCAGCTGCTTGCTGATTGTTGGTTGGAGATCTCCCTCAGTTCCTTGCCATTTGGGCCTCTCCATAAGGCCACTCATACCATAGCAAGTGGATTGAGAAAGAGAGAAGAAGAAGAAGAAGAAGAGGAGGAGGAGGTGGAGGAGGAGGAGGAGGAGGAGGAGGAGGAGGAGGAGGAGGAGGAGGAGGAGGAGGAGGAGGAAGAATCAATACTGAAGCCCTAGTTTTTTGTAACCTAGGTCCAGCCCATACCCATGAACGGGGATTTTTCAAAAGTATGGCTCCCAGGAGGCAGGGCTTGCTGGGAGCCATTTTAGAGGCTGCCTACCTAAAACAATGAGTGAGAAATAAAGTTTCATTAGGCCACTGAGATTT